>NC_132913.1:26568235-27208592 GCF_047675955.1 Chlorocebus sabaeus | reverse complement strand
AGGGAAACATATTACACATCTGAGGATTACCCTTGGCAAATTTTATCAATCATTGAGATTTTTACACTCATTTATAAAAGAAAAATGATGCAAAAAGAACTGTAAAATAATTATATTTTGAAAATTTCTAATTAGTCTTACAATTGTCTTCTTCATTAATTTTGATTCTTAAGAAGGTCATTTTAAGAAAAATTTAGGGGGCTTGCATGACGGAAACAGATGAAGAAAGGGAGTAATTAGAAATGAATGAAAGATTACGCCTCAGTTTTCTTTTTTTTTTAAATTTCGGTTTACACAGCCACTTTGTTAGGAGAATAAGATATGGGCTATTGCTGCAGCCTGCCTAATGTTTTCACATCCACGTGAACACAAGAGTGTTGTATGTACCTATGTGCACATGTAAACAATTTTGTACCTCTTCAGGAGAGTAAGAGAAATAAAAAGAAGAGAGCAGAGAAGAACACTAATTGATGCATTATTAACTAATTAGTGATAAAATATTGAAAGGTACCCAGTGCCTTTAACGGATTTTAATATGCCATCTAGTGTCAGTATAAGAACTTCCAATTAAAAATTAATGTTTAGGCCAGGCACGGTGGCTCACTCCTGTAATCTCAGCACTTTGGGAGGCCGAGGTGAGGCGGTTGGATCCTCTGAGACCAGCCTGGCCAGCACGGCAAAACCCCATCCCTATCAAAAATGCAAAATTAGCTGGGCATGCTTGCTCATGCCTGAATCCCAGCTACCTGGGAGCCTGAGGCAGGAGAATCACTTGAACCCAGAAGGCAGCCATTGCATTGAGCCAAGATCATGTGACTGCACTCCAGCCTGGGCAACAGAGTGAGAGTCCCTCTCAAAAATAAAAAATAAACATTGTCTTCTAAACAACTATGTATAGCACTTTAAAGGAGTATAGTACTGTTACTTTTGAATACATATAGTGATTTGAAGTGTCATTCAAGCCTGTTTGAGTGAAATAATTAACCTTATTTGTAATTAGCAACTTCCTAAAGTCCTTCATACTGCTATAACAAAATAGACTATGCAATTTATCAATACTGAAAGTTTATTTTTCATAGTTCTAGAGGCTGGAAATTTCAAGATCAAGGGTGTCAGTAGGTTCAGAGTCTATTGGGGGCCCGTTCTTCATGGATAGCACCTTGTTGCTGCATCTTCATCTTGCAGAGTAGGTGAACACTGTGTCCTCATGTGGGGAAGGAGCACTAGGGCCAAAAGGCCTAGCTAATTCTCTCCAGTTCTTTATAAGGAAATGAGTCCCATTCAAGTGGACAGAGTCCTCATAACTTTATTACTTCCCAAATGACCCCACTTCTTAACATCAACACCTTGGGGATTGAAATTCCAATATATGAATTTTGAAGAAACACACATTAAAATCATAGCATCACCATTCAGTTAATTGTCTGAAATCACTTAGAAAAAATGTGTAATTATATTGGTTAAGCCTTTTCATTTCATTATGTTTTAATGAATGATTTTACTTGCCCATGTTTTACTTGCAAGAAAATGGAAAGGTAAAGTCATAACCTAACCAAGATTGACATATCATAAACATCTAGCGTTGCAGGTGCTTTGATGCCCTGCCCCTCCTCCCTTCTGCCCACCGACGATGTGAGCCCCTCCACACTGGAAGGAGTGTAAAGCTCAGATTCAGTTAGTTATTTCCCATGGCCTAAAGGCTATGAGAAAAGCTTGAATGACAAGAATCTGGTACACTAGCCTACCCTTAGTGACTTCCTCATTATTGACTCCTGATTTGTGTTTGACATGTAATTCAATCTCAGAACAGCAATGATATCCAATAATAACAATCCCATACTATAATATGTATGATTTGACTAGCTGTTTTTTTTGTATTATTTACTGTTTTGGATTAATTATACCATTTCTTTTCTTATTTGTGAGGCTAGCTGAGAGACAACAGTAAAGTTATATTAGTTAAGTTTGTAATTATATTACAATGAAGAAAACATTACAGTAATGTTTGGTAATCATTAAATTAATATCAGGGATCAATTAGTAATCAATTTCAGGGAAAAATCCTCCTTTTAAATTGTACTGTTTAAATTCATTCAGTTCTTTCCGTTTCAAATCCATATTTTTCAATGAAATTTTGTTATTGTTGTTGTTGAGATGGAGACTCACTCTGTCACCCAGGCTAGAGTGTAGTGGCACGATCTTGGGTCACAGAAAACCTCAGCCTGCCAGGTTCAAGGAATTCTCCTGCCTCAGCCTCAGCCTCCCAAGTAGCTGGGACTACAGGCGCATGCCACCATGCCCGGCTAACTTTTTGTATTTTAGTAGAGACAGGGCCTCACCCTGTTCCCCAGACTGTTCGCGAACCCCTGAACTCAGGCTATCCGCCCACCTCAGCCTCCCAAAGTGCTGGGGTTACAGGCGTGAACCACTGTGCCCAGCCTTATATATCTTAAGTTCAATGCTGTTCAAACTATTTAAATAACTTCCATGTTTCACTACTGAATTTGTTTAAATCTGTAACTCAATATATTCAAAATAAAACGTACCAATTTTTATTTTTAAAATAAATTTTTTTAGCTTTTTTCCTACTCTTCTATTTCTGCTTCTCTATACCTAAGAAAAACAATCATTAATGTCCAAAAATGAAAGTTATGTTTAACTTTTTACCTTGCCTCCTCCATTCAGTCAGCAAAACTTCTTGTTTATTCTGCACAATGCTTTCCACATCTATTTCTTCTTTTTTCCTTAGTTCATTTTCTTAATAAGCCTCTCAATTACAAAGGTATTCTAGATTTTTGCAGTGCCTCTCATCTTTCTTTCTTTCTTTCTTATTTCTTCTTTCTTTCTTTCTTTCTTTCTTTCTTTCTTTCTTTCTTTCTTTCTTTCTTTCTTTCTTTCCTTCCTTCCTTCCTTCCTTCCTTCCTTCCTTCCTTCCTTCCTTCCTTCCTTCCTTCCTTTCTTCCTTTCTTCCCTTCCCTTCCCTTCCCTTCCCTTCCCTTCCCTTCCCTTCCCTTCCCTTCCCTTCCCTTCCCTTCCCTTCCCTTCCCTTCCCTTCCCTCCTTCCTTCCTTCCTTCCTTCCTTCCTTCCTTCCTTCCTTCCTTCCTTCCTTCCTTCCTTCCTTCCTTCTTCCCTTCTTGCTTTCTTTCCTTTTCTTTTTCCTTCTTTCAGAGATCATAACTCACTGCAGTCTTCAATTCTGGGCTCAAAAGATCCTCCCCCTTCACCCTCCTGAGTAGCTGGGACTACAGGTGCACCACCACACCTTGCTAGTTTTTAAATATTTTTCTACAGGTGGGGGTCTCATTGCTGCCCAAGCTTGTCTTGAATTTCTGGCTTTAAGTGATCCTCCTGCTTCAGCATCCCAAAGTGCTTGGATTCCATATCTCTTTCTTAACGATAATACCATATGCTGTCCTCAGCATACATGTCTGTAGATATATGATTTGAATACTAACATGCCTATGTTGAAAAGTAGATAAACATCATAAATTTTTGTGCAGGATAAAAGCCTGGCATTAGTTCTGTTGAATGCCTACCTTATTTTTACATTATCCAAGAAAACTGGGTGAAATATATTTGACCAATATGTTCCTAAATATTAGCTTATACCAATAGGAAATTAATGAGCTTCTGTCCATAAAGTGGCCCTTAACAATCGAACTAAGCATTAAGGAGTATTCTAATAAAAAAAGACACCGACATAGTTCCATTAGGTTATGGAGAGGAATGATAGAACAAATCTTTGTGACAAATTATTCCATTGTTCATGCTTTATATCTTATCACAAACATGAGATTGCTTTATTTTATAAATATATATTATGCAACATTAGATTTGCAATTCCACTTCTTTTCAAAAAATCACCACCATCATTGCCATCATTTTTTAATACTCGAGGTAACCTTAATTTGCATAAATTTCTATGCATACCAGTAGTCATCACTATAATCTTCTTTTGTGTTAATAAAGCACTAGGCTTTAGGAAGCATATAGGAAGTTCCTAAGGAAACACATTTGATATCAACATATGTGGAAGAGAGAGGATAAAACCAGGATTGAGAAGAGGGAGAAATAGAGCCATGACATAGCTTCCAAAAGACCTTAGCTGACATCATAAGGAGCTCTGGAGCTTGAAGTGGACTTCAGAGTTGTCCTGAGTTAGGGAAAGGGGGCTTTACTTCCATACCTCAAGTTGACCAATGACTAGATGTTACTTGTCCCAAAAAATTTTTCATCTTGAGTGTGGTAGGCAGGCAATCCCTAGGGAGGGCTGATAGCAGAGGGCAGTCTTCCAGCAGTTATGGTTATAAATCCTTCATTTCTGATAAGAGGTGTGGATCGCTCATGACAGCATCCTCCTTATAATCAACAATAATGATTCCACATGTTGGGATGCTCCGACATATGTCAGTTATAGGGCCTGGACTTGAAGAAGCCCTCTCCTGATGCTAACCATGAGACTATCCAGTGAATCATTAATATATGGGATGATGAAATCAGGACTATTTAATTAAGAAATGCAAATAATCAACTTCTTTGGAAAATGATGTTCCTAGTTTATTTTACAAAGACGCATGTGTGAATTTGTTTTATCAGATTAACTTGTTGACATATTGAAAAGGCTGAAAGTAAGCATTTAAAGGAAGAGAAAAAAAATGTAAATGTCAGTGGGAGATAGGTTATCACCAGCTTCATTTTATAAAAGCAGCAAGTTTGAACTGAAATGCAATGTTTTTTCATCAGTCCCATCATTTTACTGCTAAGAAAAAGGAAGCACCAATATCTCACTGCCTGCCCATAGTAGGCAAAATAATGGCACTCCAAATATGTCCATGCCCTAACCCTCAGAATTTGTGAATGTGTTACTGTAAATAGCAAAAGGACATTGCAAGTATGGTTAAGGTTACAGACCCTGAGACAGGAAGATTTTTCTATATTATCCTGATAGGCCCAATTAAATCATAAGAACCCTCAAAAGCGGAGAACTTACTCCAGCTAATGAGAGACATGAGATGAAGGAAAAGATTTGAAGAGTGGAGGTACTCTATCCATGGCTGCTGACCTTGAAGATGAAGAAAAGAGTGACAAGCTAAAGAATGCAGTTATCTCTAGAAGCTGGGGACAGACTTGGCTTGTAGACAGTAAAGAAGTGAACTGAATTCTTCCAACAACCCAAACTTAACAAAGATAAAAATTTTGCTTAAAATTCTTTTCTCCAAAAAGAAGCAGCCCTGCTGATTCCCTGATTTTAGCCCAGTGAGATCCATGTTGGATTTCTGACCCACAGATAACTAAGAAAATAGATTTGTTGCATTTAAGCTACTAAGTTTGTTGTAACTTGTTATGGCAACATTAGAAGGAGAATACAGATTTCTTACATTGCATTTCTTTAAAACTGAAAATTTCTTGAGATAGTCCAGTGAGATGCTATAAATTTAAGGTCGTGGGTTGGATGGATAGGAACAATAGGAGAAAATACAAAGAAGGAATATTAAAATAGGCAGGTACTGTTTAGGCTGGGAATGGTGGCTCATGCCTGTAATCCCAACACTTTGAGAGGCTGAGGTGGGCGGATCACTTGAGGTCAGGAATTTTAGACCAGCTGGCCAACATACAAAACATAAAAATTAGGTGGGCATGGTGGCAGGTGTCTGTAATCCTAGCTACTCGGGAGACTGAGGCAGGAGAATCACTTGAACCTGGGAGGTGGAAATTGTAGTCAGCTAAGTTGCAGTGAGAGCTACTGCACTTCAGCCTGGGTGATAGAGTGAGACTCCATCTAAAAAATACATACATACATACATACATACATACATACATACATATATAAATTAGTAAATAGGGTGCTGTTTAATGTGTTGAATAGAGAATCAAATGACAAACTTCACATTCACCATTATTTGCCTAGATATATATTTTTTTGGCTAGAAGCAAAGATAGTGGTCACAGGGGTTCAATATTTTTCTTCCTGGGTATTTTTAAGCTGATATTTTAGATGAGTATTGCTTTTGAAGCTGCAGAAAAACTGTCAAATTGCAAATAATATTGATAAGATGAGATCTAAAGAACGTCTGGAAGGCAACTTTATCTATAAGTTTAAAAGCAATGTTGTCATTTTATTATCTTCCTCTAAAGGACAGGTATATAGGAAGAAAAGAGGTAGGAATTTTTGCGTGGTGGTTTTATTAGCATAGCCAGTATGTGCTCTAAAGACATACTAGGGTCTTGCTTTTTTTGAGGAACCTCAAGGAAATGAAAACCGTCAGCCCCCTTAATGTGCAACTTATTAATAATTCTCTAGTGACTCATTTATTATGTGTCTGCCAATTAATATACTACATTCAGATGAGCAACTATTTTAATAATTTTATTTAAAAATATTTTTAAAATTATTTATTAATAATTTTACTACAATAAAAATATTTTAATAATTATACAGCTTTTTTTCCTTATAACTTCCCTCAATTACCTCATCTATCCTCACCTGCCTGAAAGCTGAAAAGTATTTACTTTATTCCATTTTGGTAACCTCGGTCCTAGTCAATTAAAAACAAACCAAAGCTCAGGATTTTTCTCTTGACCTAAAAATACCCCTTACCCTTGGGGCTGCCCTAACTTGCTGTGAGGCCCTATGGCTAAGGCATCCTGCAAACTGTGACTCCTGCTAGAATCACAAGTGGAAGTGGGACTACGAATTTTGAGCTTCCTCTTCTCCCTCTCTAACACATCTTCATTCTAAGACATTACCTCACAGAGGAGAGGTCAGAATACAGGAGTGTCGCTACTTCTCTCTGTCTTCTTCTCTCTTGCAATCTACCAGGACATTAGAGGTGATCTCTTCACTTCCTTTCTAGTGAGGCTGAGATGTCACTTACATCATATCTTCTTCCTTCCCAAGGAAATTTCACCCACTTCTCTTTCCTTGGGGCTATCATTGCAGAAAATCGCCTGAGAATATGATTTCTGAGGAAAAGCATAAAAAATACATCAACATAATGTTTTCAAAATGTGCTTTGCCATTACTCTTCCCCTAAAGGAAAAAATTATGCCCTTTAAGGGCGTTTATGTGCATTTTCACTCCTTCCACCTTTCTAAGAGGACTGCATCCAGCATGCTGAGAGAATCCATTTTTATTTTTCACTCAAGCCCTGCAGAGGTATCTCCTGCAAATGGGGTCCTCAGTGGAGTTGCTCTTTATGCTCCTGAGATTCTCACCTTGCTCCCACTTCTAGTCTCTACTCCACCAATTTTTACTACTTTAAAAGAAGAGAAGTCAGGTGTATCTTGCCCACTAGATTTATAGGTCTGCCCTCTGGAAGCCACTAGATTGAAAAGCTTTATTTTTTCACAAGACTATCTATATTCCCCTAAGTGAGCCATGTAACCCCACTCAGCCCCTTTAATCCAAGTTAGACAGGCTTAGGTTCATCAGTCAGTCCACACTTGGTCAATCTGTCTTCTCTCTTTATGTGTGAGCCCTGATTTTGTTTTGTTTTGTTGGTGTTTTTATTATTGCTGCTATTTATTTAGATTGTTTCCTTTAGTATTTTTCTTTTATTTTTAGCTGTTCTTCTAAATCCCTAGATTACAGAACAGAGCACAGTATTTCAGTTGTTCTCTAGCAAGCATAGAACAGGGTATCAATAGGTATCATTTGTCATCTTATTCTGAAAATGCTACTGGACTTTTCCTAATGATTATGTTGTAATTATTGTTGTTGACCATATTTCTGACCTTTGGTGAACTGGAAATCACCTGGAGTCTTTTTTTTTTTTTTAATAACTGATGCTTTTGATTATCATTTCCCCATTGTATAGCTGTATCTTTATTCTTTGGATTTAAAAAGCTGTATCTACAGAAATAATAAATGTAAGACATTCCATGCAATAGTCTATGACTTTTTATTTTAGGAAAAATAAGCAGCACATGAGGGAGAACATGACTCATCAATTTGCATGTCATATATTAGGTATTACCATGAAGTTGGGGTCATTTTGTAGGGTGGTCTCTCTTCCTGAGTGTCCTGGCTTGCTTCACCTTATAGGCAATCAACATGGCCAGGATCACCCCATGTCCAATCCAATAAAACCAAACTTTTGAAATTATTAATGTAGATAGATCTTACCAACTTTCCTGGGGTTATGAAAAACACAAAGCCTCTTACAAGGCTGTTCTCTCATTCATATAGACACATCACTCAATTGTGAGAGCAGTAGGAACCTCAGACTTGTCTGCTGGGGGAAGCTGGATGTGGTCTAATGGTCTCTAAGAACTATGTTATCAAAATGACAGCAGTTATGAAAGACTTGGATAGTTTAACAGCTTGCTATTTTCTTTTTTATTCTTACATATTTCTTGCTAACTTTTATCTTCCTTCAATTTGTTTTTGTTGGGGGGGGCAGTATTGTTATAAATTTCTAAATCACATTCCCAATATTCTGGGATCCACTAGGGTCTGTTTTTGTACATTTGAGTATTTTTTTTTCCTCGTTTTATTAAAGTAAAACCTTACACACACACACACACACACACACACACACAAACTTTTTAGCCAAAGTTTTATGTTTCTTATTGTTTCAATCAAATACTGTATTAGTTTGTTCTCACACTACTAATAAAGACATACCCGAGACTGAGTAATTTGTAAAGAAGAAGAGGTTTAATGGACTCACAGTTCCTGATGGCTAGTGAGGCCTCACAATTATAGTGGAAGGTGAATGAGGAGCAAAGGCACGTCTTACATGGCGGTAGGCAAGAGGGAGAGCATGTGCAGGGGAACTCCCTTTTATAAAGCTATCAGATCCACGAGATTTATTCACGATCATGAGAATAGCATAGGAAAGACCCACCCTCATGATTCAATTACCTCCCACTGGGTCCTTCCCATGACATGTGAGAATTATGAGAGCTACAATTTAAGATTTGAGTGGGGATACAGTCAAACCATATCAAATATGATCCTAAAATTTATTTATTTCTTAAATTTACCAGATGAGTGGCAGTGGTCAGCTAGAGTAAGATTGAAGGGAGTTGAGAGATGGTTGCCTCTAAATTTTGATTTAAAGTTTGCTTTGATGTGGCACCCAGAAAAGTATTGTGATTTCAGAGATAATTTATGCTGTACATTGAGGAGAAATATGATACAAAGTAGAGAAAATATACTTAAACTTGCATCAATTTATAATTATTCTGTTATAAATCTGTCCATTGTTTGCTTAGAATTTTATTATGAATCTTGTAAATATTTGTTTATATGGTTCAGATTTTTTATATTAGTGCCAGAAGAATTTGGGGTGAAAAGTCAATTTTTTTTTTTATTTTTTTGATCTAGAATTTAGCTCTTAGTACATTTGCAAAAGTTTAGTAATCTCTGCTAGTGCAACCATAAAGCTTTCTCCCAGAAAAATTTCAAATAATAGAAGATAAAAAATCTTTAAAAATTTGCTTACTCAAAACTTATGTCTGAACTTCAGAGTTATATCTTCAGTTGCTGTTACTTCAGATATTTCTTATTCTTTGAATATATTTTATTCACAAGGTATATTATTACCCATATAGGTTATATCAATATCATAACTTTATTTTTTTCATGTAATTAAAAATTCTAGTATGTTCGCATGTAGTAGAAGTTGGGTCAAATTCTATATATTCTTCAAACTGCTCGTGCAATTACACATAGTCAAATCCTATGCCACTTCGTGGTTACTTTTAAACCTTTTTTTCTGAATTATGTATAGTTGGACCATATAATTTATTATCCAAACAAAGAGCCTTTTACAAGTAAATTGAAGCACTATAAATAATTACTTTGGGATAAAGAGGAGCGCTTCTAGGAACTCTTAAATGTAAGACTTCTCTGTCTATAAAACATGCTCACTTTAGAAAAGTTAGAAAAAAAACAGATAAATATAAACAAAAATTATAATCCTTCAATCTTCTTTTTTGTTTTCTCTTTCTCTCTCTCGATAAGCATTTGCATACATTAATATATTAGTATGCATCTATACATATATACATACATATTCATATACATACATATACACACATATATGTTTACTATTGGAAACATACCATTACAAGTTTTTCAAAAACCCTTTCAATGGCTGCATATTATTCAATCATGTGTATTTAATAGGAGACTACTTAATTCCACTCTTACAAAATATTTACATTTTTTTCTATTTTTTATAATTAATATCACTGTCAAGACATTCTTATATTTAACTATCTGTCAATAACATTGACTTTTTTTAATAACAGGCTACTAGAAGTTGAATCACTGGATCAAGGAATACGAGTATTATAATATTCTTAATGTATCTTTCCAAATTGATTTTCATGAGGATTGTATGAGTAAGCAATAGTACCAACCTAAAAGAGGGCTTTTTTTACTATAGTTTTACCAGTCCTGGACAATATAACATTTTTACTTTTATCATTAATGATTCTGTATTTACTTCTTCAAGAAAGAGGCAAAAGAGTTTTGAATTCTCTTAAGTTAAAACGTCAAACAGCACTTCAGGTTTTAATTTCCATGAAATTTCTTCCAGATGGTTCCTCAACTAGATAGAGAAATTTAAAATTAACTATTTAAATCAACTTCAATTTACTCTTATTGTCCAATCAAATTAAACCTAACACCAAACACAAACTGAAAAGAAAGCCTACTTTTTAGGTATGTCCTGTAAAGAAGGGGAAAATTTTCCTGTGGTTCTGAGGCAGAACAGTCGCACTTCCTGGTGTTTTTCCCTGAGAAATATAATAGATGAGATATCTGTGGTTAACATTCTTTTATGGAGCATACATTGACTACTGCTGGTTACCATATTGGGTTGTTTCTTCGTAGGCATACATCTTAAAGCGTTTAAGTTAAGGGAGAAGTATCATCTCAAATAATCATGGGAATAAGAAAGATATTTAGCACAGTATTATGCCTACTCTTCTGCCCTTTCCCTGAGGAAGAAAGTTTTTTTGTGATGTCATCATCCCCCAGAGGCACTGGATCTTTTCTTCTACCTAAACAGTGAATGGCTTGCTACCCTTGCCTCAGCATCTTAAAGGATTTTGTTTGTTCCCTTGAAGAGACAGACTAGAAGGATGAGGACAGAGTATATACTTTTCCCCCAGAAGCTGCCGTTACCATCCACTATGCCTAAACCAGGAGAAGTCTTTTTCAGATATCTTTTCCTGACCCCATCTGCCTTGTGAGCACCCACTCCATGGAGAAAAGCTTGCAAATGGAATCAAAATCATTTTCTTATACTCTCATGGTAGCCCACCTACAGTCATTAGCAATTCATTAAAAATTTGGATGAATTTTTTTTTACCTGCTTATGTGGCATTTGCCCTTCTTATCTGCTTGTATAACATTTGCTTACATTCAATCTCTTCTTGGAAGCATCTTTCGTTCCTTAGATTTCAGGTTAATTGGTTGCCCTATGAACTCATGTATCAGGAGATATTGTGATTTTTGAAGAGTGCCTGGCTTTTTGTTGCTGTCATTGATGTTGCAGTAGTTGCTATCATAAGGGTGTATGGTAGTGGCACTCTTTATATTTCCCTACAGCCTCAGCAGATGCCGATCACCCATAGAAGTTCTGAGATTGAATTTTTGTAATGTATGAATTTTAAGTGTCAGTAATATCTTTTTGTCTTTTACTTTCCTTTTGAACTTTTTCCTAATTGAAGTTAAAATGCATACCATAAAACTTTTACTCTGAGGTAAAAAGGAAAAGATTGCAATTCAATTGAAGAAATTAGACTCTTCTTGGGTTAATTTAGGAATATTTGTAACTAAGATGAAATCCCATATGAAACATGCTTAAATGTGGTAAGGGATTAGGTTATCTTGAATTTGTTTATTTCCTTTGGTATTTGCTGAACAAACCAACGTTTCCTTATTTTAAACTATTTCAAAGGCTTTTTATTTTTGTGTTGTTTCTGTTGGTGTTGTTTCCTGTTTCATTTGGGGAAAAGATGGAATTATGCTCTCTGAAGAAAATATTTTCATTAGCAGAGATAAGACCTACTTACAGAACTAAGGAATAATAAATATCCTTATGAAATGCGTTTTATTTTACTAAATTTCATTTTTAAGTAAAATATCATGATAGTTTTTTTTTATTTCTTTTACTTACTCTCAAGGACAAAGCAGAAAGCCCTAAATATTCCTTGAAAAGCTACAAAGGGAATGCATTAAGTTATTCCTTCAACAAAGTTTTTTTCTTGAGCACATTCTCTATGCCCAGAACTTTAGCAGATACTGGGATACAAAGGTGAGCAAATAAGAGTAGTATCGGTAGCCTCATGTAAGCCTACATTTTTTTTTCTAATTAACTCCGGAGCCCCATCAAATATTGATGCTAGGAGAATAGAGTTTCATTAGTCATACCACACAAAAAACGCACATTATTACAAATTGTGAGGGCTCTTTTGAAGAAAAATCATAAGCTCCAATAAAATAGTATAAAGGAGCACTGGAGTTAAAATGGGGGAGTATCAAAAAACACATCACTGAGAAAATTACAATTGAGGTGATATTTAAGAGAAAAATATAATTTGGAGTTTACCAGTGAGTATACAGTATAATTGGTCTGGGAAGAGCTTTCCAGGCAAAATGAACAGGATCTGCCATGTCCAAATGTCACAGGGGACAGGAGAGAGCTTAATATATTGATGAAGTTGAGTAAATCCTACCCCAGCTGCAGCTCAGAAAGAAAAAGAGAGAATAGCATAGATGATGGACTAAACATAGTTAAAAACTAACATTTACTGATTATTTACCATGTGCCAAGAACCATTGCAAGCACATTGGGTTAACACATTTTATTCTTCCAACATCCCAAATTTTATTTCTAGCCCATGATGGAATAACTGGAAACAGATTCCCCCCACCATCTGTGAACAACTAGAAAATTGAACAAAATTGGTGAAAATACTGTTTTTTTATGTGGTATAGCAGGCAGCACAGGACTGTATTTCTTTCTAAAAAGAAGGAACAAGATAGGTGATCCCTGCAATTGTCCCAGGTTTCCACCTTTAACCATTTTGTAGTCAGCACCAACTAGGCAAGGTCACAGAACATTGTGTCTCACTGAGTTAAGGTTCAAGACATCAGAGTTCAAGGAGACCTAAGTAACTAAATTTTACAGGGCAAGGTACTGTGTAGACAGAAGCTATGTGGAGAAAGCACTCTAGAAATACGCAGAGAGGTCCCCTTAAGTCTTTGAATACTAAACTGTGCACACATAGGATGAGATTCAGCAAGGCCAAGAAAAGAATAATTATCAAGAAGCTGTATGATAGATATTTCCAGATCTCACACAGGGCTAGACAACATGTACAATCAAAAAAAGAGTTCACAACCTTTTTGGACATGTAATACATTCATTAACATGTAATACATACATTCTTCTAATGACATCTAGAAGAGTCATTCCTTAATAGTAGTGCTAAACAACTTTAGAATAAAGGTGACTCTAGATTTGTCCTAACAAAACCTGTAAATAGACTTTCAAAAATAAAAATATTTAAAAAGCCTGGAAAAACCCAAGATGATCTACTAGCAACTTACCTAGCTAGTTAAACAATATATTTAAATAAAAGTAACAAAAAACTGATAATATAACATCTTAAAATACAAAATAAAACAAAATAGAAATATAAAACAACTCAAGACATTGGACATTAGGCAATGAACGACAGTGACCCTTGAGAGATAAGAAACAAACAAGATGGGCCCTTTCTTTTTTCAACTTATCACCTGGACAAAGTTTTCAAGTCACAGTGCAGGGAAGGTGCTCAGGCAGAGCCTCCCTCAGTTGAGGACATGGATCTGGGGGTCCAGGGAAAAGAAAGTGGCTAAGCTTAAAAGGGGATGGCACCAAAGGGGATAAAGTCACACACACACAAAAAAAAAAAGACTCTGGGGGTAAGCAAAGAGTTCTACCTAAGTTTTCAGTTGATTACTTATTAGCTTATGCATGTAAAGAAAATCTCTAACACCAGGGAAAGATCATCTAAGAGTACTAGAAGGAACAATCCCAGTATTAAAACAGAAGTAGGAATGATGCCAGTTCCCAACAATCAGAGTGGAAAACCTCATAATTCACCAAGAAATATTAGTAAATTGGGATGAGTCTTGCCTCAGTGGAAAAAAAAATTACACTTACACTAAATGCAACTCATAATGGGTGGGAGAGGGAATAAATCAATCAAAACTAAATGAAATGACAGAGATAATAGGATTGCTAGAAAAAAGACATGAAAATCTTAAGCAAAAAGAACAAAGCTGGAGGCATCATGCTACCTGACTTCAAACTATACTATGAGGCTACAGTAACCAAAACAGCATGGTACTGGTACCAAAACAGACATACAGACCAATGGAACAAAACAGGGACGTCAGAAATAACACCACATATCTACAACCTTCTGATCTTTGACAAACTTGACAAAAACAAGCAATGAGCAAAGAGTTCCCTATTTAAATGGGCTGGGAAAACTGGCTAGCCATATGCAGAAAACTGAAAATGGATCCCTTCCTTATACCTTATACAAAATTAACTCAAGATAGATTAAAGACTTAAATGTAAAACCTAATACTATAAAAACCATAAAAAACCCTAGAAAATAACTGATGCAATATCATTCAGGACATAGGCATGGGCAAATGCCAAAAGCATATGAAAATGCCAAAGCAATTGCAACAAAAGCTAAAATTGACAAATGGGATCTAATTAAACTACAGAGCTTCTTCACAGCAAAAGAAACTATCATCAGAGTGAACAGGCAACCTACAGAATGAGAGAAACATTTTGCAATCTACCCATTCAACAAGGGTCTAATATCCACAATCTACATGGAACTTAAACAAATTTATCAGAAAAAAAAAAAAAACCATCAAAAAGTAGGTGAAGGATATGAACAGATACTTCTCAAAAGAAGACATCTATATGGCCAAATATATATACATACATATATATATGTGTGTGTGTGTGTATATATATATATAAAGCTCAACATCACTAATCGTTAGAGAAATGTAAATCAAAACCATAGTGAGATACCATCTCACACCAGTCAGAATGGCGATTATTAAAAAGTCGAGCAACAATAGATGCTGGCAAGGCGATGGAGAAATAGGAACACTTTTACACTGTTGTTGGAAATTTAAATTAGTTCAACCATTGTGGAAGACAATGTGGTAGTTCCTCAAGGATCTAGAACCAGAAATACCATTTGACCCAACAATCCTATTAGTGGGTACATACCCAAATGAAAGATAAATCATTCTACTATAAAGACACATGTACATGTATGTTTATTGCAGCAGTATTCACAATAGCAAAGACATGGAACCAACCCAAATACCCAGCAACGATAGACTGAATAAAGAAAATGTGGTACATATACACTATGGAATAGTATGCAGCCATAAAATTGAATGAGATCATGTCCTTTGGAAGGACATGGATGAAGCTAGAAGTTGTCATTCTCAGCAAACTAACACAGGAACAGAGGATCAAACACCACATGTTCTCACTCATAAGTGGTGGTTGAATAATGTGAACACATAGACAAAGAGGGGGAACAATACATATCAGGGCCTGTCAAGTGGTGGGAGGCAAGGAGATAGAGAGCATTAGGACAAACACCTAATGCATGCAGAGCTTAAAACCTAGATTATGGGTTGATAGGTGCAGCAAACCACCATGGCACATGTATACCTATGTAACAATCCTGCAGGTTCTGCACATGTATCCAGGAACTTAAAGTAAAATTAAAAAAATAAAAAGACATCAAAGCATATATCCTAAATATATTCCATATACCCAAGAGGGTAGAGCAAGCTTCTCAACCTCAACACTACTGACATTTTAGTCAATGGTCATATATTTTTATTTTTGTTGTTGCTGTGTCTGTGGGGAGACAATTCTGTAAAATATATGACGGTTAGCAACATTCTACACAGTAGAATGTTAGTCAGTAGAAGTTCCCACCCCATATTGTGACAATTAAAAATGTATTCAGTCATTAACAAATATCTTCTGAAAGAGTAAAATTGCTTCTAATTTAGAACCACTGGTCTAGAAAAAAATTAAATGTGTTCAGTAAAAATCAAATAACATTAAAAAGACTGAAATCAAACTTCTGGAGTTAAAAACTACACTGTCTGATATATATATATACATATATATATACACATTAAAAAAAAAAAAAAAAACACTGGAAGGGATTAAAGGCAGGTTAACCATAAGAAGAAAACATTAGTGGATTAAAGATATGACAATAGAAGTTTTCTAAGAATAAAGAGTAGGGGAAATAACAGAACATAAGGGAGCTATTGGAAAATTTCAAATGGTCAAATATATATAATTGGAATCTATAAGGAGTGGAAAGATGGGGAAGAAAAAACATGAGTATTTGCCAAAAATTGTCCAAATAAGAAATAATAAATCTAAAACTCAAGAAATGCAATGAAACCCAAGCATAAAATATACAAAGAAAATTACATCAAGGCTCATCGTAGTCAAATTGCTTAAACTAGTGATCGAAACAAAAAGTAATAAAATAATAAAATACAAAACTCCTAAAGGTATCTGGAGAAAGACAGACATATTACATACAGCAGAACAAATAAAAGGATAACAGATTTCTTGTTGAAAACAATGAAATCTAAGATACAATAAAGCAAAACCTTTAAACTATTAAGAGAAACAAAACAAAACAAAATCCTGTTAACCTAGAATTTTTTAGCCGGTAAAAATATCTTTCAGAAAATAGAACAAAGATGTTTTCAAATACACAAAAATTGAAAAAATTATCACAGTAGACTTACACTACAAAAATGTTTTTAGAAAGTTATTTAAGAAAAAGCAAATAATATCAGCTAGAAATCCATTCTCCACCATGAAATCAGGAGCACAGGAGATGGTAGCTACATAGATAAAATAAAGACTGTATTTTCATTATTTAAATTTTTTAAAACATTATTAAATGTGTAAAGTGGAAATAACATATTGTGGGGTTTATAATATTGTGAAGAATTAAACTGTATGATAATAGTAGTGGAAATCCTGAGAGTGAAAAAATTAAAAGTGCACTATTGTAAAGCTATTATTTTATTCATGAAACAATATAATAACACTTAAAGATAGATTCTGATAAATTAAGCCCGTATAATAAAAATCCTAAATTAACCACTAAAATAACACAACAAAGAGCTATTGCTAATAAGTTCACAAAGGAGATAGCATGAAATAATAAAAACTGCATTTCAAAGAAGGTATAAATAGAGAAAACAAGGAACAATACATGCAGTACAGATAAAATTAAATATCAAGATGGCACATTTGAACCTAGTCATATCATTGCATTAAATAGAAATAAATGTCTCAAAAGTCAGACATTTTCAGATTAGATTAAAAAATAAGATCCAACTCTATCCTGCTTTTTTAAAAAAGCCCATTTTACATATAAGAAACATAATAGATCATAAAAAGATGAAAAAAATATATATGATGCTAACATTAATCAAAAGCAAGCTGGAGAGGATATACAAACTTCAGAGCAAAAAATAGGGCAAAATAAAGACATTTTCTTGTAAACAAAAAACGGAGAGGATCCTTTGTAGCACACCTACAAGAAATGTACAAGAAGTCATTGACATGAAGGAAGGATCCTTCCTTCATGAAGGAAGCATCCTTCCTTCATGTCAATGACTTCTTGTACATTTCTTGTAGGTGTGCTACAAAGGAATGGAAGATGGAAGCTTGGACCTATATAATAGGCTAAATAATTCTAGGAATAGTAAAATATGTGGCTAAATTTCAAATTTTTAGCTTATTTTTTAAGTCTTTTAAAAAGAAAATTGTTTAAAGAGAAAATAAGCATTTTTGTAGGGCTTATGTATCATGTAAACATAAAATGTATTACTGAGATATCATAACTGTTGATATGTGAAGGGGAATAATCTATAGAAGCTAGACTGTGATAAATTAAGGATGCATGGTGGAAAGCCTAAGATGGCTGTGAAAAAATAAGTAGAGTTATAAAACATGACAACAGAGTAGAAAAAGTGTAATAATAAAAAAATTGTTATTTAATCTTTAATGAAACAGAATACGAGAAAGAAAACATAAAGAACAAATGGGACATATAGAGACATTACAGCTGGGCATGGTGGCTCCTGCCTGTAATTCCAGCACTTTGGGAAGCTGAAGTGGGCAGATTACCCGAGGTCAGGAGTTCAAGAAGAACCTGCCCAACATCGTGAAACCCCGTCTCTACTAAAAATACAAAAAATTAGCCTGGTGTGGTGGTGTGCACCTGTAATTTCAGTTACTTGGGAGGCTGAAGCAGGAGAACAGCTTGAACAGAGGAGGTGGAGGTTGCAGTGAGCCAAGGTCACGCCACTTTACTCCAGCCTGGGTGACAGAGCAAGACTCATCTAAAAAACAAAAAACAAAACAAAACAAAAAGACTAATTAACCAAAATTTATCCGTAATTACTTTTAATCAAAGGAGAAAAAAACCTAATTAAAAGCCAGAGTGTGTCAGTTTGGATAAAAATGCAAGACTCAACTATGCACTCTGCTCACTAGAATCCCACTTTACAGACAAAGACACAGATTAAAAGTAAGAAGAGGGAAAAGCTAAACAGAATAAACTTTCACCATAAGCTGGAGTGGATATATTAATAACAATGTATACTGTAGGGCAAGAAATATTTCCAGAGATAAAATATTTCCTTATGATCGGAGGTGCAATTTGCACACACACACACACACAAATCCTAAATGCTACACACCTAATATAAGAGCCTCAAGCTATATGAAGCAAAAACTGAAAGCAGAAATGAAAGTGGAAATTGACAAATTCACAATAGTAGGTAGACATTTCGACACTCTTCTCTCAGTAATTGATAGAACAAGTAGACACCAAGTCAGTAAGCATATAGAATATTTGAATCACACTATCATCCAACCTGACCTAATGACCCACCCAACCTACAACATAGAACACACCACCCAACAACAGCAGAATGCACATTCTCTTCAAGGGCACATGAAACATTTACTACGACAGATCATACACCATGCAACACAAGACTCAATAATCTACTTAACCTTCCTATGAAATATATACTATTTTCTATTTCATTTTCTTTTTTTTTTTTTGATGAAGAAACTGAGTGAAAAAGTGTTAAATAATTCAATCAGTTATTAAGAAGCGAAGATAATATTTGAACATGGTGCTGTTTCAGGGCTCATAAGCTTTACAATACTTTCTTTAAAATATTGTCCCAGGTCACCATCTTCCCTTCCCGTGAGGTTCATGAAGTAGATAGATGTATAGGGAATAACTGGAAAACAATTACAGAACTCTGATAAGCTAGGCTGGCTTGTAAGACTCTAAAGTGATTTTGCCTGATACATTCCTGATTCATGCCTCTTGTCCTAGAATAATTAATTTTGCCCCTTGCCCTCACAAAAGTGTCCTTAATTGGACTACAAAAACTGCATTCTCAAACCTATTAGTGTTTTCCCTTACTAAATTCAAGTCAGACTTTTAGAAATTATCATACTCTGGCCAGTCTCACGAAAAAAAAAACAATGAGTTGGGTGCAGTGGCTCACACCTATAATTCTATAGTTTTGGGAGACCGAGGTGGGCTGACTGCTTGAGTTCAGGAGTTTGAGACCAGCCTGGATAACATGGCAAAACCCTATTTTTTGTTTTGTTTTGTTTTTTGTTTTTTGTCTCTTCAAAAATACAAAAAGATAAACCAGGCATGGTGGCACTGGCCTGTAGTCCCAGCTACTTGGGAGGCTGAGACAGGAGGATCACTTCAGCCCAGGAGATTGAGGCTGCAGTGAGCCAAGATTTCGCCACTGCACTCCAGCCTGGGTGACAAAGTGAAACCCTGTTTCAAAAAAAGAAAAAAAGAAAAGAAAAGAAAAGAAAGAGAAAAGACAAGAGAAGAAAAGGAAAGGAAAGGAAAGAGAAAAGAAAAGAGAAAAGAAAAGAAAGGAAAGGAAAAGAGGAAAGAAAAGGAATCAAGCAATGAAAGAGCAAGAATGTTTAGACTCTTTTTTGGTAGAGTGACTTCTGGACAATTATCCTTTGAACTAATTTGAGAGAGAGACAGAGAAAGACAAAGAGGCAGAAAATGAAAAGTAGGTTAGAAAAACAGTCCCACCAGTTTGAATACGGTTTAACCAAGATCCAACCACTGCCATCCAACTCTGACACTTTTGGACCTGATTCTTGTTCTCTTCTGTTTAGGGAAGATAGAGAATTGGAGAACAGACATGTTCCCTAATCTAGCTACTACCCCAATTTTCATATCACTGTCACAATCACAAAGATTTCAGTTTTTTCTTCTTTTAGTCATGAATAGCCATCCATTATAACTAAATACTCATTGCATATAAGGCAGCAGCCTCCAAAGTAAACAAAACGAACGTGGCATGATAGCTGAAAGCCTCCAAAATGATCAGATTTGAATTGAATTTTTGCAAGATTAATGCTTTAAAAATTAAATTGCCTACTCTTGGAAGAGAATAAAAAGAAACAATTCCAAAGATAAATTGGAAACAGAAAATGAAAACATTTAATGTAAACAGTGAAACAGGAACATTCCAAGTCGATCTTCCTGGAGTACTTATTTGGGACTACCACAGACTAGAGCTGCGCTGCTCTTAATACTTAAAGGGGCAGCTGTTTCTCTTGATGTGAAGAAAACACCCAAAGTTAAGAAATTATATGCTATCGATGACTTGAAATTGCCTGTACAATGTAGCTTTGTACATTATATCATTTTTCATTCTTTAAAATAAAACATACTGAATACATACATTCATTAGTTTATCATTAAACTGTACAATTTGTAAAGGTAATTATTTAAATATTTTAACATATAGCATCAAACCCTAACACAATTTTTTTACTCTTAATATTTTTAAAAACTAAAATATTTTTAGAATAGTTTAATGAAGTTTTGTTTATCTTGCTGGAAGGACCTATATATAAAAAGAAATGTGACGATTGCAACAAGATGTCGATTGACATAAAGAAATAGCTGTACATTTGAAAGAGACTACATTTTCCCTAATTCTAGGCTTTATGAAAGTATTTATATAGGAGCTCTCTGTAACTTTCTGGTCATGTATTTGCAATATTTCTAATATACCTGAAATTAATATATGAATATATGAAAGAAATGACAGATGCATAATTATAGATGCTTTCCATTTCTCTCTATTCTTCTACCAGTTAAAACGACGGGCTTTGTCCTTGCTATACTTTGTTTTTGTTTTGCTTTGTTTTTGATCTTCCAAGGTTTTCCAGTTATTCTCAAAGAGAAGAAGAAGGCGCTCTTGCTGAGAAAGACTGTTCTAAATGTTTAATACTTCTATTAATTTTTGTCGATTGGATTAAGTCTCTGAATTCAGCTACTAGGAAGTCCAGAATATGGACTTTTACTTCTTTTTATAGGTTACATGTAAACAAGTCTACTATTTAAAACAAACTGGACAATTTTTTGCATTAATGTAATCCCCAACCACATAAGTATTTTGAGAGCCACCATCATTCCTTTCTGTAGGAAATTTCAACTAGTGTTAAAGTTAGAAGTTCAAGTCACAGTTCACTATCTGCAGACTTGGGGATATCTCACAGATAAATTCCAGCTGCAGACCATGATAGTGAGTCTAGATTTAATGTTTGACTTTCCAGTTGACAGGGTGAGTAATTTGAACCTGAGTTGATAGTAGTGACCCTCAGCTAGAACAACTTGATGTATTAGCAAATTCTTCTTGCGGTTAGGCTGCACTTCTCAATAACCTCTTAGTCAACTAAAATAAGTTACTTCGGAGGAGAATTAAATGAAACAAACCAGAAGAGTAAGACCTTCTTCACATATATTTATTTTTGTATGGGGTTTCCTTGACCCTTCAATAATAGAAATAGCAAGTCAGAATTATTTTTTCATCCAACCAGTTATAAAAATAAGAAAGGAGTGGGAGAGATAAAGGAAAGGGCAGAGAGAAGTAGAAATGTAAGTAACTAATAGATTGCTTTAAATTCTATTGTTGTGAATGCTTTGAGTATGAGAACAAATATGTAAGAATAAATTAGATGTGGTAATAATCAAAAGAATAACAATTAAATTGACAGATTGGGGTTCCATGGTAATTCTTAGAATAATATCCATATCTATATTTCCTAGCATGGATGTCAAAGGTTGTGTTTTTCTAATCTTCAGAGCAGAAAACTCCACCTGGGACATCAAATTCAAGCTGTGTTTCCTCCCACCTCTTATGTTAATAATAGTCTTTACAATCTTTCTCTCAGAATTTGCATAGTCATTTGGACTAGCATTTTTACAATTTGAATAAAATCTTAAATGTAGAATAGGAATGTATAAAAATAAGCATATGTATTCTATTTGAAAGTTTAAATCTAAGGACACAGTGCATTTCACAAATAGAAGTGGCATCTTTGTGTTTCCCCATTAAAAAACGAAAAGTTGGCTCGGATGCTTCTTTACTCTGTCACGATATTTATCTTCTATTTCAATACTCTTTCATATGTTGGTAACTGATGATGTAATAATCAAGGAATGAATTGATTAACTAAACAACAGTATGATTGGAAGGCTTTTTTTTTTAAAGCTTCAACAAAGGAATAGCAGTAAAGTGATTTTCAAACAATCAGTTTCAAGAAATAATACAAAAAATAGAACTGAAGTCTTTAAATGCAGTGTTTGGTTTATTATTATTATTACTATACTTGAAGTTAACAAAAAATTCACATCATTAAAAAATAATCGAAGTCCAGTGTTTTATTCTGAAACCTTTTCTGTTGCTACAACTGAAGTGGCCACTCACCCTTCCTTTCACTTTCTACATCCAAGTTATTGTACAGTGAGAATTCGTTTTCAATATAACTCTGAGATACCACACGTAAGCCATCAGAAGGAGACAGCTAAACCCACAATATTATATTTATAAAGTCAGGAAAGTGAACCAATACATTATAAAGGATTTTCCAGAGCAGGAGTTTAAGTTAAAAGCATTTTCTGTTTTTATTTTCAGATATTAAGACTGTTAGGTTAATAAATCTTTCAAGAACTCAAACAAAGAGCAATGGCAGCAACTCAGGTTTTAAACCATAAAAAGTTAACTCTTTTTTAAAAAATATTTCCTATGATGACAAGATCTTTTCTGTTTACGGTAACACCATTATTCCACAAATAACATTCTGGTACATGGCCATTTAACTGGGTAGGCTTTAATGAAATTGAGCAACTACTTTCTGCAACAATAGACTGTGGATTATCTACCTTATTCAGTTAGATATTCTGAATTCTTATTGCTATATAATGAATTACCCCAAAACTCAGTGGCTTTAAATAGCAATAATGTTTATCTCATGCTTTCTGTGGATCAAGAATCTAGGCGTGGCTTAACTCAGATTTCAGTGTGAGGGTCCTCCACAAGGCTGCAATGCAGGAGTTAGCCAGGGCTGCAGTCTCATAAGGATTCATTTTCTGAAAGGCTTTCGGACTCAGAGATTCTGTTTTTTGCTGATGGTTGGCCAGAGGCCACCCTCAGTTCCTTGCCATGGAATTCATAGATTAATATAAATTAATTAATCAGAGAAAGCACACAAGAGCAAGAAAGAATGCCAGCCAGAAAAGAAGTTACAGTTTTTATAACCTAATCTCAGAAGAGATATTCCGTCATTTTTGCTCTTATCTAACCATTGGAAGCAATAATTAGGTCCTGCCTGTAATAGAGAAAAGAGGATTCCATAACAGTGTGAACACTAGAAGACAAGGATATTTGGGAGATAGTTTAGAAGGTTACTCGTCACAAACTCAGACCACCAGATTAGTGTATGAATTATAATAATCTGTTATATTTTAAATAATTTTTCAGAGAAAATACCACTTTTGTTTATTTTTAAAAGTGATATAAATTAACATGTTAATAATTGATTTGATGGTCACTAGTCTAGTGGGTTAAGAACTAAATGTAGATACTTTCTTACAGAAGGTAAACAGATAATGATGCATGTTTTTCTCTGAATGATTATTATATATTCCATAAAAGTAGAAAATGATCATATTATTAATATACTTATAATCATTTGCTCAGAATGGCAACATAATTTTTCAAGATTTTAAAATTTCCAAGGGCTTTCTACTTTTTCTTAAGTAATATTCTAGATTTTTATCCTTGAATTTTAGGTCATTGAGGAGGCTACTTTTTCTTAATAAAAATGATAATATTAATTGTATACTTTCAACAATTTAATTTGTTTCCCTAACATTAATTTATGTACACATTCCCATGTGCACATATATATATTCAACGGAATATACCTCTTGTTAAGGAAGTCCTTTCCAGACTATTTTACCATATATAACCATCTAAAGGAAGCACATGTTCAATTCTTATTTATGGCTATAATTGGCTTTGATTCCTCTTTAGGGTTTGCCTAGGGCAGCCACCTAGGCAAAAGAATATAAACTTCTGGATTTGCATCTTATTTCTTGCTTCATTAATTGCATTAACTTCCATACTGATGAACTCTTTGAATTAAAATGCCATTTACATTTAATACCAAAAATCACTTTCTTTACGTTTAAACCTTTTAATTATAGTTTTGAATTATGGTTCTAAATTGTGTTTGTCAAAGTCTTAATTAGATTTCTGTTGTAGTGATATAGTAGTTAGCTGAACAGTAGCAGGACTGAATAAGATGGTTTTCTGTGTAAGAAATTGGAAGGTTGCTTAAAATGTTTGGCATGCAATACAGGCTTTCTATACTGTGTAAATAAAAGTAGACGTCTAGGATTGGCAAATGGTATATATAGGTAACTACTGATTTACAGAGAAAGATCAAATCTAACACCTAAAGAAGAGACCTTTCTTTTTTCCTAAAAGTACAGCCTGTGTGGGATTTGTATGGAATTTCATTTAATAAGAGATTTTATTTTGCTATTTACTTACAACAGTGACAAATGGTGGCCAGGAGGAAAAGTAAAGTATGTAATCAATCTTAACACCTTTGTTGTTTTCCTAAGAGAATAAAAAAGACTTAAAAAGGACGAAGTAAAGAAGATATTTTGAAGGAAAAAGGGACAAAAATGTTTCTTGTTTCTGCTATTGATGGTGATGGTGGTGCTGGTACTGATAATGACGATAATGGTAATAATGAAAACCAATATTTCTGGTCTTTAAAAGTCACTAGATGTTAGGTGTTATCATCACAGTTTCACACATGAGGATATTTGAGACTCATGAAATACAAAATTTTGGCTCAAATGACACTTCTAAAAAATCTTAGAGCAATATTCAAATCCAGATCAGTCTTCTTTAATTTCTGGGTTCTTTCCATTATTTCAGGCTGCCTGTCATGAAGACACTCAATGTCAGTGTTAGCCACATACACATTATCCCAGTTATTTCTATTGTAATCACATATTAAATCTAATTCCTATAATTTCTTCCTGAAAGCTGCTTAGAACTTGTGCTTTCCAAATTTTTGATATTTTAAAAATACAAATATAACTCTACTACTACGTGGAAATATTTAAAGAAAAAACATATTGTGAACATTCAAAGAATAGCAAACATTGTTGCTGTTGTTTTTAAATAAAACCTAAACCTTATAGTGGATAGTAAATTATAGCTGCTCTTACATGACTAAAAATACAACAAAATTTATAAGGGTATGACAGACTTAATTTAGATTAATATCACACCATAAACTCTGAGAGTTTTTACTGATATTATTGTGATTTTTAATAACTGCTGATTCAATTATTGCTGCTAAAAGAAGACATTGAGAACATGAGATTTGGAGTCAAACAAACATGGCACAAATTCCAGGTTTTCCAGTAGCCACAGGACTTTATATTTAATTTCTCAAGGATTTTTTTTTTAATATTGAGATTAACTAGTATAGACTTCATGGGATTACTGTGCAGAGCAAAGGATATAATATGCTTTACGAATGGACACTATATTATTGTTATCATTATCATCATCATCATTGATATTGATATTTAAAAGAACAACAACCTTGGTTTTGAATATGACTAGACAAGGTTGCCTCTTGGTGGTTCTTATTTATTTACTCAACTATATTTATTGAGACCAGATCATTTGCCTGGTTCTTTGCTAGTCATTAAGATAGATAGGGAATAACATACATTTCCCTCCCTCAGTCTTATTCCTGTTATTACCTACTCCCAAACTTGCTGTGTTAGTCCATTTACTTCACTATGAAGGAATACCTGAGGCTGGGTAATTTATAAAGTACTGATGTTTAATGGGTTCACAATTCTGCAGGCTGTACAGGAAGCATGGTACCAGCATCTGCTTCTGCTGAGGGCCTAAGGGATCTTACAACCATGGCAGAAGGTGAAAGGGCAGCAGGTGTATCAAATGACAAGAGTAGAAGCAAGAGAGTGAGAGGAGGGAGGTTCCAGAACTTTTTTACACAACCGGCTCTCATGAACTGAGTGAAAACTCACTTATCACCAAAGGGATGATGCTAAACTGTTCATAAGGGAATCACCCCCATGATCCAGTCACCTCCCACCAGGCCCCACCTTCAACACTGGGAATCACATTTTAACATGAGAGTTGAAGGGGAAAAAAATTCAAACCATATCACCTCCTACTGGCTTAAAACACAGCTGAGGCTTAACAAGAGGTCAGAATATCCAAGGATCTGTTGGGTATTAAGAGTATCTTTTTGTTTGTTTCTTATAGTCTAAAAACTTTAAAAAGGGTGTGGACATGGTCCTGTTTAAAAATCACTCTGGCTAATATAAAGGATATGTGGGAAGAGTTCTTGGAGGCACATACACAAGCTAAGAGTCCAGTGAAGTCACCCACAGAAGAGATTATAATAGGTTGGGCTAAGTCAGTGGCAGTGAAGATAAAGAGATGTGGATGGACTTGATTTTAAACAGAGGCAACACTGAGAGGTCTTCTAATAGATCAGATATGTGAGGACAGGTAGAGAGAGGAAAGCAAGGATGAGATGATACCCATTTGGGGAAGAATGACTAAGGACGGATTAGATTTACACGGGAAAACTAAAAGATCAGCTTTAGACATGCTGAGATTAAAATGATTATGATATATCCAAGCACAGATGTCAAGTACGTCACTGGCTAAAGAAAACTGGAATTCTTAGGAAACGTTTCCATGGAGATACAAATGTTGAAGTTTTTATCAGGCAGATGAGTGAAAAATCAGTTGGAAAATAAAGAGGCATTTCAGCAAGCTATGAGAATATATAACATTTCAAGGCCAGATAAAAAAAGAGAGTAGGGTTGGGTGTGGTGGCTCAGCACTGTAATCCCAACACTTTGGGAGGTCAAGGTGGGAGGATTGCTTAAGCCCAGGAATTCCAAACCAGCCTGGGCCACGCAGAAAGACCCCATCTCTGAGAAAAGGAGAAAAAAAACAAAACAAAAAACAAAGAAGAGGGTCATGTATAGAAATTACCTAGCAGAGTGCTCTTGTGTATTTAAATGTAAATACAAATTCTTAATAGTAATAATTAGTTAAAAATTGTATTGTTGCTCACCTCAGATATCCATACAAGATGAATATTAAGCCAAAAATAAAATTAGGCAGCTAAATGTGTTTCAAATATTTTAACCATTTGTAGTTTTCGTCACTAAGTTACAACTATGTGCTTGTAGGTGACTATAACTTGCATCAATTAATAATTCCATTAATAGTAATTAAACTTTGACTTATGTTAATTTTTCCATTTTTTATTTACCAGGGATATTAGTAACATTCACTTTGTGTTACTTCTACATCTTAAACCATGATAGAATTTTCTGAGCCAAATATCTTTGTGATTTAGCTGAGCAAGAAGGAAGGTAAAGAACACTGCAATGATGATATATAAGGTGACCTTCTGTTTCCTTCTTCCTCTTGCCTTCTGATTTCAGGTACTCTGAATGCTTTCATTTGGGATGTAAATCTGCTTTTGTGCAAAGGCAGCTTTGATTAAATTCTGCAAGTTCTTGAGTAAATTTTCAGCCAACTATCAAGGCCTTCACTAAATTTTTACATTATTTAGTTTCTTAGCTGTCTTCAGCCTTATTAAAAGTAAGATCCTTATAAGTCATGCATTTTTTTTTTTTTTTTTTGGATGGGCATGCTATGTCACTTACTTGTCATTTTTGTGCATGCGTTTAAAATCTAGGTACTTTTTCTCCCATTTCCTTTTTATAAAGATGAAGAATATTTGTTTTGTTTCATCTATCAGGGAAGAAATGGATGTTCAGGATTGTATTTTTGCACGTGGTTTCCAGATTTATTCATTATTGTCCTATTTGATT
Source organism: Chlorocebus sabaeus (assembly GCF_047675955.1). Taxonomy (NCBI): domain Eukaryota; kingdom Metazoa; phylum Chordata; class Mammalia; order Primates; family Cercopithecidae; genus Chlorocebus; species Chlorocebus sabaeus. Next base: position 27,180,202 of record NC_132913.1, on the reverse strand, counting down.
AAGGTTATTTTTGTCATATTTTAAATTTCATGACTGACAGGAAAACTTGGATATAACAGAATTGTCTGATGCTGAATATAGATGACACGGAGCACTTGCTCAGAGGTCCTAGCACACAGATGTCTAAGCTATTATCTTGGGCCAAATCCTCACTTATTTTGCCAAAAGCACATATCAATTAAATAGAGTCAGAACTTTTTGCAGTACTGCATTCACATTCTGGCTCACTGAGTGCATCGACATTAATATTTTTGGGTTTGTTTGTGTTTTCTCTTTGAATGACTTAGGCATCGTGTCAGTCATTGTTTCTTATTAATTTTATTCATTCCTTAAATGAACACAACTTTTCCCAACATCTTGAGTTTGTTTCAGTCTTCTGCTAAGTAAACTCTTAAGATTTGCAAATAAAAATCTTAATTTATACAGATGCCATGTTAGCGTTGGAAGAAGCAGGAGTGGTAGATAGAAACTCATTTCCTGAGCCACACAGAACTGGTTTTATACTTTGTCTTTGGATAATTAGATTTTTGAACTTGGCAAGTTTTTTAAAAAATTATGTTGTTTTAATTGTAGTCTTTTAAATCTTTATTTGAAGGAGAATATTACATTCTCTCTATGGAAAAAATTAGCTGAAAGTATTAGAAGAAATAAATTAGCTTCATCTGACACCAAGTAGATACTTAATAAATGGCATTTTTATTATTACAGAAATTTTAATAAGTGGCATTATTGCACAAATTTACTTTATTTTATTTTTGAAATGGAGTCTCACTCTGTCATCCAGGCTGGAATGCAGTGGTACAATCATAACTCACTGCAGCCTCCACCTCCTAGGTTCAAGTGATTCTCCTACCTCAGCCTCCTGACTAGCTGGGACTACAGGGCACACCACCATGCCTGGCTGATTTTTGTATTTTTAGTAGAGACGGGGTTTCACCATGTTGGCCAGGCTGGTCGCAAACTCCTTACCCTAGGTGATTCACCCATCTTGGTCTCCCGAAGTACTGGGATTACAGGTGTGAGCCATCACACCCAGGGTATTACATAAATTTGGATATTATGGAAGGTGAGGCAGATGTTCTAGATTTGCTGACTCAATTTTCACATCAACCTTTTTCTAGAATGAATTATGTTTCCTAAGCTCTCTTTTTGGAAGGCTTCCAAGACTAACTGTCTTACACCAGGCAGATGCATGCATGTAGAACAGGGAGAGAAAGTGAGCAGCATGAGGCTGGGAGAACAGAACTCCTAGGAAGCATGTCACCAGAAGGGTTTGGTTCTTTTAGGACTGGAAGTGCTGGCAGTAGCTTCCTCATGTGGCACCTCTTGGTCACAGTGAGATTGTGTTGTCTAAAGCATGGGTTAGCAGCATTTCCCTTAGCAGATCAGTTCCAAGGTAGCAATTTGGCAGTTCTTTGAATTTCTGCCTAGAGTAAATTCCTTGTGCCTCCCCAACAATCCCATGCACTATTATAATATTATTTAATGAATTCTTTCCTACTTTATGTCACCAGAATGGATTCTGTTTCTACAGCTGACCAATGCAGTAACCACTTATATGTGATGAAAAAATAAAATACATAATATATTTAAGCCAGTGTATTTTTGTTTGCTTGTTTTAGAGGGAGCACCCTGTTACTTCAGTTCAACTTTATAATTAGACAAATTATGTTAAGGAAATAGAACTTACAATGTGGAGTTTACTGAAGGAGAAAATGGAGAAGAGAATATTGAGAGCTAGATGCTACAGGATAGAAAGCTAGTGATCTGCCTTATTACATGGTGGTAAAATATTCGGTTACACCACTCACCTAATGTACATTTGAAAGCAAAACACATGCCAAGGGGAGATTTTTTTTAAAAATCAGATTGCTAACGTAGCTGGCTTTTCTATGTCAATTTCTTTCATTCTTTTTATTTATTTATTTTTATTTTAATTTTTATTTTATTTTATCTTATTTTGAGACAGAGTTTCACTCTGTCACCCAGGCTGGAGTGCAGTGGTGCGATCTCGGCTCACTGCAAGTTCCACCTCCCGGGTTCAGGTCATTCTCCTGCCTCAGCCTCCTGAATAGCTGGGATTACAGGCGCCCGCCACCATGCCCGGGTAATTTTTTTTTTTTTTTTTTTTTTTTTTCCAGTAGATACGGGGTTTCACCATGTTATTCAGGATGGTCTCGATCTCCTGACCTCGTGATCTGCCCGCCTCGGCCTCCCAAAGTGCTGGGATTGAAGGCGTGAGCCACCGCGCCCGGCCTGTCAATTTCTTCAGCGTCCTAGAGGACCCAGACATTCAGTCTTATTTTCTTTTTCTATGCAGGTATCCAACTCACCCAGCACCATTCATTAAAAAGACCATCATTTCCCCACCGTACTACAGCATCACCTTGTGTTCAATCAAGAAACTGCGTTATGAGGGAGTCTACTCTGTGTTCTCTTCTGTGTTCCATTGTTTTATACGTGCATCTTAATGCCAACACCACAGTCTTAATTATTATAGCTTTGTAAGTCTTTATTTGTGGTTGGGTTAGCCCATTAAAACTACTGTAACAAATGCCATAGACTAATTGTCTTACAAACAAAAAAAGTATTTATTTCTCATAGTTCTGGAGGCTGCAAAATCCAAAATCAAGGTGCTGGCAGATTCAGTGTCTAGTGAGAGCTTGCTCTCTGTTTCTTGGATGGTGCCCTCTTGCTGTATCTTCACATGGTGGTAGGGGCAAGGTGGCTCTTTTGGCTCACTTTTATAAGTGCACTAATTTCTTTCATGATGACTAATCGCCTCTTAAAGGCCTCACCCACAGGGGTCAGGATTTCAACACGTATATTTGGGAGAACACAAACATTCAACCCATAGCAGTGATGATGTTTGTTCTCCTTTGAGATTGTTAAGTCATTATTGGGCCTATGCATTTCCATGTAAATATTAAATTCAGGTTGTTAATTTCTAGATTTTTTTTTTAGGTGTTAGATTTTGTCTGAGGTTCCCCTAAATCCATAGCTTAGTTTTGGCAGAAATGATATCTTTAAAATATCGATTCTTCCAAAAAGAAAAAAAAAAATAGAATTTGCTTATATTCATTTAAATCTTTTGAAATATATCTTGATAATTTCTTTAGCTTTCTTTCCATAGGTCTTACCCACATTTCATTACATTTATTCTTTTTCAAACTTTTTCAAAGTTTTCTTGATGCAATATTTATTGTATCTTAATTTTTAAAAAAATTATTCAGCACACAGAAACACAGTTATTTTTAAATATGGATCTTTTATCCAATGACTTGATAAATCCACTTGCTCATTCTAAGTTTGTCTTTAGATGGTTTTAAATTTTTATAGCATAAAACCATGTCTTTTGCCAATAATTATTTTTTTATATCTATCAACTTTCATATATTTTTGTTGCCTTATTGCTCTAGGACCTCTGGTAAATGTCGAAAGGAGTATTGATAGTGAACATTTTTGTTCATTTCTAATCTTTGGGGGAAAGGCATTCAATGCTCTAATTAATTGTAAACTTTAAGAAGTGCTCTTTTCAGACATTCTAACTGAATAAGGGATTTGTCTTCTGTTTACAGTTGTCTAAGAATTTTAAAGATCATAATGGGTACGGAATTTCTATCGAATAAATTGTCTGCATTAATTGAGATTATCATATATTTTTCTCCTCTAGTTTGCTAATGTAATGTGATAGAATTATAGTCTCATCATAAATTATGAATATGTTATATTACATGGCAAAATAAACTTTGCTTATGTAATTAAATTTATAGATCTTAGAATGGGGAGAGGATTCTGGATTAGATTGGGTGATCTCAGTCTTACCATATGAGCCCTTAAAAGCAGAGAACATTATTTGATTGAAGGCAAGACAGATATGGCAAAAGAAATCAGAAAGCCTCCATCTGCCATTGCTGCAGGGAGGTCATATGAAAAGCGTCAAGATGAATACATACTACCTCTAGGACTAGCCTCTGGCTGATAGTCAACAAGGAAACAGGGACCTAAGTCCTACAAGGAACTGAGTTCAGGCAACAACTTACGAGCTTGGAAGGCCCCAGCTGAGCTACAGCATATCTGCTTTTCTGACCTATGAGACCAAGAAATTATAAACGTATTGTTTTGTAGCACTATGTTTGTCAATAATTTGTTATGGCAGCAATAGAAAAATCAATATGTGGTGAAATTGGTTGATTTTTAAATTTTAAAACGTACATTTATGAAACAAACTCTAATTGCTCATTATATAGTATCCCTTTATCTATTGCCCAATCTGATTTGCTAATAATTTTTTATGGTTTTTGCATTTGTGTGCCTGCAAAAGATTGATCTACAGTTTTCTTTTTTGTTAATATTTTTTGTCAAATTTTGGTATCAAGGATATGCATTCTCATAAAATGAGTTGGTAACTTTTGAAGTGTTCCCATCTTTCTGTTCTCTGGAAGAGTTTGTTTAAATTGATATTTTATTTTATTTTATTTATTTATTTATTTATTTATTTATTTATTTATTTTTGAGAAGGAGTCTCATTCTGTCACCCAGACTGGAGTGCAGTTGCATGATCTTGGTTCCCGGGTTTAAGCAATTCTCCTTCCTCAGCCTCCCAAGTAGCTGAAATACAATTGTGCTGTGGGAAGTCTGTTCAGTCGCTGAACAGAGGGACTGGCTGGAGCTGAGGCAGAAGAACATAAATTGTGAATATTTCATGGACATTTATCAGTTCCCAAAATTAATAGTTTTATAATTTCTTATGTGTCTCTTTACAGCAATCTCTGAACAAAAATTGTGAAGATTTCATGGACATTTATCATTTCCCCAATCAATACTCTTATAATTTTTAATGCCTGTCTTTACTTTAATCTCTTAATCCTGTTGTCTTCGTAACCTGAGAATGTACATCAACTCAGGACCACTATTGTACAAATTGATTGTAAAATATGTGTGTTGAACAATATGAAATCAGTGCACCCTGAAAAAGAACAGAATAACAGCGATTTTCAGGGAACAAGGGAAGATAACCATAAGGTCTGACTGCTTGCGGGGTCAGACAGAATACAGCCATATTTTCCTTCTTGCAGAAAGCCTATAAATGGATGTGTGAGTAGGAAAAATATCACTGAATTCTTTTCCCAGCAAAGAGTAACCCTGGGGAAGGAATGCATTCCTGGGGGTAGGGCTATAGATGGCCACTCTGGGAGTGTCTGTCTTATGCAGTTGAGATAAGGACTGAAATACACCCTGGTCTCCTGCAGAACCCTCAGGCTTACTAGAATTAGGAAATTCCAGCCTGGTAAATCCTAGTCAGACCCATTCTCTGCTCTCCAACCCTGTTTCCTGTTAAGATGCTTATCAAGACAATGCATGCACAGTGGGACATAGACCCTCATCAGTAATTCTAATTTTGCCTTGCCTTGTGATTTTTATTGCCCTTTGAAGCATGTGATCCTTGTGACCTACTCCCTGTTCATATACCCCTTTTAAAATCCCTAATAAAAATTTGCTGATTTTGCAGCTTGGGGTCACCATCACGGTCCTATCAATATGTGATGACACCCCCAGAGGCCCAGCTGTAAAATTTCTCTCTTTGTACTGTTTCTCTTTATTTCTCAGATGGCCGACACTTAGGGAAAATAGAAAATAACCTACGTTGAAATATTGTTCCCCCAGTACATGTGCTTGCCATTATACCTGGCTAGTTTTTGTACTTTTAGTAGAGACGGAGTTTCACTATATTGGCCAGGCTGGTCCAAACTCCTGACCTCGAGTGATCCATACACCTTGGCTTCCCAAAGTACTGGGATTACAGACATGAGCCACCAAACTCAGCCTTCTTTCTTGTTTGTTTAGAGGAATAAATAAATGAAGCTTCTGTGTTGTAGAGCATTTCTTTGTAGAAAAGGTTTAATAACAGATTCAATATATTTAAGTTATGTAGAATATTTTATTGTTTTATTTCTTTGTGTCTGTTTCAATGTTTTGTTTTTCTAAAAAATGGTTAGTTTAACCTAAATTTTAAAATATAATTGAATTAGGTTGCACACAATATCCTCTTTCCTTTTATTTTTTAGAATATTCCATTTCTAGAAATACTCTATTTCTGAAATTTGTTACTTGTGCCTTCTCTTTTTTCTCTATGATTTATTTTGCTAGGGATTACTCCATCATATTAATAATGACTGTGAAGATGAAACATTTCTTTTTGTTAATTTTTCCTATTGTATGTTGTGTCATATGTTTTTTGCAGTTTGTTTTTTGTTTTTTTGTTTTTGAGACAGAGTCTCCCTCTATTGCCCAGGCTGGAGTGCAGTGGCACGATCTCGGCTCACTGCAACCTCCACCTCCCTGGTTCAAGTGATTCTCCTGACTCAGCCTCCTGAGTAGCTGGAACTACATGGGCCTGCCACCACACCTGGCTAATTTTTGTGTTTTTAGTAGAGATAAGGTTTCACCATGTTGGCTAGGCTGGTGTTGAACTCGTGACCCTCAGGTGATCCGCACACCTCGGTCTCCCAAAGTGCTGGGATTACAGGTGTGAGCTACCTACCATATTTGGTCCCTGTTATTTTTTTTAAATTTCTTGTTTTATCTGTATGATTTTTAGACCACTTGTTTTTTAATTCGTATAAATTTAGGACAACAAATGCAGTTTTGTTACAATTCCTTTTTTTTTTTTTTTTTGCAGTGGTATTCTTTTTTTAATTTATTGAGTTAGAATTTTGATAGGTGATTATCAGATTGTTTTCCCTTTTCTCACATATTAAGGCTGAAAGTTTTCCTTTAAATACACCTTGATCTACATCATGTACAGATTAGCATGTACACTCTGCAATAAGGGACAGTCTTGGACTCTATGCCATAAATAGTAGAATTTTTACACAGGACTAAAACATTCCCAAAGAATAAGACTGTAGTGGTGTGAGTACTGAAAGAGACTCATGTGCTGAACTCAGTATATCAACAACCCAGGCAATTAAAGGAACTTCAAAAGAGGCTTGCAAATATGTATTCAGCAGAAGTGAGATGCAGAAGAGAACTGAGAAAGCCAAAAGACAATTCCTGACAGATGAGGTCCATGTGGATGGAGGCAGTTACGTTCACCACTCCTTGCCATGGGAAGCCGGGGTGAAACGGAGCTTCTGATTAGAGACTGGGCCTCCTCACCTGTATGCATTGCCTCACGCGGCAAAGTGGCAGCTATTCACCAATTCATCTCTGCGTGTCTTGGAGATCAGTTCGAGTGTTGCACGTCCAGAAAGGTGGTTGCTACTCACTTTGTCTGGGATGAGAAAGTATCTGGTGGTTGCTTCTCTTCCGGATCACTTTTTCCTCCCTTTATGTGTATATGTCAGTGGTGGGGATGGAGTGGATTGGCTTTTCAATAGGGAAGGAATTAAGTGCTATTACTAATGTATGGACATGAATTTACCAGGAAGTTTTTAAAGCTTGAGGGACTTCTTAAGGGCGAATCCATTGTATGTATAAAAATATACATATTTTAACCACAATTGATTTTAAGAGCTTATAACATAGTCATTAAAAGCATGATATTCTTAATTATTAATTTTCTAATTTACCCATAACTTGTTTTTATACTTTTGACTTCATACTCTGGATTTACATCTGCTAATGCAATTGATGTGATTTCTCTGTTCCTGAGAATTATGTGGTAAGATACTTTAGTGAATTCAGTCAGGCTCCAGTGAAATCCAGGCAGAATTTCATATACTTCATTAAAAAAAGATGATGCAGTTTTGGGTAGATCATGAGTAATGTCTTTAAATATGCAGTATCTTTTGCCAGGGCCCTGCCAAAATTAGCAAAAGAGAAAGTGAGATGAATTGACATTTATTAACTTGTTCATGTTCCTAGATATTTTCCTCTCCTGGTCTACCTGCAATGAAGAAGCATTGCCAGTGCAACAGCCTTCTCTCTCCACACCCGCCACACCCAACAGACAAACAAATAAACTGGAAGTGATCTCTAAGCTAAGTAAATTTGGGACGTGTCCAAATTTATTTTGGCTCAGGGGCTGTCCTTTTGCTACTCTCTCTGTTGCTGTTCCTTCATGGTTCTCTGTTGATATTTGTATGCACAATAAAATAGGATAATTTTTGCCTGGAGAAATCAAACACACGTTGTTAACTTCAAAACTAACATAGTAGGAAATTTAAACAGTAAAATCTGAACCTACTTCTTTTGCCTCAAGTGTGAGCGGCTGGCTAAATATTTAGCAAAAGCTTATCTTCTATGTGACTTTTGTCTCTATGTGATCAATACCCTATTTCATCTTTCCAAGTGTAACTAGATAGACACTTGAGTGCTGTGTGCCATTCCCAACTTTACCCTCTTCTTACACTTATCAATGGAAGAATGTGAAAGGTTTAGAAATTTCAGATATTGAGGAGATGAGCAATTAAATGTTACAATGTATAATCTTTTATAAGGATAATACTTAAATGAACGTTGTTACATGTTATACCCATTGAGAATTATCCAGCTCAAATTTGCCAACCCCAGCCAAAGATACCTAGTCAATTTCTCAAAACCAAAAAGTGAAAACAAAAGCAAACAAAAGCAAAATCAAGAGGAGAGGAAATATGTGAATATAAGACACATAGGTTAGGAGTTCTGAATGAGTATTTTATACAGAGAAGCCTTTGAAATGAGAGATGAGGGAGCTATTGGAATTTGGTAGGCCTGTCGAAGACAGAGAAAAATAAAAAGAAATTTAGAAACCAATGTTCTGGACTATTTGTCACCTTCATGGTGTTTCAAGAAGTACAAGTCAGGCAAAAGCCTGAATTATTTTGAATTGTTCTGTTTTCATGGGCTGTGTCATTTTAACTGCAACATCACCCTGGCTCTGAACTACGCAGGTCAAAGTGGTAAAAGTATTTGTACACACCAGATTTATAACTTCCCCATGAATCAGGGAAATTTTGTCCATTGATGTATATAGTAGGTGTTCATATGGTACTTCTGGTTGTCTCTTACTTTTGCACTTATTAATATCTGTACATGTTTCTAATTTTCCCACATCCTTTCTTACAGACACATTTAATAAAATTAGCCTTTACATATTCAGGTTTGATTTATAAAGTCTTTTGCAATGAAATACATTATGGGCAAATATCGTTATGCTAAAGCTTATATTTTTAATTTTGTTATTACTATTTTTAAATAGTTATTTTTGTTCTTTGGCTACTCCAGCAATGGAGGAAGAAAGTCAGACTTCTCTGATAGTTACTGGTTACTGGGGGAGTCTGATTCATTTCCATCACCATCCAATAGGCCCACGTAAGTTTATCTGTGCAAAACTAAAATAGAAAGTAAAAACAAAACAAACTCCCAAACTTATTTTCTGAGAAAACCTATGGAATTATTGGAGGAAAAGAAACGATGCCAAAAATAAGGAAATAATACACAGCTTAAGGTGCGTTTCCAAATAAGTGATCATCAGTCAGGATCTTGGCATCATGGAAGCTACTGTTTCACCAGTTCTGCCCTGGAACCCTTTTATCCTCAGAAAGGACACAACAGAGTTCAGATCCGCTTGGTGTATTTCCTCCAAAACATAGACCTTGAGTCAAGGACATGGATGCAATTATTTCACTTGGATGGAATCTAAGAAAACATGGAGAGGTAGAATAAAGGTGGGCACAGATTCTCTGACTTTGAGAAACGGAATCTCTTCACTCACTGGCTCTATGATTGCTTTAATATGCCCTGAGTTATGACTGCTTTGACTGACAGAGGAGAGTAGAAATGTATGGCAGAAGTTTTGCTGCATAATGACTGAAGCTAAATACAGGTCAAAGTACAATGAAACTGCCATGGTCTCAGATAGGCCCTGTGTTAATTACATAACAATTCTGTCCCAGTCTGTGTTTATGACCCTATAGCAGAGAATGCTCTCAGGCAGAGAGGTGGGGGTAACCATTAGAATGCAAGGGAACCATCTGCAGATGAGGACGGGGAATATGTGTATGGTATCATATTCTCTCCTAACCGTGTGGATTTTAGTTTCCAAATGTTTGACTTAAAGATCCCTTTGAGTGACTTAGCTTGTATAATTTCATTGATCCAGGCATAGGATTTTAAAGCCTATGATGGTACTGAACTCCCTGCTGGATCAGAACTGGAAGAGACTATTATCGGCCATAGATATGAATTTGGCCTTCATCACAAGTGAGCAAAACAAGATAGAAGCATGGATGTCTTGTGTAAAATACAAATGTGATATTCTGTTCTATCATAAACAGACAAGACAAAGAGGGTGAGTCAAAGCAGTAAAATTACAAAGATTTCTTCCAGGTGGTTGGAAGAAAGGTTTTAAGGTAAATCTGTCTCAGATCCTAGGTTCCTTGTGTCTGTTGACCTTTATGCTTGAAGTTGAACTTTTTTTCTTAGCTAATGATGATGATTCTTAATTCCTTTTGGGAGAGAGGGTAAATTCTCTTTTTAAGGGATAAAGTGAAAGAGATGTCTAAGGAAGAGACATTGCCAGTGGGTAGAATGGCCCAGAATTATTACAAAGTTTTGAGGAATTGCCAGAAAGGTTACAAGCATGGTATCAATCTTAGATTTTTTAATTTTTATAGTTTTTCTAATGTAACCTAATAAAAACAACACAAATCATTATATTGCTTTCTTCCACCATCAGAAATAGAGTGATGCCATGTTCCTAGACAGAAGATATAACCCCTGGTGTCTAGAAGTGATCAGCACATACTGATATAGAAAAAAGGGAGTATCTTCAAAAACTTGAGTCTCAAAGAGACTACGTAATCCTCTTCCACGAGAAAAGAGATAATGTTTCCATCAGAGGGCCCCTGTGTGTAGAGCACTAATAGCTTTGTCAGAGAGTATTTCAATTGAGGTAAGAGTCCACTAAAAATAAGAATAAACCTAGTAATTCTCCTTCAGTATACTTGAACAGAGTTAAAGTTCTTACTTGTTGACTCAGATATGTTCAGCTGTTTGACTCTCTGCTTCATGCCAACTAATAAACTTACTAATTTAATGTTTAAATTAACTCTTACATCATTATTAAAAAATGATTAACATAAAAGAATGTATTTGACTACCTGATGACTCTCTCTGGAGTTTCTCATATAATACATAAAAAATCTAAGAAAACCAGGCTCAAGAAAGATTTTCCAGAAAATTCTTTTGACTAAAGTATTGTACTACCCAACATTAATGGTAACATCTTTTCATGTCGATAACTGAAATGTTACAGTCCATACACGTTGAAACTATTAAGATCAGCCCAGGAAACACAGTGAGATCCTGTCTCCGCAAAAATTTTTAAAAATAAATTAACTGGATATGGTGGCACTTGCCTGTAGTCCTCACTGCTTGAGAGGCTGAGGTTGGAAGATAACTTGAGATGAAGGCTGAAGTGAGTTGTGATAGTGCCAGTGAACTCCAGCCTGGGTAACAGAAAGAGACCCTGTCTCAAAAACAAACTAACAAACAAACAAACAAAAAACAAAAAACAATTAAGAAATACAACAATGACTTCCTTGAAGCTGTTTCTAGATTTAGCTTAATTACCATTTTTTACTTTCTGTTTCAAAGAATTCAGCTAACCCTGGAATAGTGCCATTTATCAATATTCCTATTGCGTGATGCAGATCCAGTGTTGGTTATTTAAAATAAAGTATTGGTTGAACCTTATTTTTAAAGGTAACTTTGGCCAATAATGTTGTGTTATTACTTTTGTTGTCTTGAGAAATCCTGAAGATTAATTCCAGCTTATTTTCTTTTCTTCTTAACCTATTGTTCAGTCCTTTTCGTTATCCCTTGGTTTTATTTGATTTATTAGCTGTTTTGTTGATCACTTGTCTGCAGTTTCTATTACTCCCACTTTTATTTAATTATTGGAGTGATTACACCATTTTATCTTTAAATGGAGACTCATTTTTAAATTCCTGTCAATTAGTCTCTTACACCTTTAATGATGTTTACTACAGCAACTAGCAAAATTTATTTCAAATTCCAGTCTCTCTCTTCTGCTCACCCTCTCTCTTTCTCTTTCAGTAAAATCTATGAAAATAAGCATTGAAATAATAACATGATGAAAATTATTATTTTGAAAAACTATATTTCCATCTTTTGTTACTAGGAACTTTAGAAGCTTAACAACTAGGAATAAATCACAAAAGGGCTTGACTTAACTGATGTTCAAACACAGAGACAATGAAGTAAAGTAAAACATAGAAAACAGAGACTAAATTGAAATATTATAAAACCAAATGATCAATGTGTTTTTATAATTCAAACCAAAAAAAAAGATGGCATTATTTCTAATTTATCTGACATAAGTGTCTCATGAGATTTTTAAATTTTATCATACAAGTGTATAATGCTGAGAGTCTTTATATAGGCATAACTATAAAAGAACTTTATGAGACAGTCATTAGGTGCGGTGTTTTGAAAACTCTCATGTCATTTCCAATTTTTAAAAGATCAAAAAGTTGTGTGTGTCAGAAAGAATCAACCTCTATCCAGCCCATAGATATTACAAGTTGAGTATCCCTTATCTGGAAATGCTTGGAACCAGAAGCATTTTAGATTTGGGATTTTTTTTCAGATTGTAGAATATTTGCATGTACATAATGAAATATCTTGGGGATAGGACCCAAGTATAAACAAAAATTTCATTTATATTTTGTATATAACTTTTAACATAAAGAAAATTTTCTATAATAGTTTTAATAATTTTGTGGATGAAATCAAGTTTATTTACAGTGACCCATCAGAGAGCAAACGTGTCACTGTCTCTGTCACCTATGTGGACAGTGTGTGGTTGTTTGTCATCATCATCATTCCTGATTCTGAATATATATGCTAACAATAAGCAATCATTTTCTATACTACTCACACATAAGAACTTAACAGTAAAAACTGTGGCATACCATTAATATAGTAAAAAAAAAAAAAATGTGTTCAGGATAGCTAAGCAGCACAGTAGCGTCACTGGAATACCTGAATCAACTGGCAGTGGCAGGCTTTCAATCTTTACCTATGGAGCTGTATTTTGATTGAAAATTACTGTACCACGTATATATTTTTTTTTTTTTAGGTGAAGGAAACATCAGAGGTAGGTGAGGGACCAGGAAGTGAGTCCTCTAAGGATGAGGAGACATTCTGCTGGATGGCTTTTTAAAATGTTTCCTCCATAGTAATTTGCCTCACTAACCTTTTGGAGTTTTTTGTTTTGTTTTGTTTTGTTCTGTTTTTTGACTTAGAAGTCTTTCTTTTGATCTGATAAATTGATATGATTCTTTATTCTGCTGTGAAAGCATGCTCCTCTAGTCCTTCAATAAGTCAATCACACATTTTCACCATGTCATCTACAGTCACTACTTTCTGCAATGTTAACAATGTCATCTTTATCATCACTATTGTGATGATCATGTTAATTCAGAACCATTTCACTTATTTCATCATTAGTCAATGAATAAGCAACTGGAGCCACCTTCTCAATGTTAAAAATCTTCTTTGATATTCATTTTTTCCAATCTACTGACAGACTCTTAAGGTATAGTTTTTGTATATGTAAGGGAGCCAAACATCATTTTTCTTCTCATACGGAAAAATACAATTTCTTCTTGACATACAGAAATCTTCAAAGTCATCCCCTTGTTCATTATCATCACACAGTGAACAGAGTCACAAGCCAGAGGTTGTGTCAGGCATGCACAACTATTTCTTTACTCACTGTGTTCCAACTACTGGCAATAGCATATACAGCATCCCTGACGCTAAACTTTTCTTGAAAACCTTCCACACCCATGTTTCTGTTCACTGCTGTTCGTATGCCATTCAAAAAAGTGTTTTTATATTTACTCTTCATTGATGTAAAGATTCTGTGGTCACATGACTGAGATAAAGGAATCTCATTTGGGGAAACACACACATGGCATAAGCATTATTTTTTATTAGAATTTCAGCTGGAGGATGAGCAGAACAGTTGTCAAGGAATAACAAAATCTTGCAGTCATCATCTAGTCTAGTTTCCCTGCATTAAGCATGAGTCACTGGTTCAAAATGTTTGTGAAATCCACGCCTTTTTGTTAGCACAGTAATGAACTGGTGACCCATGCCTTTTTGTTAGGGTGGTAATGGACTGGTAAGAGATTCACTCCTTGAAAAGAGTGAGAACCCAAGTTTTTGCCTGTCACGGCAAGCTCACACTTACGCGTGGCTGCTACATTAGCATATCCTAGCACAGTTATTCTGTCCTTGACATCCTTATCTCCTGAAGGGACTGTTGCAACAGTTGTAGTCAGTGTCTTTCTGGAGCAACATTGATGTTTCAGCCGTATTTTCTGTCATCAGATTTTCATCAGCAACGACCTTGGCTAACTTGTCTATAAATGTGTCTGCTTCTCATGATCAGCAGATGCTTTATCACCACAAAATTTTAAAATTTTAATGTTGTTTCTTTTCTTAAATTTCTGTAACCAGCCTGATGAATATTCAGCATTCTTTCATTTTTAGTTTACTGAGATAGATATTTTCTTGTTTCATGATCAGCATATCATGAAGTGGCATGTGTTCACCATGATGCTGGTGGATCCACTCTTCCCATATGTAATTGAAATCTTCATTTTTAACTTAATGCAGTGTTTTTCTATTTTAACTAATGTCTGTTTATCACTTCCAACATAGAACTTCAGTAGCTTGTTTTTCTGTTTCTTCAGATCGTATACGGTGATCATTCCATTACCACGCTCTTCTGTAAGAGGTTTCACACTTCTGCTGCTACTCGGTTTCTCCAACAGCTTGACTTTCTGTGCTATAAACATAAATGCTTTCTCTTTTTCTTATCACAATTACCCACAGCAGTATCTCTAGGCCTTTCTGACATTTTCAACAGTAAGCAAAAAACAGTGGTGATTAATGTATCCATGTAGGCCATCATGGGGAACTTGTTGGTGCATCTTGCCTGCACACCTGCCATTTTTGTGGGCTTGCTTATGTGAGGAAATCTGGGCATGCAAGGAAAAGATAGATTACAGCTTAATGAGACTTGGAAGGGTCTTTTATTTATGTATGTATTTATTTATTTTCAGGGACACCAAATAAACTGTGTTGTGTGCCTGTGTTTTGACCGTGACCCATAACACATGGTCAGGTGTGCAATTTTCCATTTGCAGCATCATTTCAGAGCTTGAGAAGTTTCAGATTTTTGAGGTCAGATGTGCAATTTTCCACTTGTGACATCATGTCACAGCTCAAAAAGTTTCAGATTTTGAGCATTTTGGATTTTTGAATTAGGAGTAATAAATCCATATATTTCTACCAGTTTGATCTATTTCAAGCCTCAACCTGATCTGCATATTCTCTCTATGTGGTGGAGGCAACAGGGAACTAAATTTTGTGAAAGATTCATGCTCTTTATCCATAGCATAAAGTAAATACTGGGAGAAAGCTATCACCAAGCATTATATTTTTCAATCCTCTTGTATCTAAGCAGAGACATGTGATCATCTCAAGCTGACGAAATATGAGCAAAATTACTTTTTTTTTTTTTTTTTTTTTTTGAGAGGGAGTCTCACTCTGTTGCCCAGGCTGGAATACAATGGCACAAGCTCGGCTCACTGCAACCTCTACCTCCCGGGTTCAAGTGACTCTGCCACCTCAGCCTCCTGAGTAGCTGGGACTACAGGCATATGTCACCATGTCCAGCTAATTTTTTGTGTTTTTAGTAGAGACGAGGTTTCACCATGTTGACCAGGGTGGTCCCGAACTCCTGACCTCAAGTAACCCACCCACCTCGACTTCCCAAAGTGCTGGGATTACATGTGTGAGCCACCATGGCTGACCTGCGTATCACTTCTTAATAAGACAGTGATGCATGCTCTGTGTTATCCTCATGCTTTTTCTTCAAACCATGGTAAACTTGTTGGCCCCATGTTAAAGATTTCAGCATTACAAAATATGAAGCATCTGAATTCTTGCATTTGCTTAGAATACAGCTTTCCAGCAAGACACATCTGTTTAGGTTGGCACACTTTCTATGAAAGGTCCACTTTGTAGATATTTTAATGTTTGTAGACTAGTCTCTGTCTCTTTTTTTTTCTCCTCCTTCTCGCCCTTTTCCCCCCTCCTCCATGGGCCCTCCTCCTCCTCTTCTCCTCTTTAAAAATGTAAAAAAAAAAAAAAAAAGATTCTTTGTTCAAGGTCCATACAAAAACAGGCCATGGGGCAGATGGCCTGTGGGTCCTATAATAGTTTTGCCATTTCCCCATATTAAGTCACTGATATCTGTAGGTTTTGCCACAGCAATGAGCATACTCTGATTAATACATCTTATAACAGGAGTTGGTAAACATTCCACCGGCCAAATATGGTCTTAGCTTATTTGTGTAAATAAAGTTTTCCTGAACACAGTCCCACCCATTCACGTATTTATTCTCTAGGGCTGCTTTTGCACTACAAGAGCAGACTTTAGTATCTGCGACAGAGACTGTACACCCAGCAAAGCCTGAAATATTTACTGTCTGAACATTCACAGAAACGGTTTGCTGTTCCCTTTTCTGTAACTTTAACAATCAATAGTTTCCCTGTCTCTAGAAGTGCTTCTTCATTAATGTGGCAGCCACAAGTCTCAAGGAAGTTTATTTTCCAACTTGATAAAAATTTATTTTTTATATTAAGTCAAACTATCTTTCCCTGTAACATCTATCCATTGATCCTAGATCTGCCCCGGCAACCTCACAGCTTCGGATATTTCCTCTTCTACACGTCAGCCTCTGAAACCTCCCAGTACTTTTGAGTAGAGGAATATGAGATGTGTCACTCATTCGCCACAAAAAAAGTGGGGTTTGTTCTATTTTCCTTACAACAGTTTTCTGAAGTGTTTGTTAGAGCCTAAAAGGAAATATGTGGTTCAAATTTACTTCACAAGTGACTTCTTCATGTACAAGTCCCAAATGTTGGAAAAAAAAAAGGAACAATGTAGTCCAGTTTTACATTTCTACTCTGGGAGACATTGGATATGTTACCTTTTGTTTTATTGATATTTTGGATAAAATTGTATCATGAAATGGGTGTCATTCGATAGCAAGACTGTGGGGCCAGGCTGACCTAAATTTTAAACAGAACTTCATCACTTATGAACTGTGTATCTTTGGGCAAATTTCTTAAGTCCATTACACTTCACTTGTCGTATCTGTAAAATGGGAGAATTATTATTTAGTCAGAAACTCTATGTCATAGGTGTGTTTTGAGGATTAAAGGAGATAATATATGTGTCATGTTTTGCTTTATCCGAAACATTTCCAATGCATTGAGAAAATATTGTTTATTATGGTACTAAATCATACTGTCATTTCTGTTGTAGATATGCATTAAGAATAGCATCTTGTTGCCATGTTGCCTGTATATGCTCTCACAAAGTGAGCATAGTGTGCAGATTTTGAAAATTATGCATAGAATTCAATTAACAATTAATTTACTTTAAGCCCTTCTTACTATCTTGCAAAATTCCTCGGTGTTTTTAAAATAAATTCCATAACATGATTGTATATTTGTTTGTACACATGTGCTATTAAACATTATTTAGGTCTGTGAGGTGCAAAGTTTTCAGTTGTTTGGAGTACACAATACAGTCCTTATATGCCGGCTCTCCTATTTCCTGCCTTCATTCTATTAGGCTGAAGGAGAGTCACAGATCTTAGAATGAATGAGAACTTATTATAATAACACTCTATCTAAATCATGAATAACTTCAACATTTATTCAGTATTCAAATATTCACTGGTTGCCTATTCTGTGCCTTACATAGCTCTTCTCTTGGAAAGTTTATTCTAGGAGGGGAAAAAAGACAGATTAATAATAGATAAGCAGAGGCAAAAGAGTAATGACATTGAGGTTACTTTTCCAAGAATAATCAAAGACGTTGCTCCATTTCACTAAGGTTCAGCTCAAATACTACCTCCTCAGAGAAAAGATACAAGACAAGAACACATTAGGCTAAGAGAACCACAAGGAAAATCCCCTAGAGTCAGGAATGGGCCCACATGGGGAAAAGTAGTATCAAGTGACTTTGGGAAAACTTGAAATTATGTATTCCAACTGACCTGGCCAGTAGAAAATCCTTATTGCAGGAAAATATTTCTTCTTGAACACCCTTCCAGTTGTTTCTAGTCTAACTCTTTAGAGCTGTCTAATATAAGCCTAATCCTTCCAATATTTGTGTTCCTTAATACTAAACTTCCTCAATTCCTTTTAACATTGCAAGGTAGTAGAAGAGGAGGTGTCCTGGCTTTGTTGTTAGATAAACCGAATTTCTTTTCTAGCTTTACTGTATATTAGCTTCATGGTGTCAGGAGAGTTACTTAATCTTTCTGAGCTCTGGTTTTCTTTCTTGCAAAATCAGGAAAATCATACCCAGCTTTCAAGAATTTTGGGAGGATTAAGGGAGAAAATTGTATAAAGTATAAAATAGCACCAGACACATAACATGTGTTAAATAGAAAGTGACTAGAATAATTAATAGCGGTTATTACATTCTTATTACCCTTGTTTTATGACAACTCTTCTGTTTGTTAATGTTCCTCTGGAAGTGCAGCTCTCAGAATTTAATACAAGAGTGTGAGCAGTGAACATTGAGGTAATTAATTTAGGACTATTGTGTTCTTTGCTCTGGACACTACTTTTATAATCGAAGCTTAGGATACTTTAAGTGTTTTTAGCAAATGTGTGATACTTATATATTGACCTTGCTTTAAAATAAGATCTCTTTTTTGTTTGCATGTGTATGCCTTTTCTCTCCTTTTCTGATTTGAGAGTTAGATGTCTGAAACTCAGATAAGAGGCAATGTACCACAGAGAATAAGAATACTGACTTTGTGTCCAAATCTGCCTTTGAACCCCAGCTTTGTACTTGTCTAAACTTGGGCAAGTTTTTGAAAATGCTGAGCATTTTTCTTGTTTGTTAAGCGTGGACTTTAATAACTACTCTGTATAGTTTTTATAAAGATTAAATGGGATAATACATTTTAAATGCTTAGCATAAGACCTGGAATATAATAATAGATCAATAAATGGTAGCTATTATTAACATTTCATTAAACTGCATGTTGTTAGTTTAATCATTACTCTGGGTAAGTATCTCTCTGTTTTTAGACCCTTACTGTATAACATATGTTCTCCTCCATTTTGAGTAAGGTATAAATGTTATTAATATTCTATTACATTTATGGTCATGACATTGAAAACAACAAAGCTAACTGTAACATCCCAAACAATCCACAAGATATCTTCCTATATGCAAATTAATCCATTGTTCGGTGCTCTTGAGTATGGACAGTCAACCAATGCCGAGAAACTTTGTTTTTTCGAGGTATATTAGCTGTTGATTTATGTTGAATCCAGCTTTCTATGAATTGACATGTGATTATATAACAGATGGACTGGGTAGACATCATTATGAAAATTCATTTCAATATCCTTAATTCATGAAGTATGCTAACAATCAAATTTCTATTTTTAATGACTGCCCAAACAGAGTTTATACGATTTATTTTCACAAATCACACTCTCATTTATTGGAAACAAATGAGAACACATGTGAATGATCATTTTTATTGTAATTACTGTGGTCTTACCATTTTCAATGGTTTCTGTTCATTCATGACTATGGCATCCAGAGCAGTACTTCATTCCAACAAATTATAGCAAGGGCATATTTCACAAAGCACTTTTTCATTCTGCTATGTAAATTTGCATGAGCATAGTTTTATAAGTTTTTTGATTTGCTAAATCCTTTAACAGACATTAAGCTATTTTTATTACTTTGCTATTAGAAATCAATAATACCAAGCCATATGCTTACATTTTGATGTAATTCATATCAGTAATTAGAATCTCAATAATGACTCTGTTGACAAGTGGTACATCTTAGGCCTTCTGGATCCAGTTAAAGAGTTGGAAGCCCATTCCAATAGCACTATTAAAGATAATCATAACTTTTATAACTGTATGTAAGAATTGGTTGAAGGGCAGTCAAATACCTCTAATTTAAATGATATAATTATTAATCAGTAGTAGTTCCTAAATTTTACCCCATTCCATTACCTTTTGAAGAGATTACAGCCTGCCAAATTCCACTCTTATGAGAAAAAAACATAGACACGTTTTTTGAGAGGGAATACAGTATAGTCTTGGAGTCCGAATAGAAAAACATATTATTTCATTGATTATTTTGCACCTCATTTTTCTCCTTTATAGAAATTCTTAGAAGACAATAAGCATGTAAATGTATGTTGAAATTAATTTTACAGAGGACTCTCATTTTATAATAATATACATGCCCTTTCCATTTCAATCCTAAAATATGGATTTTATAGAATTGATAATTATGGTTTAAAGGGGAAAAATGCTTTGAAGAAAGTGTTTATTTTAAAATCTACATGATTTAATTTATGATCTTATTTTTTAACTTATATACTATAAAATCATCACCATGTGAAATCTAAACTCATTATTTTTCTCTTGACTATAAAAATTGCAAAAAGACAAGCAGAACTGAACACAAAAATTGGGAATTAATTGTGGAAAAAAATCTCCTAAAATTTTAAAAATAAAATTGCATTAATAATTTTCTTCTTTTAAAAGTCAGTTGAAAGTGACTTAATAAATCATTTATAATTATTTCAAAAGATGTTGCTAGCATTATGATCAAGCAAACTCATTGCTATAAGATATTGATATTCTGATCGAATCAGACAATGTAGACATAAGTGACTTGACAAGAAATAAACCTTCCATTTCTTTAAACAGACACTGCGGTATTGTATCAAGCTTAATTTTGGTTGAGATACATTGCATTGAATGGTGTTTAACAAAATACATTAAGAAAAATGAAATCACATAGTGTGTTAAAAAGATCAAGGAGAATGCATATGAGCTAAATTTATTTGAAATGTTGGTCTCATTTTTAAATTAACTGCTTATTTGAATTAAATAGATTTTGCTTTCAACATTAATTTATTGAGTTTCTTACAATTTATTAAAGAGAACTATTGAAAGGCTGTGGACTTTGGGTAAAATATAGTCTGCTATAATATTTGCCAGTTGTAGAAAATGAGCTCCCTTGAATCTGTGAGATTAAGAGCTAAGTCTGGTTCACTGTTGCAATATCACTCCCAAAAAGGGATAGGCTTTTCTAGGTCGACTATAAAGATTTTCTGAACAGGTGAATGGATTAATGAATGAAGGCTAGCAAATATGTTCAGAAGAATATTTACAACAAAGGTAGTCTTGACTTTTTCTGAGGACAGTCTAAATACATTTACATATATATACATGCACATATTTTTAAAAGATTAAGATCAGCTTTATTTCTGGTTTTCACTAACACTTAAAATACTCTCAAAAATTAAAGATTGAGGATTAAGAAAAAATGTATCTGTGGGAATATAATAAAGTCAGGGTTGTTATTATTAACTCAGAGGAATTCTCACTATGGCATCCCATACAGCTGCTCATAGCTCTAAGACTTCCTTTAGTCAAGGCAAAGAGGAAAGCTGTTACCTGATTTACAGTGTCTTTAGAACAAACCATCTGTTCAGGGGAAGCTGAAATTTTCCTGACAGATCTGAAAGGAACTTCTCTTGTGAGTTCTTAGAGTTCTCTGACCTGAAATACGTCCATACTAGATGTGTAAGACATTTGGTGGTGGTGTTTCTAACAGTGAATATAACAAAGACAATACAACAAGCGTAACTTACTTGAAATTTGGCCCAAATGCACTCTGAATGAAACTAGTATCTTTGATGAACTAAACTATCCAGAGCAGTAGTTTTCATATGGAATGCAGATTCCAGGAGATTCTTGGAAGTGTGTCATAGTCTCCCTACAGGAAGATGAGGCGTGGAACTGATTAAAGAGGAAGTAAATCCAGGCAGAGATCACTTGGGTTCTCTGTGTAAAATTTAGGAAATGCCTCTGCTCCTGTACAAATATTTGAAAAAGAACTGATCTAAAAAAATGTTAGACAACCACGACTCTCAGACAATCATTTCTGAATTTTTTCAAAAATAAGGTTTTTTCTGATACAAAATGAGCAGTAGAAAATTAAAAAGTTTTTGTCTAGGATAAAAATATGACGGTCATGTAGGCTTTAATGCCCATTAGGCAAACAGCCATGTGCTTTGACAATCAATTTGATAGCAGATAAAGTTATTGTCCTCTCAGAAAATTAAAGTACCTAACTGAGACACACTGAATTGGTGAAATGACATTTTTCATAACTGAGTATATGCTGAGATTAAAAAGCATAGATTAAACAGAACTTATAAATTTTTTAAAAAAGAGGACATTGACCAATCCTTTATTAATATTTGATGAGCAAAAACTACTTTGTAGACTGAGAAACTGAGAGAACAATGGTATACTTTTGAAATATTTGTTAGTGGAATACTTTTTTAGCTGCTACTGCTGACATAAATGTCAGCATGAAAGACAAATGAAAAAGTAGTTAACTAAAAAGCAACTTCATGGCTAAAGAGTAAAGGTTTGCAAATACAAATACACACTTGTATTTATATATGGGCATCTTTACATGGATACATAGGCATAGATATATGCATAAAACATTGAAGTTTAAAAGTAGTGTACATTTATTCCTGAACAGCTATACAATATGCTATTCCATGACAGTAACATAGTCCGTTTAATCCCACCTTTGTTTTGTGGAATTAATCTTTTTCCATTTTAAAATTTGTATTTAGCATGTGTGGCAGTTTTATGTGCCTAGGTGTTTTCTTGGAAGGCTTTCCTATAAAAAAATACTGAAGCAAAAATCGTAAGGTTTATAGAAGTCAATCATACATAGCATTTCATTAATTTCCAGAAGATTAAAGACATTTAGGTACACACCTGCTACACTTTGATTCCCACCTT
This sequence comes from Chlorocebus sabaeus, assembly GCF_047675955.1. NCBI lineage: Eukaryota > Metazoa > Chordata > Mammalia > Primates > Cercopithecidae > Chlorocebus > Chlorocebus sabaeus. The sequence continues at coordinate 27,157,276 of NC_132913.1, read as the reverse complement.
ACAGCATATTCACTAGCATTGAGTGTCATCTATGTCAGTTTTCAAATTCAAATTAATAATGTTTTAATTTGCACATCTATGCTTACAAGTAAGATTGAACATTCTTTTTAATTATATCTTTCAATTCTATCTTCTGTGAATTGCATACTTATTTACCCATTTATCTACTTGAGTCTTAATGTTGATCTCCTTATGAGTTTCTGGTTGTTTCAAATATTAATTTTGAAATTAAAGAAAAGTTTATTTTTAAATGAATGGAGAAAAGATTTAAAAGACCCCACTCTAAGTCAGGTTTCAAAGCGATATGGTCATAAGGTTCCCGTCACATCTTTAGACATTGTGACTTTAACAACTTCTACATTTTTATGAGACAACACGTAGAAAAGAGAGTATTTTGAGATATCATCCTATCACCTTCCAATTTCAAAAAAAATTCTGAAAGAGAGTAAGAAATGTATTTAACATTATCACAATTTTTGTGGAATAATTTAAACTCTATATAATATATGCATTCAATGGTTTAAAAATCGATTAGCCCTAACATCCTGTGCATGTCTCTTCTCACTTCAAGAAGTACTCTCAGAATAAAATGCATCATAAATTGAGATTTTTGCCTAAATGAGGTCCAATTTATTCAGCTATAGTAATTGACTCAATAGAGTAAAGCAGAAGCACAATTAAGGTCTTGACTATCACCAGAAAGTCTGTATCTACAGAATAAAACATCTGAGCTGTTACCCATTAATTTGGAAAAAAATACCCAAATGCTCTGTTTTCAAGATAGAGTCAGTGATGGACAAATATATTGTAACTTCAAATAAATCATGTCCATGATGAGTAGGTGAAGATAAAGTAAGTGAAAAAATAAAGTATATAGGTTAGATAAGCAGGCAGCCCCTTTCATCACTGAAGATCATATTTAATATTTTGTTTGCAAAACTATTGGAGAAGTAGGTGCAATATAGTGGCTAAAAGCATGGTTCAAAGTCAAGCTCCTTCAGGAAGCAACTTTGGAAGCTCAAATAAGTTATATAACATCTCTTGGCTGCAGTTTCTTTGGGGAGTGGGTAACCAGTAATAATGCAATCATCCCCTGGTATCACTGGGGGAAATTTGTTTCAGGATCCCTGCGGATACCAAAGTTCACAGATGCTTAAGTCTCTTACATAAAATCATGTAGTATTTGCATATAACCTACATACATCCTCCCATATACTTTAAATCATCTGTAGATTAGGTAAAATACCTAATATAATGTAAATGTTATGTAATAGTTGTTATGCTGTTAGGGAACATTACTGTATTCGTTAGGAAACAATAAAAAGAACAAAAGGTCTGTACATGTTCAGGACAGAGGCAACCATTCTTTTTTTTTTTTTTTTTTTCTGTCCCCAAACTGTAAGTGGTTGAATCTACCGATGCAGGACCAACACCCTAGGGAGGCGACCATAGTACCTGTTTGTAGAGTTGTTGCTATTGTCCCCATGCAGAGATTATGCATGTGAATTAGTTTATTCTCTACAAATGAGGTCATGGTAAGACCAAAGACAGAATTTTAGTGGTTTATAACTGAAGGGAATATTGAAATGTGCTGAAAAGTGCGAACATCATTAACATAAGTTCTTTAGAAGAGGGTGTTCATGTTACATCATGCATAAATGCAGTTAATTTTGCCAAAATGAAAATAGACTCATTATTCTCACTAAAAACTTGTAACTTATTTCTTTTCATAAGTAAAACATATGTGTAGGTGTGACAATGTACATATATATGCTTTCAGGTACGTAAAAGTGAGAAAAATTGCTTTTGCCTTTTATTTTTAAGTTTCATATAATCCCATATGTGTCGTACACTCCTTGAGACCAGAACTTTTTTCCAGACCAGGACATAGATCCCTAGCGTACTCATTAAAACTAGCAGATGAACACAGAGCATTCTTAGCAACAGGCTCATATTGATTGACGCAAATCTCCAGCCATAAATGGGAGACCTCAGCTGTCAGCAACATTTTCATAGCTGGGAGTAATGAATTTTACCTATCCTCTATCACTTCGTTTGAGAACTTCATAAAACATGGGTGCCAGGGAGGTGAGGTTAGAAGAAGTTATATGACTTTATGTTCTCTGAGGATTTCCAGAGTGTATTTTTAAGGCATTTTTCCTCTATAAAACTATTGCTACCTATAGCATTGCCATATGAATTATATCTTTAAAATATGTTATAAATATAAAAATTTGTAAATTTATGTTTATAAATTAAAACTTCTATTGATTTTGATATTATGAACTCACCTTAATGTCTTTCAAGTGACAATGATTCTTTGAAAGAGTAGCTTACAAAAGAAAAGCTTTAATTATGTAAGCAATTCAAAAGCTGCTGCCTTCTAAATCAGTGAATCTGTCTTGATTATTTTAACAAGGCTCTCTCCATTTACATAATTTTCCCTTCCTGCAGTCTGTCCAATTACCTTATTTTCTTGTTTTATGACTCCACTAATAGATACATCATTTATAATCCACAAAACCAGCTTCCTATTCAATTTTATTTGTTTTTATCTCCATCTTCTTTTCCCTTAAATGATATTTGGAAATCCGGTATATTTAATGGAATTGCTTTCCTATCATTTGTGACACATTCAAATTCTTACTCAGTAAAAAACACTGAGACCTGTGTGTTAGTGCTTTGGTTTTTAAATTTGATTTAATTTTGATTTGTTTTAGAAATTAATAGCAACACTGAAGGTGAGGCTATAGTCTCCTATTTGAAATTTTATATTTACCTAAAAACAAATCAAGCTGAAAAGTTAATGGTCTGATAAAAGTACACCATATTGATTAACAAAAAAAGATATTTTACTTTCTAAGACCAAACTAGCTCTGCATGGTGCAGATAAACCAGTTCTTCACTCTATGATCAAACATACCCAGGCCTGCCAGGGACTGATTGAGAAGCTAATTTAATAAACAAGTAGCCAGAGTGAGTTCAATGAACTTTATATGAGAGAATGTGAGAATGGAATTTCCTAAACTGAGTCCACGCCATGTCACTAGGTCAAGGGCTGGTCCGTGGAGTGGACTGTAACTGTAAAGCATCTTTATAGGAGGGACTGTGCGTGTGTGCTCGTGAATGGTAGCACACAGAGAGCTTCATGTCCACTGGTATTTTATTCCCTAAGCTCCTTCATTTGAAGAAATAACTCTCTGTTTCATGGCAACTCATAGTAGATATAAAAATGTATTATTCAATAAATGCATTTAATTTGAACCCTAATATTCTCCAAAGTCAAAATGATTGGTTTTCTTTTTCATCTTTAACACCTGCTTTGGTGTTATGTACTGAAAGTATAACAGAGTTAAGAAACTGGAGACAAGTGTGATAAACATGTTTTCTTTCTTCAAATTTGAGTTTACTGAAGAGAGAGAAAAAACTCCTGAATATACCACATGTAGATCATACTTTCACAAAGGAGCCATGCAATTAAAATGTTGACAGGGCATAATAAAAAAGCAAAGTTGTTCAAAAACTCAAGCAGAAATTTTTTGATATTCTTAATAGTTTTTCTCAGTCCTTATGTGATAAGCATACCTATCAATCAAAATGAAAATAGAGAATAAGGACTATATGGTAATCCAATCGTATGTATATAGCAATTAAGCTAATCATATATTATCAGAATATATTATCTAAAAGTTTTTGCTATTACATAGGATTTTTGCTGGTGCCACTTTGCTAGCCAGAGACTTCTGCCCACTCAGCCCAGCAGGTTGTGTTCTGCTCACACTACCAGCTCACACTATCTCATGCCCACTGAGGGTGAGCCAGGCATGCCAGCTGCTGCAGTGGGATGGGTAGCTTCAGGCACTGGCACAGGTGCTGGGTTCATGAGAGGCTGTGGCTGGACCAGGTGTACTGCCAGTGGCTTCTGCCTTTGGCACTGGCATCTAAATGGGGGAACACAGTGGCACCCAAAAAACTCAGAGACACCAATGACTCTGGATCCCCAAAGGGAGTGTTACAGCATGTTACAATTCTGTCAGGGGAGTCCTGAGTTCTTGGCCCCAGAAGGGCCACAGCTCGTGAGTGTTACAGTTTGTTCATTCTCAGTGTCCACATGCTTTGGCAAACGCAGACATGTCCCAGCTTGTTCGGTCTTGTTGCCATGCTCCGGCCTGTGGCTACTGAGCTGGCCCAGCCTTGTTGCCACTTCCTGCCCCATGGGGCAGCCTGCTAGCACCAGCAGAGGACAGGAGGGCAACAGTGTTACAGCAGCTCTTTTGGTACCTGCTGTTCGGTGGGTCCTGGGTTCTTGTCCCATGTATGAGAAGAATGAGGTTACATGGACAACCAAAGAGTAAGCAAGGCAGAAAAGAGTTTTATTGAGTAATGGAACAGCTCTCAGTAGAGAGGGAATCCAAAGTGGGTAGCCCTACCTAAAGGCAGGTAGTCTCCCTGTGTGATTGAGTCCTGGGTTTTTATAGGCTCAGAATGGGGGAAGTGCAGACTGTAGGTAACCTTGGAAAACACAGCATTCAATAGGTTAAAATGCATCATTTGGAAAGAAACAATCAGGAAAGATCAAGCAAACAGGAAAAGAAGTTCTCACTGTGGTCGTGGACTCCATCCAGAACCTGCAGCAGCCTGGTTTACAGGCTTCAGGCTGTTTTTGGCTAGGAGATCCAGTTTCACCAGGGACCTGCCCCTGTCTGCCTAGGAATGTGTCTGCCTCCTGCTGCTACCATTGTAAGTTTTATGGAAGATCCATCTTTCCATGATCTCTGAGAAAAAAGAATATTGTTAAAACATTCACTATATTTCTCAATATATTCAAGTAAGAAAAAAAAAATTTTTGCTTTTCTGACTGATTGAAATGCTGTGGCAATTTCTAAATGTAAACAACTCTAAAAACTAAAAACTAAAAGAAGCCTTTTTTTGATCTTTATTTTCTCAAACTGCTGTGAGCTGGTCATGCATTGGAATAGGTGAAGACTGCAGAGACTTTTTCCTTAAGGCGGAAGTTCTGATGACAAGATCAGGCCATTTGCTCCCAGATCTAGATGGCTCCAGCACTGCATCTTCCACCTACCCAGAATTTATATGTGACCTATTTCCAAAACTTTCTACTTTCATGGAACTATGAAAGAATGTAAATGTGGGCCTAGGTTATAGGAGTATAGTCCATCTGTCTGTGAATATTCTATTATGTTGCAATAACATATAATATAGCATCTGATTATGATATATTTATAGTTAGAACAAATGATTTTTCATTATTCCAGCTAGAGTTTTGGAAAGTGTGTGAATTGTGTCTAGAGTGTCTTTGTTTCTCTTCACACACAAATGTGACTTTAATTTCAACACTGACATTTAACCTGCTCAGTATCCTTGGGCAATGGCTCAAATTCTCTAAGCTTCAACATCTCCATCTGCAAAGCTGTGATAATACCAATCTTGAAGGACTGCCTTGAGAACTCTAGAAAATGTCCACTTATCACAATGCACAATTCAAAAGAGTTACTTTACAAATGACAGCTTTCATTATTATTTGTGTTGTTTTTAAGTGAAAACCACTAACATATTGAGGTCATCTACTATCTGGGGCCACTATACCTCCACCGTCTAAGTGGCGCCTGGCATTTAATGGGCATTCAATGTGTGTGAATTTGATGAATGAAGGGACAGTGCCTCCCGCATAATACATAGTAATTATCTATATTATCATTCTTCACATGTTCCTCTCCAAATCTGTGTGTTCTCACTGCCATCTGCACACTCAATTCCCAGCTTTTTGCTCTTGCCATAAAGGTCCTCTCTATTGAAATGTTCTTTTTCTCTCTCTCCATCCAAAATTAACCAATTATCTGAGTTAACATCTGAAGTGAAGCTTTCTTAAAGAAACCAGCCTTCTTAAACTTCTGATCTCATAATCTTTCTCTTGAATTTTACCCTTTAATTGTGTTCATTTTGGCTTTATATACTATATACACCAAAAGTATGTGTGTTAGTGGTGGGAGGGAAAGGACTGCACTATGTTTGAACCAATCATAAAATATTACTTAGTTTATTTGTTAGCTTTCTATTGCTGCTGTACCAAATTAATACAAACTTAGCGGCTTAAAACAACAGAAAGTTCTTACCTTACAGTTTTGGAATTCAGAAGTCTGAAATGGATCTCACTGGGCTAAATAAAATTAACGTGTCATTTGTGGTGCATTTAGTTCCATTTTCTTGCCCTTTTCAGTTTCAAGAGGCTACTCACATTCTAGGGGTTTGTCCTTCCTTCCGTCTTCAAAACCAGCAAAGGCCAGCTGAGTTTCTCTCAAATCACATCCTGCTGATACTGGCTTTTCTGCCTCTCTCTTCCACATTTTAGGACACTTGTGATTACTTTAGACTCATTCTGATTAATCCAGGATAATCTCTGCAATGGAAGGTTTGCTGACTAGAAACCTTAATTACATCTGCTATCATAATTGTAGCCCTGTTTTCATGTAACCAAATCTATTTGCATGTTCCAGGAATTAGTACAGGATCATTTTTGGGAAGCCAATATGCTGCCTACCATAGTTCACTATTCTTAAGACCCTCTTTGCAGTCAGCTAGCGTAGCCTGACTGAAATCTCACCCCTGCCCTATCTCTTACTCTGGTTTGTTTATTACTTGGGGATAATTTAGATTCCTTAGTTCTAACACTTAAGCAACTCCAACAAGACCAAGGCCTCACTGGTAGCCATTTCTTGCATCTATTTTCCTAGTTTAGACCTCCTTGTTCAAGTTTGTACCTCATATCTTTAAGTCCAGCATCTGCCTTGTTCTAAAATTTTCATTTCTAGAGCCAAAGTTCTGCTTTTATTCTGTACTGTGCTTGGTACTCTCATGTGGCCTCCATATATGACTCTTCCAGGACTCCCAGTCACTTTGTTTCCACATATCTAATGGCCACCTATTATTATATCATTTGCTCAAATTTTCTGAAGTTAACCATCTGCTTTGTTTAGCATCTTCTCCATTACTGTGCCCTGAATTCTAGCTTCAATCCACCACAGAGACGTGGCAATATGGTACCTACAACATTTTGATCAATGAGTCCAAATCTTAAAGCCTCTCTCTTTAAATGTAATCTCCATTTGATTGTTTACATGCATATTTTTCTCCCCTAGCTTAACATTCCTTTCTTTGACTCTGGCTCATAAACAAATTTCCATATGCTCTTTATTACTTCTGAGGAACTGGAGTGATAGCAAAGCAGAAGAGGCTCAGGATACAAAATTTGAGGAGACAGGATCAGTACTTTCATGTCCCTGAGAGTGCATGTCTCTGTAAATTTTACATTCTAGGCTCTTTTTTTGCCTCATACACATCCAGACATTGTGCTTTACCCTCACATTTAAAGGAAATTATTGTTAAATCTTTACCATCTCTGTTCACTTTATTTCTCATTATTGGTAAAGAGAAAGAAGGGTTGCACTCTGTCCCACAAAAGAGAGCGTGATCCCTTGGAATATTCTTCAAATGGGAGCACAGTCTGTCAGCCCCATCAGACCAATCTCTCCATGACTCATCAATCTCTAATTCTCTACCATTACCTGACTTATCTCCTTAATCTGCCAACTCTGACTTCCCCTACATGACCTTAAACCTCTACTTTCCCCACTCTGACCTGTCAACTCTGACATTCTCTCACTAACTTCTTCCACCATGACTTTTGACTTTTTCTACCAAAAGTTTTGATTGTATTATTTTCTTTAGGGAAGTTCCTTGCAAACACTGAAATTGTATTGCACTAATCTATTCCTTTGGCTGGATTTGAGATTTCATGGATAGGAAGAGTAAGAGAAAATTATCATTAATTTGAATTACCCCGGAACTTGAGACACCAGGATAGAAAGCAGTTCCTTACATACCATCCTCAACCTAGGTGACTTCATCCATTCCGTGCTATAATAAATATCCATCTGAAGAGTCCCTGCTGCATTAGGCTTCTACGGTTTACTCTATTTTTCATCAGTTTTTATTTGTCTGCTGACCTTAATTGACTCTAATGAAATTCTTTGGGCTTTTACACTTGCAGAATTATTTACACAGGACAGAGACCAAAATGTTGCTTGTCTGTGAGGTTTTTCTCCAGGATCATGATATGCTAAATTTTATGATAATTTCTTCTTTACTGGGATGCAATTAGATTATTTCATTTAGGTCAATTGATAATGTAAAGAGAGTACACTATTTTTGAATTTCAGGTCTATTTTAATGATTTTTCTCCTTATGGAAATATTTCAATTATTAATTATTTACATCACATTGAAATCCTTCACATTTATATTTTCTCAATTAGGAATCTAAAATTGCCGTTTTTACTCTAAAATTAGAAGTCAAAATTAACCACATAATAACAACATAAATGGTGAAATATCTTTATAAGTGAAAGTAAAATTACTTGTTAATAAATTCAAAATTCTGATTTTTTTCTCATTTTTATTTTTATTGTTTGAATCTTAAGTTTTATTCTTTTAACCTGACATGACTTGGTTTCATGAACTGTTATTTCTCTGGTCTTTTTGGTTCTAAAATAACATTAAAGCAGCAGAATTTTCCTAGGGAATCTAGAAAAAAAGACATTCAACATAATCTTACTTCAAAATTATTTCTTTAGATATTTTTAAAATTGAAATACATAATGAAGAGAGAAAAAGAAGAAGAAAAAACAAAAACCATAGCAACTCTTGTTGGGAAAATATGTATTGCATATTCAGAAGATATGCTTCTAAAAATGCTTATAAATAAAGAAATGAGTTTGTCCTAAACATAAACTATATTTGACAGTTACTTTTTTAAAGGTTTTCTATTTTTTATGTTATTTCAAGTGTTTGGGAGAATGTCTCAACTAGACATTAGTTTATTTTTAACATTTTTGCATCCGTTAGGGTTCAGTCAGGGAAGCATGGCTACTGAATATTAAGGGAATACGAAAAATGTGAAAGGAATAAGATCATGTACATAACGAGAAAAACTGAGGAAATAAAAATCTGGATGGCAGAATTTGCGAATTAAAGACAAAGTCACTAGCTTACTCCTCTGGAAAACCGATACAAGCGACCAAATCTGAACTTGCAGCAAAATCCAAGAAGCCATGTCTAGCTGCTAAAGTGGGATCACAAAAGTTGAGCTCATGCAGAGTTCTTTGGGACTGTAACCTCTGTGTGCCCACCACCTCTGTAGGGCCACAGACAAGCTGAGGATGAATCTGGGCCACTGCTAGCCAGGAGGAGGTGGAGGCAAAATGGGAAGGACAAGAAAAGCTAGAGTTCACTGGGAAATTCTACATTTGTCTGTCATTGTATCTAACCCCCAAATACTTCCAAGAATTAAGACTGCTGCTTCACTTCGCCTTTAAATTTTATGCAAGTTCCTCTTTTGGTCAATTTGAACCCGGAAGCACAAAAGAAAAGTGACTTAGGGAAACAAGGTTCTCAGCTTAATGAATTAAATTCTAGCACACTATTCCTCCTTATTTTCTAGTCCTTGATGACTAGAACGTATATCCCTCAAGAAGCCATAACAACAAACACTACCAAGTCAGCTGGTAGGAGCCATGGATTGCCCTGAATAACAACAGAAGTTGAACTCATGAATGCTTTTGTCAATCAAAGTTAATTGAACCCAAGTATCTTGTATTTATAAGTAATTTAATAAAAATATTTAATCAGATTTTGCCACTTACTTTCTGTGTGACATTGAATAAATCTGCAAAATCTCTGATTCTCTTCCCATTTATAAAAAAAGAAATGCAAAAAAGGAAAAAAGAAAATTTAAAAAATCTCTGAATTTCAGTTGTTTATTTGTAAAATGAGCTTATTAATATTATAACTGCTTTAAGATGGTCCTGTGGTTTGCATATGGTTTGGTTGTACCCACCAAAGCTCATGTTAAAATTTAGACCCCTGGGTGTCAGTGTTGGGAGGTGGAGTTGAGTGGGATGTGTTTGAATCATGGGGGCAGATGCCTGATCAAAGGCTTGATGCTCTTCTTCAGATAGTGAGTTCTCACTCTGGTATTACTGGATTTGTTCTTGCAGGAATGGATTAGTTTCCCTGGAGAGTGGGTTATTATAAAACCAGGATGCTCCTTAGGACTTCTTTTTTTTTGTTGGCACATGTCCAGTTTCCCTTTAACCTTCCCTTCCATGTTATGAAGCAGCACAGGAGCCCTTCCTAGAAGCCAGGGCCATGCCCTTGAACTTCTGAAGCTGCAGAACCGTGGGCTAAATAAACTTCTTCTCTTATAAATTAGCCAGCCTCAGGTATTCTGTGATAGCAACACAAAACAGAATAGGACAGGTGGGTTCCTTAGGAACCTGTCTTGAGATAAGTTTTTGTGTGATATCTTAGCAATTGTTCATAGAAAAGTCTGGCAAGGGAGGATAGAGGTGGGAAAGAAAGGGAAGGATATCAGACAAGAATGAATTGTCACATAGTGTACAGAGTAAAATTTGATTTAATACCACATGAGACTGTGATGACAATGTAAGACACATATCAGATTTGACTCAACCAGGGGACAAGAGAAATGGAGAATTTATAATCTGTACCATCAACCATGGGCTAAGACTCTCTTGGGGGAATGTCCCAAGAACTCGCCTCTCCACATCCATGGGCGAAGGAGTCTGGCAACATAAGGGTGGACCTCTTACAAGGAAACATAGATGTTGGTTGTTGGTCTAAAGCACGGGGAAACAAATATGCAAGAAAATGATAACAGAATCAGAGGGGCTATGATCAGAGTGACTCACATCTGCTGTAATACTTTCAAAGGTTTTTTGAAGGTACTTTAAACCCTAATTTAACATACATATTTAAAGTACATAGAAAGTTAACTAATACAGAGTAAGCATCTAACATCTAGGCAATACTAGTAGCAGCAGAAACAGAGGCACTGTCAATCAAAGAGCATCCCAAATAAGTCCTATCATGTAAGACAAGGAAAATATTCTTATTTTTATTTTTATGTTTTTATTATTATACTTTAGGTTCTGGGGTACATGTGCAGAATATGCAGTTTTGTTACATGGGGATATATGTGCCATAGTGGTATGATGCACCCATCAACCCATCACTTACATTAGGTATTTCTCCTAAAGCAATCCCTCCCCTAGCCTCCCACCCCTCAACAAGCCCTGGTTTGTGATGTGGCCCTCCCTTTGTCCATGTGCTCTCCTTCTTCAACTCCCACTTATGAGTGAGAACATGTGGTGTTTGGTCTTCTGTTCTTGTGACAGTTTGCTGAGAATGATGGTTTCCAGCTTCATCCATGTCCCTGCAAAAGACATGAACTAATCCTTTTTTATGTCTGCATAGTATTCCATGCTGTACATGTGCCACATTTTCTTTATCCAGTGTATCATTGTTGGGCATTTGGGTTGGTTCCAAGTCTTTGCTATTGTGAATAGTGCTGCAATAAACATACATGTGCATGTATCTTTATAGTAGAATGAGTTATAAGCCTTTGGATATATACCCAGTAATGGGATGGCTGGGTCAAATGGTATTTCTGGTTTTAGATCCTTGAGGAACCACCACACTGTCTTCTGCAATTGTTGAACTAATTTACACTCCCACCAACAACGTAAAAGTGTTCCTATTTCTCCACATCCTCTGCAGCATCTGTTGTTTCCTGACTTTTTAATGATCACCATTCTAACTGGCGTGAGATAGTATCTCATTGTGGTTTTGATTTGCATTTCTCTAATGACCAGTGATGATGAGCTTTTTTCCAAATGTTTGTTGGCTGCATAAATGTCTTCTTTTGGGAAGTGGCTGTTCATGACAAGTTTGACTTTGGTAAAAATAGAAGGGAGGCAGGTAAAGCTATACACACACACACACACACACACACACACACACACACACACACACACACAATGAAACCATGACACTCTAGGGGCAAAGTCAATTCTGACTCTGCAAGTTTATCAAAATAGACTGTGAACCTATTGTGATTTAAACAGTTTGTTGTTTCCATGAGGATAGACAAATAGCTAAATGGAACACAAATGATTGGAAGGCAGTTAAGAGAATGTATAAGAACACACCACATAATAAAAAAGGCAATTTCAAATGATAAAGGGTTGTATTCAATAAATAATGTTGGAATTATTGGCAATCCATTTACAAGTAAAATAATTTTTTAACTCATGCAATATATAAAAATAAATCTGAATTGGAATCATGATAAAGAAACTTCAAAATTAAAACTAAATATAAGAATCTTGTGTTAAGGTCTTCTGGAGAAGAACAAAAATTATCTCATTCTATTGTAAAAATTCATGGCAGATTTGACAACTTTTTTTAAATAAAGGAGAAAATAACATGCACAAAGTATTTGAAGCACATACAGCCAAAAAAGCATCAATAACCAAAATGTATTATTATTGTATATTCTCAATATGAAAATAAAAAGAAACTAATAGAAAATGAAAAATATGGGTTTATAATACACATAAAAATAAAGCATTTATAAATAAATGTAATGCTCAAATTCCATAATAGTAATAAAATAAACAAATCATATAACTTTTTTTTTTTTTTTTTTTTTTTTTTTTACTTATTAGATAGGCAAGAAAATAAGAAAACTTAAAATCCAGTAGGCGCTAGAATGTGGGGAATAGACAGTCTCATATATGTGTAGTAGTACTGAAAAGTGATATTGAGATACACTTTAGGGAGGAAAGGTATCATTGTTTATCAAAAAGCAGAGCTGTTTAATCAGCAAATTCATGTGTAAATATATCCTAGAAACACACACATAAGTGTACAGGAAAGCACATATAGGAATATGTGCTGCAACATTGCTTTTAGTAATGAGATTTAGAAATAATCTAAATACTCATCAAAAGATAATTGATAAAGTAGTGTATGATATGTCCATACCAAGAAATATAATGCAGTAATGTAACAAACCTAGGTCTTTATCCATTTATGTAGAGTAATTTTCATAACATAAGCGTAAAAAGTGATTTTTATAATAAAAACATTAATCACAAAATTATCTATTTATAAAAATACATACAACCATAAATATGTGTGTCTGTAAAGGTGGAAAGCATGTACTCTGCTTAAAGAACTCAACAAACTTACTGTTTGGAAAATGAAGCAACCTACAGGCTCAGCAGTTTTGCTGATTTGGGGCTTATGATAGTATTTAATAAATGGTAGCTACTGGGTCAAAGCTGGAAGCCAAACAATATTTGGTCACCACAATATTTTATGTTCATTTTTTTAATTGAGCAGTTATTAGATGAAACATCATGCGAGTCATGTAAGAACTTGGACTTGCCAGTCTTTCTTAAAAATCACATTTGGCAAGAGTAGGCAAGAATGATGCAAGGCAGGTGAACCTTCAAGTCTACAATATCCCTACTGACCCCTTTACTCCCTTTTACTACCTGCCTGGTGTCTATAGGTTTTAAGGTTTTTGTTTCTTTGACTATTTTTTATCGCTATATTTAATATATAAAAACCTTGACTTGAACAAGCTTCCTTGTATTCTAAGCTACTGTTAGAACCAATGATCACTTCTGCAAAATAATGAAATAAGCATGTCTTAGTGCTCCCCGATGAATGCTTATATATAATGTCTTATATATAATATGTTTCTATAGAGTGTTTATGTATAGAATGTCCCTAGTGTCCACCACAGTATGCCAGGCACATCAGAAAGCATCAGTGAAAGAATGAATGAACTTAAAGTGGAATCAATGGCTGTGGAGCAGAGTAAAGACAACTAGTTAGATCTTTGATCTCATTAGCTAAAGATTATCTTTAAGCTAAATAATTATATTTATGGTTTAAAACTCTAGAACAATTGAAGTTTTAAGAGGAAACATAAGGTGATTAAGGCTCTCTGTGGCAACAGAAACATCCTTTCACTGGCTACTTAGAAAATCTGTTCTCTGTCTCTTGATGAGATGAGAACCAAATTGGCAGGGAAAAAAAAAAAAATACGAGTGAAACCTACTCACTCCTTAGGTAATTCTTAGTTATGCAAAATGATTAGGTCAAAATCCAAGCCCATCTTTGCTGTTTTCAAAGATGAAATGAAGAGTTTGTCTTATTGTCTCTCATTCTGGAAAAATCTTAGGTTTAAATTGAGAAGTACATTAATTTTAAATAAAGCAGTGGACTAGCATTTCACAGTCTCAACTGACTCTACAAATAAGTTGAGTAACCTGACAATGGGTCTTTTCCCTTCAGTCAGAACTAATTGAAACCCATATGTCTCCTAGTCTGTTTTAACCATTATCTACATGTAAGGTATAATTGACTTGGGAGATGAATACACAGAACATCAGGATTAATTCAGTAAAATTTCAGCTTTAATCTGATAGCAACTCTAAATTCAAAGACAGCAACTTCAAGTATATAATTTATTTTTTAACAATTTCATTTGATCTGTCACTTGATCTTTCTCTTTTGAGCTAAATGGCCCCAGCATATATACAGGGAAACTTGCAAGAAAGTGAAACCTTACTTTTTAATTAGAGCAAATGTGTTAAATGGATATAAAGTAATTTAAATATAGCAGAGACCTCTTAAATCTCTATCAATAAATCTGTAACTGCAGCAGGTCTAGCTCTGCACCATAGATTTTGTTAAGGTTGGGCCTGAAATACAACAGTTAAATGAATTTTTACTAATGCAATCAAGTTTCGGTAACTCATGAGAAAGTAATTCCTCAAGGTACATGACTCACTTAATAATTTAAGATTTTGGTAGACTTGATAATAGAACCAATGAGCTCATCATAGACTACAAAATAAAGGAATTCAGTACCTGATCGAAGTATTGTATTTCTTAACTTCATTTTAATTAGCATATTATTTATTTTGTACAATAAAAAGTGTTTGGATGACAGTCTATTCCTATGTGGCATTTCTATAGACTCCATCCAGCATCTTGTTTCCTACATGATTGATGATCAGCTTGGTTCTAACTATATATTCAGCATTTGAATAGAATGCTTAATCATCCAACTAGTCACAGCTTCATCATATATAAGACATATTTACTATACGTGGGAATTTATTTTGAAGAACAGTGATCAGCGTAAAAAAGAGTTAGTCAGATTTTATAAATATACATTTCTACTTACTTTATTTTATAGGCAAAATTTTGTTCTGGAGACATTGTAAACACTAGCCAATGTATGTAATTTATGTTACAAAGGAGAGAAATAATTTGATGAGATATAAAATTTGTGTTTCTTTTTTAAACTTGACATTTACTATACATTCTTTCTGCCGGATAATATAAAGAGCAGTATATTTCATATTTGTTCCTTTTTATACTTTTCTTTTTTATTTATTTATTTATTTTTTTTTTATTTTTATTTTTATTTTTTTTTTGAGACGGAGTCTCGCTCTGTCGCCCAGGCTGGAGTGTAGTGGCCGGATCTCAGCTCACTGCAAGCTCCACCTCCCGGGTTTACGCCATTCTCTTGCCTCAGCCTCCCGAGTAGCTGGGACTACAGGCGCCCGCCACCTCGCCCGGCTAGTTTTTTGTATTTTTTAGTAGAGACGGGGTTTCACCGTGTTAGCCAGAATGGTCTCGATCTCCTGACCTCGTGATCAGCCCGTCTCGGCCTCCCAAAGTGCTGGGATTACAGGGTTGAGCCACCGCGCCCGGCCACTTTTCTTTTTTATTTTATTTTATTTATTAATTTATTTATTTTTGAGACAGATTATCATTCTGTCACCCAGGCTGGAGTGCAATGGTATGATCTCTGCTCACTGCAACCTCTGCCTCCCAGGTTCAAGCAATTCTCCTGCCTCAGCCTCCCAAGTAGCTGGGATTATAGGCACCTGCCACTACGCCTGGCTAACTTTTTGTGTTTTTAGTAGTGATGGGGTTTTGCCATGTTGGATAGGCTGATCTTGAACTCCTGACCTCATGTGATCCACCTGCCTCAGCCTCCCAAAGTCCTGGGATTACAGGCATGAGCCACTGTGCCCGGTCCCTTCTTACATTTTTAGTTTACTATTGTGTTTTGCTTTCTTTTTTTAATCCAGTGTTCTATATAGTATACAAGTTCCCTCCAATACTAGAAAAATGTCTTTATTTTCATAGTTTTTGCTATTGAATGTTTAAAAGTCCTTTAAAAAAATTAAATGTGTCTGCTAGACTCCCTTATGTATGTTTCTTACAGCTCATTAAAAATTCTAATAGTTTTCCCCTCACAGAAATATTCTTGGCTTTTATTCAATAGATTGTTTTGCTCTTTAGGTTACATGAAACATGCTGCATTCTGCACTGTTTTTAGAGGGAGCAGAAAGGTTGTTTTAATTTAATATAAGCTAACTTCCATCTGTAGAGAGCTTCCAGACAATAATAGGATTATACCAGGTAAATAACAGGTGTCAAGTGACAATGTAGTTGCAATGCCATTCATGTTACATATTTTCTTAATCTAATTTGGGTTCAAGATCAACAATACTTTTCACATAATACTACAGAAGCCAAAGTGGCTCTCTGCATCCTCCTTCTGCACCCCTTGAAAAACATTTCTTAAAGTGCCGTCTGCGGCTCCTACACCTTAGACAGACTCACCTGGAGTCCTTGTTTAGAATGAATGCCACCAGGTATCTCTCAAGAGCTAATAAATCACTGATCCACAACTAGGCTGGGACCTGGGAACCAACATTTTAACAAGCTTCTCAGGTCATTGTTATACACGTATATTTTTAGAAATACTTCATACAATCTTCTCTGATACCTGAAATCCTTTTGGCAAATTTTAAAACTTTGAGTCAGAATGTGAGCCAGAGTGGTTAGAAATAAATTCTCAAATATGTAAAGACTTTTTATGTTGTGGTTTTATGAAAGTAATAATGAATTAGTGATGTCAGTGTTACTGAAAAGTTTCAATAATGCTCCACCCTGAAGAGTGACAATAATACACAAATTCTACATGTTTAAATAAGAAAGACTGAATATGGGTAAAATGTGAAGGTGCTTAAGTTTAAAGCTATGTCTCTAGGTTCAGGGTATCCTACTAGTTAAGGGATCTGTTGCATCATTTACACTTGGAGATTTCTAACATGTTTATTTTTCCAGGATAAAAATTTAGGGTTGATATGTTTTCTTTATACTTAGATATTTTGATTTCTGTACCTTATGTCTAGTTGTGAAATGCAACAATTTAGTATTTCCAATGAAAATGAGTTTCGGTATCATCAGAGAGCTGAATGAAAATCCTCGCTGTGCTGCTGATCCTGAAATTACTATACATCTACCACTGCTCTAGTACACAAGCCGTATTGAATGAGCCATAAAAATAGCATTTTCAGGCCGTTTCTTCCATTTTTTTGGTAATGCCATTCTTCCTTGGGGCCAAGCTCCAGTGGATTGACTGTAGCTGCTCAATGGCAGGGTCTGGGAACTGATGGGAACAGATTAGTCAATCCTCACTGTCGCCATCATTCCTGAGACCTGCCTTGTTATAGTAGATGTCTATAGGAGAAATTTCTTATTTCTCCTTCAATAAGAGTTTATTGCTTTTAGCTTCTGAAACCGAGAACACCTAAAACCCAAAACCCTAACTGTCTGTAGGCCACAAGGAGATAGAGAAGAAAAGTGTTGACAAGTTTTATTCAGATCTTACTCCAACCATCCATGCGAGTGTAAGAGAATTTGTGAATACACCAGTTATAGAAGATACTGCTTTCAGAAGGTTTAACAAATTAGTGAAATTTGACTTTAAAAACATTATTCCAATTTATATCTATTTGGAGGAAAACTTTTTCCATTTATGCCTGATTGCCACAAAGCATCATAGTCAGAATGTGTGTTATTAAAATGTGTTAGATTATTATGTGTCTTTTAAGTACAACATTCTTAATTAAGAAATGGCTCACCAGATATCAAGTCCCTATAACACAATTCATTAGCTATATAACTTTGGTAAAGTATCTTAACATTTATAAACCTTGTTTTCTTATTATAAAAATTCTGTTTATCTCTTAGGGTGTGTGAAAGGATTGAAATTGTAATATGTCCAAAACTTTTAACATAGCACCTAACACATAAGTCAAAGTTCAATTAAAAATATTTAGTATCATTATCATGATTCTTAGCATAATGTGGTGATTAATAATAGTTTGCATTTCACTTAACATCAAAATTAGTTTATATTGACTCATTCATCAGTCTTACTTTTGTAGTTGTCTAAAATATTACAATACCAAGTGTTAAACAAACCAGTGAAGTGTACATATTCTTTACACTTTATAATTTAATTAAGTTGAGAAATGATACATTACAGGTAGAATACTCAAAAGTGATACAGGTTATTTAAAAATAAATCTAATTTATATTTAATTGAGGAAACAAAGCATACTACAGAACTATGTTGCATTTTCTCAGAGTATACAAATTCTTCCAGTTTATCAGTCATTCCATTTTCCTTGCATTCACCTTGATGTGGAACAAACTTAGCTCACTTTTAAAAAGCAGGATAAGCAATTTCCTATGAAGCCAAATCACTGGCCTGAGATTTTATACGTTTATGCTTTATAAAAGCTGGAAATGACTCTTAGAAACTTATCAGTATGACTGTACTCACATTGTTCATGGGACTAATAGAAGAAACTAAATATTTCTAAAAGAGTTAAAATGTACATTAGCATACTTAAAGGTTTTAGATGTCTAATTGTAATGAAAAATATTCAGCTTCATTTTCTCAATGTTTCTCTTCTTTAACTGAAACTCCATACATCTCTTATATTCATGTACTATTTTTTACAAAATATTTATTAGCATATTGAAGAATGCATTAGTGTTTTACCAAGCAAGTTTTTGGAAAACATTAATCTCTGACAACAACTTCCTTTCTAGAGAAGGGAACTGAGAACTTGCAAAATTAAGAGAATTATATAAGGATAATGTCATTAGTGAATCTGTTTGTGGGTGTGTGTGTTTGTTTAGTTTTTAAATTAACCACATAAGCAGGTTCTTCTTGTTTCTTAATCCACCTGAACAATTCTGAGAATTTGAGTCATATAAAGATTAAGCAATTTTTTTTTCCCAGAAGTTTCTTATTTGGACAGAATATAGTTTTCCCACCATAATAAGCTAATGGTAGCTTTTCAATAATATTTGTTGATGCCTTGATTACTTTTGAAGCAGTCAGTTAGGCATTGCTAAAAAGACCTTTAGTGTTTTAGTTCCAAGAGCACTGAAAAACTCTTATTTTAACTGCACTCAATTCTCTTTCCTTCCATGGAAAAAAAAAATGCATTAAATTGATGTAGTCAGCTGTAAATCACATTCTGTATCCTTGACCTGGTTTTCAAGTAGTCTGTATTGCAGGTGGAGAGCAGGTGCTCCTACCCTTTGTAGAAATGTATGTGCATGCTGTTTGCCTTTATATGTATTGCTGAATTTAGTGCCAAATAAATGTTGTTTAATTCTGGTCCATGCTTGGGGTTTACTCCTATAAATTAAACTTGACAAAGCAGGGGATGTTTTAAAAACCAACTCTGTGAATTTTCAAAACCCATCTTATTTGGGAATACTGTGTGGAGAATTGAACCCCGTGTGGGCATCAGTAGAGTATATTAACTACAGAATATATTTGTGCGGGAGCTTTGTTTGTAACTACTTTGAATCTGTAGATTTAGGATCTTATCTCATCAAATAGGTAATTATTTGTCCAGATCGCCCAGTGAATTTCCTGTGGGCATTTTTTCTTTCTATTCTTTTTAAAAAATGTTTTTCACTAGGGTCATGCTTACTTTGGATTAACTAGGCATGTAAACTTCAGTGGGAACCAGGCAGAATTATTAGCATACTCCAGTAGAAAAAACATCATAATTCCCAGTCTCGTTTAATACTTTGGGAAAAAATCCACCAGACACGAAAGACGGGATACAGGTCCTCTGATCTGGTTTGTTGGAATTTGTATTTGTTGTATGCAAAACGGCCATTGCTATATGTAATGTGTGTGTGTGTGTGTGTGTGTATATATGTATATATTTTAAGGAGAGATAGTTCTGTTTTGTAAGGTCGTATAGTTTTTATTGACTACTAAATCTGACTAGAGGACAAGAAACACTTAAATGCTTTTAATAATGATGATGAGAATTTTAATAACATGAAAATACATTTCAAAAAAATAGCATGCGTGAATGAATTTCCTTGGTCTTAAAAAGGGAGCATTTCTACCAGTCCTTTAGACAGATCACTGGGCTCTTTTCATATATGTCAAAAAACACCATGGACAGGTGACCACAGAGGTGCTTCTATAATTTTCCACTGCCAGCCAAATATGTCTATAGCTAGTCCTGATTAGCCCCGTTACTTCCTCTTCCCCCAGTTAAAAATAAAGGGAAATAGCACAGAAATACTTACTGTGGTGACTGAGCCTGTACCTACAGTGCAAGTAAAAGATACCTGTCTTGTTCCCTAGCTTTTCTCATTCATGAACTCTCCCAGCAAATCGGTTTTGGTGATTTTGTTGGCTTGCCCTCTTAACAATTGCCCTTCTGTTGTCTCCCAGAAACACCCCCTTAACTGAAATGAAGGCTACTGTTTAGAGTCAGCTTCTCTAAGCATGCCAGGCACAGGACTCAGAAATAACTGAAGACTTGCCTTGATGTCAACAGGGTGACAGTTTATGTATATAAAAGCTAAAAGGGTAAGATAAATGTTTGAAGGCTAACTTAATTATATATACCTGACATTGACACTAAGGTTGCTTAAGGCACAGGACAAAATATTTTTAAAAACCTGAATCAAGATTCTTTCAGATCTCTTTGAAATCCTTTTTGTTTCTTCTTTTTCTTTTTTTTTTTTTCTTTTTTCTTGGTTGAACCAAGTTCTGATCAAGAATTTTTAATCTTAGGTCAAGTTTACTAGTGAAGGTTTCTAAGTAGTTAAGTGAGTACTTGGTTCATATTTAATTTTAGTGAGCATTAAGGGGTTCAAGTGTATCAGGGCAGCATGATACAAAGCAATGTTTTTTGGTGGGTTGTCCTCAGGCTACCTACATTAGAACTACCTGAGACTATTAAGGTGAGGCTCAGAAATTTTTATGTGACAGCAATTGCTCTGCCAACCAATGTCTGTGACTCATCTATGTAAGGAGCCTAATATGGGTTTTGGAGAAATACAGTCCTGGTGTAGTCATTTACTACTCACAGAATCTTGGAGAATCATGTAACTTAGTTGAGTCTTTGGCTTGTTATATGTAAAGTAGAAATAATACAACTCTGATGAGTAGAGGAACACCAGGTTCTTTGCCTTGAGTCGAATTAGAAAAAACGACATGGACACACGTGGAGCAGTTTTAAGGAGCAGGGAGTTTAATAGGCAAGAAAGAAGGGAGGAGGGCAGAAGAGACTCCCCAGTACAGAGACAGAGGCGGGGAGTTCCAAAGCCGAAAGGAGGAACCCCACACTTAGTTATTATCAGCCAGCTATATTTGATGGCTGGAGGAGGCGGTGTCCGATTTGCATAGGGCTCAGTGGATTGGTTTGACCAGGCATGTCATTCATGCAGCCCACGGAAAAATCTGGCCCTACTCCCCGCTAGCTTTTAATATGCAAATGCAAGGCACTATGATTTTCTACACATGTGAGGATATGTGCGGGTGGCCATGCTGCCAGACACATGTAGGGGCAAGGGCAAGGGGACAATGGTAGGAATCACCACGTTGTGTGGACCTAGTTTCTAACTGCATGCATTTGCATATCAAAGGTTGCCTGCCTGGGTCTAAGAGCCAGGGCTTTGATGGTAGACAAGAGCTGCGAAAAACCTTCCAATGAGCCCTTTTTTTCCTATGTGCCTAAAATAATTTCTTAATAACTCCTACCACAGAAATATTTCCAAAAGGTCAAGATTGTTTGAGAAAATGAAATGAGACACTATAGGTGAAGTGGCCAACCAAGTGCTTGTGCATGCTCAGATTTAAAATAAAACTCACTTTCATACATTTCTTTCCAGATTCTGAGGTAAGACTAGAAATATGTTCACATGTCATGTGCTTGCCAAATTTACAAAATTAAGATATTTTTGCTTCACTCAGTTAAGTCTATTGCTCCTTCTACTATCATTTCTACAATGCTGCACTCCTCCTTGTATCTACCTGTGCAACATGACCACAGGGATTTTTAAGATTTAACTAAGGAATGTTGAATTGAGAACACTGTGCTTGAGTTGAGTGTAGGAAGCAGCTGTCCAAGAGTAGACTTGGCTTCCAGGACTATGCCCACCTTTTACATTGAAGACCACACCCCTCCCAACACCAAGACCCAAAAGTGCAGGCTGGAAGTCACTTTGCCCATGGTAGTAGATACCCTCAGGAATAAGCAAAAAGTACAGATGAAATAAGGTCTGAAATGTATGAAACCATAAGCTGCTTTATAAATCATTTTTTGTATCATCAAATGTACAGACATTAAAGCAAAGGATTAGATTTTTAACAATGTCAACTAAAAGTATAAATTCTGTGAAAAATATAGACAATATGTAATTTTAAATGCACAAAGCATTATTTTAATTTTTTATAGGAAATCTCAGACAGTAGAACTTATTACAATTTGTAAAGGTAAACTGAGGCTGGAGCCAAACCAGGAACGAAGACACAAGGCAAATGGCAGTGAGAATAGCCTTTATTAGGACTTGCAGGCGAGGTTCCCCGGTCCAAAGATGCGGGCCGAGGAAGTGGCGCTGAGGGAGGAGGGTAGGGGCTTTTTATAGCCCGAGAAGTAGGGAAGCTGGTTGTACAAACAGGGCCTGGGGGATCTTGAAACTACTAGGGCAGGAGTCGAGTAAGGGTCATGAGGAAGGGGTCTTTGGAAACTGTTAACCAAACTGCCGTTTATGAATTTGTGGAATGCAGGTGAGCTGCAGGTCATGGGGGAGTGTGGTTGCCCAGCCGGAACCTCTGACGTATGCAAGTCTGCGGGTGTGTTCAAAGAGGAAGGGAAGTCTTGAACAAAGGGCCTGCTATGCCAGGTGGCGCCGCCATGTCGGGTCTAGATCCCTGCCTAACACAATTTATGAGTTTGTGGGCCAAAACCTATTGTAGTACTATAAGCACAAAGTGTGTCTGTATGGCAAGCTCATGAATTCCAGCTATCAATAATAATAATAAAATTCAATCAACTATGCAAGAAGAAAGGATGAACTATACTTATATTCTCTTTAGGAAAAAAGCATATTAAAATAATAGTTTTATCTAGAGGCAACCAAAGATGCACAATTTAAAAATGCAGAAGAAATGTTTCACAAGTGTATTAGGTATAAATAATAAAAATTACTATTTTCTGTATTTCACAGAAATCACAGTTTTAAAAATTTGTGTTTCATTATATTTCTTTTTCCACTTTAAATGAATGTTTATGTTTGTATTTAATTTTTCTACTTTAAAAAAAAAAATAGAATCCCATACTTATTTAAGGGTGAGTTCTGACAATATCTAGATCTACTTCTACAAGTATGCAATGCATATGGTGCTGGAGGCTATTTACTATTTGTTAATAAACTTTAGAACACACACCCACACACATCCACCAAAAACAAACTAAGTTAGAATAACGATTATGTTGTCTGGTATGAATGTTACTGCCCAGGGGGCTCACATAGCCCACTGCCTAGATAGAGTCGATTTATCAAGACAGGGAAATTGCAATAGAGAAAGAGTAATTCAAGCAGAGTCAGCTGTGCAAGAGACTGGAGGTTCATTATTACACAAATCAGTCTCCCCAGAAATTTGGGAATCAGAGAGTTTAAGGATAATTTGGTGGGTAGGGGGTCAGTGAATCAGGAGTACTGATTGTTGGCCTGGATATGAAATCATAGGGCATCACAGCTGTTCTCTTTTGCTGAGTGAACTCCTGAGTGGGGCCACAGAACTGGTTGGCAGGTCCAAGTGGAGTCATCCAATTGTTAGAAATGCAAAAACCTGAAAAGACATTCACAATAATGACGTTACTTCAAGAATAATTGGGGAAGTTGCAAATCTTACGATCTCTGGAATAATGGCTGCTAATATTTAGAATTCCATCCCCTCTCATCTTGACTTGGTGGTTGGTGGTCTTTCAGTTGTTTTACAACAACAGTTTGGCCTTTGGGGAAGGGCTATTACTTAAACTATACACTAAATTATTTCTCAAAGCTAGTTTGGCCTATATCCAGGAATGAATAAGGACAGTTTAGAGGTGAGAAGAACGATAGTGTCAATTAGGTCTGATATCTTTCACCGTCATAATTTTCTGTTATAATTTTTGCAAAGCAGTTTCATGAACATCTAACTAAGCTATCAAAAGATTATGAGAATAAAAATACTTTTGTATTTTATTTCACTTAAAAATATTAATAGAGAGTGTCCATTCTAAGATACAGTTGAGTGACAATTGACCTGTCTTTAATATTGTACACTACAGAGTCAGAACAAAACATAATTTAGATTCACTAAAGGTAAGTGATTCTTATACATACCTACCTTCTTTATCTGTCTACCATACACATGTGGCCACTGAGGATAAAATACTATGCTGGGGTAGAGGGGCTAGAAGTAAAATGAAAAGGGAACCCAGAAGTTTAAAAACAATCTTATCTTCCATTTTGACATTACCAATCTCATATCAGTAATGAAATCTAGAATTTTTAATCTAAAAACTAAACCTCATCAAGTATTTTTATCATTGATTTCTATTTCTCAAATATCTTTCACATTGTTTTAAGCAGTTAGCCAAAAGTTAGAAATATTCTATTTTTCTCATAAGTCGACTTAGAGGTCATTAGATCTTGTGGGAAAATGTGAGTTCTTAAAAACTACTGCTGTAGGAAGCCAAGGAAATGCGTTTGAAAGCCAGCATCAAAGAGCAAAGTTGCCTTAGAGATATAATGCAGATCATTGTGCAACCATTAGATACAATTACCCTAGACTCATTGTGACTTCTGAAGAGTTATTTTTGAAGAAGGTACTGAATCTTCAAGCAATTGGAGTAACAAGGTGCAATAGGAAGTGAAAGTATGGGTTGCTAAATACCTATTTTTAAGAACTGAGTTCTAAGACAATAATACAAATTATGTTACATTATTAAAAGTGAATAACAGTGAGTGGAGTTAAAACTATTTATTGCTCATTCCTAGCTTTCCTTCATTTCTAAAGGACAGATATTTGCATAGGTAAAGCTCTTAGCACTTAACATTACTTTGACTCTGATTATTACCTGAGCTGAATTTTAAATCTGTCTTATTAACATTTGAGTTTTTTTAAAGATGTACTTTAATTTTACCTAATTGCCCTATAACTTTTTTCTGAATATTTAATGGTAGTTATGGTTTCCTGTCATTCATAAGAAGTTGTAATAACTTTCCAGTGGAAATAAACATTTGAAACCATTTTACCACTTTTTCTGGAAAATCTCAGAATGCCACATGTACAAATGAGACTTTACCACCCTGAGGGGAAACGTAATTGCACCATATGAAACATTTTTTCCAAGCCAAAATTATGAGAATAAAAATAACACACTAGAGAAATCTGAACATATTCAGATGAGTAAGTTAATGGACAGCAAGCTTTTCAATTATAAATAATTAGATTTATAATTGAGTTAAAATTCTAGTGATTATTATGGTAAAAAAATAGTACAAATTGTAATTGTCCTACCACTCAGTAGTATGGTTGGGCCCTCTGTCCCTCTTGTCAATCACATTAAAACAGATTTTTGTTTACTCGTTTAGTTAGGATTTACAGAAAAACTATAATATGCAAAGTGTTGTTCTTAGTAACTATAATGAAGATGTGAAATTTAATTTAAAGTACTACTCAAAGCAGTTTACAGTTTATTTAGGAAGATGAGGGCAATCAATTTAAGTTTTTTATACACAATTAGGAAATAATACAGAATTTAGAGATGTGAGATGAAAAAGTGTTGTAATAGAAGAGTCAATATTCGTAGGTGTCAGGGAAAACTAAAATTGTAAAAATGACTTTCACTCTGGACTTTATATAAAGAAAATTTCCTTTGAAGAGGCAGGGCTTCAACAAAGACAACTTAATAAATTGGGAATACATTAGTCAGGATTCTTTAAAGGGACAGAACTAATAGGATAGATGAATATATGAAGGGGAGTTTATTAAGAGAATTAACTCACATGATCACAAAGTGAAGTCCCACAACAGACCATCTGTAAGCTGAGGAGCCAAGAAGCCAGTCAGAGTCACAAAACCTGCAAAGTAAGGAAGCCAACAGTGCAACATTCAGTCTGTGGCCAAAAGCCCCAGAGCCCCTGGCAAATCACTGGTGTAACACCGAGAGTCCAAAAGCTAAAGAACCTGGAGTCTGATGTTCGAGATCAGGAAGCATCCAGCATGGAAGAAAGATAGAGGCCAGAAGACTTAACCAGTCTAGACTTTCCACATTCCTCTGACTGCTTTTGTCCTAGCTGCACTGGCAGCTGATTAGATGCTGCCCACCCAGATTGAGGGTGAGTCTGCCTCTCCCAAGCCACTGACTCAAATGTTAATCTCCTTTGGCAACACCTTCACAGACATACCCAGGAATAATACTTTGCATCCTTCAATCCAATCAAATTGACACTTAATATTAACCATCACAAGTGGGAAATTAGACAGGATTTTTCAGGACTCCTCAATCTTAGGTGCTCGCACAAACACTTCTGTATCAACCCAACAATCAATTTTTTTCATCCAAGAAGTTCTTTGGCTTTTTCTCTCTCTCTTTTTTTTTTTCTTTTTCTTTTTTTTTGCTAAGAATATGGGAATGTCTTCAGAAACCTTGAGTTTTTTTCTATCATCAGCTTTGAGGTAAAGGCAAATGTTTTATTTTAATAGTTGTTCCCAACAACCTCACAGACTCTTTCTTCTGTGTTGAAATGCTACTCTTTAAAGCTCTAAAGTTTCTGGTTTCTCTAAGGTTCGGTGAGAATCATCCAGTACCACTTCAGCTGTGCATTATAAGCGAAGCATGCATGGTCTTTTCCTCTTAGTTCTTTGGAGAAATGAAAGCAATGCTAGGAATTTTCTTCGTTTTCCTTATCTCAAAATTGGTTAATAATTTCTTTTTTTTCTTTTTTGTTTTCTTTTAGACAGAGTTTTTGCTCTTGTTGCCCAGACTGGAGTGCAATGGCATGATCTCGGCTCACCACAAACTCTGCCTCCCAGGTTCAAGCAATCTCCTGCCTCAGCCTCCCGAGTAGCTGGGATGACAGGCATGTGCTTCTACACCCAGCTAATTTTGTATTTTTAGTAGAGACAGGGTTTCTCCATGTTAGTCAGGCTGGTCTCGAACTCCCGACCTCAGGTGATTCGCCCACCTTGATCTCCCAAAGTGCTAGGATTATAGGTGTGAGCCACCATGCCAGGCAATAATTTCAAATACAATACCTAAATGTATGCTAATTTATTAAAATAAATTGTGAAAATATACTTCATAGTATAGTGTACATCTGTTATATATTTATATGTTCCTATTTTATTTATGTGTGAGTGTTTTATAAAAACAGAATCATACCATGCATGGTTTTGTAAATTGTTTTTCTGCTCAGTAATATATCTTTATGAAATATCTCTCATTACTTTTAAGATCATCTTACATTTTCTTGTTTAAATAAGTTAATATTTAGTAATCACTCTGCTTTTAAGGGCAATGTGTATTTTATTAACTAAACTTTGACTATATGCCTGACTTTATTCAAAACAATTGATAAACATTAACATATTTAATCATCATAACAACTGTATACAATGTCTCTAATTTTTGGTGGTAACAAATAAATTTGCATGTAATATTTCTTGAACTGTATCTTTGCATAATTGAAACTGCCTTTGCAAAATGATGACTGAGACAGTGAAAGAGATCTAACTTAACTGACTCCATCTTGCTTCTAACCTCCAGGCTGTCCTTGTTCATTCCTGGGCATAGGCTGAACTAACTTTGGGAGAAACTTAGTTTACAGTTTATAGTTTAAATAAAGATAGTGATAGCCCTTTCCCAAAGCAGACTTCCTTCTTGTTTGGCAACTAGATTGCCTTTGTAGGACTAACATTAGCCACAAGATTAGAAATTATGTTTTAGGAGTCATACAGCTGGAAGCCACAAGATTCTGACCGTCCCTAAACTGCTCCTAAGATCAGTGCTTGAGATACTTTGCAGACCCTGCACTTGATGGATCAGCTGGCCCCACCCAGATCAATAAACTGGCTCATCTCATCTTGTGACCCCCACCCAGGAACTGACTCAGCACAAGAAGACAGCTTTGTCTCCCTATGATTTCATCCCTCACCATTCAGCACTCCTGGCTCACTGGCTTTCCCCAACCCACCAAGTTATCCTTAAAAACTCTGCTCCCTGAATGCTTAGGGAGACAGATTTGAGTAATAATAAAACTCCAGTCTCCTGCACAGGCAGTTCTGCGTGAATTACCCTTTCTCTATTGCAATTCTCCTGTCTTGATGAATTGGCTCTGTCTAGGCAGTGGGCAAGGTGAACTCCTCAGGCAATTATAAAATCTTCAGGAAAAAGTCTCAGGTGTTAAATTTTCAGATTAAACAATAGGAATTTTAACATTGGTAGATATTGCCAAACTGCCCTCTGAAAATATTGCTTCACTTACCTGTACTATGAGCCGTATATGACAGTATACATTATCTCACATTATCAACATGTACATTCTTTCTTTTTGAGTTCTCTCAAGAATCAGCAATTAGATCCTGCTGAATAGTCAGTCAGTTCAGTGAGGGAGACTGAACACAGAAGAGAAGTTAAAGATAACTGCACCCCAGCTTCGGCAACAGAGCAAGACTCCATCTCAAAAAAAAAAAAAAAAAAAAAAATGATAACTAAGTACCAATAACAGTGTTACAGTCTCGCCAATGTCCCACAACATAGTAGTCTCTCATTGCCTGAGGTAGTACCTAGAGTCCTTTGCCTCACGACCAAGAAAGTTAAGGAGAGCGGACACCAAGGGTGAGGTTGGAGCGAAAGTTTAACAAGTGAAAGAAGCAAGCTCTCCACTGCAGAGAGGAGACCCAGAAGAGGTTGCCGTTTTTACAGTTGAATGCAAAGGCTTTTATAAGAAACCAACGAGAGCTGGATGTCTTATTTGCATGAGGCACAAATTTCTGGTAGCTCCACACTGTTCTCCTGGTACTCATGCAGGCTCTTAGCTTGAGTTACTCCATATTGCTTTGTTCCCCTTACTGCACATGTGTTTCAGGGGATGGAATTTTCCACTCTGGGCATTGTCTGGTCAAGTCATCTGGGTATCCTTTCTTATCTGTGCAGCTGTGGACATGTCTTAGGCAAACCTCCTGTGCAAGTTCCCTTATCTGTGCCTACAGGCTATTCTTCTGTTGGAAATAATTCAGTTGAGGACCCACCCTAATTGCCTGTCTGGCCAGTTTCTTCGTTTCTACTCTATCAACAGGGTAGCAATATTGGAAGCACACTCCATACAAATACAAGGTCTAGATTAGTACCACAATTGGGATGTGTGAACCCCAAGTTAAGGAGCCTCTTCTTAACTTGAGAACAAATCCCTTCCTATCAGGGAGAATTTAGAATACTACAAGTCTGTAGCCTATCTACTAAGCATTAATTGTATATGGATGATCTTTTTGACTCATGCCTCAGTTCTAGAAGTTGGTTTCCTGATTTGTCTTTTTTCTTGAAAATATTGCAAGTATCTCAGCATTGGTAGTGAAAAGTAAATATTGTAGATATCACAAGAATCCCAGCATAAGTCCCTGTCCCTCTGAAGCAAAGACTCTCTGTTACATAGATTAGTATTCCCAGATCCTTCTTCAGAATCCCAGACCCATGATCTTATCCTAACTCTTACCTTCTGTGTAGTGTCCAAGATTCATTAAACTAACTGCTGCCAGGTTCTCCTGCCACATCTTGTTATCTGCCAGACATCTACCTGAAACACTGACTTAGAAGGTCCACCTGCCTGTACAGTTTTATGTTGCCTGCTATGATGTCTTCCTGTTCTGCCTTTCTTTCAGCCTATCTTCCTACCTGTCTGAAATTCATTTATGACTGGCACCTGATTCAGCCACACAGCACCTCCCCTCCTTTTATGAATTTCCTTTTTTTTGGTGCCTAGTTCTGGCTTATTTAATTCATTTTGTTACTGACAAGCAAAAACTATTTAAAATGTCATTATAAAAACAAGTGTGAAATTATATTCTATGGGCTATAAGTTTATTGCTGTAATTGGAGGATGCAACCTATAGCAAAGTCAAACATCTGGAATAGCATCTGCAGATAAAGGGTGAACAGCTGATGTGAAACCATACCCTAAACCCAGGGACATTTGAAATATGACCCTGAATTTTTCTTCTTCTAAAAACATTCCCCAGAGTTTAGTGAGTTGGGAGCTCTATATTGTACTCTCTGTAGTAGCATGTTTTTGTTAAGGCTCTGACTGACAAATTATACTGGAGGTATGTGACAATGCAAATTCTCAAATAGACTATACAAGGTGAGGAAGAAATCAAGAGAATATTTAGTCTGGATTGAAGGGATCCTCATCTGTCATAAGCTTGCATACAACTTAGCATGTCTTTTGCACTGAAGGAGACTAGAAGCTGCCCTAAGATGTTGTGAGACAGCTCATTCAAATGTTGTCGGGCTGAATGCTGTTTTCTGCTTTATTTTCTTTTAAGCTAAATGAGCAGATATATTGAATATTGAGGATCTTTTTGCTAATTTTGAACATACGACTAAATTATATCAACTCAATTGGCGTGTTGTTTGAAGCATCAGAAGAGAAAAAGTTTTGTTTTGTTTTGTTTGAGTTATGGTAAAATGTAAGATTATTTACCATTTTAACCATTTTTCAAGTGGACAATTCAGTTGAATTAAGCATATTCACATTGTTATGCAACCATCACTGCCATTCTTTTCGAGAACTTTGTCATCACTCTAAACTGAAAATTTATATCCACTAAATAACTCTCCATGACCATCTCATTCTAGGCCCAGGTAGACACTATTCTAGTTTCTTTCTCTGTGAACGTGACTACCCTTCATATCTCATGTAAGTGGAATTATCCAATAATTGCCATATTTGTGTCTAGCATTTACTTAGCTAAATTTTTTAAATTATTATTATACTTTAAGTTCTAGGGTACATGTGCACAACGTGCAGGTTTGTTACATATGTATACATGTGCCATGTTGGAGTGCTGCACCCATTAACTAGTCATTTACATTAGGTATTTCTCCTAATGCTTTCCCTCCCTCGCCACCGACCCCACGACAGGCCCCAGTGTGTGATGTTCCCCACCCTGTGTCCAAGTGTTCTCATTGTTCAATTCCCACGTATGAGTGAGAACATGCGGTGTTTGGTTTTCTGTCCTTATCATAGTTTGCTCAGAATGATGGTTTCCAGCTTCATCCACGTCCCTACAAAGGATATGAACTCATCTTTTTTATGACTGCATAGTATTTCATGGTGTATATGTGCTACATTTGCTTAATCCAGTCTATCATTGATGGACTTTTGGGTTGGTTCCAAGTCTTTGCTATTGTGAATAGTGCCGCAATAAGCATACATGTGCATGTGTCTTTATAGCAGCATGATTTATAATCCTTTGGGTATATACCCAGTAATGGGATGGCTGGGTCAAATGGTATTTCTAGTTCTGGATCCTTGAGGAATCGCCACACTGTCTTCCACAATGGTTGAACTAGTTTACAGTTCCACTAACAGTGTAAAAGTGTTCCTATTTCTCCACATCCTCTCCAGCTAAATATTTTTAAAGTTCACCTGTGTTGTGGCAAGTATCACAATTTCATTCCTTTTCAAGACTAAGTAATGTAGCATAGTATGCATATACCACATTTGATTTCTTTATTTGTCAATGGACACTTGGGTGGTTTCCTGTTTTTGGCTACTGTGAAAATGCTACTATGTAAATTGCTATACAAATATCTGTTTTAGTCTTTGTTTCAATTATTTTGGTTATATGCAAAGAAATCTAATCACTGGATAATAAGGTAATTACAGGTTTAATTTTTTTGTGGAACTGCCATATTGTTTTTCATAGGTGTGAAACTATTTTACATTCCCACCAGCAATGTGTAGGGTTCAAATTTTCCTACATCTTCACCAACACTTTTTTCCCTCTCTCTCTCTTCACTTCTCCAACTCCCCACTTCTCTTGCTGCCTTTCTCTTTTTATAATAACAGTCCTAATGATTGTGAACTTATACTAATTGTTGTTTTGGTTTGCATTTCCCTAATGATTAATGATATTGCACATGTTTTCATGTGCTTATTGGTTTTTGTATTTTTTCTTCATGCTATTTGTCCTTTTGTTATCTTTGTTGATGACTTGTAGGAGGGAGTTCTTTACACATTCTGAATATTAATATTTTATCAAATATTTGATATGAAAATATTTTCTCTCACTCTATTAATTGATTTTCACATTCTTCATAGTGTGCTTTGTTTCACAATTTCTTTTAAATTTTGAAGTAAAATTTATTCATTTATTTCTTTTGTTTCCTGTGCTTTTGACATCATATTAAAGAAGTTATTCCAAATCCAGTATCATCTATCATTTCCTCTATTTTTAAATGTTTTTTATAGTTTTAGATGCCATGTTTATGTCTTTGATCCATTTTGATTTAATGTTGGTATGTTGCATAAGGCTGTGATCCAATTTTACTCTTTTACATGTGGATATCTAGTTTTCCCACCACAATTTGTTAAAAACACTGTTCTTTCTGCTTTGGGTAGTCTTAGCACCCCTTTCAAAAATCATTTCACTATGTGTACAACGTTTTATTTCTACATTCTCTATTGAACTCCACAGGTCTAAATATCTCTCTTTATACCAGTACCATATTGATTTGATTATTGTAGTGTTAGAGTATGTCTTAAAATCAGGAAGTGTGAATTCTTCAACTTTGTTCTTCCTTTTCAAGATTATTTTGACTATTCAAAGTCTTTTGAAATTCCATACAAATTTTAGTATTGATTTTTTAATTTATGCAAAAAGCACTGTGGGGATTTCAATAAGGATCGTATTAAGTCTGAAGATTTTGAGTAGTATTGCCCTCCTAACAATAGTAGTTCATCCAATCCATTATCACAGGATGTCTTTTCTGGCTTTGGTTTCAAGATAATGCTTTTCTCACAGGATAAACAAAGTGTTTTTGTCTCTTCATTTATTAAGAAGAGTTTGCTCACTCATAGGTGGGAATTGAACAATGAAATCACTTGGACACAGGAAGGGGAACATCACACAGCGGGTCTTATTGTGGGGAGGGAGAAGGGGGGAGGGATAGCATTATCTATGTCTCCTATTAGGAGACATACCTAATGTAAATGACAAGTTAATGGGTGCAGCACACCAACATGGCACATGTATACATATTTAACAAATCTGCATGTTGTGCACATGTACCCTTGAACCTAAAGTATAATAATAAAAAATTGAAAAATTAAAAAAAAAGAAGAGTTTGCAAATGATTGGCATTAATTTTTCTTTAAATGTTCTGTATAATTCACCAGTGAAGTCATCAGGGCCAGGGCTTTTTTTTTTTTTTTTTTTAGTTGGAAATGTTTGGAGTACCAGTTCAATCTCCTTACTAGTTATGTCTATTCAGATTTTCTATTTCTTTGTGAGTCAGTCTTCATAGTTTGTATATTTCCAGTTCATATTATTGAAATTAGTTCATTGGCTTACAGTTGTTCATAATACTCTCTTCTAAGTCTTATTTTTGTAAAAATCAGTAACAGTGACTCTACTTTCATTTCTAATATTACCTTTATCATTTCTGAGTTTACGTTTCCTCTTTGTTGCTCAATCTAGCTAAAGTTTGTTACTTTTGTTAATCTTTTTGAAGAACTAACTTTTAATTTCATTTTTTTATTGTTTTTCTATTCTCTATTTTATTCATCTCCACTCTACCCTTTACTCTTTCCTTTTTTCTGTTTGTTTGGGTTTAGTTTAATCTTTTTCTAGTGGTTAAGGTATAAGGTTTCGTTGTTGATTTCACATCCTTTTTTCTTTTATATTGTAAGTATTATTAGATATGAATATCCAGCTTAGCAATACTTTTGCTGTATTCCATAAGTTTTGGTATGCTGCATTTTCTTCTTCATTAATCTCAAAGTATTTTCTAATTTTCCATGGGATTTCTCTTTCACCCATTGTTTGTTTAGTGTGTTTAATTCTCATATATTTTTGAATTTCTAATTTTTCTTTTGTTATTGATATCTATTTTCATTTCACAGTATAAAAAAAGACACGTTTTATGACATTTTTTAATTTACAAAGATTTGTTTGTGTCTTGACATATGATCTATTCTACAGTATGTTTCATGTGCATTTAAGAGAAGTATATATTTTGCTATTGTTAAGTGAGTGTTCTGTATATATGTTAGGTTCTATTAGTCTACATTATTATTTGTCTTTTACTTATTTCTTGATCTCTGTCTGATCACTCTATCCATTATTGCTAGAACAGTATAGAAGTCTTCAATTATTTTTGTAGAACAATATATTTATCCCTTTATTTTGTCAATGTTTGCTTATGAATGTTGAATGCCTGACGTTTTATGCACACATGTCTATATTTGTTATATCTTTCCGGTGTGTTGACATTTTTATCAATTATATAATGTTTCTCTTTGTCTCTTTTAACGTATATTTTATCTGATACTGTTGTAGTCTCCCCAGTTAACAAAATTGCTTTTGAGTTTCTTCGTTTTTTGTTTTTTAACAGTATGATTACAATGTGTCTTGATGTGGGTCTCCTTAGGTGTATCCTACTTGTAGCTCATTGTACTTCTTAGATTGGATTTGTAAATTTATGCATTTTATTAAATTTGGGAACCTTTTGGCCATTATTTGTTTGAATAATCTTTCTTCTCCTCTCTCTTCTCTTTCTGTAAATTCCTAAATGTGTATCACAGTTCACTTCTTGGTGTCTCACTATTTCCTTGAGCTTTGTTCACTTTTCTTCATTCATTTTTTTTTTTTTTTCCCATTGCTCTGATTCAATCATTTCAATTGTCTTGTACTCAGTTTTGCTAATTCTTTCTTCATCTTGCTTAAATCTGTCTTGGTTCCCTCTAACAAAATTTTCAGCTCAGTTATTGTGTTTGTCAGCTCCAGATTTTTTTTTAATATCTATTTTTTGTTGATACTTCTTATTTCTTTATTATTATTTTCCTGTTTTTCTTTAAGTTATTTGTACGTTTCTTTAACTCTTTGAACATATGAAAGATAGTTGCTTTGAGATCCAAATATATTACGTTTTATTCTTGTGTTTCCTCCTGATAGTTTCTGGAAATTTATTTTGTTTCTTGGAATGTGTTTTTCTATTTCTTTATAGGCCTTGTGTTTCTTGGTTTCTGTTGTTAAAAATTGAGAGTTTGAGGGAAAAAACAAAACAAAAATAAACTACCTTTCCTAGTCTTTGTATTTTGCTTCTTTGCCAGAGAAGTCCTCTACCAATATGTTGGACATAATTTGGGCCTTGAGATAAGCC
Source organism: Chlorocebus sabaeus (assembly GCF_047675955.1). Taxonomy (NCBI): domain Eukaryota; kingdom Metazoa; phylum Chordata; class Mammalia; order Primates; family Cercopithecidae; genus Chlorocebus; species Chlorocebus sabaeus. Next base: position 27,121,737 of record NC_132913.1, on the reverse strand, counting down.
CACAGCAGAAAGCTTAAAGTCTTAGAGTTTTTCTGAGCATGTGCCTTATCTGAGCCTGCTTGTCACTTTCTCAATTCTCCTACATACATACATGCTTTTGAATGATTTAATTTGCAAGAAAAGTCTTATTCCAACTTCTCCTTTGAGCTTAGATGGTCTGTTTTGTGTCTTTCCTGTAATCTCTTACTCCAGGAATCTACGAGTCTGTAGTGCCCCTGCAGCTTTCTTGATCATTGCCACCTTTTTCTCCCGACTGAGATCTGAGTTAGATGAGACAGAGACAAGTATTTCAGGCAGCCCTCAGATAGTTTAGAACATCTCAAATGAAATATAACGTGCTCCTTTTGGCTTGAGAGAGGGAATTTTAAACTGCTCCTTCAAGACCAGAACTGTGCCATGCCAAGAACTGGGTAAGAAAAGAGCAAGTAAAAATGTTGTACAATTGTCTACTGTTTCAAATTTGCCTTTTCTTGATTGAATATTTGCTAGCTCTCTATAGATATTTGGCTGTTTTCCAGGGTCCTTTAAGGATATATAGTCAATTTCTGTTTGTTTCTGATGTTTTCATGAATTAATGAGGACTTCAAGTTTTGTTTGCCATTTTACTAATATCAATCCTGGAAATTATTTTCAAATTAAGAATTTATTTGGAAAAAAATAGTAACTTAAAAATGGAACAAATGTGTGAGTAGATAATTAACATCTATGGTTGATCTGATATAAGATATATAGGCCTCGAGACATACTGATTGAATTCGAATTATGAATTCCCCAATCATTTTTGTAGCTTTTTAAAATCTCAGTTTCTTCATTTGGAAACATGAGAAAATAATATGTACTAAAGATCAAATGTGTTAATCTTTCACTATAAAATAAAAGGTGCCCTGGAGTCATGGCTCACACCTGTAACCCCTGCACTTTGGGAGGCCAAAGTTGCAGGATCACTTCAGGTCAGCAGTTGGAGACCACCTCTGGCAACATAGCAAGACCATGTCTCTACGAAAAATTTAAAAAATTAACCAGGCCTGGTGGTGCCTGCCTGTAGTTCTAGCTACTTGGGAGGCTGACGTGACAGGACTGCTTGAGTCTGAGAGGTTAAGGCTATGGTAAACTGTAGTCGCACCACTTCACTCAAGACTGGGTGACAGAGTGAGACCCTGTCTCAAAAAATAAAAAGTAAAAATAAATAAATAAAAAGATAAAAGTCCTTAGAATAGTATTTATCACATATTTACCTATCAACAAATTGCTGAATATTATTGCTACTTTATATTAACTATGTGTAAATTAGCATTATAAAAAATATGTTTTTGTATAATTGATCTCTTGATTATATTAAAATATGGGTAAAATCAATTTTTTTAGATTTCTTTTTATGCATAAATTAATAAATTGTGTATATGTTGTTTAAATATTTAGATACTACTTTAAAAAATATTTTATAACTGCAGAATCTCATAAAATCAGATGTGTAATTAACTTGTATTTAAAAATATTATAAAGGTACTCAATTATATTTCCTATTTGTTTATTCTCTTCAATAATCATTTTGATAAAAAGACAATTGAAATAATAATACTATCTACTATTAGAGGCATTTATGTGCCAGGTATCATCCTACTTGACTTACAAATTTTTTCTCACAAAAATCATGTGATATATATACATTTCATCATTTTTGTTGTATATTTAAGAAACTATAATTAACTAATTATCTTTTCAGAGTCCTATATTCATCAGTGAAATATTATTTTGTATTTATTTTTTATTTTAGAGACAAGGTCTTGCTCTGCTAACCAGTCTAGAGTGCAGTGGTATGATCACAGCTCATTGTAATCTCAAATTCCTGGGTTCAAATGAACCTCCAGTATCAGTCTCCCAGGTAGCTGAGACTATAGGAGTGCACCACCGCACCCAGCTAATTTTGTGTGTGTGTGTGTGTATGTTTTTTTTTTTTTTTTTTTTTTTTGTAGAGATGGTGGTCTCACTACATTGTCCAGGTTGGTCTTGAACTCCTGACTGCAAACAATCCTGCCACTTTGGCCTCCGAAAACACCGAGATTATAGAAGCAAGCCAACATAGCCAGTCCTAAAAAGATCATTTTATAGTCACATGAGTTGGCAACACTAACAAATTATTGCTAGCTTACTATAGGAACTTAATTGGTGAAAGAAAAATTAATAAGATATTTTTATTTTACAATTTTTGCATTTCCCAATTTTGTCTCACTTGTTTAACTTATAAGTCACTGTATATTTCTATCTATAAAATATTATTACATATAATGTTTTATCAAAATTGTGCAAATAATGTACAAGTGTTTCACTCATCTTATAATTTTACATGAATGTGCCTATAATGTTCTTAAAAGAAAAAAAGCCACACTTTTTATATTAATAAAATATTAACTTCATCAAATTATAAGGATTTTCTAAGATATAGTCCCTACTAAAATATCTTATCATTTTTTTTTTTTTTCATGGCAATGGACATATCTGCCTCTCACCTTGTGAAATTGGCAAACTGGTACAAGCTGACAAGGAAGTGCCCAATTTTCACTGCTTCAGTGATGCAGAACTCATAAGAAATGTTTTGGATGCCCAATGACAAATCTAAGGATAAAGATAAAAACAGTAAAGCAGATAATGATTTCCTGAAGGGTGAGAAAATCCACCTGGGAAAAGTATACTTCAATCTTTCATTATCAAATTCATTTTTTTTTTTCAGAAAGACAGCCTTACAGAGAAACAAGGTTCTATGTCCTTCACTTTACCTTTAGTATAAAGAAACAAGTGTGCAAACCATAGCTAACATCAGGAAATTTTATTTCTTTATTTTTTAAAGCAAGTGCCTGCCTGTTCCTAGAATAAGTGCTCATTTACTGTGCTTACCTTGCATATTCTCTGAATTACTCTGACTATCTCTAGCACAGCATAAGTACAGTACTTCATAATAAAAAAATCAAATAGGATTTAAATAATCATTAAGTAAAATTTAAATCATTTTGGATATATTTTTTAAAAGTGGCAGAGACTGGGCGTGGCAACTCAAGCCTGTATTCCCAGAACTTTGGGAGGCTGAGGCGGGCCGATCACGAGGTCAAGAGATCGAGACCATCCTGGCCAACATGGTGAAACACGGTCTCTACTAAAAATACAAAAATTAGCTGGGTGTGGTGGCACACACCTGTAATTCCAGCTATTCTGGAGCCTGAGACAGGAGAATCACTTGAACCTGGGAGATGGAGGTTGCAGTGAGCCAAGATCGTACCACTGCACTCCAGCCTGGCGACAGAGTGAGACTCCATCTCAAAAAAAAAAAAAAAAAAAAAAAAAAAAAAGGGCAGAAAAAAATGTACATTTAAAGAAAAATCTATATTAATTGTTCTAAGGTGTCAGAGAAGGCTATATTTTATAAAAGAAAAACTTAAATAAACTGTATGAAATTCCCTTAAAAATTTCACATATCCAGAAAGTACTATTTTCTCCACCCTAGCACCTTCGCAAGAAATGGCAAACATTTTCTGTAAAGGGTCAGAGAAAAAAATAAATTGGTATTTGCTTGCCATTTGGTCTCTTACAGCTACTCATGAGAACAACCATCGAAAAATACATAAATGAATGAGTGTGTTGTTTTCCAATACAATGTTACTATAATAGGTGTAGGACTGGATGTCTTCTACTGGTTGTAGTTTGTCGACCCTGCTCTCTACTACAGTTATTGAAACATAGAGAAATCTTGGGTATTGAAACATATTTAAGTTCGATGGCAGTGAGAGGAATCTGGGAAATTTTTATAAAGTTGACAGTCTTGAAAGAGTGGTGTGCTTTTCAGTGGTGCAGTTTATTATTTCTCTCACTATATTCTCTTTATTGTAATACCAGCCTTCTGAAATAATCTCTAAAATATTAATTATGTAGCTTTCCCTTATTCTAGGTTGATGTTGCTTAAATTACAATCAGGCATTAATTCAGGAGCTCTGCCTGTGCCATGCTAAGTTACTGGTTCCCTAGATCATCACAGAGCCTTTAGGGGATCTAATAGAAAATGGTGTGACTCTCCTATGAGGAATGTTATGGGGAGAATGATAAATCCATTACTGTCAGCAAAAGCTAAAGATTGGTAGACAGCTCTGTTTGCAGCCTTCTAAATTTGATTAAAAACCAATGGGTTCATATCTAATAAACATACCCTTTCAATTCCCGCATGCAATTTAGAGATAGCAGCATGAAAATGCCCATCAATGTGCTACTGCACAGTCTGGAGGGATGTAAAGACCTCATGATGGATTCCTCAGCTTCCTTGACTAATGTCTCCAACATGACTTGTTAATCTCTACAATGATCAAGTGGCTATTAATGATAAAGCTGTGCTAACCTTTTCAAAAATTAGAAGAGCATGACTACAAGTGAAGCTACAATGGCTTCTTGGAAAGGCAGCCTTACAGGTGAAAGATCGCCCTATCCAGAGAGGAGTAATGTATGCATTATTTATACAACGTGTCTGGGGTCTGCATGAAAGATGAAATCCCAGTCTGGGAAGTGCCTTTCTCAGCAGGACTATTTTAGTTAAAGTGCACAGAGTAGTCTGCTGAATTTCCATAAGCTGAGTAGAAATGAAGAAAGTAGGAGTAATCATTTCTTCTTCTTTCTATGCTGAAGTCTATGTAAAAATAATACTAATAAATAATACAAGTGAAAATTAATTGACTAGTCTAACAGACATTTTGAAGATTTTATAGTGGACTAACAAAGAGTTACTTATTAGCTTCTTTCTCTGCACTTTCTTTTTGAGTTATTATTATTTATTATATATATTCTACCCCAAGGAAAGGAAACTTGTTTATTCTCAAACCCAGTTACCTTTGCTTTCTATCTTGCCATAACACTTCTTGGAGGTAAGAACACACTAATTCTGTATTGAATGGGTGAATGATAAAGAGAAAATATTTGGGAAAAAATCAAATTTATTAATATTAAACCAAAAATATTTTTGCTACATTGCTTCAAGTAGCACCTGAGGTCATTTCCTAATAAATCTGTGCAATATCGTTTAGCCATACTCAAATGTTCACCTGTCTCTGAACTCAACCGCTTCTTTTCATGATTGCACGCTGCTTTGACCATGCATGGGCCTGGAATGAATTTGACCCTATTCTACCCAATAACTCAGGATCTTCCAGTCCAGTTACAGTGGTTCATAGTGTACATTTGCACATGGATACACGGTGACCCTGTGAGTGCATAATGAATCATACTTTAATGGCTAGTTCATTGATACTCCCTTTCTGAAGACTTTCCTGGGTTTCAACTACTCTTTGTATTTTGTATATCTCATTTTATTTTTTAACTCATCATTTAGAGCTATAATTAATGATTTTTATATCTCTCTTAACAGTAGAAACAGAAAATTACCATCATTACCTCCACCTTAGAAAATCTGGAGTAAAATATGAACTGAAGGAGGAACCTCAGTTAGGAGTTCCTAGTAAAGACTCTTAAGTGAAACAGGTTGTATCAGATTAAAGATGGGCACAAATTCTTTACTACTTCTCCCATCGAAAAGGGTTGAACTTCACTCCTCTTAAATTTGGCTAATTTTGTGACTTGCTTCACCAAGAGAATATAGTGAAAAGTGACTTTCTGGAGTTCCTGACACCAGGTTACAAGAAGCCTTGCAGATTCTCCCTGGGGCAAAGAGATGCTTGCTTCTCAGAACACTGTTACCTTTGGAATACTCACCCTTAGATTCCATGTTGTGAGGAAGCCAAGCAGTTCCTGGAGAGGGCCACATGGTGAAGAATCAAAGCCTCCAGCTGATAGTCTCAACCAGATTTTCAATCAACAGCCAGCACCAACTTGCCATCTGTATCAGTCTGTTTTTACACTGCTATAAAGAACTGTCTGAGACTGGATAATTTATGAAGGAAAGAGGTTTAATTGACTCGCAGTTCAGCATGGCTGGGCTCCAGTTCCCAAGGAGTTCCTCATCTCCATCTAAGGCCACCTCAGCTTAGACTTCATTGTCCATATCACTATCAGCATTTTGGTCAAAACCATTCAACAAGTCTCTAGGAAGTTCCAAACTTTCCTACATCTTCAAGTCTTATTCTGAGTCCTCCAAACTGTTCCAACTTCTGCCCATTACCCAGTTCCAAAATCTCTTCCACATTTCAGGTATCTTTATAGCAATGCCCTACTACCTCAGTACCAATTTACTGTATTAGTCTGTTTTCACACACGATAAAGAACTGCCCAAGACTGGGTAATTTATAAAGGAAAAATGTTTAATTGACTTACAGTTCCGCATAGCTGGAAAAGGCCTCAGGAAACTTACAATCATGGCAGAAGGCAAAGGGTGTAGCAAGGCGCCTTCTTCACAGGACAGCAGGAAGGAGAATGACTGCTGGAGAAACTATCAAACACTTATTAGAATACACATCAGATCTTGTAAGAACTCACTTACTATCATGACAACAGCATGGGGAACCTGCCACCATGAATCAATTACCTCCACCTGGTCTCTCCTTTGACACATTGGGACTACGGGGATTATCGAGAGTACAATTTAAGATGAGATTTTGGATTGGGACACAGCCAAACCATATCACCATCCATATGAGGCTGTAGTCTTGGAAGTGGATCATCAAGCATCAATCAATTTGCCCTAGCTACTGCCACAAGAGACAGAGAAAAGCACTGCCCAGCTTGTGGAATATTGAGCAAAGTAAATTATAGGTGGGGTTCTAAGCCTGTAATTTGGGGTGTTTTGCTTTGTTTTTAGATAGAGTCTCGCTCTGTCACCCAGGCAGGAAATGCAGTGACACAATCTCGGCTCACTACAACCTCTGCCTCCTGGGTTCAAGCGATTCTCCTGCCTCAGCCTCCCGAGTAGCTGGGATTACAGGCACCTGCCACCATGCCCAGCTAATTTTTTTGTATTTTTAGTAGAGGTGGGGCTTCTCCGTGTTCACCAGGATGGTCTGGATCTCCTGGCCTCATGATCCCCCCCGCCTCAGCCTCCCAAAGTGCTGGGAATACAGATGTGAACCACCGCGCCCAGCCTGGGGTGATTTTTAATGTATTAATAGATAAAAAAAAAAAATGATGACACAGGGTTTTGTTGTTGTTGGTGGTGGTTTTCTTGATTTTTGTTTTTTGTTTTTAGAAAAAAAAAAATAAGGCTGCACTAGCCACAGGCATTCTTACATATATAAGGAGAAGGTTAGTAAACACATACATAGTCCTCGCATTGAAAAACTTTGACTTATTTTCCTCAAAAGAGAACTTACTCTTCTAATATACACCATACCTAAATGAAGCAATAGAGAAGAAAATGTATACATATGTATGTATATATATACATATGTATGTAATTCTTATCATAAAATGGTGAAACTTAGATCTCTGAGATCAGTTACCACTTAACAGATAAAACTAAAATTTATGTAATTAGGTGACTTACTCTAGGTCACATAGATAGTGATAGAAATTATCAAGATTGTCCCATGATTCTAGTTCTGGGTTATTAAAATTTAAATACTAATTTAAAATAATAATCAAGAGATACATAACATGTAATCAGACTTCCAGTTTCCCAAAAGTCGCAAGTAGAAATAATGCTTCAGTAAAAGCACCTTTAAACATACAAGTTCTCTTGTACCAGCATTAGTCTATTATTATTTCAGGACTGTGTTCAGTGACAGATGGTTGGGTCACTCAGATACTAGGGGGATACAAATATTTCAAGACTGATTATATCTGGGCCTTCAAATTAGGGTGCAAAAATATTTTTATAACCTAGCTTTTCTTGCATTAAGAAACTCCCCTTATATACCCATAACCAAATGTACTCATCTAGGACATGTAGGCCAATTTATCTTCCAGAGAAGTCTCACAAAATGAAAATAAAACCACAATAACTCACTTTAATGGATGATGTTTTCAGGAGTGTTCCTAGAATAAGATACTTATTTGTTGGCACATTTCAGGTCCATACTAGTATTCTATCTCTCTATTTTAGAGAACCTTATATAAAACTGGTTGACAAAATTAAGTGCAATGAGAAAGTGAAACTTGAGAACAAACTGAAGATTAGGGTCCCTTTCCCAATTAAAGGAGCTACAACAAAATCTCTTGAACTTTGAGGCAATGTGTGTGAGGGTGTACGGTAACATAGAGATGTTACTCCTTGTATGATTAAATTTGTAGACTAAAAATCATTCCCAAAATAAATGTGTGTTTAGAAACAGTTCTAATATCTATCCCCAGAGCTCATTCTTCACCCTTACGGTTGAAGCCTAGGGTGCCACCTCCTGCTTTTGTAGATAACATTGGGTCCTACTTTCTTCCTAAAATCTACCCTTCTCTGGACCAGCATAAGGCCATCTACTTTCAGGTTGGCCATCTCCTGGGGCTTCTTTTTCCCACACTCAAAGGATTCTAACTCTAGTCTGAAACCAAAACTAGACTGCTATCAAGGACTGAAAGAGACAACATGTTAGAGAAAATTCTCAGTCCTAGAACAAACATCCCTAAGGGATGAAATAAGAGTCTTCCTTGAAATGGCAGAAAAGAAAAATAGAGGGGTAAGTACTTCAAACTACTTTTATCATAACTTACCCTACGAATCTTAGAGAGTGAGTTGAGGAAAGTGGTAGGCTCAGGAATGGGTGCCTATATCTAAGCTGCAAATCTGCTTGAATGGCTGGACCTCCGTTGACATGAGTAGCAGTCACTAGTAGCCAGATTTCACACAAAAGATCAAGGCTTTATTTTGCATATGTTCAATCTGAAATAAAAGATATTTAAAGGGAGCTGTCAAGACGGCAGTTGGATAACTGTCTCTGAAACTCAGAAGCAAAATGTGGACTAGAGATAAGTGTATGGAAGGCTGTATGATCGTGATATAGAGGCCAATAAGAGCCGTGGGAGTATACATGAGATTATCCAGGGAGATGACATAGTGAAGACTGATTTTGAGGCTATGTAAAGGACAATGACATGGCAAAGTGATTGAGAACAAGAGTGCAGAAAGTTAGATGGAAAATGACAAGAGTATACAAGGGAACCTACGGGAAGTAGTGTTTCAAGGAGAAAAAGGTCACCAGCATCAATTATTCCTCACATGTCAAGTAAGATGAGAACTTCAATCTCATTTGAACTTCCCATGATGTTTTCCGGTCATACAATTTTTATTGTCCTAAACATGCTATGATCTTATTCAACTCTGGACTTTCACACCTGGTTCATCCCCTTACTATTGGGTTAGTTGTATTTAGCTTTTAAGGTTTTGACGTCAAAGTTACTTTGTCCAAAGAGCCTTTTGGATCTGCCCCTGTGTAAGTCAGGGACTCAACCTACAAGCTTACATTGCACCTTATGTTTTTCTTATCTTAAAATTCACTACTCATTATTATCACTTTTTTTAATTGTATTTCTTCCCAATGCTCTGTAACCTCCATGATGTCTGGGATCAAACTTACCCTGTATATCTGTATCCCTGAGTAACTAGCACATAGTAAATACTTATTAATTCTATGCTGAATTAAATAAATGGTGTGAAACAGATTCACTGTGCACTGGTTACCATTTCAGCTCATGCAGCTTGGCTTCAATTTCTTCTACTACTTGCATTAATCTGGTGATATAAACCACGTACAAGTTAAATTAACAAATCTTATGATTCACAGACAGGCGGTAAGGGGTAGAAGCTTAGGATTCACATTGATCCAATCCTCCAAGTCTCAAGAAAGCCACCCAAGGTAGGAAAATCTTATTTACATGTGCCCCACTTGCACCACAATGGAGTAGTTCGGCAAAGCAGCCCACCTTGGGCGTTATAGCCCGGGACAACAGGAATCACTGCGCTAAGTCATTGAAGAACATTGAATTCCAGGAGGGACTGAAACAAAACCAGTGCTGTTCTGGCCAGTCACCCCCTATCTCAGGATGTTGCATTCCTAGCACATTATACAATTATTCCGAGAACTACACATGAGAAAATGGGGAGAACTAGATTGGTCCAAGGCCACCCAGATAACTGTTCAGAAAATGGCATTTAAAAGCATTTGTATTAGCTTTTATTTTATTCAAAAAAGTTTCAGTCTTGGCTTTTCTCTTTGTGGCTTCTCTGATACCTCTCTGGATGCTCTTTCCTATTCTTTTTCAAGATACCTACAATTCTGTCTACACTTTAAATGCTGGTACCCCGAGGGTTCTGTTCTTGTCTATATTCTCTTGTTAATTTACTCCCCTTCATATATTCATGCTTTATTTACAAAATTTTGATGAACATCATATGTTCATCTTTGATCCCAGTTTCCTCCTGTGATTTACCCCTATGTATCCACCTGCCTACTAAATATTTCAAGTTGGCTGTTGCATGGAACCCTAGATTCAGTATAACCAATCATATGAAAATAAACTGCCTTTAGTTTATCCCTTTACCTCTATTAAGTACCTCAGACATTGGCATCGATATTCACCTGGCTACCTAAGGAAATTAGTTGGGTGGTGCATAATATGATTCTTTGCCTGCTGTATCCGATCCGCTAACAGATTTCTTAATATTTTAGATATCTTTGTTCTCTTTATTTTTCATTGTATTAGATCAAATGCTAATTGTTGTTCTAATGGTTTTCTGAAAAGTCTCCTTAACAGAATTGTTTACCCCCAGGATCACTGCTGTACAATTTATTATGTGTATTATTGAGTTATTTTTCAAAATGGCCCACTTCAAACGCACCTGCTTCAAACCTTTCAGTGGATTCTCTTTTCATAATAAACTCCTTAGCAAGACAGGAAAGGCCCTTCCTGACATGGTTCTTATCTTCATCTTGACACTCATCACATCCTCCATCACTACCACAATTGTAGTTCCCTGAACATGTGTGTTCTCTTTGCGACAGTGCAACTATGTATGCAAATGTCCTCTCCTTAGAGTACCTTTCTATGACTTTTGTCAAAACTAATAATTATTGACAAGCATGTTCAAATATTATTCCCTTTGTGAGGCATGCAGCTCTCACTCCCAGAAAATAATCTCTTCTCTGAGATACTCCTCTACCATACTGTATAAACGGTTCTGTTGCTTAATGTTCTCACCAAATTCCCATGATTTCATTGTCTTTTAACTTCTACTTTGTAATTTTGGGGCAGGGGCATCCAGGACACCAAATCTAATTTTGTATTTCAAGGTCTAACACAATGCATATGCTCAGTAAATGTCTTATGAATTGAAATGAAACAGCATCTTGAAACAGAATTGTTATGAATTTAAAAACTGATTCTCACAGTGTTAAAATTTGGTTCTTTGTGCAATTAGAGTCTTTGCTCTGAATAAATCAAAGTACCGTAATGCCATAGCCAAAGTTAATGAGTTAAATTTAGATCAATTAATGCTATTATTTCTAATAAGATATTAGCATATCATTGGGAAGTATTTTTGTTACTGTTGATGGTGATGGTATTGTTGTTAGCTGAATTGATGATCTTATTAGGGAAATACTAGAAGCATCATGTTTGTGTTAAACCAAGTCAAAATTTAGTAGCAAAGAGCTTTTATTGCATGTAAAATACTGGAAAATAAGAGGATGATACTAAAACTATCAACTAGAAAATTACTTCAGTACTGTAGCATATCATTTTCTCATGCATAAACTCTATAAAGTTGAGTATGAAAAAAAAAATCCAATAAATCCCTGTGACAATGGGGAATGGAATTAAAACCCAAGTGAAATTAAATTCTAGAAGATTAATGTTGCCAGTTATATTTTGATGACAACAATAAACATAATGCAATTTTGTTAACTTATTGCTTTAAAATGCAAGCTGATAACTAACAATGGTACCATTTTAGCACAGGTAACTAACTACTTGCATTTGAGTGTCCCAACAGGTAACCTGAATTGCAATAATGAAGAGGCACTTAACTCATTAATGTTTTTTATAGTCTCTTAAATAACATTAAAATTACCTTAGAGTCTCTAGTATATTTAACAATTATATGAAGAATCTCTTGTCCATTTCCTTACCTAGACATTTGTCTACTTACCTTTATTTGGATCTTCATTTAAATATAATTTCCACCAGTGTATTAAGCATGTATAGATGAATCTTCAGTTACACAATCAGAGCATTATAAGGGAGAAACTATTTTAAAAGATATACTTAGTTTGTAAATATTGCTCATTTGTGGGGCCCACAAAATTTAGGATAGAAGAGCTATCCTTTAGTGTTAAAATCAGATAAATTCACATGCCATCAACCTCAAAATTTTAGAAAATCTATACTGTTAACATTTTATTCAGATCCTTCTGGTACTGGTTCCAAATGTGGTCCCAGAATCTACATCAGTACCACTTTGACACTGGTTAAAATGCAATTATCTGGCCTCACTCGGGATATACTGAATCAGAAATTCTGGGGATGGGGACCAGCTATCTTCAGGATTCTGACGCATACTAAACTTGGAGAACCACTGCTTTAAAGTAAATAGCTTCATATAATTTTAGAAACCAAAGGAAACTTAAGAACTAACTGACATCCTCATTTTCCATATAATGCTAAGAGTGATTAAATGGCTTCCTCAAGAAAGCTTTATAACTAACCAAATTTCTAAGCTTCTGGTCCTCTGCAAGTGTCTAATCCTGGAGAATGTAAGCATAGAAGTTTCCTTAAAATTGGACACAAATACATAAATACACATGTGTGCATGTGTACAAGCTCATGGATTAAATCTAATATTTACTTTTTAAAAGGAGTTTCTGAAATTTTTATTGACCACTGAAATGAACTAGACTTTATTACATTATGAATAATAGTCAATGTCACTTCATATTTTCAGAGGTAAACTTAATGAGGCTTAATATTCCAAGCCACAGATGTGCTATACTTCTAGGAAGAGCTTCGTCAATATCAATCTAATTAATTAAATAATTTACATGTGGGGAAACATTTCAGGCAGAGATAACAAAAGGTCTTTTGTCATAAATCATTCTTAAATGATATTTTAAAATTAAACATTTATATTCCAACCAGGTGTATTTCATTAAACTTATCTATTTAAAGCAGAGACAGATAAAAATCTTATTTTTTAAAGGTTTCACTGTATTGCAATAAAGTTATTTTAATATTTATAATGATTTTTTTTTTCCTTAGTGCAGTCAGATACAAAAGTCAGTGCTTTTCTGATGTGTGTATTTGTGTGAATAGACATGCTACTCTTCACAAATTAAAATGTTTACAGTGCAAAAGCTCTGTTTCCCTAAAGGAAAAGTGGAAGAAATGAATAGAGACAGATCCCTTATAAAAAGTTGAAATTGTGCCAAAAGGAAATTAAAGAAATTCTCATTGTTGGGGAAAACATAAGACACAAGCTAAACAAATCAAAGTCCCGTTTCAATGAGCCCATCTGAACAAAACCACATGCACGAGATTCATTACCTTGAAGATGAGTAAAATCCATGGGGTTTCCCAAGGAGTTCACATTTTATTTTCTGTCTTAACCCAATTATTAATATGTTTGGCAAAGAGGAAGTTAAAATATCTGCTTGAAAAAGAAGTAGAAATATATATGCTATATTTCATCAAGCCTATCATCACCTCCTTATCCCCTGCATCACAACGGGAGCTAAGAGTCTGTGTTTTGCATATCTTGTCCCATTTCATATCAAGTCAGATAATATGTTAGATAGCTCCAAAGAATGAAGTTGAACACTACTGGAACACCCAGTAGTAAACTAATAATATCACTTCCCTAGGCCTTAATGTGCTTCCAAAGAGTACGATACCAGCTATAAATCTGACTGAGAGTGTTCCTGCTTGAGCTCAGTTAGGACCTGTCATGGCAACTCAGAATCCTATGACTTCCTTTTAGTAAAACAAAACAGGAAAACCATCTAAGCTTCTAGTAAATTGAATTCCTGTTTTCTACCTCTAGCTATGCACAACACTAGGGGTAGAATAATTACTTCAATTCAAGCACCCCTGGTTAAAAGTCAAGTTCATCCCACTTCTAGATCAAATCCTTTGAATAATAATATACTGTTCTGATGTGAGATTAGAACTTGTTATTCTTGAGATTTATGAGAATGTCCCTCATTTAGTGTAGACAAACCCAGATTTGAGGTAGTTCTATCTTAAAACTAGATTGTGTCTCATACCTTACATGGCTGCAAATGTTTGAGCAATAAAATAGTATTTTTGAAAACTATTCACAACAGAACTCAAAATTTATATCATGTATTAGATAGGGAATATGTGGGGGAAAAAATCCCAGAGAAAACTCCCTCTTCAGAAGCCATGTAGTAATTTAAACTTTCTGCCTGTGTATGGTCTCATAAAATTTATACGGGAAGAAATTAAATGTATAAAATGATTTATAGGTGGATTTAAAAAGCTTGCAAGTTTGGGATTTCATACATCTTCATGAAAACTGTTATAAATCTCTGTAACCTAAATTGCTTATCCAGGTTCTACAGAAACAGCATAAACAGAGCAAGCAATTATTTGTAATAAACTTTTTCTTTAATATTGTGGCAATCCCATTTCCTTAACACACTCGTCATAATATATGTTGTGCTCTCCTATAGCCAAATACCACATGCTAGTTGCTTGTACCTTTTGAAACTGTGCAGGCACTGTAGTAACTATAGGCAAGTCAACCTGGTTGTAATGTTAAGAGCAAAATAGGAGGAGGAATAAACATCTTAGCTCTGCCTTTTGAAGGCAAAGACATTTTTTATGAGCCAAACCTTAAAATGTTTACTACTTAAAAAAAAGTTTCAAAATAATGTGTTCTGCTTATAGTTTTGAGAAAATGTGTTAAATAAGTTTCAGATTCTATAAAACATTATGTGCAATTTGAAATATTCATTGCGTGAAATGATGTCATGAATCACTGAGGTAAACATTCAATCTGTGGTGCTAAGAGATAATCATCATCCATCATTTTAAATTTTCAATTTTACTTTACAAATTAAAGTTATGAAAATAATAACTTTATTTAAATAATACTAAAGCATCAAATAATTAACTTTAATGCTAAAATTATTTTTTAAGTTCCTTTTTAAATTATTATTCTCAATAGCATTTGTATCCCCAAAATACATACAGAAGATACATTTATATAGTGTATAAAGATCAAATTAGGGCAATCAGAGTATCTATCATCTTAAATATTTGTCTCTTGTTTATGCTAAGAACACGCAAATTATTCTCTTCTAGCTATTTTGAAATGTACAATAGACTAATGTTACGTTTAGTCAACCTACTTACTGATCTATCAAATGCTAGGTCTTATTTCTTCTACCTAACTGTATATTTGTACACATTAATCAAACTCTCTTCATTCTTCCCTCGCCCCTATCCTTCCTGGCTCCTAGTAACCACGAATTTCGCTATACTCTCTATCTTCAGGGAAATTTACTTTTTTAGCTCCAACACATGAGTAAGAACATGTGATACTTGTCTTTCTGCACTTGGCTAATGTCACTTAACATAATGTTCTCCAGTTCCACCCACATTGCTGCAGATGACAAGATTTTATTCTATTGTATGGCTGAATAATATTCCATTGTGTATATATACCACATATTCTTTATCCATTTGTCTGTTGATGGGTACTTAGGTTGATTCCAAATTGTGGCTATTGTGAATAGTGCTGCAATAAACATGGAAGTGCAAATATCTCAGTAAATTGATTTCTTTTCATTTAAATACATACTCAGCAGTAGAATTACTGGATCATCTGGTAGCTAAAGTTTTAGTTTTTTGAGGAACCCACTGAACTGTTCTCCACAGCGGTAGGACTAATTCACATTCCCATCAATAGTGTACCATGGTTCCCTTGTCTCCACATCCTTGTTAGCATTTGTTATTGCCTGTCTTTAGATATAAGTCATTTTAACTGGGGTGAGATGTTTTCTCGTTGTGGTTTCGACTTGCATTTCTCTGACTGTTAGAGATGTTGAGTATCTTTTCAAATACCTGTTAGTCATTTATATGTATTTAAAATGTCTGTTCAGATATTTGCCCATTTTTAAATAAGATTATTTATTTTTATTTTTTACTTATTTATTTATTTATTTGTTTATTTTGGTGTTTCATTTTGTTTGCTATCAAGCTGTTTGAGCTCCTTATATATTCTGGTTACTAAACCCTTGTCAGAGGGGTAGTTTGCAATAATTTTTCCCATTCTGTGGGTTTTATTTTCCTTTTGTTGATTGTTTCCTTTGCTATGTAGAAAATGTTTAACTTGATGTAAAACCCGTTGTCTATTTTTGCTTTTGTTACCTGTGCTTTTAAGGTCTTACACAAAGTGTCTTTACCCTGGAGCATTACCCAATGTTTTCTTCTAGTTGTTTCATAGTTTCTGGTCTTAGATTTAAGTCTTTAATCCAGTTTGGTTTGATTTTTATATATGATTAAAGAGAGAGTATAGTTTATAGTTTTATTCTTCTACATATGGCTATCCACTTCCCCAGCATCATTTGTTTAAGACACTGTTCTTATCCTATTGTATATTATTGGCAACTTCGTAAAAAATAAGTTCACTATAAATGTATGGATTTGTATCTGGATTCTCTAGTCTGTTACACTGATCTATGTGTTCGCTTTTATGCCAGTATCACACTCAATAGCATTTATGTACACCAACACTGAACAATCATAAAAATAAGGATAGCAATCTCATTTACAATAGCTACAAAGAATATAAAACAGGCAAGAATCAATTTAACTAAAGTGAAAGATCTATGCCAAAAAAAAAACACTAATGAAAGAAATTAAAGTGGACACAAAAAAATAGAAAGATATTCCATGACCATGGATTAAAATAAATATTGTTAAAATGACAAACTTACCCAAAATAATTTACAAATTCAGTGCAACCCCTACCAAAATACCAATTACACTTTTTCTCAGAAATGTAAAAAAAATCCTAAAATGTATATGGGACCATAAAGTAATTTGTATAGTCAAAGCTAGTCAAAGCAATCTGATTAAAAAGAACAAAGCTGGAGGCATTGCACGACCCGAATTTAAAATATACTACAAAGTTGTAGTAATCAATGCTTAAATTATGTGGACCATTGTGCAATAAAAGTTATAAAATGTAAGTATAAGCTAATCACAGACATTTCTTGTGCAGAGTATTTTAGTGATTTTTATAAAAATTTAAGGACATGTGCCAGTTATCTCCTCAAAAATGTACTTATATCTATTATTTGCAATTCCATCTGTTAAAAAAAAACTAGTGCTTAATACAGATTACTTAAAGATAGTGGTACCGATTTTCTGGGAGGGGATGGAAAATAGATGAGATTTAGATCTTGCAGAACAGCTTGGAAAATAGCTAAAATGGATAGAATTAAGTAAAACTGTACTTTCATTGAAAAATTTGTTTTCTTTACTTGAGATTAAAAAAGCAACTAGTCTCATGATTTTTACTTTCATTATCTCTTCTTCCCTTTTAAACCTAAGTGAAATATTATTTATCATGACCAAGTGAGATTTATCCCTAGGATTCAAGGATGTTTCCACATATCCAAATCAAGCAGTGTGATACATCATATTAAAGGAACGATGAATAAAACTTATATGATTGCTGAAAAAGCATCTGATGAACTTAAACATCTCTTCATGATAAAACCATCTCATTTACAATAGCCACACATAAAATTAAATATAAAGAAATTAACTAAATCAAATAAGTGAAAGATCTCTATAATGAAACCTATAAAACACTGAGGAAAGAAACTGAAGAGGATAGAAAAAAAAGTGTTCCATGTTAGTGGATTGGAAGAATTTTGTTAAAATGTCCATACTACCCAGAGCAATCTACAGATTCAATGCAATCCCTATCAAAATACCAATGATATTCTTCACAGAAATAGAAAAAAAAAAAAAGTCCTAAAATGTATGTGGAACCACAAAAGACCCAAATAGCTAAAGTGGTCCTAAGCAAACTAGTAAGCCTGAAGGAATCACATTACCTGACTTCAAATTGTATTACAATGCTATAGTAACCAAAACAGCATGGTACTGGTATAAAATCAGGCACATAGACCAATGAAACAGAATAGAGATCCCAGAAATGAATCCACTGATTATCAGAGGAAATGCAAATCAAACCTTAAAAAATGAGACATAATCTCATTCCAGTTAAAATGGCTTATATCTAAAAGGTAGCAAATAACAAATGCTGATGAGGATATAGAGAAAAGGGAACCAGGGTATATTTTTTGTGGGAATGTAAATTAGTACAACCACTATGGAGAACAGTTTAGGCGTTCTTCAAAAAACTAAAACTTTAGCTACCATATCATCCAGCAATCCCACTACTGGGTATATACCCAGAAGAAAGGAAATCAGTATATCGAAGAGATATCTGCACCCTTAAATTTATTGCCTCACTGTTTACAATAGCTAAGATTTCAAAGTAACCTAAATGTCCCTCAACAGAAAAATAGAAAAAGAAAATGTGGTACATATACACAATGAAGTACTATTCAGCTATATTAAAAAAATGAGATCCAGTAATTTGCAATAATATGAATGGAACTGGAGATCATTGTGTTAAGGGAAATAGGCAAGGCACAGAAAAAAAATCATTACATGTTCTCACTTATGTTGGGGCTCTAAAACACAAAACAATTGAACTCATGGACATAGAGAGTAGAAGGATGGTTACCAGAGGCTGGGAAAGGCAGTAAGATGGTGAGGAGGACATGGGGATGGTTAACAGGTAGAAAAAAAATTAGAATGAATAAGACCTACTCTTTTATGACACTACAGTGTGATTATAGTCAATAATAAATGTATATCTTAAAATAACTTAAAGAGTATAATTAGATTGTACCAAAAAGACAAATGCTTGAGGGAATGGATACCCCATTCTCCATGATATGCTTATTTCATATTGCATGCCTATATCAAAACATTTCATGTAGCCCATAAATATATATACCTACTATGTACCCATAAAAATCTCAACAATTTAAAAAAAAATAACTCAAGAAACACTTCCTCCCCTTCCCTTAAATTACAAACTCAGAGGCCTGTAACGGCCTGGAAGGTCAGAAAATGTAGCACTCATCACTTGAATGACAAAGACCAGGCCAGTCAGAGAAAATAGCAAACAATAGAGCAAAAAGGTTCCCAGTAGGAGACAACTGCCTCTCATGGGCAACACTTGGTAATAACATTTGGTAAGAGAGTGTCATATTTTTCAACATTCTGGAGAATTAAGAAATCCAGATTTTGGGTTGTATCTCATGGATTTTTAAAGGTTGGGTCAACTTACAAAAACATGCTGGTCTAAAAAACTTCTGAAATATATATTTCAGTTTCTGAGCTAGTCTCAACTTCTTTAGGGCATAGAAGTGAAATTTTTATGGCCTTGTGCATCATCATTATATTCTAATAAAATTCCTTTTAGGTCCAGATCCATTTGTAAACTCACATTCATATCAAGTCAGCCTTGAATCTGACTTCTTTAAGAACAATGAGCACTTACTGTGCATCTAATATGGTTCTTGATGGTATAGATGAGAGTAAAGAAAGCTAAGACAGCATCTTTAATTTGTGTTGGGAAGTATAAAACATAATTGTGAGCCATGGATCAAATACCAGCTCTGTTTTATGATTCTAAATTATATAGTAATTATATCAATATAGGCAAAGACTTTGAGGTACTTTTTTCCCTGTCTCTTTAAAAAGTTGTCTATTCTTTATTGACATATTGCCCCTTGGTTAAAACACAAAATATCGTATAATCAGAAGTAATATTTACTAAGAGATTGCTTTATATTCTAGAAGCAATATATATTTATATTTAATAAAGCATTTTAGCTCATGACTGACAGAGTAATATAGATGGAAGCATAGACTTTTAAGTAAATGATTTGTATTTCTGTCTCAAATTGCTGTGTGACCTTAGGCAATTCTATTAATTTCTGAGCCTTGTTTATCTAAGCTATTCCAAGACAATTACAATCATTCTTGTCCTATCTTTGAGACAATATAGATTAATATTCTTTGTCAAATGTATGAACCTATGAAAATGTTTATTATTGGTCAGATGCAGTGGCTCACACCTGTAATCCCAGTACTTTGGGAGGCCGAGGCAAGTTGATTCCTCGAGCCCAGGAGTTCAAGACCAGCCTGAGCAACATGGCAAAACCCCATCTCTACCAAAAACACAAAAATTAACCAAGTGTGGTGGTGCACCCCTGTGACCTCAGCTACTTAGGAGGCTGAGGTGGAAGGATCAGTTGAGCCCAGGAGGCTGAGGCTGTAGTCAGTTGTAATTATGTCACTGTGCTGGAGCCTGTGTGACAGAGTGAGACCCCATCTCAAAGAATAAAAATGAATAAATAAACAAAATAAAAATAAAATACTCATTATTATCTTTAAGCAATCATTTAACAAAAAACTGTAGAGAAAGCAATATTTTAAAAAGTAAAGTTGATACAGCAGTAAATTGTAAAATATCTCAATCTAGCTGGAGCTGCACCTTCAAATATTTCCATGCATTGTTTGATTTTTACATTAATTAACTTTTAATGTCATACATCATTATTTTGGGCAACTTTCTTTTTGTCTATTCACAATACTTAAAATTGCTCCTTCAATATTGACTAAATAATTTTCTGAGGCCTTCACATTCTCTAGACTATTTTCTCTAGGCTATCCAAA
This sequence comes from Chlorocebus sabaeus, assembly GCF_047675955.1. NCBI lineage: Eukaryota > Metazoa > Chordata > Mammalia > Primates > Cercopithecidae > Chlorocebus > Chlorocebus sabaeus. The sequence continues at coordinate 27,101,037 of NC_132913.1, read as the reverse complement.
TATATTTTTTGTAAATGAGCATTTTTACTCTGGAGAGCGAAACAAAATCATTGAGTTGAATACCGAGCATGCTCCTCAGGTTTTTCTCTAGTATCTTTTAGTGCCAAAGTTAATCAAGCGCTCATTTTATAGCTTTTTTTTTTTTTTAAACTATTTATTTATTTATTTATTTTTGAGATGGAGTTTCACTCTTGTTGCCCAGGCTGGAGTGCAGTGGCGCGATCTCAGCTGACTGCAACCTCCACCTCCCAGGCCCAAGTGATTCTCCTTCCTCAGCCTCCCAAGTAGCTGGGGCCACAGGTGCCCACCACCATGCCTGGCCAATTTTTGAATTTTTTAGCAGAGATGTGCTTTTACCATGTTGACCAGGCTGGTCTTGAACTCCTGACCTCAGGTGATTCACCCACCTTGGCCTCACAAAGTGCTGGGATTACAGGTGTGAGCCAATATGCCTGGCCTATACAGCTTTTATAGCACCATTTTAATAAACTGTGCAGTATATAAGTTCAAATGTATAAAACCTGTTTCTAAAAGTGACAGTGTACACAAAAAGTGCTACAGTTCATTTACATTCAGCAAGATATCAACTCAAAGCTATAACAATTCATATATCATTGGAGACAATGCTACTCATTCCATATGGAGTTTAATGAGGTTTTTCTTTTGACTCTGAAATTGCTAGCATCCATCTCATGTTTACAACTTAAAAATAAATATATATTGAATTAAATAAAGTTGCTTAGGAGTATTTTTCTTCTACCAAAAGGTAAAACAGAATAGAATTGTGCTTGACAAGCGTTAGTTTAACAAGAATTAAAATTGATGTGTGATGAATCACTACAGAATAGAACCTTCAACAGAAAGCAGTGAAGGATTTACTATCACCTCTTGGCTTTGTACATATAATTAGAAGAGGTATCCACCCAAGGAGTGGATCTGGTAGTTGTCAGCGTTAGTAGCTACATGACACAAACATATCTAGAGATGATGGATTGTGATTGCATTTTTCACTTTTAATTCAGTTATTTTGGCATGAGTTAGAAAGAAATGAGAAATATTTCGAAAATATATTGAGTTCTTCAGGCTAGAATTTCCTGGGTGAATCAAATCAATATTAGCAAGTCGTTCAAACTAAATGCCTCTCCACAAAGTGAATAGAAATGACTAGGTGAAAACCTAAGGTAGATTTAGCTACTCCAGCCTGAAAAAAAAAAAAAAGCAGCATAGCATGATTGAAAGATAACAGCCTTTAGAATCACACACCCCTGGTTTGGGTTCCCAAAGCTGATATTTATCTGCTATAAAACGGTAGATAAATAATCCCTCTCCTGCTAAATTTCTTCAGTTCTAAAAGTGGAACAAATGCATGCCTCAATAGGCTGTTTAGGATTTTTAAATTATGTTAGGAAAAAAGGCATTATTTTAACAGTACTGGCTATATGGTAGTTGCTGTTACTATTATTATGATTACTATACCCAAATGGAGTCCATAATTGGAATTAATTATTCACCTCCTTCGAAAATACCATCAGTGCTGTTCTCAACATGTTCTGTATCCCAGTTTATCACAGTTACCTCAAGAAACTCAGGATTTCTCTGGTCATTGTTTATCTGTCATGATCTTACTTTTTATGGTTCTGTTGGTACATCTCTCTAATTGACTCAAATTGCCACTCAGTTGGATCCTTGCAGAAAATGCCCCTTGTGCATTTTGGAACCCATGACCTATCAAGCAAAAAATTCCCCATATCTTCAGTGTAATAAACGTTTGACTTCATTTTTCACATTTGACTGCCGATAACCTTCAGGTTTCATACTTCCCCCTTTGTCCTTTGTACCATATCTAACAAGACAATACAAAATCTCAGACACTCCTTTCCTTGGCAGCGACATGGACATCTGAACCACATAAAACCCAGCCCAGTAGGAGCACTTATCCCAGCCCCAACCCCTACCCAAAATGTAAGCTAAAGCTACTGACTTATCCTTCACTAAAGCTGTACAGATCTTGGATCTTGGTGACTATTCTGCCCTCTACAGAAAGTCTCATTATACAAGCAATGAACTTTTTCAATCAAGGAGAAGAGACTCATCTCTAATTCATTCTATGAAGCCAGCATTACACTGATACCAAAACATGGCAAAGATACAAAAAAAAAGAAAAAGAAAAGAAAAGAAAACTACAGACCAATATCCCTGATGAACATAGACACAAAAATCCTCAAAAAAAAAAAAAAAAGAGATACTAGCAGACCAAATCCAAATCCAACAGCACATTAAAAAGTTAATTCACCATTAATAGGTAGGCTTTATTCCTGGGATACAAGTTTGGTTCAACATACGCAAATCAATAAATGTGATTCACAACATAAACAAAATTAAACCCAAAACTTATTTGATTATCTCGATGGATGTGGGAAAAGCTTTCAATAAAATTCAGCACCTCTCTATGATAAAAATTCTCAAGAACCAAGACATTAAAGGAATATACCTCAATATAACAAAAGCCATCTATAACAGATCTACAGCCAACATCACACTGAACAGGCAAAAGCTGGAATATTCCCCTTGAGAACTGGAATGAGACAAGGAAGCCCATTAACACCAATCCTATTGAACATAGTACAGGAAATGCCAGAGTAATCAAGCAAGAGAAAAAAATAAAAGGCGTGCAAATAGGAAAAGAGGAAATAAAACTATCTCTCTTTACTGGTAACGTAATTGTATACCTAGAAAACCCTAAAGACTTCACCTAAGGCTCCTAGAACTAATAAATGGCTTCAGTAATGTTTCCAAATACAAAATCAATCTACAAAAGTGAGTAGCATTTCTGTACACCAATAGTGTTCAAGCTGAGAGCCAAACCAAGAACACAATCCCATTTACAATAGCCTTACAAACAAAAATAAAATATCTAGTGTATTAGTTCATTTTCACACTGCTTATAGTGTGAAAGAACCGCCTGACCTGGGTAATTTATAAAGAAAGGAGGTTTAATTGACTTCTAGTTACACATGGCTAAGGAAGCCTCAGGAAACTTATGGTCATGGTGGTAAAGTGGTAAAGAAGGTAAAGAAAAAGTAAGGTACATCTTACATCGCATCAGGAGAGAGATGGAGGGGAAGTGCCATGCTTGTAATCCATCAGATCTCATGAGAACTCACTCACTATCATGAGAACAGCATAGGGGAAACCACACTCATGATCCAATTACCTCCCACCACACCCCTCCCTCAACATATGGGCATTACAATTAAAAATAAGATTTGAGTGGAGACAGGGCCAAACCATGTCACTGAGAAATACATCTAACCAAGGACATGAAAGATCTCTACAAGGATAACTACAAAACACTGATTTAAAAAAAAATCATACATGATACAAACAAATGCGAAAACATTCCAAGTTCATGGATTAGAAGAATCAACATCATTAAAATGGCCATACTGCTCATAGCACTCTACAGATTCAACACTATTTCTATCAAGCTACCAACATCATTTTACACAGAGCTAGAAAAATCTAGTCTAAAATTCACATGGAACTAAAAAGGAGCCTAAATAGCCAAAACACACCTAAGCAAAAAGAGTAAAGCTGGAGGCATTACATTACCCAACTACAAACTACGCTACTATAAGACGACAGTAACTGAAACAGACACACAGACCGATAGAACAGAATAGAGAATCCAGAAGTAAATCCACACTCATATAGCCATTAGATCTTCAACAAATTCAACAAAAGCAAGCAATGAAGAAATGACTCCCTATTCAATAAAGGGTCCTGGGAAAGCTGACTAGCCAAATGCAGAAGAATGAAACTGGACCCCTACCTTTCACCAAATGCAAAAATTAACTCAAGATTAATTAATGATTTAAAATTAAGACCTCAAACAATAAGAATCATAGAAGAAAACCCAGGAAATACCATTCTGCACATTGGCCTTGGGAATTTATGACTAAGTCCTCAAAAACAAATGCAATCAAAACAAATATTGACAAGTAGAACCTAATTAAACTAAAGAGCTTCTGCAGAGCAAAAGAAACTATCGAAGGAATAAACAGATAACCCACACAATGACAGTAAACATTTGCAAACTATGCATCATAGACTTAAATAATTGAACAAGCATAAAACAACCCCAATAAAACATGGACAAAATCCTTGTACAGACACTTCTTCAAAATAAGACGTATAATTGGCCAAAAACATACTAAAAATGTTTCACATCAACAATTGTCAGAAACATGCAAATCAAAACCATGAGATACCATCTCACACCAGTCAGATTGGCTATTATTAGAAAGTCAAAAAGCAACCGGGCTTGGACAGAGAACATAGATGCTCCAGTGAGAACTCCTGAGGGGAATTCCCCTGAGCAGAGGGTTCCTGGTCAGGATGAAGCCTTTAGTGCATGAGTGTGAGTAAAGATCCTCAGGATCAAAAATGTTGGAGACAGGATATCCAAGAGGATTAGAGTGAAGTATGCCAAGGCTCACACAACACCAGGAAATGTGCAAGATCTGTACACTGAGAACTGGAAAATGTTGCTGGAGAAAGGTAACGAAGACCTAAATAAACAAAGTATATATCACTGTCATAGGTCAGAAGATGTGTTATTAGTAAATGTCAGTTCTCCCAAAATTGATCTAGAGATTCAAAACACTCCCGACAAAATTCAGCAGACATTTTTTTTGGTATAAATTTTTTTAAAGGATATAAAAATTCATCTGCAAATTTGAAAAAAGTAGAATAAATAGCTGAAATAATTTTTTAAAAGAAAAAAGTTTGAGAACTAACACTACTTGATTTGAAAACATCAAAAATCTGTGCTAATTGAGACTGTGATGTTCTCCTGAAAATAAACAAATAGATCAATAAAACAGAATAAAGAGTATAGAATTAGATCCACTGCTACATGGACACCTGATTTTTTTTTTACAAAGTTTCCAAGGAAATTGATGGAGAAATAATATTTTTTGTTGTTGTTGTTGACCAAATGGCAAATTTAATGAGGTTTCTTTAAAAAATGCACAATCACAATTGATCATAATAGAACAATATAGCCAAACCATGACCTCACATTTTACTAACATATAGATCCTTTTCATTAAAGTGCTCTATTTTAATAAACCCAAACATTCTCTAGATGCTTTACTGTTTCTGAAAAGTGATGAAATCTTGATACAGGAGGATTCATCTGCCTCAGCCTCCTGAGTAGCTGGGATTACAGGTGCCTGCCATCACGTCTGGCTAATTTTTGTAATTTTAGTTGAGACGGAATTTCACCATGTTGGTCAGTCTCATCTTGAACTCTTGACCTTGTGATCCAACCACCTCGGCCTCCCAAAGTGCTGGGATTACAGGCGTGAGTCACTGCACCCGGCCTATTATTACGTTTGATGGGTTACCAGTGTCCAAGGTTTTATCTCCTTTTAGTTTTCCCAAATTCAATAATTAAATTGCATTCAAAAATAAGGCCCCAAATATCTTTAAAAACATGTCAGAATACATTCATTAAAAAAAAGTTAGTAGCACCCTAAAGATTGTGTCTATATCACTTAAAATTCGCAATTCCTGACATCCTAATTTTTTTTTTGTTAAGTATTCTTTTTTTAAAAAAAAATTATTATTATTATTATACTTTAAGTTCTAGGGTACATGTGCATAACGTACAGGTTTGTTACATATGTATACTTGTGCCATGTTGCTGTGCTGCACCCATCAACTCGTCAGCACCCATCAACTCGTAATTTACATCAGGTATAACTCCCAATGCAATCCCTCCCCCCTCCCCCCTCCCCATGATAGGCCCCGGTGTGTGATGTTCCCCTTCCCAAGTCCAAGTGATCTCATTGTTGAGTTCCCACCTATGAGTGAGAACATGCGGTGTTTGATTTTCTGTTCTTGTGATAGTTTGCTAAGAATGATGGTTTCCAGCGGCATCCATGTCCCTACAAAGGACACAAACTCATCCTTTTTTATGGCTGCATAGTATTCCATGGTGTATATGTGCCACATTTTCTTAATCCAGTCTGTCACTGATGGACATTTGGGTTGATTCCAAGTCTTTGCTATTGTGAATAGTGCTGCAATAAACATACGCATGCATGTGTCTTTATAGCAGCATGATTTATACTCCTTTGGGTATATACCCAGTAATGGCATGGCTGGGTCATATGGTACATCTAGTTCTAGATCCTTGAGGAATCGCCATACTGTTTTCCATAATGGTTGAACTAGTTTACAATCCCACCAACAGTGTAAAAGTGTTCCTATTTCTCCACATCCTCTCCAGCACCTGTTCTTTCCTGACTTTTTAATGATTGCCATTCTAATTGGTGTGAGATGGTATCTCATTGTGGTTTTGATTTGCATCTCTCTGATGGCCAGTGATGATGAGCATTTATTCATGTGTCTGTTGGCTGTGTGAATGTCTTCTTTTGAGAAATGTCTGTTCATATCCTTTGCCCACTTTTTGATGGGGTTGTTTGTTTTTTTCTTGTAAATTTGTTTGAGTTCTTTGTAGGTTCTGGATATTAGCCCTTTGTCAGATGAGTAGATTGCAAAAATTTTCTCCCATTCTGTAGGTTGTCTGTTCACTCTGATGGTAGTTTCTTTTGCTGTGCAGAAGCTCTTTAGCTTAATTAGTTCCCATTTGTCTATTTTGGCTTTTGCTGCTGTTGCTTTTTGTGTTTTAGACATGAAGTCTTTACCATGTCTATGTCCTGAATGGTACTACCTAGGTTTTCCTCTAGGGGTTTTATGGTATTAGGTCTAACATTTAAGTCTCTAATACATCTTGAATTAATTTTTGTATAAGGAGTAAGGAAAGGATCCCGTTTCAGCTTTCTACTTATGGCTAGCTAATTTTCCCAGCACCCTTTATTAAATAGGGAATCCTTTCCCCGTTTCTTGTTTCTCTCAGGTTTGTCAAAGATCAGTTGGCTGTAGATGTGTGGTATTATTTCTGAGGACTCTGTTCTGTTCCATTGGTCTATATCTCTGTTTTGGTACCAGTACCACGCTGTTTTGGTTACTGTAGCCTGGTAGTATAGTTTGAAGTCAGGTAGCGTGATGCCTCCAGCTTTGTTGTTTTGACTTAGGATTGTCTTGGAGATGTGGGCTCTTTTTTGGTTCCATATCAACTTTAAAGCAGTTTTTTCCAATTCTGTGAAGAAACTCATTGGTAGCTTGATGGGAATGGCATTGAATCTATAAATAACCTTGGGTAGTATGGCCATTTTCACGATATTGATTCTTCCTATCCATGAGCATGGTATGTTCTTCCATTTGTTTGTGTCCTCTTTTATTTCACTGAGCAGTGGTTTGTAGTTCTCCTTGAAGAGTTCCTTTACATCCCTTGTAAGTTGGATTCCTAGGTATTTTATTCTCTTTGAAGCAATTGTGAATGGAAGTTCATTCCTGATTTGGCTCTCTGTTTGTCTGTTACTGGTGTATAAGAATGCTTGTGATTTTTGCACATTAATTTTGTATCCTGAGACTTTGCTGAAGTTTCTTATCAGCTTAAGGAGATTTTGGGCTGAGACAATGGGGTTTTCTAAATATACAATCATGTCATCTGCAAACAGGGACAATTTGACTTCTTCTTTTCCTAACTGAATCCCCTTGATTTCTTTCTCTTGCCTGATTGCCCTAGCCAGAACTTCCAACACTATGTTGAGTAGGAGTGGTGAGAGAGGGCATCCCTGTCTTGTGCCTATTTTCAAAGGGAATTTTTCCAGTTTTTGTCCATTCAGTATGATATTGGCTGTGGATTTGTCATAAATAGCTCTTATTATTTTGAGGTACATTCCATCAATACCGAATTTATTGAGCGTTTTTAGCATGAAGGGCTGTTGAATTTTGTCAAAGGCCTTTTCTGCCTCTATTGAGATAATCATGTGGTTCTTGTCTTTGGTTCTGTTTATATGCTGGATTATGCTTATTGATTTGCGAATGTTGAACCAGCCTTGCATCCCAGGGATGAAGCCCACTTGATCACGGTGGATAAGCTTTTTGATGTGCTGCTGGATCCGGTTTGCCAGTATTTTATTGAGGATTTTTGCATCGATGTTCATCAGGGATATTGGTCTAAAATTCTCTTTTTTTGTTGTGTCTCTGCCAGGCTTTGGTATCAGGATGATGTTGGCCTCATAAAATGAGTTAGGGAGGATTCCCTCCTTATCTATTGATTGGAATAGTTTCAGAAGGAATGGTATCAACTCCTCCTTGTACCTCTGGTAGAATTCAGCTTCGAATCCATCTGGTCCTGGACTTTTTTTGGTTGGTAGGCTATTAATTATTGCCTCAATTTCAGAGCCTGCTATTGGTCTATTTAGGGATTCAACTTCTTCCTGGTTTAGTCTTGGAAGAGTGTAAGTGTCCAGGAAATTATCCATTTCTTCTAAATTTTCTAGTTTATTTGCATAGAGGTGTTTATAGTGTTCTCTGATGGTAGTTTGTATTTCTGTGGGGTTGGTGGTGATATCCCCTTTATCATTTTTTATTGCGTCTATTTGATTCTTCTCTCTTTTCTTCTTTATTAGTCTAGCTAGCGGTCTGTCAATTTTGTTGATCTTTTCAAAAAGCCAACTCCTGGATTCATTGATTTTTTGGAGGGTTTTTTGTGTCTCTATCTCCTTCAGTTCTGCTCTGATCTTAGTTATTTCTTGCCTTCTGCTAGCTTTCGAATGTGTTTGCTCTTGCTTCTCTAGTTCTTTTAATTGTGATGTTAGAGTGTCAATTTTAGATCTTTCCAGCTTTCTCTTGTGGGCATTTAGTGCTATAAATTTCCCTCTACATACTGCTTTAAATGTGTCCCAGAGATTCTGGTATATTGTATCTTTGTTCTCATTGGTTTCAAAGAACATCTTTATTTCTGCCTTCATTTCATTATGAACCCAGTAGTCGTTCAGGAGCAGGTTGTTCAGTTTCCATGTAGTTGAGCGGTTTTGATTGAGTTTCTTAGTCCTGAGTTCTAGTTTGATTGCACTGTGGTCTGAGAGACAGTTTGTTATAATTTCTGTTCTTGTACATTTGCTGAGGAGTGCTTTACTTCCAATTATGTGGTCAATTTTGGAGTAAGTGCAATGTGGTGCTGAGAAGAATGTATATTCTGTTGATTTGGGGTGGAGAGTTCTGTAGATGTCTATTAGGTCTGCTTGCTGCAGAGATGAGTTCAATTCCTGGATATCCTTGTTAACTTTCTGTCTCGTTGATCTGTCTAATGCTGACAGTGGAGTGTTGATGTCTCCCATTATTATTGTATGGGAGTCTAAGTCTCTTTGTAAGTCTCTAAGGACTTGTTTTATGAATCTGGGTGCTCCTGCTTGGGGTGCATATATATTTAGGAAAGTTAGCTCTTCCTGTTGAATTGATCCCTTTACCATTATGTAATGGCCTTCTTTGTCTCTTTTGATCTTTGATGGTTTAAAGTCTGTTTTATCGGAGACTAGTATTGCAACCCCTGCTTTTTTTTGTTCTCCATTTGCTTGGTAAATCTTCCTCCATCCCTTTATTTTGAGCCTATGTATGTCTCTGCATGTGAGATGGGTCTCTTGAATACAGCAGACTGATGGGTTTTGACTCTTTATCCAGTTTGCCAGTCTGTGTCTTTTAACTGGAGCATTTAGTCCATTTACATTTAAGGTTAATATTGTTATGTGTGAACTTGATCCTGCCATGATGATATTAACTGGTTATTTTGCTCGTTAGTTGATGCAGTTTCTTCCTAGCCTCGATGGTCTTTACATTTTGGCATGTTTTCGCAATCACTGGTACCGGTTGTTCCTTTCCATGTTTAGTGCTTCCTTCAGGGTCTCTTGTAAGGCAGGCTTAGTGGTGACAAAATCTCTAAGCATTTGCTTATCTGTAAAGGATTTTATTTCTCCTTCACTTATGAAACTTAGTTTGGCTGGATATGAGATTCTGGGTTTAAAATTCTTTTCTTTAAGAATGTTGAATATTGGCCCCCACTCTCTTCTGGCTTGTAGAGTTTCTGCCAAGAGATCTGCTGTTAGTCTGATGGGCTTCCCTTTGTGGGTAACCCGACCTTTCTCTCTGGCTGCCCTTAAGATTTTTTCCTTCATTTCAACTTTGGTGAATCTGGTAATTATGTGTCTTGGAGTTGCTCTTCTTGAGGAGTATCTTTGTGGTGTTCTCTATATTTCCTGGATTTGAGTGTTGGCCTGCCCTACTAGGTTAGGGAAGTTCTCCTGGATGATATCCTGAAGAGTGTTTTCCAACTTGGTTCCATTTTCCCCCTCACTTTTAGGCACCCCAATCAGACGTAGATTTGGTCTTTTTACATAATCCCATACTTCTTACAGGCTTTGTTCATTTCTTTTTCTTCTTTTTTCTTTTGGTTTCTTTTCTCGCTTCATTTCATTCATTTGATCTTCAATCGCTGATACTCTTTCTTCCAATTGATCGAGTTGGTTACTGAAGCTTGTGCATCTGTCACGTATTTCTCGTGTCATGATTTCATCTCTTTCATTTCGTTTATGACCTTCTCTGCATTAATTACTCTAGCTATCAATTCTTCCACTTTTTTTTTCAAGATTTTTAGTTTCTTTGCGCTGGGTACGTAATTCCTCCTTTAGCTCTGAGAAGTTTGATGGACTGAAGCCTTCTTCTCTTATCTCGTCAAAGTCATTCTCCATCAAGCTTTGATCCATTGCTGGCGATGAGCTGCGCTCCTTTGCCGGGGGAGATGCGCTCTTATTTTTTGAATTTCTAGCTTTTCTGCCCTGCTTTTTCCCCATCTTTGTGGTTTTATCTGCCTCTGGTCTTTGATGATGGTGATGTACTGATGGGGTTTTGGTGTAGGTGTCCTTCCTGTTTGATAGTTTTCCTTCTAACAGTCAGGACTCTCAGCTGTAGGTTTGTTGGAGATTGCTTGAGGTCCACTCCAGACCCTGTTTGCCTGGGTATCAGCAGCAGAGGCTGCAGAAGATAGAATGTTGCTGAACAGTGAGTGTACCTGTCTGATTCTTGTTTTGGAAGCTTCCTTTCAGGGGTATACTCCACCCTGTGAGTTGTGGGGTGTCAGACTGCCCCTAGTGAGGGATGTCTCCCAGTTAGGCTACTCAGGGGTCAGGGACCCACTTGAGCAGGCAGTCTGTCCGTTCTCAGATCTCAACCTCCGTGTTGGGAGATCCACTTATCTCTTCAAAGCTGTCAGACAGAGTTGTTTGCATCTGCAGAGGTTTCTGCTGCTTTTGTTGTTGTTTACTGAAATAATATTTTTAATGGTGCTGGAGCAATTGGATATCTTCATGAGAATGATTAAACTTCGATACATACTTCATACCATTACAAAAATTAACTCTAATGATTTGCAGACCTAAATATAGACTAAATCAATGTAACTTGTTAAAAAGACTATAAAACAAAATATTGTTACCTTTAGCTAGACTGAGGTTTTCAGATACAGCATCCAAAACACAATCTATTAAAAATATTATTAAACTTCATCAAAATTCAAAAATTTTTCTCAGGGAAAGACACCATTCAAAAATTAAAAAGACAAATCATAAACTAGGAGAAAATATTTCCAAATTATATATGAGATAAAGAAATTGTATCTAGAATATATAAATAACTCTCCAAACTCAATGCTAAAACAAATAAACCAATTTCTTTTTAAATGAGCAAGACGTTTCAACTGCTATTTCAGCAGAGAAGTTATATAGGTAGTAAATAAGTACATGAAGAGATGTTCAGTATCATTAGTCATTAGGGAAATGCAAATTAAAGTGAGCTACCATTAGACTGTTATTAGAATGACTAGATTTTAAAAATTGGCCCCAATAGGCCAGGCACGGTGCCTCATGCCTGTAATCCCAGCACTTAGGGAGGTCAAGGCGGGCGGACCACAAGGTCAGGAGATTGAGACCATCCTGGCTAACACGAGGAAACCCCGTCTCTACTAAAAATACAAAAAATTAACTGGGCATGGTGGCATATGCCTTTAGTACCAGCTGCTTGGGAGGCTGAGGCAGGAGAAATGCTTGAACCTAGGAGGCAGAGGCTGCAGTGAGCCAAGATTGTGTCGCTGCACTCCAGCCTGGGCGACAGAGACTCTGTCTCAAAAAAAAAAAAAAAAAAAAAGATTGGCCCCATTAACTGTTGACTAGGATGTGAAGGACTAGAACTCTCATACACTGTCTATGAGAATATCCAATGGTACAACCACTCTTAAAAACAGGTGGGTAGTTTCTTATACAGTTATACATATATTAACTACATAATTTAGTAATTCCATTCATAGCCAGGCATTTACCAAAAAGAAATAAAAGAATATACCCATACAAAGACTTTTAACTGAATGTTTACAACAGCTTTATTTGTAATATCCTAATGATGGAAATGGCCCAAATACTGATCACCAGATACCTAGATATCAAGAGCATGGCATATCTACACAATGCGATGCTACTCATCAATAAGAAGAAAATAATAATAAACAACTACTGATACAGGCTGCAACATGTATGAGTCTCAAAATAGTTTCTTAATTTTATTTATTTAAAATTCTAGAAAATGGCCGTGTGTGGTGACTCATGCCTGTAATTCCAGCACTTTGGGAGTAAATAAATTTTTAAAAATCCTATGCACTCATAGTCCTTTCAGTTCTTGCCCTATTTTTCTGCTTCCCTTTCTACAAAAAATGTTTAGGGATTCACTTTTTATTTGGACGTCCTAACTTCACACATACAACTTCACTCCCAAAAATCCTTTTATTATTATACTAGTCATACAAGTTCACTATGTATTAATTACAACTGCATGCAGAAAATGTGGAATCAACCTAAATGCCTATCAATGAATAAAGAAAATGTGGTACATATATGCCATGAAATACTATGAAGTCATAAAAAAGAAAAAAATCATGTACTTTGCAGGAATATGGATGGAGCTGGAGGCCTATCCTTAGCAAACTAATGCAGAAACAGAAAACCAAATATCACATGTTCTTACTTACAAGTGGAAGCTAAATGATGAGAACACATGAACACAAAAAGGGGCACAACAGACACTGGGGCCAACTTGAGGGTGGAAAGTGGGAGGAGAGAGAGGATAAGAAAAAATAAGTATTGGGTATTTGTCTTAGTAACTGGCTGATGAAATAATCTGTACAATGAACCTTTGCAACATGAGTTTGCCTATATAACAAACCTGCACAAGTACTCCTGAACCTAAAATGAAGTTAAAACAAAACAAAAGTACAAACAAAAAAATTGCATGCAAACACACACACTATTCCTCATAATTTCAACACCTGGGGATAACTGCATTTAACACTTTTCAGTACATCCTTCTACGTATTTTTCTGTGCTTCATTTGTAATTTTTCAAAATAAAATCCCTTCTTCTTTAATATAATCCATTCTGGATTTATTTTTCCCATCACCTCCTTGATATCACTCTACTCCAGGTTATCAGTGCTCTCCATATTGTCAAATCTAATGGTGAATTTTCAGTTCTTAGCTTATTCACACTTTTAGAATCATTTGACACAAATGATTACCCTTTTCTTGAAGTATGTTCTACATTTAGTTTTTTAGGAAACCACATACTACTTGTTTCTCCTCCTCACTCAACATTCTCACTTCTTCAAGTATTGCCCTTCCAGGGTTCAGTCGTCATTGAACTTCCTCATTTTCTCCATTTATACTCAGGATAATTATGTCCTGTCCTGTGGCATTAATATCATCAATGTCACAATGACTAGCCTATTACTATTTCCAGCACTGACCTTCCCTCTGAACTCTTGATTTAAGAAACCAATTGCTTACTCTTTTGGGATATGTAGTAGAAATCTCAACCTTAGCATACCCCAAGAGCGTCTCTGGGCCCACATGCTCCCATGGAACTTCTCCCAGCCAACCCATCTCATGTAATGGCACGAACAATCACTCAGTTGCTCAGTTCACTATGTTGACATTATCCTGACTGCTCTGTAATATCTATATCCAATCTACAAACAAATCTACTCTACATTTCAAAGATAATGTATTTTCAAAATACCTCCCTCCTCTGCTATCGCCTATTTCAAGCCACCTACGCTTGACTTGGACTTCTGCAATAGTTTCCTAAAAAGTTTACTGCGGGAGACAGAATGAGGGTCCCCAAAGATAACAATGTCCTAATTCCTGGAATATGTAATGTTACCTTATGTGGCAAAATCATATTTTGCAGATATAATTATATTAAGGATGTTGAGATGGTGAGAGTATTCTGCATTATCCAAGAAGAACCCGAGTGTAACCACAAGAGGAATGCAAGGAGGTCAAAGGAAGAAGTAGGGGCTTTGACAACAGAAGCAAGAGTTTGCACTGATGTGAGCTGAAGGGTTTCAAGTAAAGGAATGCAGATGGCCTTAAGAAGATAGTAAAAGCAAGGACAAGGATTCTCCCTTATATCTTCCAGAAGGGACTAGTCCTGTGGCCACCTTGATACTAGCCTGATGAAACAGATTTTGATCTTCCCGGCCTCTAAAACTGTGAGAGAATTTTTTTTTTCTTATTTTAAGTCACAAAGTTTTGGCAATTTTTACAAGAACAATAGGAAACATTTACTTGCCTTCTTCACTCTTACATCCTTATAATGTATTGATGATAAGGTATACAATGTTTCTTTAAAAATGCAGATGAAGTCCTTTCATTTCCCAACTCAAAATGCTCCAGTGACTTCCCATTTCAGAAAAAAATCCAAAGCCCATACCATATCCTATAAGGCTCAAATGGTTCTGTGCTGACCACCTCTCTTCTGTTGGTTTATTCTCTTTCTGGCCACGACAGTCATGCTGGCCTCCAGGCTATGCCTCAGATACAAAAAGCATGCTCCTGCCTCAGTAATTTTCTCCCCCTTTCATTCACATCCCAGCTCAAATCTCTCATCCTTAGAGGACACTTTCCTGTCCACTGCCTTGTCCACTGCATGCAAACAGTATCCTTTGTCGTTCGATAGCCCTCGCCCTGCTTTCCTGTGTCATTTCCTTTCCTATTTTTAGCTTTAGTTGATATGACATCACCTCTTAATTGATTTTATTTTTATTTTTTCCTCTAGAATATAAACTCCAAGGTAAGGTCAGGTCCAAGGTAAGGTCAGGAACTTACTTTTTTAACTGCTCCATCTCCAGTACTTTGAATAATTCTACCTTATAATAGGCAATAAACAAATGTTTATTTCATGAATTACTTACAATATCAACAGTAAAAATACTACAGTCTGTATTTTTATTTAACTAACAAGCCCTCTTATAGCCATTGCAATGCTCCAGGAACTGTTTATATGCCTTACAAATTGTTATAAGTTTAATCCTAATATTAACCCTATAAGGTAGGTACTATCATTAACTAAAATTTATAGATGAGAGAACTGAGGGACAGAAAGGTTAAATGATTTGCCCAGTCACAGAGCTTGTATGTGGTCCACCTCTACAGTCCACATTCTTTGCCAAAATGCTATGTTCCCTCTCTAGTAGCTGTGTCAAGGAAATATATATTGTTGTAGTAAAGTGTATTATTTTTTCTAAATGTCATGCATTTTTCATTTAAATATTTATTTCAGCTTTTTTTTTTTTTTTTTTTTTTTTTTTTTTTTTTTTTTTTTTTTTGAGGCAGAGTCTCATCCTGTTGCCCAAGCTAAGGTGCAATGGTGCAGTCTCAGCCCACTGCAACCTACGTTTCCCAGAAGAAGACAATTCTGCCTCAGCCTACCAAGTAGCTGGGATTACAGGTCCCAGCCACCGCGTCTGGCTAATTTTTTGTATTTTTAGTAGAGATGAGGTTTCACCATATTGTCCAGGCTCATCTCAAACTCCTGACCTCAGGTGATCCACCCACCTTGGCCTCCCAAAGTGCTGGGGTTACACGCATGAGCCACTGGGCCCAACCTCTATTTTTAATTTTTTTTTCACTTTTGGATAATTATAGATTTATAGAAAGTTGTGAAGATAATACCAAGTGGTCCTATGCACTCCATACCCAGTTTTCTCCAATGGTTACCTTATCTTACATAATTATCATGCAATATCAAATCTGGAAAACTGACATGGGTGCAATATGTATATAAAGTTTTAGATCATTTTATTACCTGTAGATTTCTGTAACCACCAAACCAATTAAGAAATCAAATTAAACTATCACTACAAAGATCTTTTGTGCCCTTTACAATACCCTCTTCTCAGCATCCTTAGACCCTGGTAGCTGCTAATCTGTTTTCCATCCCTATGATTGTGTCAT
Source organism: Chlorocebus sabaeus (assembly GCF_047675955.1). Lineage (NCBI taxonomy): Eukaryota > Metazoa > Chordata > Mammalia > Primates > Cercopithecidae > Chlorocebus > Chlorocebus sabaeus. The sequence continues at coordinate 27,084,785 of NC_132913.1, read as the reverse complement.
TTCAATATATTCTATAAATGGAATCGTGTATTATGTGACCTTTTGTGATTAGCTTTTTTCATTTACCCTAATGCTCTTGAGAACCATCCAAGCTGTTATGTGTCTCAAGGGTTCATTCCCTTTTATTACTGAGTTGTATTCTATATTTCAAATATAATTTATGATAATCTTTTTATCAATATAAAATAATAAAAGTCTAAGAGGATAACACATAATTAAATGCATGTTTTAAAAGGCATAATAGATTTTTTGGGGGAAAATCTATTATTATAAAAGTTAAAATTAATAAAATTTTATAGGCATTATGGAGACTGTTAATTTCAAAATATGACAAGTAACACATTTTAGAAAATGTAATATTAATTTCAAATAAATGAAGTAATATAATGTCCATTAATGCATACATTTATAAAAATAAAATCATTATTTGGCACCTGTCATGACATTACAAATTTGTAAAATTATTCTTTTCAAAGACCCCTGGGTGGTGACTGGAATGAGCATGTAAACACCATCCGAGATGAACCTAGGTATGTTCTATAGCAGAATATAGGCAAGCATCTTTTGCATATGACCAGTAATCTCTGCCCAAATTACTTTTTGTTGCTTTTGAAAGCCTAGGCAGTGTAGGCAAGGCTGGGAACACTAGGGTTCCAGGAGTGTATGGGGAAGGGAGAGTCAGTGTGCTCGGAATAGTTCAGAATGCTTTGTTTCTTGGCTGGTCTGTGCATCTGTGTCAGTCCTCATACCAGAAAGGCAAGGGTTGGGTGCGGTCTCTCCAATCTGAGAAAAAAAGAATTCTCTGAAAGTTTTATATTCAGCTTTAATATATCTGCAGTGGGATAGTACATCTAGGCCATGAGTTATCAATTACATAATGACACCATAGCTTTGGATAAATCCTCCCTTCTCCTTCCCAGGGGTTGGCTTGTTGATGGCCATATCCAGGAAAGGGATAGGGGTTCATAGCTTGCCATTGTTCAACCTCAGGCTTCTACAGTTCCAGTTCTGTCCATTCAGACTGTCCTTAAAAACTTTCAAGAGACCCTCAGCCTTTTCTCCCCATAGATGCCAAAGCTATGGAGTTGGAAAGTCCCTACCACTGGAGAACTAACAGATACGATTCCTTAGCAAGTCTGAGTCTTAGTTTCCTGGTTTGCAAAAAGAGGGTAAATATTTTACCTACCACATGGAATTGATGTCAACATTATGTAATCTCAGACCTGTGAAATGTTTAATATATTGCTTTGCTTTGTAAAAGCATGCAAGGCAGTGTTACTGATATATTCTATATATTCTAAATATAGAATCCTTAATTATGTGTAAGATTCAGCTGGGTATATTTTTTATGTGCATTTCATTTGCATAAGGATCACATAAAATCCATGTCAAAAGGAACCCTGGAGAATCAGAAGGAAAACCATACTCAGCTCAACTTTAGAGAATACATATCAATATTTTATGTAGAAATTATTATGATTATCATTAGTTATTGCATAATATTTTAAGATATGGCAATTTTTTATGAAATCCTAGATCTCATTGAGATTCTTAGCAGCACTTTGGATTAAAAATTCATTTAAACCTATAAACTAGACTTAACATGATTCTTTAGATATAAATTATAATACTTAATAGTCCATTTTTCTTAACTAACATTAAACACCAATTTTATATACATTTATACTACCTAAAAGATAAAATTGTGATTTTATTCAATTGAACAAATAACTGATATAGACAGACAGTTCAAGATGGCTTACAAGCACATATATTTGTCTTCTCTTTCTTCTTAGACCTCATTCATATGAAGCAATGACATGAAAATAAAATAAAAAATAAGCCCATAACAGCAGAAAAAATAATGAGAGATCCATGAGTATACAAGATATGTCAACGCTCAAATAGGCAGAAAGTTTATAAAAGATTAATGACAAATTTAAATTTAAAAAAAATAAAATAAATCATATTTGGCAGCCAGAATAATGCAAGGAGGGCTACAAACTTCAGAAAGATTTCAGTATTGGTGTCCACAGTGCTGGATAATGGGGTGACAAAGAAGCTGAACAAAGGGGAGTTCATTGGAAAACTGCTCATGGAACCAGATGCTCTCTAGGGATTTCCGCCTCCACCTCTCACCATCCCTACCCAACCCCTGGTAATTCACTAAGACCTACCGTAGCTTGGTGTTTTCTTCTATTGAAAAATCAGAACACAATACATTAAGCATATTTAGCTGAGTGTGGAGAACTAGGACTCCAATTGATAGCATGGACATCAAACAGAAAAACTCCCTTTATTGTAGAATTTTGAGGGTAAGTGGTGTAATAGCTAGCTCTCTAACTGCTAAACTCGAGGTGGTTATTGAGAGGAGCAGGAGGCAGTGAAATGCCTAGGCGGATGGGGCAAGTCCCCGATGAAATACAACCTCCAAGCTGAAGACAGTTTAAAGCCTGAAAGCCGAGCTACGACTTAAATCCTGCGACCAGATTGAGAATGTGTCTTCCTATTTGGCACACTTTCCTCTGAGTGGTCCCCACCCTTCACATATTATACATATACCCATCCTTTCCTAATTGGTTTTTCTACACTGTTGTGCCCAACTTTGAGTGGTGTCTTCACTTTAACCTTTTTTGCATACTCACAAACCAATCAGCAGGCACTCCTCTCTCTGAGTCCATAAAAGCCTCTGGATCCAGCCACATGGGGGACTTTCCCACCTTTGGATGGGGGGCCACTACTGCATCCCCTCTCTGCTTAAAACTGTTTCATTGCTCAATAAAATTCTTCTCTGCCCTCCTCACCCTTCAGTGTCCAGGGTACCCTCGTTTTTCCCAGGCACACTGCAAGAGCTTGGGACCCGCCGAACATGTGAGCTGAGGCATGCCGACATGGCTAAGCAGGGCCTAGGGAGGGTGTTGCCAGCCGCAAGTCCCCAGCTTGCAAAGTGATGGAGAAGAAAAACTCTACATCATTATCAAACACCATACATAAACATGGATTTTCCACCATCTTCTTTTTTTTTTTTTTTTTGATTTGATCTTTTTTTTTTTATTTTTATTTTTTTAATTTATTTATTATTATTAAACTTCAAGTTGTAGGGTACCTGTGCACAACGTGCAGGTTTGCTACATATGTATACTTGTGCCATGTTGGTGTGCTGCACCCATCAACTCGTCATTTACATCAGGTATAACTCCCAATGCAATCCCTCCCCCCTCCCCCCTCCCCATGATAGGCCCCGGTGTGTGATGTTCCCCTTCCCGAGTCCAAGTGATCTCATTGTTCAGTTCCCACCTACGAGTGAGAACATGCGGTGTTTGGTTTTCTGTTCTTGTGATAGTTTGCTAAGAATGATGGTTTCCAGCTGCATCCATGTCCCTACAAAGGACACAAACTCATCCTTTTTTATGGCTGCATAGTATTCCATGGTGTATATGTGCCACATTTTCTTAATCCAATCTGTCACTGATGGACATTTGGGTTGATTCCAAGTCTTTGCTATTGTGAATAGTGCTGCAATAAACATACGTGTGCATGTGTCCTTATAGCAGCATAATTTATAATCCTTTGGGTATATACCCAGTAATGGGATGGCTGGGTCATATGGTACATCTAGTTCTAGATCCTTGAGGAATCGCCATACTGTTTTCCATAATGGTTGAACTAGTTTACAATCCCACCAACAGTGTAAAAGTGTTCCTATTTCTCCACATCCTCTCCAGCACCTGTTGTTTCCTGACTTTTGAATGATCGCCATTCTAACTGGTGTGAGATGGTATCTCATTGTGGTTTTGATTTGCATTTCTCTGATGGCCAGTGATGATGAGCATTTTTTCATGTGTCTGTTGGCTGTATGAATGTCTTCTTTTGAGAAATGTCTGTTCATATCCTTTGCCCACTTTTGGATGGGGTTGTTTGTTTTTTTCTTGTAAATTTGTTTGAGTTCTTTGTAGGTTCTGGATATTAGCCCTTTGTCAGATGAGTAGATTGCAAAAATTTTCTCCCATTCTGTAGGTTGCCTGCTCACTCTGATGGTAGTTTCTTTTGCTGTGCAGAAGCTCTTTAGTTTGATGAGATCCCATTTGTCAATTTTGGCTTTTGCTGCCGTTGCTTTTGGTGTTTTAGACATGAAGTCTTTGCCCATGCCTATGTCCTGAATGGTACTACCTAGGTTTTCCTCTAGGATTTTTATGGTATTAGGTCTAACATTTAAGTCTCTAATCCATCTTGAATTAATTTTCGTCTTAATAGGAGGGGAAATTTAACAAGAGGACAGATCCTGGAATTCCATTATTAGTGTTAGTGGTGGGGGAATTTTCAAATTATTAACACTATTCTCATTCTCACATACAAATGGTTAGCAAAGAATCACCAGCAACATGGATGACCAAAACCTATATAAACCAACCAAAGAAAGAAAGCAATTGACTTGGGAGGAAAAAATATATTTTGTAGTCAGTAGAAGACAGCGAAAAAAGAGGAAGGAAGAATGCTATGAAAAGCAACAATAAACAAATCCAAAAGCTAGTTTTCACAAATACTTATAAGATAGACAAATCTCTAAGAAGTTTGATCAGTAATAAAAAACGTAAATTATGCACATGCTCTGGAAATGAAACAGTATATCTCATAAAAACTAGTGAATAAAAAGAGTGAGGATATTTGAAGATGTGGGAAAGTATTTTTTCTTCTCCCCTTCCAAGTTCTCAACTAGAACTCTTATAACCAAAGGTAGACTAACAAGAGAAAAACAAACACAAGATTATTAACACATATATTTTATACGTACATGGGAGAAAACTCAGGGATGAATAACTCTCAAGGAGGCAGTTTAGAACTCTAGCTTACATAACATTTCCAACAAAGAATATACATTTTTAGAGAAGTGACAGTACAAATGAAAAGGACCTTGAGCATCTAGGGGCTGCAAATTCTGAAAAGGTAAGTTTATGGGAAACTAATGGTAGATAAAAGCTAGTCAATTAAGTTTGTTATGTAGATGCCTCAGGTGCGGGCTCCAGGCTAATAAGAGTCTAAAGTTGTCTCCTGGTGATTAACTTTTGTTCTTCCTTCTAGAAGAATGAGGCAGAACTCCTTTGTAAATATATGTCCTGCCTTTAAACAAATAGTGGGAAGGAAGAGAATATTTCTTATATCTGTTTCATCTCAATTGCCTTCAAATCAAAATAATCCTATGTCCGCCCGGCACGGTGGCTCACACCTGTAATCCCAGCACTTTGGGAGGCCCAGGTGGGCGAATCACAAATTCGGGAATTCGAGACCAGCCTGGCCAACATGGTGAAACCCTGTCTCTACTAAAAATACAAAAAATTATCTGGGCATGGTGGCAGGTGCCTGTAATCCCAGCTACAGGGAGGCTGAGGCAGGAGAATAGCTTGAACCTGGGAGGCAGAGGTCGCATTGAGCTGAGATTGCGCCACTGCACTCTAGCCCAGGCAGCAATGCGAGACTCCGTCTCAAAATAATAATAATAGTAATCATCATCATCATCCTTATGTCAAAGTGGCATATTTTGGGCTGGCATATTCTGCCACTCTTTAGAGAGAAATATAAGGAGGTTAATATTTTCATCTCACATAGTAGGAAGCAAAGTGATAATATTAAAAATTAATAGAACATGAGACAGAGTTTGAGTATATAAGAACTTATGTAAAAAATGAGAAAGAGTAGGGTGGAAAGAGGAGGTAAGAGATAAGCGGGAGTTTTTTTTTTTTTTTTTTTTTTTATCTAAATTGGGAAATAGCAGCTTAAGCTTTCACTTTAAAACTATTGCAATAACCATCAAACATGAGAACAGAACAGTGAGATTGGGGCTGGTGGAAAGAGTACTATGAGAAATCAAGAATTTGCATTATAAATCCTTTTCTTTTTTTTTTTTTAACTCAGTGCATATAAATATTTTAAAAACTAAAGATAAGAATCCTATCTAACCAGGTAGATTTAAAACAGTAGAAATAAGTCATACTGGTTACATTTAACAAGGTTTGCCAGAGTGCTTTCTAATTTGACACTTATCTGACTGAATTTGTGATTAAAGAGAGAGAAAATAATCACATTCATAAACTGTGTAGCCATAGCTCAAAGCTATGTCTTTATCATACATGTGTAGTTTAATGAATATTTCCTGGTGTTTAGATGATACTTTTTGTTGCATTTCATTTAAAAGATGTTATTAAAAAATACTTGTTTACTGTAGAGATTCAAACAAAAAAAGAACAATAAAAGTCACTTTTAATCTAATATCTTCACCTTTTAAGCCACTATTTTTCCTTAATGTACATTTATTTTCCTGAGAAAAAATTCCCAGGAGGGAATTTGACATTTTATAGTACTCTGTGCATAAGCTCATATACTCTTTTAAATAAAATTTATAACTTAGACATATAAATTATTCTAGCTTCAAATTTTCAGCTGTTGAAGCATTTAGCCATTTTCTTTGCAATGCAATTTCAAAAGAGAGATATTATTAGGTTGGGGCAAAAGTAATTGCAGTTTTTGCCATTACTTTCAATGGCAAGAACCACAATTACTTTTGCACCATTCTAATAACTACAGTAGTAGTTACCTAGAAGATCTAATAAGAAAAGTGGCCGGGCGCGGTGGCTCAAGCCTGTAATCCCAGCACTTTGGGAGGCCGAGACGGGCGGATCACGAGGTCAGGAGATCGTAGACCATCCTGGCTAACACGGTGAAACCTCGTCTCTACTAAAAAATACAAAAAACTAGCCGGGCGTGGTGGCGAGCGCCTGTAGTCCCAGCTACTTGGGAGGCTGAGGCAGGAGAATGGCGTGAACCCGGGAGGCGGAGCTTGCAGTGAGCTGAGATCTGGCCACTGCACTCCAGCCTGGGCGACAGAGCGAGACTCCGTCTCCAAAAAAAAAAAAGAAAAAAAAAAAAGAAAAGGCAGCAAAAAAAATTTTAAGTATGTGCAAATAATTTCTATTTCGGTCATATATACCTTTACTTGTCTATTTGAAAGTATTATTTTCTTTGTATCTTGAATATACAAAATAAAGATTATGTGAATAAATAGAAATTTTGTCTAACTTGTGAGAATTCTGCTGTTAGTTCATATGCCAGTTTGAAAGACCTGTGAACAGTAATGTATATGTAATGGAAATAAAAACAAAGTAATTATCATTATTATGATATAATTGTGTTAGCTTTCAATATTGATTGAGTTGGCTTTGCAGTAGATCTCTTCATTTGTCATCATAATCTATTTGTGACTGATTTGTACATTTGACTACATTACTTGATTTCCAAATCATCTGCATTTTTCTAATCCATGAAATTTTATAAATCACAGATTATAAAACAAGCACAGTGCTGACTGCTAAACATACAAATGTACATAAACATGACATTGTCTCTCAATTTAAAAATCCTATAAATACAAATTAGTGTAGAAGAAGCAGTAAATTAAAGTTCATATAGGTTCATATAGGCATCATATAAGAGATGGAATCCAGAATTAAAAGTATGATTAGGAGGGCATTCTAAGAGGACAGAAGGGTAGGCAAAACAAGGGGGTGAAAAGGCAGATGTGACTTCTTTTTATAATTGAATGAATTTTTCTCAGGCCTGTGCCTCTCAGGCTTTTATGGGAAGTGAATATGTGGGCATCTGGTTAAGCTGCATGTTTGAGTCAGCCAATCTGGGGTGTGATCTGAGATTCTAGATATTGAAGAAGCTCCCAGGTGATGACTCTGCTGCTGGTCCAAGTACCACATTTAGCTTAGGCAAGGCTGATTCCATACAGCTGCAAAACAAACGTTTTGATTTTTGAGTATGTTTATTGACACAATGGAGAACAGTGATGTGTAGGAAAATGATTCATGGAAAAGCTGTTCCTCCTTCTGCACTCTTTACTTCCCAATTATTTGTACTTATCTTCCCTAATTAACTTCCAGGGAATCAGGTTCCACTAAAGTCATAAATCTTGCTTATTTACTGATGTTTGACTTTGTCTTACCCTTCACTTTTCTGAAAGTGATTCTTACCGGTCTCCAGGAAATTATGGCTTGTTTACATGATAAACACTTGTTTATTTTATCTATACTTGGTAAAATAGGCATTACTTTCTTCCTCAGCTAGTTTCAATGTCAATGTTAGTTTACTTTTATAAGATACTTCACATTGATAATTAATACAGTTATTACTCTTGCTATGAGTATTTCCAACCACTGTGTAATATTCCCAACCAACCTGTATAAATAGCTCAAAATCCAGAACTGAAAATATGTGATTCAATATAGATGGCCACTTTGTCACGTTAACAATCTTTGCTTGTGGGCATTTCTCAGTAAAGGTGTCTACCTGTTGACTTTACCTGTTATGTCTTTATGCATAAGAAAATGATTAGTAAGTACCTTCAGAATATTTAAAATGGAGCTTTCACTCTCTCCATTTACAGATTTTTACTCCATACCTGTGGTTTTCGACTAAAGAAACTATTTTAATTAGCACCTGGATGAATCTGATTTCTTGTGAATCTCTACTCAGGAGTTACCTTTTCCTTGCAATACCAGGTCATCAGCACAATTGATGAACATGAATGTAGACATCTGACAACTCCTCTGCAGGTGGTGATTCTTGAAAATGAGATGTTACTAATTTGAACCAATTGGAGGGACTATAATTGAGATTCTATTAGTGATCTGCCCACAAACTGAATGAGCTATTTTGTTATTAACAAAGAAAGGAAGAAATTGACCTTAAAATTGGGTTCATTTTGGACTGTAAGGTAGAATGTCATTCAACTAAATGCTCATTATTCCTGATCTTTAGATGAAAGATAACTTTCCCAAAAAGATATGAAAAAAATGTCATGCTAATTTCACACGTTAAGCAATGGGTAATGCTAAGATGTCAAAATGTCTCTGGAATAAGAAAGTAACTAATATGTACACTAGAAATATTGCAAATAAAAGATGATTGCTATTGGGAATTTGCATGAACATGAATCTTAAATAGTTCTTCCTGTGCTAAAGCTGCTCTTCAAAAGAAGAAATTTGAGAACCGAGGACAGGGCCTCCATGAGGTATTATACTAAATTAAACTAATTAATCATTAATTTTAGAAACATGAATCCAAGATAAGTCTCTTATTAGAGCAGTATTGAACGTGGCATCTTTACATGACCAATTCTTTAAATGGCCATAACCCAACTTTAAAATTATAATTTATAATTTGAAACATGCAAATCTACAAATAATTTTTCCATTTATTATTTTTACTCATAAATTTCAAGTTTTGAAACCATATGAACCTTTTATAAATGAGAAATAAATTAATGTTCTTATTCTAAGTAGAGTGGAAAATTGGATGAATGATATAAGATTTAAGTGACAGATCAGCTGAACCTGTAATCCCAGCATTTTGAGAGACTGAGGTGGGTGGATCACGAGGTCAAGAGATTGAGAACATCCTGGCCAACATGGTGAAACCCTGTCTCTACTAAAAATACAACAATTAGCTGAGCATGGTGGTGCACACCTGTAGTCCCAGCTACTTGACAGGCTGAGGCAGGAGAATTGCTTGAACATGGGAGGTGTAGGTTGCAGTGAGCCAAGGTCACGGCACTGCACTCCAGCCTGGTGACAGACAGAGACTCTTAAAAAAAAAAAAAAAAAGATTCAAGTGACAAGCATATAACATTTTTCTCCCTTCAGAAAATATAGAGCAATGTTTTTCTTGTGTAGATTCCTGCAGATCAATACAGTATACAAATCGCCAAATGATTGTGAAATGTATTTTATATTCTAGTTGGTTAATGGATGAGAAAGTTAATGATGGGGCTTTTATTCATTCTTTTATTTTTAGGATTTTAGAAATAAATCATATTAAAAATAAAAAATAGTTTCCATGGAGAATATGACATAAAGAATATACAGAGGGACTTCTTTTAAATGTTAGAAATGCCTAATATCTATAAAATCAGTTTCCCCTTTAGATTTAAATATAATTATCAGCGAGGTACAATGGCTCACACCTCTAATCCCAGCAATTTGGGAGACTGAGGTGGGCAGATCACTTGAGGCCAGGAGTTTGAGACCAGCCTGGCCAACATGGCAAAAACCCATCTCTACTAAACAAGTACAAAAATTATCCAGGTGTGGTGGTGTGTACCTGTAGTCCCAGCTACTTGGGAGACTGAGGCAGGAGAATTGCTTGAATCCTGTGGGGCAGAGGTTGCAGTGACCTTAGATCATGCCACTGCACTCCAACCTGGGCAACAGAGCAAGATTCTGTCTCAACATAAATAAATACATTAATTAATTAGGTATAATTATCAAAGTACTTCGTTCAGTAGACCTGAGAAAATTATTGTCACTCTGGGATAATCAGACTTTGCAGAAAAGTGATGACCAGAGAAAAGAGAATTGCTCAGTGAGTTTCAAGGGGACCAAGTCAGAAACACAGGACAGCAAAATAATTAGAAATAAAAATAGTAATACTAATAACTAAATTCATTGTCATCGCAGAGCCCTGTATATAATAGAATACTTAGTAGAATCTAAAGCGTGAACTGTTCCTCTATAATAATACTTTATTTAATTTTCCAACAACCCCATTATCTCCATTTTGCAGATAAGAAAACTGGAGGCCGGAGATTATATAACTTTCTCTATTTAACTGCTAGTCTGTGATAGAACCAGGTGTTGACTACATATCCATCTGATGGGAAAAGTTGACACACATAATCACTACAGGGCAGTAGAGAAAATTCGTAGAGTCTAATACTCTTGAACAGCCCTTAAATCTCCCACAGAGACATGCCAAATTGGGATTCAGAATACCATTCTTCAATATTTATGACCACACAGTATTTCTTATGTATTGGAGTAGAAAAGTATTTATTTTGTTATGGGTGAAGTGGGTTTCTAATTGGTGTTCCTTCCAGACAGATTAGAAAGATACATGTATAGATAAATAACAGAATCACACACTGTTATAGCAAGATGTTCACATTCTGGGAGACACATGGAAACTGAGGCAAACTATAGGAATCACAAATGGTGTCTCCCATCTCACCATGTTCACTCTGGGATTAAATACTCGTTACGTGTTTTATCTTATCAAGAGAACTCACCAGCACTAAGTAATGTTTTTCTCCTCTCCCATACTCCCGATGTTCATAGCATGATGTTATGCATATCTGATGAACTTCTAAACCCTTTATTGGAAGGACAATACAAAGCATGAGGAATAAGAACAGAGAGAAGAATCTCATGCCCAGACAATGATTTAATTTGGCCAGTCCTTCTTTGTAAAAACCTCAATAATATTTTAAGTACTTTCCATATTCCAGGTAGAATACTAAGTACTAGTGATGTAGTCAGGTGGTCCATATTTTATGGGGAAAACTTACTTCAAGTGAGAGATAAAAAGATCATTTCAAGTTCAGTGTAGGAAGAGCCATACAGGGTGCTAAGAAAGCATGAAGACCAATATTTTAATCCAGAATAGAGAGATGAAGTGGGGGGAGTGTGCCCTCCTAGGTTGAATGTCAACATGAAAAGTAGAATTTCAAGATAAAAGGCAAGAGGCATATACTTTCTGTAAGGAAAAGGACCAGTCCAGAAATTTAGGCACTCAGAGATTATACTGACTCCCTGTTAATAGAAATGTAGGTTGAAGCTGTAGGTAGTGCAGATGTATGGAAGTTAGTGACAGATTCTGATTAAGAATTAATTAAAATACATTAATCAGATGAACATACATTTAAAATATGTCATAAGATAAGCAAATGCTATGCTTAAAGATGTTCTGGAGTTTGGGGATTGACAAACACATCAAGATACTACAAGGATGGTGTGCTCATGGAGGTCATGGAAGTTCCACACTTCCTCCTTACTCCCATACTTTGACTATACTTTGCATCTCTTCCATTTGGCTATTCCTCAGTTGTATCATTTATAATAAACTGCTAATGGTAAGTTAAATACATGAAAATAAATGTAAAAAAGATCTTCCTACGAATCATGTGAAACTATTGCTTATTGAATTTATTTTGATCATAAAAAATTAGAATCCATATGTTATCCAGGTCCGGTAATCCATACTAGACCTACAGAAGCAGTAATGGTCCTGTTTATGGATTGTTTTCCTACATAAATTGACCACATGTGCCATTGCCTGACTTGTAGCACAGCGTTGTGATATTTGGAAATGATTTAGAGTTGTATCCATTTCAGAAGAGTTCATCTCTCCAAACACCACAAAGAATGCCATTATTCTAATGAAACTCCCATTAGAAGGGTCACTGGGATGATAAAGTGGCAACAAGAATTAGCATTTCAAGGAGAAGCATTACATTTTCATGACAAGCATGCTCCGGTGTATTTCACAAGAATGGGAGGAGGTCCCCAAACAAGGAATTGTTAGACAGGAGCCAGGCTTTCAATTTGACTGACTGGATATGGTAATTTTCTGCCTATTTTTGATGAGATATTGTAAAATACATTTCTGTGATTATTAGAGCAAACTCTCTTTTATATTTGGCATTAGTCTTCCACTTTACGATTACTTTTTATTGTATTATGTGATGCTAAACTCTCTCTCATAAGGCATTAGCTACTGTACTAAGATAATTCACTGCTGAAAAATTTATTCTCGAAGAGTATAGTACTAGCCTGACCAGAGGTGTGTGATAGGCTGTTCTTGCATTGCTATAAAGAAATACCTGGGACTGAATAATTTATAAACAAAAGAGGTTTAATTGGGTCACAGTTCTGAAGGCTGTACATGCATGGTGCCAGCCTCTTCTCGGCTTCTGGGGGACCTCAGGGAGCTTTTACTCATGACAGAAGGCAAAGTGGAAGCTTGCTTATCACATGGTGGAAGCAGGAGCAAGAGAGAGTGAAGTGGGAGGTGAGGGTACACACTTGGTATTGCAAGGACAGCACAAAGCCATGAGGGATCCTCTGCCAAGACCCAAACGCCTCCCATCAGATCCCTACCTCCAAGGTTGGAGATTACATTTCAACACAAGATTTGGGCAGAGAGAAATATCCAAACTATATCGAGGGGGGAAGAAGAAAAACATAGCAACATAGCAGTTGAAATGATTTTTATTAGTAAGGACCAATGGGGGGAAATCTTACAAAAGAATACTAAAATTGCCCCAAATTATACTACAGAAACAAAATACTAGTTTATGCTAAACTGCATAAATATCTCATTGGTCACTGACTAGGAAAATAAATGGAAATCTAGATTTCTTCTTGGCTTTAAGTACATAATTTGTCAAATTATTTAGTTGTCTTTTCTATACTTAAATTGTACCAAACGAGGCAATTGTTTGTTTTCTGTATTTAATGGTTAACTTCTATTGATGTTTTAGCTTTCTTTACTGTTTCTTCTCCCCCTTCTCCTCTGTTCCTTCCAACTAAATGTTCTCTTTGATGGATTCAATATTTTATTCTGTAGCTGAAATGGTATTTTTCTGCCAAAAATTTAGTCAGTGGACACCATTGTGGACGTAAGTAGCATCTAACTCTAAGTCTAATTAAGAATGCAGTCAGTATTCAATTTGATTCCCTGCAGAAGTGCCAGCTTCCATCTCCTCTAAGGCCAAAACCTTCCAGAATGAATGGTTCCTTCTCACAATATCTTTATGGATTCATGATGCAGCCCTTCCTCATCTGGACCAATGCTATCAAATAGAAATACAATGCAGGCCACATAGGAAATTGTAAATTTTATAGTTGCCACATTGAATCAGTAGAAAAAAGGTAGGTAAAATTAATTTCAATATGTATTTTATTCAAATCAAATCAATATATCCAAAGTATTTTTTTTTTAATTTTTTTTTTAGATGGGGTCTTGCTCTGTCACCCAGGCTGGAGTGCAGAGATGGCTCACTGCAATCTCTGCCTCCTGGGATCAAGCAATTCTCCTGTCTTAGCCTCCAGAGTAACTGCTATTACAGGCATGTGCCACCACACCCAGCTAATTTTTTATTTTTAGTAGAGACAGGGTTTCACCATGTTGGTCAGGCTAATCTTGAACTCCTGACCTCAGGTGTTCCACCCACCTTGGCCTCCCAAAGTGCTGGGATTATAAGCGTGAGCCACCGCACCCAGCCCCAATGTATTATCATTTCAACAGATAATCAACATAAAAATTACTGATGAGGTCTTTTGCAGTCTTGTTTTGAATTAGGTCTTTGAAATCCAGTGCATTTTTTTATACTTCCAGCACTTCTCAATTTATGCTAGCCACATTTCAAGTACTTAACAGCAACATGTGGCTAGTGGTTCCCTTACTGTCCAGCACAGGCTAAGAGGCTTCTAGGATTCTTAGAGAAGGGCGTTTGAATAAATTAAACAAGTATCTAGCATCCTATGCCTTAATTTAACTTCCACAAAAGTATAGTACGAAGTATGGAATTTAAGATTTAATAGCAAATAAATCAGATACATTATACATATGTGCCCATATTTGTAGGAGACGTACTGAAAGGTAGTATAACCTACTTCAATAAGAAAAAAGAAAATGAAAACAAACACACACACATATATATAGCAACAAAAGGAAGAGCTTTATGTTTTGATGTGTCAACTTTTTTTCTCAGAATATATTAGTTATTAATGAATTGTTAATATACTTATAGGCTAATGGTTACAAGACATCATCTATGTGTAATAAAAATAAAAAATCCCCCCTAATTTTAAATTTTGACTTTCTACTTGTCTAGACTCAAACCCTTCTGCCACCACTACCTGCGCTGTTTCTGTTTTTCTCAGGCAGCTGTGTGAGCCCAGAAGATAAGGAAGACAAATTTGTAATTAAATCTTCTGTGAAATGGATAGCCACATCTATGACAGAGAGAGGGGGAAATGTTTGTACAGAGTTGTTCATGGTAGTCAAAATAGATATTTCGTTTGCATTGGAATTCTGTGGTAATTACTTTTTAAATGCTTGTAATTGTTTTAAAGCTGCTCTGCCACTCATTCTTAGAGAGAGTCTTTAATAACTGCACCAGACGCACAAGCATTAGGGAACTGGTCTAAGCCATGATTTAAAAACACAGATTCAAAGACAATTTATATAAAATTCTGAAGCAACTATTGTCACTCCCACTGACCAGTCAAGTCAGTAGGGGAAGAAGTCAGTTAAATTGATTGTTTGCCTGAATGGAGTGAATGTTCTTGGGCATAATTACGACATTGACTGTAATGTGACTGACAATATTCACAGGACGGATGATACAAGTAAAGTAGAAAACAGAAGCAGTCTATGAATGGTTCATATGTGTAAATGCATTTGTCTGAGCTATTTGGATAGCTTGGGTAGTATTTCTACTTAGTTCTGTGTATGAGGACTCAGTCTCCTGTAGAGGGGTAGGAGAAACAGTCAGGAAGCTCTGAACTTCAGTGGTATAATAGACAAAAGTCAACAAAAGAGCAGAAATAAAAACACTCCACACAGAGAATGAAAAGCAAACAGAAAGGGCCAGAATAGCTTAAACTGAAGAAAAGGTCAATAGGGTTAAGACAATTGGTAGAAAAATAACACACCTGTTTCTCCAAATTTTGCTGACTCCTTTTCTTTTTAAAAAATATTATTTCTTTCTCTATCTTGATTATTTACAGTAATATATGAAAAAACACTTCAGGCGTAATCTTCAAACCAGTAATTCCTACCAGAGTGATGAATGTTTATTAATGTTTTAGTTTTATTTTGATAAACTGTCAAAAATAATTTCAGAGATTAGTTCAATAAATTTTCACATTTAGATGTTATTAATAATTAGCACATTTTATAGCAAAAATAGATCTACCTATTCATATCTATCATCTATCAATCTATCTAATCTACCTTTTTACTTGTGTGTGTGTGTGTATATATATATGTATATTGCATGATATAGTAACCACCATAAGCAACCGCTCCAGATTTGTTGTGTTTAGGAGAAAAGAAGATAAGTTCACTTAAATAAAATGATTCTCAACCTTGGAAGCTTTTTCAAAATACTGCTTTGGGGACTGTGCAGCTAACACCACCACTCAAAACTTTATTTTCCTCTTACCAAATCTACTCTTCCATTAGTATATGCCTGAAATGGCTCTTCAATAAAGGTTCAAGGTTCCTATTAAAAAAAAAATACTTGCTGTTAATTTCACAAAGTTCATAGATAAATTTCTGTTGAATATCTCTCATTCTGCCACTAACTAACTCTTTAAAAATTGTAAATAGAGGAAATATCCACAATATGAAGTTTATAAAAGGAAGAAATGATAATAAAGAATAAATACAACTGCATGGTTATCAGTACTCACATGAAATTCATTACATTCTATTACTATGGTTGTCACGTGTCTCATCTTCTCATGTAACCTTGCAGAGGCCAGAGACTGCCTCTCAATGGTTTATTTGAGCTGTATGTGTTGTCATTAGTACAATTTTGTGGCACAAAAGTTCTCTCTGCCTAGAAATTGCTTCCTTTTGTTTAGAATGTGAAAATGTTTCCTCCTTCCAAAGTCCCCTTTTCTATGAAGCTCCCTTGACTCCCTCAGCAACTGAGGCACTCCTTACACTGCCTCTATTGCACTTTGTCTTCGTTCCCTTTATATTCAATCAGTCCATTGTGCTATACAGGCCAATTATCCCACAGGGCACACACTGAGTCTTTTAAGTCTGTTTTAAAATATTTAGTGTAATGTATTTAATAAAACAAAGTAATATGACTAAAATGTAATAATGCTATAGTACTGCCAGTAGATAATTACAAGCTAATGCTTACATAGTACTTGTTAAGTACTACATATTATTTTAACTTCTTAACTTAGATTGAAGTTTACTTTTACAACCCAGTTGTTATTATCATTCCCATTTTAGAGATAAGAAAACTGAGGTTCAGAAAGACTATGTAATCTGCCCAAGTCCACACTGCGAGTAAGCAATACAGCTGATCTCCACGATTTAGATCAGAAACCCTTGCTCCTAACATCCTCACTCTAATGTATCTCTATTTTTTGATACTGTCACATGGAACACTTTGTAGATTTTGATTGGAAAATGAATTACATGAATTTAAACAGGGAATTTGGGGTACACAGCCACAGCCAGTTGAAGAAAAACTCTCCCTTGATATACTGAAAATGTCCAAAAAATATGTTCACTGTTTGGTTAAAGTGGGGTTTAAAACATGTTAACTGTGGGACTGAGGCAGGCTTTAGAGACTCAACATTTTTCATTGTTTATTGCCTAACTTGTGGTGGCATATCTAGGATACCATCATTGGCTCTCTGCTGCTTAGCCAAATTAGATGACACAAATCAGCAGCTCAAAAATGTTGAGTTAAGAGAGGCCAGCAGCCAAGAGTGGTATGTCTAGAAGTCCAGCTGGTTTCATAATATTAAGTCTAAATCACCAATGATTTCTGATATGTGTGCTTTACGATACAGAACTTACTCTGTTTTGCCTTTAAAGAACCTAAAAGAAGAATGGCTTTGGCAGGGACTATTAATCAATTAATGTGCATTGTTGCCCTTAAGGATTTTATAGTACATCTGGGGAGAGGAGACTAAATCATTTAAGTCAAAACAAACAAACAAACAAACAAACAAAACCGTAAACCTGCAGCTAATGTAAATTCTGGAGCTTGAATTACAAATGCAGAAGGAGATTAGAAAAGAGTGAAGAGTTCTCATGGAGAATAATCTTAAACCATTCCTTAATGATATGTCATGTCAGGTCAGGAAGACTGAAGGGGAAGAAAGAAATTAGTAGAAGGTTGTTTGACAGATTTCAGAGAGAAAGCACAAGTACTGATGAAGGCAGAACATTGTATTTAAGGGCTACAGGTATTTGAGTCTGTGTTTGACAGTTAGTAACCAGACTGTTTTTGGGACATATTTCACAGACGTTTCTCAGAGACAGTTGCAGAAAGGTTGTCTATCATCGACACTAATTATAATAACAATTCTTTCTAAGGTCAGTATTTTGAACCAAAAACGTAGGTATTTTTATTTCTATCACTTTGAAGCACTATCCCCATTTTCTTTCTCTTAAACTAAAATTTCTTTAAAGCAGGTATTAAATGAGCACAGATGGTACAGGCAGGTTCCTTAGTGCTTGTTAACTAGATGGCAATTCCTAAATCTTCTCACCATTCAGGCAGCAAAGGGAGAGGCGGAAACAGTTGATCAATAGTGACATAGCTTTACAGAGGGCTAAATAAGAAAAAATGGACTTAAATCTTACTAAGACGTTTCTGCTAGACATAGAGAGAAATTTCTTGATGGTCGGGAAAATTAGACACTAAAATAGATTATCAGCACAGCAAGTGAAATCTCCATTCCAGATAATCATTGAACATTGAACAGACCATATGCGCCGAGGAGTTTGTTCGCTGACTTGCCTGGCTCAGATGGAAGACTTCTTGGAATCAAACCTCCTGGAGTATGACTAAATTCCACACTTTGGCTGAGAGAATGTGCACTTTTTTACTTGTTATAGGATCCCACGTATTCTGATTTTATGAACTATGCCTGATTCTTCCATTTATAACAAAACTAATTATCACAGAGATAGATTTAATAATGAAAAATATGTTTATATACATATATACTTTTGAATGCACAAAACAATAAAATATTCATAACATAATACATATTAAGGCATTTAAACTATTTATCATAAAACATAATTTCTATCACACTTTGACCCTTGATTTGTGTTTAAGTCAAGTATTTAGAACATTTTTTTTAACCAATCACTTAAGCTGGAAAAGGTTGGTAAACAAAATACGACATACAGCCCGCTCTAAAGCATATTTTATACAGAACTACACAATATTGCAATTTGTGTACATCAAAATGGTTGAGTTATCATTTGGTTCAACTTAACACAACCTAATAAATAGGAAATAGGACCAACATACCCAGAACAAGTAAATCATAATGGAAGGGGGTACATGACTGAACATTCTGTTGAGTGTTAGAGACAAGAGTGCTCAGAAGTTCAAAGAAAGAAGAGATCAATGTGGCCGGCAGTGGTCTGGGTAATAAATGCTCTTTGATCTGAATTGACTCAAATTGTTTGTCCAGTTCTGTTAAGAAACAAATCTTTTTCCTCTTTAGGGCCCTATCTCTCACCGCTCACTGGGCATCCAGCTATCAAACTGAGTAATAACACAGTGTTTGATTCAGCGAATCCTTCAACAAAGATTTTATATGGCGGACAATTGGTCTAAACATCTGGAGGAATATGAAAAACAAAATAAAGCCTGATCTCTGCCCTTGAAGAGATTACAATTCTGTTGATTAAATGAGACTTAAATAAATGGAATAAAGAAGCCTATACATACTACTTATCCACGTGACTCAGAGAGTCACACTAGAGTTTATCAGGGAGAGAAATCATCATGGCTAATGTGATCAGGGAAGGGCTCTGGAAGTTTAACTTACATATGTCTTGAAGAATAGACATGTTTTTAATTGATAGAGTAAAGGCAACAGTACCCTTGATGACTACAAACCTACAAATAATCGTTCCCTTAAAATTAGCTGCATATTTTAAAACTCTAATTTCTGAAAATGACATCACTTTCCCTTTGCAAATTTCCATTCTATATTCATTTATCCAGCAACGCTGCAATAAAACTCAGTCTAAGTTCAGTTGTACTTTTTAGTAAACTTATTTTTTACAGTACTGTGTGATCATAAAAGCTCACGTTCCAGAGAATTAGTCTTTGATGGTATTTTAAAAAGAAATGGCAAAGAATTCTGAATTAAATTTGGCATTCAGTAATGAAGGCAAAGAAGTAGAGTGGAAACTACGAGAAAACAAACCCTTATAAAGCAAAACAACAACAAAAATTGAATGGCTGATTGGATCAGGGATCATAGACTTACTAATATCTATTCAGAGCTTGAGGTTGATACTAAGAAGCTGGTTAAATTATTAGCAACTGTTATTTCAAAAGATATACATAATTACCTATGACTCACTTACCTCACACAGAAGCTGCTTCCTAACAACTCTTGATGGGTGTGGAGGATACATACCTTCTCCCAGTTGGGGGACTTACAGATATTCTAAGCTCTCAGACAGATACCAGAAAGTTATTTCTTAACTTAAAAAGTCAAGACTGCCCTGAGATTTAAATATTCCATTATATGATGGAATAAAATAGCAAGTTATTTTTAAGCTATCAATTTTAGTAAGAAATTTACAGTTGGTAAGTGAGAGAAGACATCATGTTCTCTGAGGCAAGTCAGAAATTCTATTCAAGGCTGGTCATGTTGCCCAAGTGAGTTTTAGTAACAGATTCCCCAGATGAGCTCCACTTACCCGGGTTTCAGGCATGTTTCTTGGAAGCAACCACATTCTAATAACTAAGTTGTTATATCATTATTTTTTCTAATTCATTTTTCAGTTTGCCTCTATTTCTGTACTTTTCAATTATTCTTTCCAACCATGCAAATTTCTTTACAAACTTATGCTACTCTCTTAGGAAATACTTAAAAACAAGGGTCCAAATAACGAATTTATACTTGCATATGTAATTATGGAAATGATTTTTTTTTTTGCTACATTCTTGTATAAAACAGTTACCCCAAGGTGCGCACATAATGTTTACTTGATATCCGTGCTTATTTTAAATTAATTAACAGCTCCATTAATGTTTCTAGGACAGGATAAAGTTAGCTTCCTGATGATTACAAAGAAGTTGTAATTTAGAAATACAGAACTCTATTAAAGAGGAAGAATATTATGATTCACCCAATTTTTTAAGGGTAAAAAAAATGTTCTAAAAATTGTCTAGGCCGAACATCATCAATATATTCACATGCATAATTAAAGACCTCAGGAAACAGATGCAAAGACTCAGACTCCCAGCCAGAAGGAGTGAGGCTGTATGCAGACACCTCCATTTATTGTCTGTGTCTTTTGCCAATTATATAACCTTTATGAAATTCTATCATTTCATCCATAAAATGGGCTTAATAGCTATGCCATCTATTTTAATAGGTGCCTAAATGAAATATTTAATACAAAATATTTAATTTGAATAGATCTGAACTATAATAAACACAGTAAATATAGGCAGCAATTGCTATTATCACCAACATTCAAAATATTGCTATTAGTCTTAGCAACTCCCTTACTCCCTGAAAGTTTTCAGTGTCTATTCAGAGAGGGGGAGGCTTGCAGAGGAGGTTCTGGAAGCTGAAAAGGTGGTAGAGATTAGAAAATCTTTTGGCAAGTTTGACTATCTATGAATACAAAGGTTTTATGTCCCAATATCGTTTGCCTCCTTCAGTATCACTTGAGACTAGGTTTATAAAAAGGTAGATAATTAGTAATAACACTGTGTAGTTGCATAGTGCTTTGAATTCTCTTTTCCTAAGGAACTTATTCATTTTCTTCAACTTGGAAAAGTTATGAGGAAATAATAAAGTATACAGCATTTGCTTAATATTGACAGCTACACTGTAGTTCCAAATAAATTACTTTCTTTGCATCTGATAGATAATGTTAAATGAAGTAATGCATGGGAGAAAACTTACTACGGTGCTAGTTACTAAGTCTGTGATCAGAATCAACAATAGTTTTCTGACTCCTTTTCTAGATGAAAGTCAGAGCCCAGCGCTCACACAGAAGGTACTTCATAATAACCCTTGATGGATGTGGAGGATGCATATCTTTTTCCAGTTTGGGGGCTTGTAGATATTATAAGCTCTCAGATAGATATCAAAAACTTATTTTTCAATTCCAAAAAGGTCTACATTTTCTTCTATAAGAAGAAAAGTTCAGTAGGTGTTTTCCACAAGATTCCCAAAACTAAATTAGAAACCAGCACTTTGTGCACATGGCTATTTTATTACTTCTCCATTTTACAAGAGAAGCAACTGTGGCCCAGAATAATTAGACGGAAGGCAGAGCAGAGATTAAAACTATTGGTAAAAGTACATTTGCCTCCATTAGTTTTTTGTGTATTCAAACTATGTCAGGTAATTTTGGGGAAATCAAGAGAGCCTTCTAGTCTTCAATTACATTCTAATAAGCAAGTTTGTATATCATTATTGCTTCTAACGTTTTACAGTTTACCTCCATTTCTATGTTTTTCAAATATTCTTTCCCACCATGCAAACTTCTTTACAAACCGAGGCTATCTCTTAAGAAATAATTAAAAACAAGGGCCCAAGTAATGAGTTTATATTTGCATAATTATGGAAATCATTTTTGGCTACATTCTTCTATAAAACAGTTATCACAAGGTGCACACAAAATGATAAATGAATATCTATGCTTAGGTACTATATACATATAAATGCATATCTTTGTACCTTTGTAGATGTAAGCAATGAATGGACCTCCTAGAATGCTGTAACTTAACATAGTTTTCAATACATTGATCTGAAAATGAAAGCAATACTTTCTAAGAATATGTTCTTAATTTTTATTAGCAATGAACAAAACATTTATTGCATGCTGATTATTTGAAAAAATACTTTTGATTAACAATAATTTTTAAATATGGTTACTACTTCAAAACTTTGTTTGCATCTCCATATCAATCTGTTAACCTAGGATGTATTAGCCTTGTACCTTCTTTCCTCAGCATGTGATCTGAATTCCTGATTCTGGAAATGCATTCATAGATTCATTTAGTCAATTCATATTCTCTGCTTACCCTATGCTAGCACAGTGTCATTTTTTAAACTATTTGGCCAGTCAGGTCAGAACCTTTAAAACCCTATTTTGGTGAAGTTATTTCACAGAATAAATTTGCTCACTGCTATCTGCTAGAGAGTGTTTTCCAGTAATATCAGTGCTTATCAAGTTTGTGCCTAAACTTTCATATCAGCACACCAATATCTGATAGCAGGTAATGACGTGATGACCTTTCTCTGCTAAGATTTCCTGAGGCCCATTGCTGAAATAAACTGTAGCCTTGGATACACCTCTCCTTAAGAGAGAGAGAAACCTAGAAACAGATCTAAGTCTGGTGGAGGCATGAAAGAGAAAATAACTTGAAAATAGAGGTCAAAGAACAAATGAAATATCATGAGAAAGACCTGACAGAGTCACAAAAGATGTAGTCAACTTGTGATTCTTTAAGACCCGACCTCTGGTTAGATAGATTTTTGAGGGATAGGGTGTCTTCTATGCACCTGTAAAAAGTTGAGGGACCATTTCCTCATGTCATTCACAAGATTTTACTGCAAAGTTCAAATTTAGAATTGCAGGGAAAATCATATTGTTATTACAGTGAGTAATTGCTCAAATACTAAAGCTGCACAAAAAGGGAAGATTTGGTGTTAATAACATGTCCTATTTGTTATTTGATGATTTATGAGTAAAGCAGTCATTCCCAAAATTCAGCATACATCAAAATCAAAGGGCTTATTTAAATGTATATTTCTGAATCCCATGCTGAGATTACCTGATTTTGTTGGTCAAAGCAAACAGAGAGTGTACCTTTTTAGCAAGTCCATGGCAAAAGCTGGTAGTGCTGGTCTCAGGATGACAGATTGAGAACTACCATCGTAATGTGTCAAATGTATTTCGTTAGAAATTGATTCTGGCCATAAAGCAGGAATACATTTGGAAAGGTTGGAAAGATCATTAGTTTTGAAGTTGGTGAAATCTGGAATGGATTTCTAGATTTGTGATGTTTCAGCTGAAGACAACCTTAATATCAAAGAGTCACAGCTACTTCACTGAAAAATTAAGATTGTAGTATTGATATCAAGGGCTATTGTAAGGATTCATAAAATATTTTATGTAAAAATATGTTAAATGTTTTTATTCCATGTGATTGTGATGGTACTGTTTTTAAAAAAAATCTATGCATTAATCAGTAGTAGAATTAGATGGATCTAGTAAATTTACTGAGAATTTACAGAGCAACTGTAGGTCTTTGCTACAATAACTGGGCAGAAGAGTGGTTGTCACCCTTGTCATTTACTGCAGATGTTGCTTCTTACATATTTGCAAATATCCCTACACTTTCAGTCTGAAAGATCATCCCACTACAATAAAATCTTGTTTCTTCTTGCTTTTAGTAAAAGCTGAGTTCAGAGGTGAATTGCATTGTTAATAACTTCTTCTTTCACCCTAGTCTTCACAGAAAGTCCAAGCGTTCTAGATCTTCAGTCATCACACAGACATTTATTCCTATGTGGCTCCAAACATATTCTATGACCTTTCTCCTATTCTTACCTTTTCTCTCCAAACGCTTTTTATTCTGCCTTTTGTGATTCAAGGTCTATAAAGAACCGATTTTTCTATACCCTGAAACTCTTCTTTAAACATTTATTTTATAGTTAAAATGGGACTATCTCCTGAAGCCCCAGATTTCCATGGTTTCTGTTCCCTTTCACACACACTCTTGTCATGCACCTGTAAGCTTAGGCTAAGGAGTTTTATGTTACCCGTTTTTATGTCCAAATTAATTCTCCTCCTTCCATTTTCACAAACTTTAGTTTCTTTTCCCACATGTTATCAGATTACTCCTCCCTGTTTTTGTCACTCCTCTGCCTTCTCCCTTACATTAGTGATATGGTTTGGCCGTGTTCCTACCTGAATCTCCTCTTGAATTGTAGCTCCCATAATTCCCACCTGTCATGGGAGGGACGCAATGGGAGGTATTTGAATCATGGGGACAGGTCTTTCCCATGCTGTTCTTGTGATACCAAATAAGTCTGATAAGATCCGATGGTTTTATAAAGGGGTTTTCCCCTACACACGCCATCTTGCTTGCCACCTCTAAGACATGCCTTTGCTTCACCTCCGCTTTCTACTGTGATTGTGAGGCCTGTCAGCCTCACAATATAGTTCCGTTCATTATAAATTAAACAGCCTTGGGTATGTCTTTATTAGCAGCGTGAGAACAAACTAACACGCTTAGTGTGTTTTGTGTTGCTATCACAGAATAGTACAGACTGGGTGATTTATAGTGAACAGAAATATATTCGAGTTACATTTTTGGAGGCTGGAAAATCCAAAAATTGAGTGTCTTTGTGCTGTGTGATCCCATTTCAAAATCAGATTTCGAAAGGCAAAAAAGCAAGAGAGGGTGAAAGCAAGAGGGCAAAAGGGGACTAAACTTACTTTTATAACAAACCACTTGGTGATAACTAGCCCTTTCCCTCAATAATGAACATGAATCAATTCATGAGGGCTGAGCCCTCATGACCTAATCACCTCTTATTAAGCCTCACCTCCCAACACTGTGACATTGATGATTAAGTTTCCAACACAAGAAATTTGAGGGATACATTTAAACCACAGCATTCTCATTCACCTGGATAAATGTCTTTCTTTTCATACAATTCTGCCATCATTCTTAGAGACTTCAACATCAAACCACATGGCCTAAAAATTCGATCTCTTGACCTCCTTAGAAATAAAAATTATTTTCTCCACTCAAACCCAGCCACTTGATGACATGATTGCATCACGAGCAATAATAACACATGCTATCATTTTCAAATACCTAACATCTTCTGGCCATCCATTTCTCTTCTGTCCTGTTATTACAAATTGCTCTTACAAATGAACAGGACACAAAGGATCCAGTATTCAAGTTATCTAAAACTTGAATAAAACAAGTTATCTGAAACAACTTATCGAAAACGACTTATGTAAAACAAGTTATCTAAAACTTGCTCTTACAAATGAACAGGACACAAATGATTCAGTATTCATGTTATCTAAAAAACAATAATAGTAACAAATAATTTAAACATTTTTAAAAGCATTAAAACTGTCTCAAGGGAGGGTGATTCATCTTCTTTAACGTTCTCTGGACACCTGTAGCAGGGATTTGCAGATATAAAAAGCTCAAGTAGCACAAAATGACCCAACCTTACATCCCTCTTCTCAGTATTTAATGGGGGAAAAAAATTAGAAAGCTGGAAAACATCAGCTGTATGTCCCTGTAAAAGAAAGGCTGGCCAGTTTCAAAATTTCTAGGCAAAAAGAATCAAGATATATATTTTCAACTCATTCTTCCTCTCTCCCCTACCCCTGCAACACACACACACACACACACACACACACACACACACACACACAGACACCCTAATGGGCCCTGGCAGAACTGGAGCAAAAATATCCATCACATAGATAACCTGTGGAGAAAGTAAACAGTAAAGACTTTAGGTCTTTGAGGTCCCAAAACTTGCTTTCTTATACAAATCATACAAGACTGAATGATGACTGTAATGGGCAGCCTTTCCTGTTTTAATTCAGCAACTCCCTCTTTAAATTATGTATTAATAATTGCTTAAGTTCAGTGACTGAATTGAACCAATTCTACACATGGAAATGAAAGTGTCAGGGCTAAGGGAGGAAGATGACTCTCCTCTTAAGCTTATTCCAAGTATAGAATCTATAGCCATGTTCCAGAGTAAGTGGTTATGTTGATATCATGGGAGAAATTACAGTGATTATTCCTTTGTTTAAACCATGTGGGTGTTGTAGGATATACCAGACCATATGGTAAATGGACAAAGATCTCGGCATTCTTTCTCGAGTTGATGCAGATGGAAGCTTTGGAGCAGTTCCAAGAGGGTGATTGATGACTGTACCACGACTTCCCTTATTACTACCTAATTCCTTTCCACTTTTTGGCAAGAAAACAAACAAGAACAAAAGAGAACACTATAGGAAATAACCTTAAAATGACAGTTTTTGGCTGCAAATGTTTTAGAGCTATCTTGGTTCTTTAGGAAATATTTGTGGGGAGGGATGTTGCTTTTCCTTTTGATTTTTTAATATAACTTTAATATGTATTTATACAGAGAGTTTAGGTCAGGGAGAGAGCTAAAGAAGGCAACCAGCATACTTAAAGAAAAAAAAAATCCTTGATGACGAGATTTTGTCTGTTGAATGATAAATGGTCCAAGAATATTCTAGTGATACAATCTAGCAATCACTGCTGCTCAACACCTGTCAAAGTGTTCATGGTATTGAGAGAAAATATTTATGAAGGATTTCTTGAACATATTACAATAAATAATTTCTCTAGATACTCTAAAATTTCTCTAGTTATTCTAGAATAATCTACACTTCAACTTTTGTAGACCAATAAAGAACTGTACATCTGGATTGCATGGAATTGCTTTTGCAACCTTCCCATTCTGCCCCCACCATCACTACTACCACCACATTGCCCGGGCTTTCTGCTTCTACTGAATTATGTTTTGGTAGCTTGCCCTTAGTCTTTATGAAGAAGCTTGATAACATATTTATATCTACTGTGAGGACATTGTTCACAGTGCTAATTGTGACTATTGAGAAACAAAAGTCTTTGATGAAAGTACCAAGAAAAATGTTGCCTCTGTTGAGTCACTTGTTTGTTTTTATATTTTGGATGGTATGTATTATGTAATAGATTATATTTTCCATTTTTGTATGACCTACTAAAAACCTTAGAACCAACTTTGATGTCAACCTGTAACAAATATAGAGAAATTATTTCACTTACTTTAAATTTTATTTCATTTTCTTGCCAGTGATCTGCTTCTAGTACAAGTGATAATACAAATATGTTAATACTTAAAATAAGATAAAGTGCTTATATTGATAAAGGAAAAAATCAATGTGCTATGCTAATAAAGGGAGAAAATCCACTATTTTCTCACTGTACAACTTTCTACCTACGCTTCAACCATAGCACCATAAGAGATATTTTTGCACAGTAAAGAAATATGCCTAGAATTGGACAGGATTTTGATTTCCAGGTTCTTGATTTTTAACTATATTATCTTGGATATGTGTTCCAATATCTTTAAGATTCACTTTCTATAAAATATATATTACAATCACATCTACTTTATAATAAAATGAGAATTTGATAAAGTGAGATTTCTAAAAGAAATATTTTAATATCTCCATCCATTATACAGATATTTAACTAATATATACATATATTTAAATATGTATATGTAATATACATATACATATATAATTAGCCAAAATAATAAAATCAGAATATCCCATCCTAAAATATGCTACTTTAGCATAAGAATTATTTGAAGCTGAAAGCAATTGTGGAAAAACAATCTCTCTGTTCTTTTGCTATCTTCTAAAAGCAAACATTAAATTTTCCTTGTAAAAGTCTTGTCTTCTGTCTTACCAGGAAAAGAAGACAACTTTTATTCCTGGGGGTGAAAATGGCACCAAGATGAGTTTGCACAAACTTAATCACACTAAATAATCCTTATCCTCCATTTGTTTACCCCATATATTTTATCTTTCCACAAACTATTACCCCTAGAAGCCCAAACTTTCTTTTTTTTTTATCTTGTCACTTCTCCATAATGTGTTGTCTTTTGTTAAAATGGTATATAGGCCTGCAAATTTAACCATTTCTTTGAATCTTCATTTCCTTTCTATGAAGGCATCCGTGCACATAAAACTAAAAATATTAACATTAAATGAAAATGAATGCCTTTTCTCCTGTCAATCTGTCTTTTTATAATCTAATTTGCAAGCTCCAGTTGTGACCCTAAATGGGTAGAATAATATTTTTTCCTCCTTGCAACAGGATGTCATAATTGAGTAATAATTATTCAATACATGATATGATAGCTTTGCTATAGTATTTTCATTTTTCACAACTGTTGCCCTTCATGCATGAGCTTTAAGTGGCATTACATATATAGAATCTATTTCCAACTTCTTCAGGAGTTTCCAAAGGAAGGGGAGACTTTGTTGTTAGGCAATTGTATACTCAGTGTGATAGGAGGAGTTGTATAAGAAAAACAGAAATTATGAGATCAAGTAATTTTGGAAAATAGCGTGCAAAAGTAAAAATTATGTTTTAAATGATTTTTTCAGTACTTTTAATATGCTAATATACACATAAATTCTTCAAAACAAGGACATAGAAAATAGTCTTTAACAAACTTATTTTACCATTTTTCTAAATATACCTAAGATCATTTGGGGAACTGGATTTATGGAACACCAATTTTGGGAAGTACTGGGCTATGCTAGAATTTCTCTTCTAATATCCCTACTAAAATGCTTGAAATTCTTACTTTTTTTGAGATAAGTCTTTAATTGAAGAACCAATAAATCAAATCTAGGTAATATCAAAACTTTTAGGCCACAAAGTATAATCACCTGAGGTTTTTACAAGCACCCACCTAGAAGAAAACAAGAACTAAGACAGGCGGACACATATCATTAGTGGTATATGTCATAGTGAAGAGAACAAATCCAAATTGAGGAACCACAGAAGTTACGACACAGCACCACAGAACCATGGGAAGGAGGTGATATAAAAGAGAAAAAGCACAGAAGAAAAGCAGTAAGTAGGAGTGCCTTGGGAAAATTTTATTATGCTGACCACTGTTGGATCAAGGGCAGACATACAGATGACTGTACCATGTATTAGGTGGTAATAGAAGTGTTAAGTGCAGTCTCCCTCAGTAACCATGAGAGATTGGTTTCAGGACTCCTGCGGATACCAAAATTTCAGATGTTCAAGTCCCTGATAAAAAACAGCAGAGTATTTGCACATAACCTATGCACACCTTTTCATATACATTAAATTATCTCTAGATTACTTATAATACCTAATAAAATGTAAAAGCTATGTGAATAGTTGCTATATTGTATAGTTTTAAAATTCACACTTTTATTTTTGTATTTTTTATTGTTTTGTTTTCTAAATACTTTTTATCGAAGCTTGGTTGAATCCACAAATATGGAATCCATGAATAAAAAAGGCCAACTATCCTATTTTGTAAGAGTTCCTTTTTCCACAAAAGGAGGCATGATTTTAGTTTTAACTATGGATATTAGGTAAAGAGTGAGGTATAAAAGATACCTGTATGTAAATCAGTAGTTCTTACTGTCTGCTGTACATCATTATGATGTAAGGCACTCAGTAAAATAATCAATGTATGACTCCAGTCTAAACCAATTAAATCAGAATCTTCAAAGATGAGTCCAGGGTATTGGTAATTTTTTAAGCTTCTTAGATATTTTAATATGTAGCCAGAATCAGAACCATTGCTTTAGAGCAAAGTCCAGTCAGACAATAGTAGAGAGTAAAGAAGGATAGTTTCTTCGAGGTAACACTGAGAAATGAAGTACCTGTCTCTCTGCCAAAAGTACGTCCACGATTTACAAATCCCCACTCAGGGGTAGAGAGAATTAGAAAATTTTTCAGATTTATTTCATAACACTTTAGCTATAACTTTCTTTTATTCTCTCACTAAGTTGCCAAAGGCAATTTATCTGTGGACATGAACCATCTCTAATCCCGCACTCCACACTTACGACCCTGAGACTAGTTGATGGGAAGAAGATAGAATTTCTCACTAGAGTTTTCTCATTATATTTATGCAAGTCATCGTTTTTGAAGAACAAAGCTGATTGTAAAATAGCTTCAGGGCCCTGAGCGGTGGCTCACGCCTGTAATCCCAGCACTTTGGGAAGCCGAGGTGGGTGAATCACCTGAGTCAGTAGTTCGAGACCAGCCTGACCAACATGGAGAAATTCCATCTCTACTAAAAATAAAAAATTAGCCAGGCGTGGTGGTGCATGCCTGTTAATCCCAGCTACCTGGGAGGCTGAGGCAGGAGAATCACTTGGACCAGGGAGGCAGAGGTCGCAGTGAGCTGAGATCGCACTACTGCACTCCAACCTGGGTGACAGACCGAGACTCTGTCTCAAAAAAAAAAAAAAAAAAAAAAAAAACCTTTAGTTCAGTTTCAAATATTGGTGAATTTTCTCTTCCCTGCTTCAGGTTATGTTTAAACTTCAGCTGAGAGATTCCAGAAGAAATGATGAATTTGGGGGTGGTATTTAAGCAATGGTGATTTAGGATAGTAGGCACACCAAAGAGAAAAGAACACCTGTTAGAGATAGAACCTATTTTGAAAGTGTACCTAAGGCTCTCACAATGGCTGATTTCATGATGGTAGGGTATTTTAGTGAGATTCACATGACTAATTTACTTGCTACGTGGAATATTGACCCTTCTGTGTAAATTCACCTTCCTCCAATGAACTTCCACCAGTGAAATGGTTGCTTCATTTCTCAGACAATTCAAGGGGAAAGGGAAAAAAAAAATCCAATAGCTAAAAGCAGTGTAGTAACCGATATTGTGATGACAGTCTTATGCCTGTCATTTAGATAAATGTTGCTGTGCTAGAAAAGAAGAAAAAAAAATTTTTTTTTCAAAGTTATTTTTTTCAGCCAATCATAGCTGAATCCTTTTTTTTTTCTTTTTAACCAATGAGTGGAACATAACAAGGACATAACTATGCAGAGTCACACTACTCAAAATTTTAAATCAAATAAATATTTTTTTTTCCATTTCAAATGGCATAAAAACTTTAGACAGGCAGAATATAATTACTCCAACATACATCAATCTAGATCACTAAAATTTTACACCAAGACTTTCTATTCTTTACCTGACTGACTATGACAAGGCACACATTTCACTTGGAGAAATGGCAGGGTAGTGGGGGCAGGTGAGGAGGAATGAAAAGAATGTCATTCACTATAAATACTGTATTCATTAAGATTAAGAACACTTTTACTTAATATTACCATAAATGACATTCAAGTACAGAATGACTCCTGTGATTATTTCTGAATAGCCAAGATAACACAGATGCTCTAGTGATTTGTTTCTCTGTTAGAATTATTTCTGCATCTTCTATCATACATATGACCTCCTCGTGTCTTTGAGGCAAAGTGGCATGTTCTTTTACATTAAAAAGATGTGTCTGACTAAATGATTTGATTAGTATTTTTCCATACAGTTAAAATAATATTTCTATTGTGTCTCCTCATTTTTTATTTTCTGTCTTAGTATAATTATCTATTTTATCTGACTAACAGGACAAAACCAACAACTGACTAGCTGTAATTATTAGTAATCAACTTATGTCTGTTAACAAAATGAAACACATTAAAGGGGAGAGAAGCATATTGATCCAATTATATCTCCATATGTCATTTAAAACACTAAAATGGGACAAATTTATTCAGAAATATTTATTAAGAGGCTATGATGCATCTCGTACCATTTTTAGTCCTGATTCCAGAGCAGAGAACAAAACTGAACAAAAAATTATTTCCTTCTTGAAACTTACATTCTGTAATATCTTTGTAAATGGGAGATAAAAAGGGATGGAGGATAACAGGTCTCAAGACAATTGTCAAAGTTAAAGGTATAATGCTGTAAACATAATTTCCGCATCATACATGATAATAGTATTAATAACAGTCTATGTTTACTCAGTATTTACTATGGGCCATGAATTGCTCATTAAATGAAATCTTTTAAGTAAAGCTCAATGATTCTTATGAGTTTGACAGTTTAATTATTTCAATTTTACAGATGAGAAAATTGAGAGTTTCAGCAATTTTCCCACAGGCACGCAACTAAGAAGTGGTAAAGCTGGAACCCATACACACAGACTAAAGATCTGTGTTCTTCATCATTTGGCTTTTGGTTCCTTCGTTGTACACAAGGACTAAAAACTAAATATAAAGCCTAGAATTTCAATGTTGACCCAGTGTTTCTACCTGTAGTGTTAGATCTTAGCTATTTTTTATATTAATGTAAAAATTATTCCTTCTTAAAAATATTAGAATAGGTGAGGATTTAGACAACTAGTTGAAGAAACCATATCTTCTACCCTAGAGTGTCAAAGAATTGTCCAAATCAGTGCCGTTATTTTATAGAATTCAAAAATATAACAGAGGACACAAACTCCTTACACCACTTACTGTCATAAGGGATGGGTTAACGTGTTTTTTTATCATTAGTCTACTTACAATGCAAATATTAATTGAGATTGTGATCTAAAATTGATTAGTATTTATATTGCCAATTTTCATAGTGGTTTATCTTCAAGTCACAGTGTTTTGTGATTTTCATTGCATTCTTTCTTCCTTCTATCTGCTTGTAGTAGAAAGTAAGTTGTAGAATGATTAAGATTCATGTAATCAATGGCCTTTACCAGGCAGCCCTGCTGTTATCCAATTCTAATATTTATCTCAAAGTAAGGTCCATTCCATTCTTCCTAGCTGGAATTCCAAACATTTCCCATATTTCGTTGGTTCCCAATCTAATTTTAATTATTCTTGTTCTCCCAGAATAACATTAATTGACATCATTTAACATAAATTGCTTCAATCACACTCTATGTATTTCAAAAATATTTTTGTATTTTTATTTTAATGTTTATATTTTTAAACATGCCACTTCGCATGCTCTTCCAACTCTTTTCAATTATGTTTTCCAACAGTATCTTATATATATTTTTTTAATTTTTTTATTATTATTATTATACTTTAAGTTCTAGGGTACATGTGCATAACGTGCAGGTTTGTTACATATGTATACTTGTGCCATGTTGCTGTGCTGCACCCATCAACTCGCCAGCACCCATCAACTCATCATTTACATCAGGTATAACTCCCAATGCCATCCCTCCCCTCTCCCCCCTCCCCATGATAGGCCCCGGTGTGTGATATTCCCCTTCCCGAGTCCAAGTGATCTCATTGTTCAGTTCCCACCTATGAGTGAGAACATGCGGTGTTTGGTTTTCTGTTCTTGCGATAGTTTGCTGAGAATGATGGTTTCCAGCTGCATCCATGTCCCTACAAAGGACAAAAACTCATCCTTTTTTATGGCTGCATATTATTCCATGGTGTATATGTGCCACATTTTCTTAATCCAGTCTGTCACTGATGGACATTTGGGTTGATTCCAAGTCTTTGCTATTGTGAATAGTGCCGCAATAAACATCCGTGTGCATGTATCTTTATAGCAGCATGATTTATACTCCTTTGGGTATATACCCAGTAATGGGATGGCTGGGTCATATGGTACATCTAGTTCTAGATCCTTGAGGAATCACCATACTGTTTTCCATAATGGTTGAACTAGTTTACAATCCCACCAACAGTGTAAAAGTGTTCCTGTTTCTCCACATCATCTCCAGCACCTGTTGTTTCCTGACTTTTTAATGATCGCCATTCTAACTGGTGTGAGATGGTATCTCATTGTGGTTTTGATTTGCATTTCTCTGATGGCCAGTGATGATGAGCATTTTTTCATATATCTGTTGGCTGTATGAATGTCTTCTTTTGAGAAATGTCTGTTCATATCCTTTGCCCAATTTTTGATGGGGTTGTTTGTTTTTTTCTTGTAAATTTGTTTGAGTTCTTTATAGGTTCTGGATATTAGTCCTTTGTCATGTCTAAAACACCAAAAGCAACAGCAGCAAAAGCCAAAATTGACAAATGGGATCTCATTAAACTAAAGAGCTTCTGCACAGCAAAAGAAACCACCATCAGAGTGAACAGGTAACCTACAGAATGGGAGAAAATTTTTGCAATCTACTCATCCAACAGTATCTTATATTTTTATTGATGTTCTTGCCGCAAAGTCATCTTTCCTTTTTCATTTTTCTGCAGTTTATCTTTCATGCATTCTTTACTCCTTGGCCTAAGACACAACATCTTTTGGAATTGGAATTCTCTATGCTTTTAAAATGTCCTTTTTCCTGACTCGACTTCACTTACAAATTACTTGCCTTTTACTGCTGAGTAATTCAAAACAGGAATCTGTTTCACCGTTGTTTCACAACATACCCACGCACCGCACAGTCTGGAAAAACTCAGCTGATAATGATCTCTTAGCAACAACTAGTGACTCCCCGATAGATAAATTCATGACTTTACTTCTTAAAATTATATATTCATGACTATAGTTTATAAAATTATAAAATGTCACCCTCTACCTTTTCCTTTCTTAATAACTGTACCCATCCATTTTTTTTCATACTTTTAAGAATATTCTTTTGTAGATGCCTTTGTTGCTGCTTCCTCTAATTGCTTTTTAATGTTAAGTTCCCCCACGATTTGAATATCACCTTTCTCTACTTTCACTTAGCATTTTGCCTTTGATAGTATCACGTAAGATCAGAGTTTCAATTTTGACTTTTAAGTTGATGACGACTCCTAAGTTCATATCTTTAAGCCTTGATTCCTAACTAGCTTTTAAATATCTGAGTGTAAGCATTCTGCCAGTTCCACTCTCACAGCCCAGAAGTAACCTCAGTAATGCCTTTTCCAAGTCTGCTATCCTGCCTTTTCTAAGGTTTGAGTCACCGTCAACTTTTCTCTCTCATACACTTCTCAAACTCTGTCTCTGACCCTCTTATATCTTTTTCATACATCTTATTTTTGTGATCTCTCTTCTATTGCCAATGCTTCCGAACCGGTGGTCCCAAACTGTGTTCCAGCACTATTGTAATGGTTTCCTAATTGCTGCATTCCAATCTCATGTTTTCTAATCTATGATTCATATAGCCATCACATTTCCTTTCTTAAACAGAATGAAGTTCACAGTTTCCTTCTTCAAATGCCTGTACTGTCTTCTATTTCACAGAGAGTGGTACTCAAAATATTTGCCTGGCATTTAAAGTTCTCTCTTATCAGGTCACCAAAAACCTTCCCACTAATGGTAGTCATCATACACTGCAGTGACTATTCCTTAAATATTTCATCTGCTTTCCCATCTCACTGATTTCATTTATGTCATTTTTCTCATATGATTTTATTCCCTTAGCTATCCTCATCATTTGTTAATTATCACATCTTCCTGAATTCCCAAAACCTAGTTATATCTCTTTTTGGCATGCACACACTTTGGACCCCGTCATAATGCATATTGTATTAAATGAAATTAAATAAATTTTAAAATATTTATGTTTTCCAAATAGATTTGGAACAGTGGAAACATGGCTTCTTGTTAAGATAACAAAGATCCACTGTAGGAATTAGTTGCCAGTGGCACAATTATGATTTTAAAAGCACTGTAAAAATGGCTATATTTCATCTTTACCTGGAATCTTATATTACTAAAATTAACAATTCATCGTGAAGAATTTTTTTCAATTGTGTTAATTTTGAGTTAATATGGAAATTTCAGAGAACAAAAAGTCATTATTGTGTATGTCTGCAATGACATATGTCTATATTTCTATATCTGAAATATATTTTACATTAATAATAAAATTTCCTGATTATACAACTTAAATTATATGTAAAAAGGAAGGTTGCTTTTACATTTTAAAATGGAATTGAAGTTTGCAATGGTAGTAAATGTATGCTGCAACACAGTGTACTCTGCCAGAGCAAAGTTGTATTCTGCCATTAAAGCCCAATCCATCTTATGTTTCATCAGAACTAACTCTGCTGTATTTATGTTTCACAAAAATCACACAGATACAAATAGTACTTTCATATTAAAATAATAAATTGATATCACAAATAATAAGTAAAAATAGTCAACACAACTGGAAATGTCCTTACGGTCACTGTGTTTCCATCATTATGAGGGAGTTACACTTAACAATAAATAGCAAATAGATGATTCTTTTCCCTAAATTTTACTTCCATTGATGGAGGTTATGTGCCATTTGTAGCTTTCTTCTGTCAAGCATTCCTTTAATGTGTTACAGGTTATCTTTTTTACTTAGCAGTAGTAGTTATAACTCTGGGTTTTAGTTTTAGATGTGTCACCAAGTTATTTTGCACAAGGCATTTCATTAGTATATAGTTCAGTTTCCTCACCTATGGTAAGTTAGATGTGAAGATGAAGCTATAATGAATAAGTTGGTCTTAATAAGAGTCTTGGAGACATTTATGAATAAGTTGGTCTTAGCAAGAGTCTTGGAGACATTTAGTCAAGTTGTGTGTGCATATGTGTGTGGGCTGGGTGTGTGAGAGAGAGCAAAAAAGAGAGGGGGAGGGAATCAGTGAGAAAGGTGTAATTAAAATAATTGTTTTGAAAAGGGGAAGAATAATTAGCTAAATTAGCAATGCATATAGAGCAAGAAACATCTATTACATAGTCTTATATACTCTCCCAGTGTTTCGCACGCTTACACAATGGCAGGTAACTACTCTGTCATACTTATTTGTAGCTTGTCTTCTTAAGTGAATCACCATTTGGCCCTTTGACACAGAATACTGGTGACAATGGAAATGGGCAAGTGTCAGAAGTTGAGTTCTATTTCTCATTGGCTTTCTGCAAGAACTAACCAAAACCCACAGGCTTTGTGAAGCAGATTCTCTTTACTGGTAGTCGGGAGGCCTTGCTAATTAGCATTCAGCTACAAGTAATGCAAGGGTAGCTGGTATTAAGTAGAGTTCTGTGTGATCTCTTATTTCATTGCTATGTTAAAAGAGAGCTTGGGGAATAATCAGTGTACGGACTATGTTTTCTGGAAATTACATTAAAACCTTTATTCGCACTTTAAGGGCAGAATCATGTTTCCATTTGTTTCTTTATAGTTCTAATCTTGTTCATTAAAAAAGTTTAATAACAATTTCCAACACAGTCATTTTCAAAGGACATTTTCAAAACCCTCCAATGTCATTTCTTCTCTTGATTATTTTATTGGTCTATTTCTCATTTCTGAGGTCTTTTATGTTTTAATGGAACCATAACCCTATATCCTCAATTGGGAGTTAGGGGATTGCCAGTAGAGTAAAGGAAGCTAAAAAATTAGAAGCACATTCTGCACGGCCTCTAATTTATACAAATAAAATCACTTCTTTCTCCAGACAATATTTGTCACTATGGCATTTCACCCAGGGTTAGAGCTTTTGTTTTCTACCACAAAGTGGTTGGATTTCCTTCCAAGTTGCCTACATTCTCTTCTCCTCAGATTCTACCATCCCTTGTCCTTGGATATTCCCAGATAAAACCCACCTCTATCCTTCCTCAATGACTCAGAAAAGACCCACCCCTATTCTTCCTGATGGTTCCCATATGATTCAGATGAGTTTCTTGTCAGCCTCTATCAAACCCTGAATCCTCTTTGTTTTGAAATATTTCTTATTAATGAATGTGTTGCCTTTTAATATAGCCTAATAAATCATCTTATTTGCCCAGTGCATTCTCTTTTTCTTATATCTGCAACAAAGTTAAAATTCCAAAAATGTTTTCTCAACACACCTATAGCCAAGAAGGTATTTGTCTCTTGTCTCTCACGGAACTTATGAGAATGCCTTAATGGCATAAGGCAATATTTCATTGAACTGGTGATGTAAAAATATGAAAAACATATTTTTGTGTGTGTATTTTTGGCATGAAGTGTTAAAAGAAAAAGTGAAATAGTAAGAGTGAGGAAAATTAACATATTAAAATAGTATGCTGCTGTTTGGAAGATGCACACATTATTTTCCGCAATTAATGAGATTTATCCAGTTATAATGCTCCTTGAACAGAAACATTGTGTGAAAATCTTGCTAACTATAGAAAATTTATAATTTCTTACCAAATTTCTTCCTGAAAAACATCATGAATATGAATGTTTATTAGATATTTCTGTAAATGTATTGTGGAAGAGATAATTCTTCAATTAAAGTATGTATCATCACCGGCATGAAGCAGGGATAGTTAGGTTCAAGAAACAAAGTCCTGTAGAAATTCATTCACTTCAGTAGAAGTTAAGATATATATAATGTTCTTATGTTTCATCCTAAGAAAATGCATAACTAATTCACCATGTAAAAACGCCCCCTGAGAATAACTTGTGTTTGGAAATGGTCTCAGTGGAATTATAAAATTACTAACAAAATTAAATCTCATTATACCATTTAAGCACCTGATTGATATGATGAAAGAAGCCCATATTTGAAGACATCTAGAATCTAGTAGACTAAATACTCATAATGAGAAATTTATTTTAGCTGGATTGTTCCTTACAAATTGTTATTGGCCATGTACTGTGTTAATTTCATTGTATAAATATCCTAGAAACATCAAAGAAAATTTAAAAAGCAAAATCCTTGTCCCTGGAGCATCCTATTGTACATTCCAGAAAACAAAAACAGCAAAAAAGATAAACAGAGAGGAGTGAGATATGGCTATTGCCAAATGATTGGTTTAGAAAGCATTTGAAAAAGTGGTGTAAATACATGACATAATGTAAGTAAAGAAGAAAGCAAAATGCCTGGTGTTTAATGAGTGGTCAGTACCTGATATCTAGACACATTATCTTCTCCAATGCTAGGAAGACCATCTAGAGAGAAAGAATGTAAATGCTACTTGAAAGGAAAAGAACCTGATTGAGATAAACTAGAGGGAAACACCAGAAGACAGTATTCTAGATAGCAAAAATAGAAAAAGCAAAGGTACTGAAAAATGACGCGTATAACATGAACATTTACAGTTCTTAATT
Source organism: Chlorocebus sabaeus (assembly GCF_047675955.1). Classification (NCBI taxonomy): domain Eukaryota; kingdom Metazoa; phylum Chordata; class Mammalia; order Primates; family Cercopithecidae; genus Chlorocebus; species Chlorocebus sabaeus. The sequence goes on along the minus strand of NC_132913.1, from coordinate 27,045,552 downwards.
AAATCTCATGTCCTTCACTATGTTTTAAAGATAGGCCATAAACCCGTGAACAAACATAAAGCCATAAAATCATTATCCTCCAGGGGGCGCTTGGGTTTGAAGTGGACTTGGCTGAATGGACATGTACTTTGAAAGAAACCCTGGAGGGTCTTGTTCTACTTTTCGCATGAAATTCATGGGAATTAGTAAGCAATTTGCAGAAGTAGTTGGAAATAAATGTGTATAAGTACATGACAGAAAATGCGGATCAGTAAATATCCAGCTAAGAAGTGTGGACTGGAGGCAGAGGGAAAGCACACAATAGTATTTAGGGGTAGGGCAAAGGCAGAGTGATGTGTTGGAGATATATATGTCAGTTATGTAATTTGGTCGGTTGGAGGGAGGGGAGAATCAAAGCAAGAAAACCAGTTAGAAGATACTTGGAATACTGAAAGTCCCTAAAACTAAGCAAACTCACCTGAATATCTTCACAATTTATGAATAACAATGTTGTTGCTATTTATAAACCAAATACAGTGTTCCAATTTTCTATTACTAAGTAACAAGCCCATCCACACATATTATGCTCGGTGATTCTATGGGTCAGATATTCAAAAAAGGTACAATTCGGCCTTAACTTGGATGGTTTGAATAGCTCAGGTGACAACATTTGGGTAGTGGAATTATTTGGAACTTTTTTTCTCATTCTGGTACCTGGGCGGGGATGACCTGAAGTCTGGAACCAGCCGGGATGATGGACCAGGGCACCTAATTGAGGAGGGACTTCCTCATGCAGCCTGGGCTTCTAGAATGTGGCATATGGATTCTGAGGAAGACACTATCCACAGGAAACCTGTGGAGAGTGAGTGAGCATTCTGAGAGATCTAGGTCAAAGTTCCAAGGCCTCTTCTGACCTTGCCTCAGACATCAAAGGCATGCAGCAATATTTATTCTGCATTCTCTCCATCAAACACTCACCCAGATTCAAGGGAAGTGGAGGTAGACATCACCTTTCAATGACAGGAATGCCCAAAAATTTGAGCCCATGCTTTAAAGTGTCACATAGAGATAATCATGGGAAAAAAAAATGTGTTATACTATGAAATAAAAGCAGCATTAGCAAGTCTTTTCAAAGAATCTACTAAAACTTGCATAGGATTTATTTTTGACATTACTCATGCAATTCTATTAATATAATAGTGATGGGGATTAGAACAAGCCAAACTCAAAATGTTGGCACCTTGATGTTTGATAAAACAGCAGAAGCAGAAAGGCCATTTTCACTGCCCACTGCCTTTCTCCCTAGAATCAGGTCATGAAACCTAGGAAGAATTTTCTGACCTTCCTCTGAAGCAAGTCACAAGATTCTCATTCAAGAGATGCCCTCCCTATCTCTAGAGAAAAGGAACATCTTTGTCTCTGAAGACACAGGGACATAGAGAAAAACCTGAATAAATAGGCCTTTCTAAGTTTGCCTTAGTTAATTACCATTAGACTATACCCCCTTTTCCAATCATACTTCCCTACAGTCTTCCATTCTTCATTAAACCTAAGCATAAAAATAGTTTCTTCTCTTTCTCTGGGTCTTCATTTCTGAAGACTCATGTGTTATGTACAATTTACCTTAAATAAACTTGTAAACTTGTCTTTTAAGTTGTCTTCTGTTATAGGGTTCTCAGCCACAACCCTAGCAATAGGTGAGGTGACGATTTCTTCCCTGCCATCCCCCACCTCCATAATAGTCACAATTAGGAGTCATGTAATGGGCAAAGTGATATTAGCAATGCTGAAGTAATAAAAAACACTAAACAATTAAAAGCCATTTTCTAATTCAAACTTATTTTATTGGGAGCTTAAGCGTTTAAAAAAATGTAAAACACTGTTTGGTATTTCTTAGAAATGAATGTTTGAAACTACAGCTGGTCTTCTCATGCAAAAACCATACAAATTAAAAATGACATAATTAGTTATCCAGATGCTTCAAATGTCAGCATTTGCCAATACTTTCACCATATCACCATTCATTTAGTTCTAATTTTTCATTGCACTTAGGTGTTTGGGGTTGCAAATTTAGGTAGAAAATTTGGTTCACTCTCAAGGCTGCCTATCACCATATGCTTTGCTTAGGCATGAAAAATGAGAAGAACCTAAACCTTTGCCATGGAGTCAGGAAAAGGGTTTCCATCAATGGCTATTAAGTTTGAATAATGGAGTTTTAAAGAGACAACTTGTAGTGTTGCTCTTTAGGAACCTCAACAGCGATTGCGCTTTAGCTGCAGGTTCTATGATCCAACTGTAGCTTTGGCTCCATGCAGGCCCTTGCCTGTGTCACCACTGCTTGAATCCCCTCTATGGTATACATCTGTTACCAATTCCCTTTCAAGGAGCATCTGCTGCCAGGAGAGGAAAGCTTTTAATATGTTGATTTATCATCATCAGATACAGGGTTTTATTGCTTGCATTTGAATATTATATTTAAGGTGCTTTGTGATTACAGATGTTTTACATACAAATTGCTTTATATTAGAAAACCCTTTTATTCGATATTTCTGAGTTAACTTCACATTCACGTGTTTTACATTTTAATATCTTCTGCATTGCTGAACGCTTGTGAATTGCTTTCTGTCTGTAATGGTAGTCAGTATGAGCAACAGCATCTGTGACTGTTGCTGCTTCAAGAAGAAAATTAAATGTGGTCGTTTTTTTCTGTTCTAGGGAGCCAGAGTTTATTAATTACTAAAGAAAACTTTGATTGTTATTTTATCCCCAAAAGGGACAGAGTAGGTCACCACAAAAAATAACTTCCCCCTCCATAACCTTTGTAAACCAGAAAATGATGTCAGTCAAGTTTCTACTTTTCTCTCTCTTGTCTCCTGTAGTCTTAAAAAAATCTGGAAGTCTTATGTACTGTATAGTCTTTGAAATAATAGCACCATCTACTGTCTGAATCTGAATTCATTCATCATGTGAAGGAAATGATGAAGATGGTAGATATGGAGGAAGCGCTCTAAGTCACTTAATAATGTGACTCAAAGTAAACAACATATAAATGAAAAATGTGAAAATTCTCACCTAAAGTACAAAAACAAAAGTAATCACATCCGGGCATAGTCACATTAAATACACATTGTGAATTACTCTTTTGCATTAAGAAAGACTATAAGATCATTCTGAAATCCACGGGAAAGACAATGTCCTTATTATCATCATTATTTAATTCTCCAGTGTCAACTTATTTTATATTCATTTAGATGAAGGGTAGGAGTGCAAGAGGTAGACTCAAAATACCCTAAGGAAATCCCTGTCTCTCAGCCAGGCATCGCGATGTAAGCCTAAGTGCTCCTCCATTTCTGCACCGAGTGCCATCCCGCTCTCAGGGAACGCTTCTTATAGTGGGAGTTCCTTGTAGTCTTGACTGTTCCCTGTCCTCAAGTCCTTCTCCCAAAGGAGTCATGGTATTTCATTAAAACACTCAACTGTCTGGATAAATGATCATTGAAAGTACGTCTCAGGGCTCTCATAACAATAAGCCACTAGCTATTTGAAGAACATAGAGGGGAATTCAGGACATTCTCCAATCCTCCTTCATGCTGATTTCTTTCAATGAGCAAGAGGTCACTTGTCATTCTGCCTCAAACAAAGTTATTTCCTTAACCTCATAACTCCCAAAGAGCTGTCTTGCCTCCCACACATCTACTGTTGGCTGCACATTGCTCTTTCTTCCTCTGGAGCTGGCAGCCAGCTATTCTATAGACAGCAGGGATTTTATGCTCTCTGTCCGGTTTATTATCTCTTTTCTAAATCAATTCAGAAGGTTTATTTTCTCTATCTGGCCTCTGTTCCCTTTCCTCCCACTTCCATTCTACTTTACTTTTGATTCCAAAAGGAAACCTGAATTGAAATGCCTCACTTAAATTTTTTAAAAAATTTCATATTTATAAATAGCCAATGACCTTTGCATAAAATAAATGCTTGAAGAAAACATGTATTCTCACAATTGATTTTCTTACTCTGTTCAATTTATTTGAGATGCCAAGAAACATACTGAGCAGGAAATAAACAATGGGATAATTGGAATATCAACTATGACTCCATACTTATTTACTGGATATGAGTTACCTCTCCTTTTTCTGCCAAAATATGTGAAACCCAATCCCAGACTTCAGAGGAGCTTATAGTCAAATTGGTCATTCCTTATCCTCTTGTCTTTTTATAAAGTTACTTTATTATCTGTTTATCTCCATTGTAGAAGCTAAATACTGGCCAACTAGTTTTCTACTTAGTCTAGTCTTATCTTAGTTATTATTATAACTATTGTAGGATAATATTTTAAAATATTAACTCATTTTTATTCACTGGGAAAAAATAATTGCTTTACATATGCGTTTCTTTTGGGGAGAGAGTGGCTGTGACTGGCAATCAATAAATTAATAGATCAATCAATAAATAAAGTCAATTGAGCCACCAAATACATTTATTCAGAAAAACTTGTGGCAGAAAGCAATAGTTATAAAAGTCAATACATTTAATGCACCAGCTATTTTTTTTGTTTGTTTTCTGAAAGAAGTAAAGGATCTTGAGAGTCAGAAAGCCAAGCTCCAAAGGGAGCAAAGCAGTAAGATCATCCACAAGCAAATGTAGGTAATGATGACAAATGATAACTTAAGTGCCAGTTTCCCACTCAAACGAGGTTATAATTCAAAGGTTATGGAGAAGACTGGAGAACACTGGAAGAAGAAAGCTTGCTGACAGTAGGCAAGCAAGGCACTTGTCTTGGGTGCTATATTTAAGGAGGCATCAAAAATTTCAGTAATCAAGATAAGTAATGTTTTAATGCAATGTTTCAAAAAAAATCCATGATAAATGAAGTGTCCAAATTTTAAATAAAGACAGGGATCTTAAGGGTGAGTGAATTTCTCTGACAGGACTACAAGTCATGACTGTATCCTAAGTGAGTCTCAGAGTGGGGGACAGTAGAAACTGTAGATGATAAAAACCAAAGATGGGCTTAGAAGGACTGGGGAGCAGCAGAGTTTTCCCTTACAGACTCCAATCATCCGCATCATAGACTAGGAACCCATAAGGATTTTGAAGAAGTCATGAATCTCTAGCCAGGCAGGGCAAGTTTGTTAGTTCCAAGAGAAGCTTGCTAAAGTTAAGAGACATTAGGATCATGGAGGGTAAACAGTTATGGGTTTCATAAGGTTCAGAAGTCCTGAGGAAGGTCAGATGAAATAAAGGTTCTGAGCCTGAGACAAGAAGGATTTAGATGAGATGGACCTAGCAACTGACCATGCTGTGAAGGTCACAGAGTCAGACACAGAAGCCCAAGCTGATGAGAACATGGGGGAAGCAAAGCAGATACCATCAGCACACAGAGAAAAGGCACACAAATGAGACCTGAGCCATATGGAAGTTTCCCCTACCACCTCACAACTGAAGCCACCCCAGGAAAGAGAAAGAGAAGGAGAACTACGCATTTGACTCAGTCGTTACCCAAAAGAGAGTACTTTTTAAATTGCAAGTCACTATGAATGGAATTGAGGGTTTCAAAAGGTAAATTTAGTTTAATTTTAGCAATCTAAAATATATTTTTTTCTATTTGCCTTTAGTAACTCAAAGGCGTGAACATGGAACATCAGTACCAGTGTTCTGATGGTGCAGAATCTTGGGAGCCACAATGCATTTGCAAGGAAGAATCTGCATTTTAGCTAAATTCCTTCTGTGAGAAAAGAAAAAGCCCCACTATTAAAAGACCACTCCATACTAATGTAGAAGAGACAGACAGGGAATGCAACATGAGTACTGGGTAAACATTATCAGAGTCCTGTGCATGTAAGGTAATGGGAAAGTAACTACAAAGCCTGGACAGAATTTCACACAAATCTATTCAGAGTCTAGGTGCAAACAATTAAACTTCTCTTACTTCTTTCAGAGATAAAACTGTCTCATCTATGCCTTTTTTAAGCCCCTGAGCTAGTTCTGGTGGTAAGTGTTCACAGCTTTAAGAGCTGGAAGGCTCGCAAACTGGCATTGTAAAATCAAAAGATGAAACCTTTTAATCAGGTCTATTGTGTTCTCAAGGAGACACTCTAAAAAGTGGAAGCAGAGTAGGCAGTGACCTCCTCCTTAAGGAAAATTTCATCTGTTTACTTTTAGTCTTCATGATTGATCTTCACATTAACATATGAGAAGTACTACGTTACACGAACAACTGAAATAAATAATTTGGCATTGCTCCATTTGTCAGTACTTAGGACTGTGACTACATGTGTAGGTTTAATGATTCAATCATATTTCCTTTCAACTGCTGGGAGATCTCTAATTACATCAATAAGACAATGGTCAAGAATAGGGTCATCAAACTTTTTGTAAAGAAACAGTTAGTAAATATTTGGGTCCATATAGTCTCTTTTGTAACTACTCAACTCTGCTGATGTAGGGTGAAAACAACCATAGAAATACTTAATGAAATGAGCCTGACTATGTTCCAATAAGACTTTATTTACAGCAACAGGCAGCATGCCCAATTTGGCTCCCTGGCCATAGTTTTCCAAATCATCTTATAGAATGTTCTATGAAACGATTCTTCTAAATACAAGGCAGTGGTAACTAAGGAATAGCTCACTGGTCATAGTTTTCCAAATCGTGTTATAAAATGTTCTGTGAAATTGTTCTTCTAAATATAAGGCAGTGGTAGCTAAGGAATAGGGTTTGACTCCTCACTAGGATCATTTCATCATAATTGCTAAATTCTCTAGCCGTCTTGTCACACAATCTTTGTGACTGTAGAGCCATTCATCTTCGTATTGTGCAGTCTTAGCACATTGAGGGTGTGGCTTTGCTTTTCTCAATCCTAGGCTATAGCACTTAAAACACTCAAAATGCCCTTTTACTTACACTGCTAATGAAATTCCTTTCTGTCAGTTTTTTATATATTACAGATAGATCTGTGGCATCCATAAAATCAGTATAGAAATATTTCATATATTAAGCGTGCCAATTGTAAAACACTTGAAAAATAAGAGTTTAATAATGTTAAATCATAATGTAATAGTAGTAGTGTATCCTTTGAATATATAATGCTTTCTTGTTTCTCTTTTGCTCCTTTGTCCTTTGACTGTTAAACAATCGGGTCAGGTAGATAGGAAAAATATTTCTGGGGCTTTGGGAAGTTAAGTGAGGTGCCCACAGTCATGGGGCAAATAAAAGTTAGACCTTGGCTCAAATCTTCATTTCTACTTCCTCTTCGAGCACACTGTTCACCACAACACAGACCTTTAACCAGTAATAGCACTAAATATTAATGTTGATAAAATCTGTAGTTAAAACCCACAATTTTCTTCTAGCAATGTCCTCAATTTCATTAGTGACCGAGACAGAACTGTGACATGTGTTTCTCTTTTCTTTTATCGCACTCTGTATCAATGCTCATTTCCCTTTTACCAAAATTTTTAAAATTTGTTTTCAATGAACTGTTATGCATATTTTATTTTTATACAAAATAAAATGCATTACCAATTAGCCAATAAACTTCTTTCTTTCGGTAAGTTACATTCTTTGAGATACTCACAAGTGACTTAATTTGCCCAATGATGTCCAAAATAAATACTAGTTTCACACTCCTCATATTTTCAATCTCTCATATCCCTATTTATATGTCAGAAATCATCTGTCCTCATGTCTTGTGTGTCTTTAAGTAACCATTAGTTTACACCTGGTGTACATATCATTGAGCTTTTAATTTTATTAGAAAGGTCTAAGTTTTATCTGTGTTCTGTTTCCTTGACTGTCCTATATATCTTGGCAAGATAGGTAATGAAGTTAAAAGAAAGAGACTTTTAAATTCTGTACTTGATAGTGCACCTTTAGGAATCAGGAAATCTGTCAGATGCAGTGGTAAATATGGGTAAGGTATGAAAACAATGAGAAGGATCTGTCTTCCTTTAGGTGGTGTCCTTTCCCGAAACTACTCTCAGATATTTCAGGAAAAAAGAATATGTTGGTACTGCAAAAATGACATTATAATGCAATTCCTGCTTGTTAGCACTAGTGTGATTCTTTTGATACTTGCATATAAAAGTCTCCCAACATGTTTTTACTATAATGAATGGAAATGTATTCCTGCAAAAACCTTTTAACTTTCTGCTTAATGGGGGAATTCAAAAGGAAAGTGAAAAACTGAAAAAAGAGTGGAAACAGTTAGCTAATATTGCAAGTATAGGTGCACAGCTTGTACGTGTATAACAGACAGGTTGTATCCCTGAAATAATTCAAGTTCCCTGACTGTATTGACTACTCATCTTATTTTTTTCATGTATTTTTGCCTTATTTAAGAACTTATTTGAGGCATCTAAAAGTCAGAATATGAATAATAAAATGTTGGTAAAAAGAAGTAAGACACAAGAATCAAAAGTAGGGGAAAATAAAAATGAAAGTAAGTAGATACTGCTGGTAAATAGGAGTAGGTAGTTATTACACTTATTGCTGAGGTGAGAAAGTAGAAGGGAAAGGGGTAGCAGAGAACCAAATCCATGTATTCAGCCGGCATGTTCCACATAATTGTGATCATTGACCTTTAAGATAGATTGTGTATTTACTCACAGCTAGAGCAAAGAAGAGGAGCATGGCTATGACTATCATAGGACACAGCTAAGCTACACCATCCTTTCTTTAGGTATTCAAAGCTGCATTACAACACTACAATATAGAAGCAATAACATAGTATCTTGGTATTGTGGACTGAATTGTGTCTCCTTAAAATTCCTGTGTGGAAGCCCTAACCTCCAATGTGATTATATTTAGAGAGAAGGGTTTTAAGGAAGTAATAAAAGCTAAAGGAGGTCATAAGAATGAGGCCCTAATTCAACAGGACAAGCATCATTATAAGAAGAGGAACAGATACAGAGATACTAGGAGTGTGCGTGTTGAGAAAAGGCCATGTGAAAACACAGTGAGAAGGCAGCCATCTACAAACCAGGAAGGGAAGGAACTCTTACCGGAAATCGACTCTGCCAGCACCTTGATCTTGGATGTCCACCCTCAGAACTGTGAGTAAACAAATGTCCATCGTTTAAGCCACTCAGTATGCAGTATTTGGGTTATGGCAGCCCATGCTGATTAACAGACTCAGAAAGAGCGCTATTAGCAATGTGGTAAATGAGTTATCAATTCATATTTCTTCAGACCATACGGTAACATTTTTCAAATAGCAGGATACTAGTATTAGCTAATAAAAATTAAAAATAATATATAAAAATGGTATATGTAGGAGTCAATTTTTCATGAATCCAAGTAAATATAATCCTGATATAGTTTGGACATTTGTCCCCTCCAAATCTCATTTTGAAATTTGATCCCTAAGATTGAAGTTGGGGCATAGTGGTAGCTGTTTGAGTCATGGGGGAGGATCCCTCATGGATGAATTGGTGCCATTCTCACAGGACTGAGTGAGTTCTAGTTCTATTAATTCATCCTCCTCCTCTTTCTCTCCTGTTCCCTCTCTTGCGGTGTGTCACACCAGCTCCTCTTGCCTTCCACTATGAGTAAAACTTCCTGAGGCCTTACCAGAAGTTGAGCGCATGCTTCTTGAGAAGCTTGCAGAACTGTGAGCCAGTGAAACCTCTTTGCTTTATAAGTTACCCAGGCTTGGATATCCCTTTATAGGAATGCAAAACAGATGGAAATAAATCCCATAATTTTTTGGCCCAACTCCATCTAAGGATAAAAATTAGAGAAAAAGGTAAAGGGCACCACAGTATAGCCTCCACGTGGGTGGACAAATAGGTAGATGAATGAATAGATAGATGGATGGATGAATGGTTTTTAAAAATGTGAATTTTCTCAAGTCAGCTTTCAAAATATAAAAAAATTTTGTTTTTATATCTTTTTAAATGGCATGTATTATTAAAATAATATTAGAGGGTAACTGTGTACTTAATTTTTTGATGACCTGCCAAACTCTTTTATCCAGTGATTGTACCACTTTATATTCCCACCAACTACATATGAGGGTTCCAGGCTTTATTTCACTCCTAGGTATATACCCAGTATAAATGAAAACACATGTCCTCACAAAAATATGTAAATTAATGTTCATAATATTATTATTCATAATAGCCAAAAAATGAGAATAACTTAGTGCTCATCAGCTCATAAATGGATAAGATGTAGTTTATCCATACAATGAAATATTATTTATCAATTAAAAAAGGAATGAGGTACTTATCCATGCTACAACATGGATGGACCTTGAAAACATGATGCTACATGAAAGAAACCAGACACAAAACTACTTAGGACATTTGAAGTGCCCAAAATGGAATGGGGCAGGAGTAGGGAAATAAATAAGAATTAACTGCTTGGGACAGCATTTATTTTGGGATGGATGGCAAAAATGTTTCTAAAATTAATGGTGATGATGGTTGTACAACCCTTCGAATATAATAAAGGTGAGTCATGCACTTTTAAATAGTGAATTATATCTCAATAAAGCTGTTTTATTCACTTTAAAAAATAGTAAATATTTGGAAAATTCAAATTTTAAAGTTAGCTATCATTTCAACAAGACACAAGTGATCACTGTATATTTAGTCTTATTTTTGCATGTGTATGTTATTTTCTTAAAAAATAGGTTCTAATAGACAAAACATTTTTAGCCTTTCTTTTTTGTTCCCTTTGGAATACCCCTGGAGAATTTCCCATTACCATCAACTATTATTCTTCAGGAATTCTTGATGAATTTTCAAAGGCTTGGCAGAATCATCTATAAAGGGCAGCAACTCATATTAGCTCTTAATATTAATAACGTCTCTTATTCTGACTATTCTCTGTGAATCTTTATGTTGTGGGCTATGATTACTAATGGAAGTGGAACCTTTGACTGTAGAAAAAATCTTGAGAGCCCACTAAAGACTAATTACAACATGGTTGCGTTAATCAGTCTATCCACCTTCTCACCCGGGAATTTATTTGGATGTCCAGATAGATAACAAAATGCACTAAAAAATGTATTTGAATTGTATGAATGTAATACTCACAATTAGCTGGTCATTCCCAGAAGGTGAGAGGCTCAAGCAGGGGTCTGATGGGAAGGCAAGCCAAGGTTCAGGTTGCAGGGTAGCGGGTAGCCTGGGTTTTCTTTTTTTTTTTTTTTTAATTTATTTATTATTATTAAACTTCAAGTTGTAGGGTACATGTGCACAACGTGCAGGTTTGCTACATATGTATACTTGTGCCATGTTGGTGTGCTGCACCCATCAACTCGTCATTTACATCAGGTATAACTCCCAATGCAATCCCTCCCCCCTCCCCCCTCCCCATGATAGGCCCCGGTGTGTGATGTTCCCCTTCCCGAGTCCAAGTGATCTCATTGTTCAGTTCCCACCTACGAGTGAGAACATGCGGTGTTTGGTTGTCTGTTCTTGTGATAGTTTGCTAAGAATGATGGTTTCCAGCTGCATCCATGTCCCTACAAAGGACACAAACTCATCCTTTTTTATGGCTGCATAGTATTCCATGGTGTATATGTGCCACATTTTCTTAATCCAATCTGTCACTGATGGACATTTGGGTTGATTCCAAGTCTTTGCTATTGTGAATAGTGCTGCAATAAACATACGTGTGCATGTGTCCTTATAGCAGCATAATTTATAATCCTTTGGGTATATACCCAGTAATGGGATGGCTGGGTCATATGGTACATCTAGTTCTAGATCCTTGAGGAATCGCCATACTGTTTTCCATAATGGTTGAACTAGTTTACAATCCCACCAACAGTGTAAAAGTGTTCCTATTTCTCCACATCCTCTCCAGCACCTGTTGTTTCCTGACTTTTTAATGATTGCCATTCTAACTGGTGTGAGATGGTATCTCATTGTGGTTTTGATTTGCATTTCTCTGATGGCCAGTGATGATGAGCATTTTTTCATGTGTCTGTTGGCTGTATGAATGTCTTCTTTTGAGAAATGTCTGTTCATATCCTTTGCCCACTTTTGGATGGGGTTGTTTGTTTTTTTCTTGTAAATTTGTTGGAGTTCTTTGTAGGTTCTGGATATTAGCCCTTTGTCAGATGAGTAGATTGCAAAAATTTTCTCCCATTCTGTAGGTTGCCTGCTCACTCTGATGGTAGTTTCTTTTGCTGTGCAGAAGCTCTTTAGTTTGATGAGATCCCATTTGTCAATTTTGGCTTTTGCTGCCGTTGCTTTTGGTGTTTTAGACATGAAGTCTTTGCCCATGCCTATGTCCTGAATGGTACTACCTAGGTTTTCCTCTAGGATTTTTATGGTATTAGGTCTAACATTTAAGTCTCTAATCCATCTTGAATTAATTTTCGTATAAGGAGTAAGGAAAGGATCCAGTTTCAGCTTTCTACTTATGGCTAGCCAGTTTTCCCAGCACCATTTATTAAATAGGGAATCCTTTCCCCATTTCTTGTTTCTCTCAGGTTTGTCAAAGATCAGATGGCTGTAGATGTGTGGTATTATTTCTGAGGACTCTGTTCTGTTCCATTGGTCTATATCTCTGTTTTGGTACCAGTACCATGCTGTTTTGGTTACTGTAGCCTTGTAGTATAGTTTGAAGTCAGGTAGCGTGATGCCTCCAGCTTTGTTCTTTTGACTTAGGATTGTCTTGGAGATTCGGGCTCTTTTTTGGTTCCATATGAACTTTAAAGCAGTTTTTTCCAATTCTGTGAAGAAGCTCATTGGTAGCTTGATGGGGATGGCATTGAATCTATAAATTACCTTGGGCAGTATGGCCATTTTCACGATATTGATTCTTCCTATCCATGAGCATGGTATGTTCTTCCATTTGTTTGTGTCCTCTTTGATTTCACTGAGCAGTGGTTTGTAGTTCTCCTTGAAGAGGTCCTTTACATCCCTTGTCAGTTGGATTCCTAGGTATTTTATTCTCTTTGAAGCAATTGTGAATGGAAGTTCATTCCTGATTTGGCTCTCTGTTTGACTGTCACTGGTGTATAAGAATGCTTGCGATTTTTGCACATTAATTTTGTATCCTGAGACTTTGCTGAAGTTGCAGATCAGCTTAAGGAGATTTTGGGCTGAGACAATGGGGTTTTCTAAATATACAATCATGTCGTCTGCAAACAGGGACAATTTGACTTCTTCTTTTCCTAACTGAATCCCCTTAGCCTGGGTTTTCATTGAGGGTGGGGAGTAGAGCTGGGATAGGAATTCCCATTAGGGCTGTAGGCTGCACTATTTAAAATTTCATCTGGCCTGCTGAAACAGAGGGTCTCTGTGAGTCTTTTTATCCTGGTTATCCAGATATAGAGCAAGCAGGAAAGAGTAATGGTAGTCAATGGTTGAACATCAAAAACGGAATTGACTTCTTTAATACAATGGCCAAGCTAACCTTTTATCAAACATTTTTATTCCATTTGCTAAAAATCAACCATGCCAGCCATAGAAATATTTCTATAATATTACTGTAAAATGTCTTATTAGAAGCAATATAAACTCCTTTTAAATGTCAGAGCAAATTAAATATAAACTATATTCCTTAAGTAACCAGACAAAATAATTTATTATATAGGTCTTTTGACCATGAACTAAATACAATTTGAAGGTCACCAATCTAAGTAACAATTTTAGTTTCTGTTAAGCAAGCCCACAATGATTTATATATATGATCTGGTTCACAGCAAAATAGTGACAGAATGTTAGAAAATTGTATTAACTGCATCATCCATGCTACTGAAGTCAAACCCATAATTATAATAGCCACTCTAACCTTCTATAACATAACAAATCAGGACACATAAGTTCTATAAGTAACTATATTTTAGATGCCTGAGAGAACAGCTTACAGTATCAACTTTCTCTTATGTCTTATGCCTACTCATTACAACCTAGGGCAAATAAGTGGATAGTATATATTTTGAATAATACCAATATTTCTGAAAATTTTATCATTGGTATGAAATTTTCTTTTTCTTTAACACATTAGCCTGGCTAATGAAGCCCTCCTTCATTTGTCTTCAGCAAATGAAGACACAGCTGATTTTAGCATCGTTAAAACTAATTCCCTTCCTACTAAAATTCGGGCATGTCGTAGTATATGTATTTCCCAAGTGCAGCATGCTGCAATGCCCATCAATTAATTTTCTTGTGGTGCTTCCCCTGCCTGAAATACAAGTTCTTCCCTTTTCCATATGATAAACAATTTAAAATTCAGTTGGAGTGTTCAAGTTGAATACCATTTTCTCTAAAACCTTCCTTGATCACCCCAACAACTTGGGTAAGCCATAATCTTTCTTTTGTGTCTCTATGGTGTATATCTATAGATTTTGCTTGCTTATATCTATGGATTCTCTTTCAAGTCATAAACTCCTACAGTGTTGAGAATGTGCATTTTCTACTTACAACCAATACTCAATATAGTGACTGCTATCTATGAAATGGAAGGAAGAAAGGAAAGAAGGAAGGAAGGAAGGAAGGAAGGAAGGAAGGAAGGAAGGAAGGAAGGAAGGAAGGAAGGCAGGCTAGAAGGAAGGAAACAAATTAACCAAAGGTTAAATTTCATTTTTATTTTGATAAAATTAGTCCCTTACTCTCCTAATAAGTTTACTCACCTCTACAGCTTTAATGCTTATTTTCAAATTTATTCCATATGCAACCGAAATAAACAAAAGATGACCTCAAAAACACTGTTGTTTTCCCTTTCTACTTTGTTAAATTTCTACCCTTTCTAAGTCTCTATCAACACAATCTTGCTAAAGGTTCCCAGATCCTTCAAACAACTCACAGGTTCCTTGAGGTCTACTGTGGCTTCAATGGGGATTGAGCAATCTGTGGATTAAATCAATCTCTCTCTCTCTCTCTCTCTCTCTCTCTCTCTCTCTCCCCCTCCCCCCCACCATTCTTCTTCTTCTTCTGTTTTTTCTTTCCTTTTTACTGACCAAAGCTTGCTCTTATTCTGGCATGTATTTGAGGGCTCATCTCTCAGCAGCTTGAATCAGTAAAAAGTAATCTGGCATCACATCAATTCACACAATATGCTTTCCTTCAGTCCATTTGCCTGGAACCAAAGAAGGGATTTTAAACATGTAATCTCAGTGCCTTTAACAATATGGTAGAAGATATTTTCCAATTATGTAATTATTATCTATGTGGCATGTATTTTATAATGCTGTTCAGCTATGTAATACTCTTATAATAATAATAGCGAATATGTATCATGAACATACAACAATAATATGCCTCTGAAATGTAGTTGAGATCATTCACATAGCAATAATAGCAATCATTAATTCCATGTTATGCAGGCATGGGGCTAACTTCTTTATGCTTATCAACTTATTTAAACTTCATGTCCACCCAGACAGATAAGTACTCTTTATACAAACAGAAACAAAATCCTGTTGAGAAGCTGCTTGCTCTAACTCACATAGCTGTTAAATGATAAAACTGGTATTTAATTTGGGGTCTTTGTGGAACACTGGGCAGCCATTAAAAAGAACGAGATCATGTCCTTTACAGGGACATGGATGGCGCTGGAGGCCACTGTCCTTAGCAAATTAAGGTAGGAACAGAAAACTAAATACTGCATGTTCTCACTTATAAGTGGGAGCTAAATGATGAGAACATATGAACACATAGAGGGGAACAACACACAATTGGGCCTTTTGGAGGGTGGAGGGTGGGAGAAGGGAGAGGATAGAGAAAAAAGAAATCTGTTACGTACTAGGTTTAATATGTGGGTAATGAAATAATCTGTACAACAAATCCCCATGATACCAGTGTACTTGTGTAACAAACCTGCACTTGTATCCCTACACTTAAAATAATAGTTAAAAATAAAATAAACGGGTTTTCTTACCCATAAGCTCTATACAATATTACCATTCTGATCTGAAGGAATCTTCAACCCAGACCACCAGGCCAAGAAAATAAACACATTGCCAATTCTCAATGCTTGCAATGTATAGGACTCCCTGTTGTATAAAGTGTTGGCAGCTCTTTATTTTCCATGAGCAGTAGTCTGAAAGTACTGGGTTCCCCTCACAGCTGCCCTTATTCTTTGGGAGCAGGAAAGTTCTCTTTACAAGTGAGTCATTTCCACCCATGCATCCCCATGGCTGTGACATTAGTCTTGGCTAGCTGTAACTCCTTTAGTGCAGTTTTGCTTCAGAGATGGTTCACCTGTTCAACTTATTTAAGATCACTGATACAGTACATTTTCATCAATCTCAAGATTATACAGCTCTTAATTTAAAAGAGAAAGAAATTCATAAGCATGCTTCTAGAGACCATTAAAAGTTGTACTGTCTGGAGTTCAAATGACCATTTCTCATGAACACATTATTTATGAAGAAAAGTTTTAACTGTATTTTACCTGTAAAATTTTAGTAAGTGATTTATTGTCTATCATATTGGACCCATGTTCATTAGTTTCTTATCAATTTTCTATGAAGTTTTTTTGGTCTTTTTGCTCTTTTGATTTTTGCTTTGTTTGGATGCTTGTGTTTAGATAAGAACGCTTATTTCCAAAGTTAGTGTGTATTTTTCCCCTTGAATATTACGTTTCATACTCTTCAAGGATTATTTTTCTTTGTTTATTCTTATTTAGCCTATATTCTGCAAACAAGGTCACTATTTGGTCACTCCTAGGTATATGTGTTTCTTCCTGAAATCCTCTGAATTCTCAGTTCTCTGGGAGGGAGGTACACAGTTCCTCTTGCTCTGGGGTCAAATTCATTGTACTTGAAGTGTGGAAATCTCAGTTTCTGGTTTACTCAGTGCAACAGGCATGACCAGTGCAAAATATAAAGCAAGTTCTGGTTCTAATGGCACATGTGGCCTCTCAAGGCTGTCAGCACCTCCATTTACTCAGACTAGAGGTAGCCACATTTAATTTGTACTTTTCAGTTTTACTGAACTACCACACATAATGTGTCCACTGTAATTCTGTGCTCACAGGGCAGCAGGTCTGCCATATGCAAATGTGGCCCCGAGGAATATGCCTATTCCAAGTATCCCGTCTGCCCATGTGTGTACTTCATTGCCATGCTTCACTTACAAAACACAAAATCAAAAATAAAATTATTAAGAATTTCAAGATGGTGATAGCAGAACATTAAACTAAATGCAAGGTTCTTTTGATCACAGGCATTGTATGACTACACAGAATGCCGTTCCAGGAAGCCAGCCTTGACACAAGCCAACTAAATCCAGCGACAAACGTTTATTGGATATGTCTGCACCTGTGGCTTGTCTGGCCTCAACTTCATCTTGTTTAGTTTGGTTTTTAAGACACTACTTTGCAAGGTTACCTTTAACCCAAGTGACACCTTTGTGAAACTCAAAAAAGGGACCTCCTTGTCTAGGCAGACCAAGTCCTCATAGGGCACATGGCAAACTCATTCCCCTTTGAATATCAAGGTAATAAACTTCATTGAATGATAGGCATATCAGGCACACGCATATGCATCACCTTTATTACTTATTTTCACTTCTAATGAACTGTTAAAGCCAAACATTAGCATAAAGAACTGGTATTACTGCTGAAACCCTGCCTTCATTATCCTGAACCTTCTTCACAAAGACTCCTCTTCTGCTCCTCTGTCTCTTATAAAATGTCTACTTTTATCTAATCAGGTCTTTGTGACCTGTGAACAACCAAGATATCTCCTAATGCTGATATAATCACTTGAATAAACTGGCCCTGGAGTCCTCCAGAATACAGCTACTACAATTCCTACCTCCTTCGCTGTGCACCATTATTAGCATCAAGCCATCACTGAAGACTTTCTGCTGTTAACACTCATGGTCTGTCCGAGTTCCTTTTGGTCTGGAGTTTTTCTGGTTTTTCTCATCTGCTGCACACACTCTCCCTCTGTCTCAGTTGGTGTGGTGGCTGCTGTTGCAGCAAATATATTGCTGACATCAGTTTTGTTGGGATATAGAGTGTAACCTGCCTCTGGGAGATGCAGTCCTTCCCTCCATCAAAGGAAAACTCAGAAACAAAATTGTTTAGAAAAGAAAAGGAAAACTTTACTTGCAAAAATGCAAGAGAGTCAGACATAAAAAGACTAACTCACTAAATAAAGAACCTGATGAGCATTTAAAAAGAAAGAAAAAAAACAAATTTCCAAGGTTGCCAAGTGTACATTACTGTGTTTATAGTGGAAAAACTTCCCATGATTATCATATTCATAAAGGTCATGGTATCCCTTCAGACATTAGCATACAAAAATTGGGGATAAAATTGTTTTTACTAAGATGTTATAGTAAAATCTCAAGATGTCATTTACTGTGGGGACTAGAATCAAAGAGAACGACCCTGTGTTATTTTTGGTTTACCTCAAGGTACAAAATGCTTTTTTCCTCACTATGATGATGTCAAGCAGGTAGCAATATTCAAAGCAGGATAAACTGTCAGCTCTTGCTTCCCTACCTCCCAGGGTTAGTATTCTTCCAACCAATTCTAAATAGGTAAGATGATTAAACAGGTATGCCATCAGGGGCATCCATAATATAACTATGTCTTTTATTTACAGCTTAATGCCTTCAGGATCACAGTGCAGACTCATCAGACAATCCATGGGAGACACAACTATGGTTTTATTCAGGCAGGCTGGCAGTCTACCTTGCATTGTCTTTAGCAGAAAGATATTTCTTATTTTTATCAAAGTGAACTTTTCCTTACGAGAGCCATTATTATTTCATCTGGCTACTGTGTTGCTTTCTCAGAAGCTTAAGTGTCTCTGGACAAGTGAGAGGCCTGATGGTCAGTCATGACTTTTCATGTTCCTGAGTCTGCAAGTACACCAAATCTCACTAATGTTTCAACAAGTCCTAGATTCTTGTAGTCATAGAACCATATATTTTAGATTTTTTAAGTTTCAGAAAAGTGACATTTCATTTCTAAATATTTCAGTATTGACTCTTCAGAATTAGAACATTCTATATATTACCAAAATACCCTCATAACATCTAATGTATTTAACATTTACATTATAATATTGTATAATATTCAGTCCATATTCAAATCTGTCCAATTGCCTTCAAGATGTCCTTTATGTGTTTTCTGAAAATTTAGAATCCAACCACACACCACCCATTGTGTTTGGTTTTCATGTCTGTTTAATCTCCTTTAATCCAGAACACACCCGGAAACTTTTTCTTTGTTTATATTTTGTCCTTCATGACATTGACATTTTGAGGAAACCAAGCTATTTGTTGTTTTGTAGAATCTTCTATTGATCTGTCTTTCTAGTAACGTACCAATGTCAAACTGCTATATTATAGAGGTTCTATATTCTGTTTTAATATTTGCTATTAATTAATTCTCTTTCTCCATTTCTCAAATTTTTCAGAGTTTTAAAAAACTCTTCTTAAATGTTTACTTTACCATATTAACTTTCTAGTCTAACTTTCTACCTCCAGGAAAAAAAGAAATCTTGTTGGGATTTTTAGAAAAATGAAATTGATGCTATATATTAACTTGAAAAAATTGGCACACAAGTTAAGCTATTATTCATAAAAGTTGTGTTAGAAGTTTCTTTAACGTTTCAAAGAGGTAAGACTTTTCCCCAGCTAGCTCAGAATTTGTGCTTTTACTAATAACCTTAAAGAGGCAAATGCTTAGCAGCATATTAATTGTTAATTTTTTTTATCATCAAACATACAGAAGTTAAAAAAAGTATATAATGAACCCCCCAGCACTCATCACCCAGCTTCAGTAATGATCAGCAATGATTTCTCCTCTACCCACAGTCCCTCTCTTGTGGCCCAAATTATTTTACCTCATGGTGTTTTAAAGAGTTTTTCTCTTGTGTGCTATACATGAATGATCTAGCTTTGCTAAAATATCATTACCTCTTCATGTGTCATCAAATATCTAGTCTTCTTAATTTAAACCATTGCTGTAGTAGTCAAAACTAAAAGTGCAAACAAATATATTGAATTAAATTGAGAAGTAAATGATTCATTGAATAGATGATTCTTTCCACATGTGAATTGAATAACCATGTGTTGAGATAGAGTACATAGATAAATATAGTTTCAAATCCTTTTCAAGAATAAAATGAAAGACAATTGTAAGTGGAGGACATATTTAGAACCCCCTATAGATATGACCACATTCTGCTTAGCAAAATGTCTTTTAAGTATAGAATCCTGACAGTGGAGCATACACATTTTTATGAAGGCCATCAGCATCTATCTGAATTTTTGCATTTAAGCCAACGGCAATTATCTTATCACTTAATACTAAATTCATGATGCTCATTGCCTTCAGAAAGAAATTTGAGAGGTCCTATGACCTTTCCATACCTTTCCAATCTCTGTCATGTTACTGCCTCTTCATATTCTGTGGTCCAGCTGTCCTGAGCTGCTTCTGGTTCCCCTAATGTGTTGGTCCCTTTTGCCTCTAGGTATTTAAGTGTATTCCTCCTCCTACTCTTACCCCTTCTCTCACTTCTCCCATTTTACATTTATAGTGATATCTCCTTAAAAAAATATGCAGATTGATATCACTCCTTTTGCAAATCGTCCCTGATCCCCCCAAATTCTCATTTATGACACTCTACAAAGGCAATTATTTCATATATTTTTATATGTTTTCTTCTGTAGTCAATGAGCTCCCTGAAGGAAGGCACTGTATCTAAGTAACCCATTTTATTTGCATCTTCTAAATAAACTGTGATTATAAAACAGAGGCTTGTAAGCAAATGTGAATGAACGCTTTCATGAAAATATATTTTATACATAAAAATATAATTCAGAAACTATAGTTCAGAGAATCTAGATTTTATTTTCTTATCACCAAAAGTTGAGTATGCAATATATAAGTGTGTCTTTCTGTGTGTTTTTGAGAGCTCTAAAATAAGAATCCTAATATCAGTCATGCATAAATTACAAAATTACTGAGCATTGAATGTATTAAAAATACAAATGTAAGAAATTTTGAAAAATAGCAAGGAGAATGGTATTAACCTCACACTAGAACCTCTGACCCATTATATTACAAGGAACAGGTGCATTAGCTGACATACTTAAGTTTTCACTATGTACCAGTTCATGTTCCTCATATATCACCCCACAGCTAAGGTGATGTATTTAGAGAAGGATGCCCTGAAATTGTAATTATTACCATGTTTCTAAAGAGCTCAGCCACAATGGCACATTTTATATGAAGACTTTTGAAAGATTAAATTGAAGAGGCCTCTCTCTCTCTAATATAAATTAGCACAAACAAGCAATATTATGTTCCAAAGATCTTTGAATAATTATCTAATATATCTATAAATACACAAATACTTTTTGAGAAAAGTAATATACATATTTTGGGCTTAGCAGGTTTCTTTTGGAGAGGTACACTCTTTTATGACTGTAGGTTTACTCTAAAGCTGGCAAAACTAGTGGAGCATTACCATGCTTGATGAAACACTACTGCTCAAACAAACGTATATGAAAATGAAAGTAAGTGGCTTTTTAGATTAGTGTCTATTATCAATAAGCAGAGAGTTTCAAGTACTCTAGCTAATGTGATTTCTCTGCCATTAAGGATAATTTATTGTTTTATTGTATGAATAGTTGTCAAATCTTTTTACAATGAGTCGGATAATTCTTTGCACAATATTTAGTACCTCTTTAAAAAATGAGATTTGAAATGCATTGAACAAGGGACTACCTTTTAACATTTTTTCTCAGATAAAATGCTTGCTGCTTGAGCAACTGATACAGATATAACCTGATAATATCTCATGTGGCAGACAGCCCAGTAGCTATTTACATGTGACTGCCATCTTGTCAATTGATCATGCATGAGCTGCATAAACTTTTGAATCTGATATGACCAAACTGGTCATGTCACCATTACTACTATGTCAAAGCAGTCCTAACAAAGTATTTGGCTTTTGGTTTGGCTTCCCACAGCTTTTCTGGTAGTGACGGAGGTCAATGGGATGTGTTAATGTGTCCGTGTGAGTGGTGGAATTAAGGGAGGAGAACCACATGAGTGCAATAGAGGTAGAGTAAAACAGTACCTCTAACTGGCATCATTTTCCAGTTAATCCTTGGTAGGGGTGGTCCAAGCAATGGAAAACTAGAGGCAGGGAGATCAACAATGAGTGTCAGGTTGTTGTTCCTGAAGACTGGCTAAGAATGCAGAGATCCTAGCTAGTAAGATTTTTCATAGAGTTAAATTTCTGGGTCAAACTTCTGGGTAACTAGAGAACTGTGAAGAGCAAAGGCAAACCATGGTCTTATAGGAAATGGCATGACACCATAGTACAGATTTGTGAATAGAAAAGACAAGTTTGGGTGCCAATTAGCATTCTTAGGAGCAGGACTGGCACTTCATACATCTCAATGTAGAAAATCAAATTACAAATTTCAAAACAGAGCAGACCATAAATAAAAACTGATTTGTTTTGTTTGTTTGTTTTTGAGACAGAGTTACGCTCTGTCGCCCAGGCTGGAGTGCAATGGTGCGATCTTGACTCACTGCAACCTCTGCCTCCCTGGTTCAAGCGATTCTCCTGCCACAGCCTCTGGAGTAGCTGGGATTACAGGTACACGCCACTACACCTGGCTAATTTTTGTATTTTTAGTAGAGATGGAGTATCACCTTGTTGGCCAGGCTGATTTCAAACTCCCAAGTTCAGGTGATCCACTCGCCTTGACCTCCCAAAGTGCTAGGATCACAGGCGTGAGCCACCGCCCCAGGCCAATTTGATGTTTTTAAATCTAAACTATGCAAAGGCTTCTTCAGTCATCTTTGACCAGGGAAAGAATTTTTCCCAAGAGCATAGGTTTAGATGAACAGGTCTAAATGGAAGAGTTAGAAAAATACGAAGAACCAGGCAAGATCTTCACTATGCTACAGATATACTCTCAGAGGTAGTGCAGATAAATGTTTTACCTCCAGCTCTCTAAGGGTGGAGTTGAGAGCTGGAAGTAATAAAAAGGCCTGATTTGCAATATCTGCTGATTTTGTAATGTAAATACTTTCATCATGATCAATTTCAAGCTACCATCATGCTTTAAATCTGGTTGTAATTATGAAAATGCTAACAATGTTAACAATTGGCTCTTTTGAGCTAGTAAAAACATTTCCAGCACATTACTCTTACAATGGAGAAGTACATGTCACAGCGAATTTATCAAACAACTTGTTTGAACATTGTTGTTAATAAATTATCAGTTATTTTTAATCAATATTTGTTTTGAATTTTTATTTTATCATTTGGAAAGTATTTACTAAATACCTTTTATATGCCAGAGCTTGTACTGGGTATTACTCACAGTTTTTTTTAAGTGCAATGCAACACTAATTCTGGAAGGTGATGGACTGTATTGTATCTAGGTCATAAGCAATTCCTGAATTATTTAAAATTATAGACTGTTAATAATTCAATCAGAAGATGCATGTACTTGCCATTTTTATAGATTAAGTGTAGTTACAATTTTCTTTGCTATTCTCTCCTCTAAAACTAGAATTGAATTCCCCATTCTTTGTATCTAGGCTGGCATTAGTGGCTTCCTTGACTAATGGAAATTGTAGGGTAGAGTGTGGGTCAATGAAGTGATGTGTAGGGTATAGTGTGGGTCAATGCTGATGCCTTGTAGCTTTTGTAAGGCCTCTTGGAACACTTGTTTTTTGGAGCCTAGGTCTACATGTAAGAAGTTCAACTATTCTAAGGTTGTCATGCTATCTGGAAGCCCAAGAGAAGTGCCCCTTGCTGTTTTAGCCTCAGCCTTTTGAATCTTCCCAGCCAAGGCCACAGACATGGAACAGAGATGAGCCATGTCCATTCAGCACTGTCTGAATTCCTAACTCTCAAAATTGTGAGATATAGTAATAATAATTATCTTTTAAAAAGTTGTATTTTGTTTAATCCTCTAGGATTATTATGTTATTATCTTAGTTTGGTCTCCTATAACAGAATACCATAAACTGGGTGGTTTAAATAATGGAAATTTATTTATCACAGTTCTGGAGGCTGAGAAGTCTGAAGGAGGCTGACAGGGGGCCAGCATGGTCAGCTCTAGTGATAGCTTTTTTTCTGGTTTGCAGACATTTATTTTCTCCTTGTATCCTCACATGGTGGAGGGCAAAGACAGAGAAAGCAAGCACGCTGGTATCTTTTTTTTTTTTTTTTTTTTTTTTTGACAGAGTCTCCCTCTGTTGCCCAGGCTGGAGTGCAGTGGTGTGATTATGGCTCCCTACAGCCTTGATCTCATGGGATTTAGCAATCCTTCCACCTCAGCCTCCTGAGTAGCTGAGACTACATGTGCATGCCACCAAGTCATGCTAATTATTTTCTTTTCTTTTCCTTTTTTTTTTTTTTTTTGGTAGAGACAATGTCTTGCCATGTTTTCCAGGTTGGTCCAGAACTTCTGGGTTTAGGTGGTCCTCCCACGCCAACCTACCAAAGTGCTGGGATTACAGGCCTGAGACACTGTACTCAGGGCCTGTCTGGTGTCTTAAGAGCACTAATCTCATTGATATAGGATTAGTCATATTAGGCCCATTCTTGTGACACAATTACCTCAATGGCTCTACCACATCATACTATAATATTGAGCTTTAAAATTTCAACATATGAACCGATGGGGGAGGCACAAACATGCAGTCCATAGAAATTATGGTATAGTTTGTTACTCAAGAAACACACCTGGAATTTCAATATTCAAAGTTATCTCCTGTTTTCTGCGTATTTCTGTTGTTGGCTCTGTACTTCAGAGGGATAAATACAATGAAAGAAAGTGAACAAGAATGAATGTTATACTCAAATATTTTAAGGTATTAAAATACCATCAGAAGTAGAAAGTTCATTTCAAATAGTTGTAATAATATTGTTTCACAACAATAAATATTTTGTAGTTTCTACAAGTAGGAAACCCAATCTAATGATGCTTTTCCATTCAATACCCTCTTAAGGAAAATGAAAAACTGTTAAGTTTCAATGTTTATTCTTCAGAAGCCAGACACAGAGTTCATGCCTCTTTTATATTATTTATCTCTTCTATTTCAATATTACATCTTGTTTCCTCTTATAGATTTTCAGGGGCAGAAATTTTTTGTGTTCTTGGTAGTGTTAACTTAAGGTCTGGTACATCACAAGTATTCACTAAATCACTGCCAAATACAGTCAGGTTTTCTTTACTTGAGTCCCTAAGCAGTCTCCAAATGTTATGAAAATGTTCATAAAATATTTGTATGTTTTTATGTGTGCATTTTTCCAGAGGGAGGAGCAATCATTTTCAGTAGATTTTCATATTGGAATTCATGAAAAATAAAGTTTTTGTGTTATCATCTCTCCTCTCCTCCAAAGCATTCAAGTTATTTGTAGTCTTCTATTTTTCAAATCCTCAAAAAAAGGATTTTCCAAATTATTTTATTATATACTTACCATTTTAGCATTGTATAGTCACTTTTTTTCTTCAGAGTACTCTAACTTCCTGAAGAGTCATTTCCATATCTTATTGCCTCTTAGATCTCAATACTCAGCATTTATCAGTGAGCCTGATACACAGTGTGTACTCAATATATTTGTCAACTTAATCAAAACCTGTAATTGTTACTACATACCAATTTTAGCCAATACTAAAAGAAAATGAGTAAATATGGTTCTGTCTTGTAGATGTGCATTCTTGACTCAGAATTTTCATTGCTTCAAGTTATATTAGTGTTGATAGTAGTGTTTACTTACTGCTTGAAGCATTTCTAACAGTGATGTATCCAGGATGTAAACTGCTATGAGGGTAATATAATGTTGTTAAGATAAATGACTTAAGGAAATTCCATAAGAGAAACTTACTGGAATGAAGTTGAAAATTATGGCAAAGGGATAAAAATGGACTGGTTTGTTGAGATTTGGGCTAAGAATTTAGTGAGAATTTGTACTGTGGAGATCCTATTGCCAACACTGATACCATTTAATTGACTTTAACACAAGGCAGCCCCTAGGTCACCAGCAAGAGGGAAGCACTAGTCTTCAAGATGAGTCTTTCTGTGGCTCCACACACCATCTCTACTAATATTTCTGAATGTTTTGCGATATATTAATATAACTCTCACCTACAAAGCTACCGTCATCTTGTAAATCGGGGTATTATTTTTATTCCTCACACCGGTCATTTTTACATAGCTTTCTCACCACAAGCCAAGAAGAAGAGTTAATATTGATATATTGTATATGACATTTTCACTGAAGAGGTGATGATGGGAAAAGGGGAAATAAAGGAGAACCTCATCTTACAATTCTGTGCTTATTTTGTTAAAGGTTAGAGCCACATTTAGCTTCTTAAGCCCTAGATTTCCATTTTAATTTAAGATTCCTTCCCAGTGACCTTTCTCTTTTACTGAGGAAAAAAAAAAAGTGTGTAGTCTGACAGTTTTATTCTTCAAAATCTACCCGCTTTTTTGACTTTTAAGTAAGAACTGAGAGAGTCTATCAGCGTCTGCAAAAGGCAGGCTTTTTTTTTTTTTTTTTTTTTTTTAAACTAAGGGACTTTTGAATTGTCTTTACTGGAGCTGGCATCATTCAGCCTAAGGCAAGAAAGAAAGTCATAAGAACAGTCTTTAAGAGTTGCATTTTTAATGGAGAGAAAACAGGGGAATACTACCTTGTCAATGTTATGGTATCTATAACCTCTCACTCCCTACTCCCTTGCAAACCTGCCAGGTACCATCAGCTTCTGAGGCATGTGGTCTGATAAAAATTATTGTTAATTTTTATTAGTACTTCTATTACTTTCTCTAAGGAGTGAAAGTGAGTGACAGAGTATTCACTAATAGTTACAACATATATATATATACTTTTTTTTATTCAGGTATTGGAAATCTCAGCAATTCAATGATACACACCATTAGTTCTAAAGCAGACTGATTAGAAAACACGATCTCAACATTGCAGCAGATATGTAGTTAAAACCTAGTCTAATGATCACAATTTAAAATGTCACAGTTTGTGTTTTTATAATGTGTTCTGCAAATGTCCTCTGTATAAAACATAAGAAAATTTAAAAATAGATTTCAAAAGTTCTAATAATATCAACACTTATTTATTAAGTACTAAAATACAAAGTACTATTCAAAAGAGACACACAATAAACAGGATAGACAGAGCAGCTGTCATCAAGGGGAAGATGGAACAGTGACTACATGCTATTGGTAACAAAATAGTTCAGTTGAAAGATGAGAAAGAAATAGTCACCCAGAAGTTTGTTTATCTAAACCAATTAAGTTCCCTGTAGACTTAATTTTGTTAAGTTTGGAAGAAGAATGTTTGACTAGAATTATTTGGTTCAATGGAAGATATTTTCTCTTACAGTTACAAATGAACAAATAAGCAAACAAAACAAGAACAGCAACTAACAACCTGGAAAGCATTTTTTCCCATAGTAATGATTGCCTAGTCACTCAGTTAACATTCTTGGTTCCCTCCCTTTCTTCTCCTTTTCTCTCTCCCTTTAACAAAGATTCAATCAACACCAAGTTTGTTCCAGGTACTAAGTTAGACACCTGGGATTTAAAGTATAGTACTGGCTTTATGGACCTACTATCTAATTGAGATGGAATGAGAAAACCTCTTTAAAAACAGAACATTTGTTTTATTTAAATAACTATATATATTAAACCTCATTACAAAGATTTGAAATGGAACAATAGGGAAGTAATGATGAATTCTGCACATGGATTCGGGAAGTCATATATATAAAGTTTTCTCATGAATGTATTTTGAAAGATACATGGAAGTATACTGTCTCATCAGGCTTATTTTCCATTAGAAGTTCATTGAGGGTTTCAAACTGCCCACCTCCTCACACCTCCTACACTCACACATACCCTACAATCACTTAAAATACTCTACACACTCTTTTTTCTCCCATCAGTTTAACTTCAGCCTATTTTTAAAGGTTCAGTTCAAGTCTTAAGACTTTCTTGAATTTCACAGAAAATGACACCTCCATGTCCACAGTTTGTTCTTAGATATAGCCAATAACATCTCTCACTAATTTTCTAGTTGTCTTAGATTTCATCGTTGTCTCTCCAAGTAAATGAGCAACTCTGTAAGTAGATAGTATAATCCTATGAATTCTCCTGGTTCTCTTGAAAGAAATTTAGAAGTTAGTAGCTGTGTACAATTAGTTCGGTTGTTTTCTCTGGGCTGTTCCTCTGACAGTTTGACAAATGCTTAATGATCCAACTTTTTTCCTTCACTGTCCCCATCTCTGACCCTATATGTGCATATTCTATTCTAGGCCATAAGCAATAAAATCTGTAACCAATTAAAGAGCACTATATCTTATTTTCCATAGGAAGACATACCAAGGGAAAAGATGGAAACACACCAATTGTTATATCACCAACCAAAAGTATGGTCTTTGTCTTTGCCTTAAAAACGTTACAGTGAAATTCATTCTCAGTGATAAAGGAGCTTGTTCTGGATTTAATAGTATCCTTCAAATGTAAAATGTTAAAGAATGGCTTCAAAGAAAGGTGATTAATACATAAGAAATATCATTTGTATATAGTAATTAGACACCTCAGGTGAATACTGGTTTCCAGAGTGGTACTCCATACATAATTTCTTATGTATGTACGTAACCTGGCTGGCTTGCTTTCTTTTTCTTTCTTTCTTTCTTTCTTTCTTTCTTTCTTTCTTTCTTTCTTTCTTTCTTTCTTTCTTTCTTTCTTTCTTTCTTTCTTTCCTTCTTTCTTTCTTTCCTTCTTTCTCTCTCTCTCTCTCTCTCTCTTTCTTTCTTTCAGACAGGATTTTGCTCTGCTCTGGCCTTATAACTACTCTGTTTCTAAACTGCAAGGAAGAAAAATTGTGAAGAATTTTTAAGAGTGAAAAAGCTGACTTCAGGTCTTTTTCTTTTCTATAGTTGCAAGTCTTTTAATGATCTTGTTTAAAGTAGATGCACATCTATTCTGTGAAGAAAAACCACGATGCTCTTTGATACCATGTTCTTCCTGCAGCTATTCGCTTCCTTAAGGAGAAGGGGAAAAAAAGTTTCTTGGACTTGAAACATTTGGATTAAGGGGGTCGGCTTATTATAGTGTCGTTATCTCCCCACTTCCTTCTGCCTGCACTGAGCTCAAAGAAATTTCTTTAGAAGTTTAGAAGGAAAAGGACATCTCCCTTGGGTTGTCCTTGAGCTAACAGCTGCAGACTTCAGATTTTCAAGGTAACTCATGCATCAGCACATGTAAGAAACCAGGTCCTGCCCTCACTTAAAAGTTCAAAGGCTATGGTTGAAAAATGTGCCCATACCAAGTGGCTTCTGAAGATGCTGAACCTTTAACAAGGTTAAAGGTTGGCAAATATTAGGAAGTTAGGGTGAAAAGACTCAATAAAAGCCTTCCATTAAAAGTTGGCCAAAAGAGAGATGATCTAGACAAGGTCAAAGAACAGAAGAGTTGAGCAGCAGGAAACACACACAGTGGTCACAAATCAAAGCAGAGAGAGAAATTGCTGAAGGAGATGTCCCTTCAAAGTGCTACAAATGTAGGGATATAAATCGAAATAAACTATTTTTAAAAGTCAAGTAGCAAGTACCTCCATGACTGTGATTTTTATGTGATTCAGGACTGTGTCAATCTAGGAGAATCCATCAGAGCTATATGGCATCTTTAATCTAGGATTAAGGTTTCAGGACTGCCTTAATAGAAAAGAATTGTCTTTATCATTAGTCTTCTTTTACTGCTTCAATAATATAGCTCCTGAAAAGTAGATAGCAAACTTACTATCATATTTCTTTTTTAATCTATAATTTTTATGTCTTTTTCTTTTAAAGACAAAGTATCTCATAATATTGCCCAGACTGGCCTCAAACTCTTGGCCTCAAGCAATTCTCCTGTCTCAGCCTCCCAAAGTGCTGAGGTTACAGGCATAAGCTACCATTTCTGGCAGATATCAAACTTCAATATGTCATCTGAGAGTATACTTTTAGTTTAATAAGACATTGTCTCTTATTCTTCTAGGAAAAATAATTACTTTGCCATGTTGTTATGAATTAAAATAAAACCAATTTTATATAATATTGGAAATTTTACATATATCTAATATTGTATAACATTGGAGATATATATCTTTCCAATAGAGAAATTAAATTTCCAAGAACACTGGGGGTGCCCACAATTGTTCTTAATTAGCCTCCAGAGTGATATTTCTTTTTTTTCTTTTTTTTTTTCTTTGAGATGGAGTCTCGCTCTGTCACCCAAGCTGGAGTGCTGTGGTGCGATTTCGGTTCACGGAAACCTCTGCCTCCTGGGTCCAAGTGATTCTCCTGTGTCAGCCTCCCGAGTAGCTGGGACTACAGCCGCATGCTACTGCAGCCAGCAATTTTTTGTATTTTTAGTAGAGATAGGGTTTCACCATGTTAGCCAGGATGGTCTCAATCTCCTGACCTCGTTATCTGCCTGCCTTGGCCTCCTACACTACTGGGATTACAGGCGTGAGCCACCACACCCAGCCTAGAGTGACATTTCTAAAAATACATATCTAATCCCATCACTGCTGATAATATCCTCAATCTTCATATTTTTGTAAGGATTAAGAGAAGTAGGGCCAGGTGCGGTGGCTCACACTTGCAATCCCAGCACTTTGGGAGGCCAAGGTGGGTGGATCATGAGGTCAGGAGTTCAAGACCAGCCTGGCCAAGATGGTGAAACCCTGTGTCTACTAAAAATACAAAAGTTAGTTGGGCCTGGTGGTACGCACCTGTAATCCCAGCTACTCTGGAGGCTGAGCCTTAGAATTACTTAAACCCAGGAGGCAGAGGTTCCAGAGAGCCGAGATAGCACCACTGTACTCCAGCCTGGGAGACAGAGTGAGACTCCAACTCAAAAAAAAAAAAAAAAAAAAAAAAGAAGTGATATATGTGAAAGTCCCAGTGCAATGCTATGTAGGAGGCTGTATAAAGAGATCAATAAATGCTGATCTTCCTCTTTTGACCTCCTTTGAATAACAATATGAAGACTATATCATATGAAAATCTCATACACCACAACACCCAGAAATTATGTACAAAATATTTTTCAAATTCCCTTTAAATTCCTTTTTTGTTTTTACAGAAGTAAGGACAACATGAGAGGGAAATTATAAAGAGGGAATCAGAAACAATCATAAATGTGAACAGGTACTGGGAATATAATAGGGAGATAGTGAGGATTTTCTATGGGATAAAAAATAGGAATTGGAGCTTAATGGACACAAGAGATGAAACCTTTGGTATAGCGGAGACAGAGTAGGACTCCAAATCAATGCACAAAGCTGAGGCTCAAAAAGACCATGTCCTCAGAGCAAACATGGCCTAAAAATAAAAATGAATCGCTATTCTGGCACAAATAGACCATCAAAAAACTTGCCTTTCTTAACCTGAGTGAATTTTAAAAATAAATAAAATAAATAAATAAAGTCTTTTTTGAGGATACTAAGAATTACCAAAACATTAATTAAAAATTTAGTAGAGAATAAAACAACATAATAGATCCGGAGAAGAAAGTCAATGGAAAAGCTAAAGACAGCTTTGAAAAAAAATTATTCAGAATATAGCACAGAGATATAAAAAATGTAAATGTAATGGAGTACCCTTTTTTTTAAACATTTTATTATTATTATTATTATTTACTTTTTTATTTTTTTATTTTTTATTATTATTATACTTTAAGTTCTAGGGTACATGTGCATAACGTGCAGGTCTGTTACACATGTATACTTGTGCCATGTTGCTGTGCTGCACCCATCAACTCGTCATTTACATCAGGTATAACTCCCAATGCAATCCCTTCCCCCTCCCCCATCCCCATGATAGGCCCCGGTGTGTGATGTTCCCCTTCCCGAGTCCAAGTGATCTCATTGTTCAGTTCCCACCTATGAGTGAGAACATGCGGTGTTTGGTTTTCTGTTCTTGTGATAGTTTGCTAAGAATGATGGTTTCCAGCTGCATCCACGTCCCTACAAAGGACACAAACTCATCCTTTTTTATGGCTGCATAGTATTCCATGGTGTATATGTGCCACATTTTCTTAATCCAGTCTGATGGACATCTGGGTTGATTCCAAGTCTTTGCTATTGTGAATAGTGCCGCAATAAACATACGTGTGCATGTGTCTTTATAGCAGCATGATTTATAATCCTTTGGGTATATACGCAGTAATGGGATGGCTGGGTCATATGGTACATCTAGTTCTAGATCCTTGAGGAATCGCCATACTGTTTTCCATAATGGTTGAACTAGTTTACAATCCCACCAACAGTGTAAAAGTGTTCCTATTTCTCCACATACTCTCCAGCACCTGTTGTTTCCTGACTTTTTAATGATTGCCATTCTAACTGGGGTGAGATGGTATCTCATTGTGGTTTTGATTTCCATTTCTCTAATGGCCAGTGATGATGAGCATTTTTTCATGTGTCTGTTGGCTGTGTGAATGTCTTCTTTTGAGAACTGTCTGTTCATATCCTTTGCCCACTTTTGGATGGAGTTGTTTGTTTTTATCTTGTAAATATGTTTGAGTTCTTTGCAGGTTCTGGATATTAGCCCTTTGTCAGATGAGTAGATTGCAAAAATTTTCTCCCATTCTGTAGGTTGCCTGTACACTCTGATGGTAGTTTCTTTTGCTGTGCAGAAGCTTTTTAGTTTAATTAGATCCCATTTGTCAATTTTGGCTTTTGCTGCCGTAGCTTTTGGTGTTTTAGACATGAAGTCTTTGCCCATGCCTATGTCCTGAATGGTACTACCTAGGTTTTCCTCTAGGGTTTTTATGGTATTAGGTCTAACATTAAAGTCTCTAATCCATCTTGAATTAATTTTCGTATAAGGAGTAAGGAAAGGATCCAGTTTCAGCTTTCTACTTATGGCTAGCCAATTTTCCCAGCACCATTTATTAAATAGGGAATCATTTCCCCATTTCTTGTTTTTCTCAGGTTTGTCAAAGATCAGATGGCTGTAGATGTGTGGTATTATTTCTGAGGACTCTGTTCTGTTCCATTGGTCTATATCTCTGTTTTGGTACCAGTACCATGCTGTTTGGTTACTGTAGCCTTGTAGTATAGTTTGAAGTCAGGTAGCGTGATGCCTCCAGCTTTGTTCCTTTGACTTAGGATTGTCTTGGAGATGCAGGCTCTTTTTTGGTTCCATATCAACTTTAAAGCAGTTTTTTCCAATTCAGTGAAGAAACTCATTGGTAGCTTGATGGGAATGGCATTGAATCTATAAATAACCTTGGGCAGTATGGCCATTTTCACGATATTGATTCTTCCTATCCATGAGCATGGTATGTTCTTCCATTTGTTTGTGTCCTCTTTGATTTCACTGAGCAGTGGTTTGTAGTTCTCCTTGAAGAGGTCCTTTACATCCCTTGTAAGTTGGATTCCTAGGTATTTTATTCTCTTTGAAGCAATTGTGAATGGAAGTTCATTCCTGATTTGGCTCTCTGTTTGTCTGTTACTGGTGTATAAGAATGCTTGTGATTTTTGCACGTTAATTTTGTATCCTGAGACTTTGCTGAAGTTGCTTATCAGCTTAAGGAGATTTTGGGCTGAGACAATGGGGTTTTCTAAATATACAATCATGTCATCTGCAAACAGGGACAATTTGACTTCTTCTTTTCCTAACTGAATCCCCTTGATTTCTTTCTCTTGCCTGATTGCCCTAGCCAGAACTTCCAACACTATGTTGAATAGGAGTGGTGAGAGAGGGCATCCCTGTCTTGTGCCAGTTTTCAAAGGGAATTTTTCCAGTTTTTGCCCATTCAGTATGATATTGGCTGTGGGTTTGTCATAAATAGCTCTTATTATTTTGAGGTACGTTCCATCAATACCGAATTTATTGAGCGTTTTTAGCATGAAGGGCTGTTGAATTTTGTCAAAAGACTTTTCTGCCTCTATTGAGATAATCATGTGGTTCTTGTCTTTGGTTCTGTTTATATGCTGGATTATGTTTATTGATTTGCAAATGTTGAACCAGCCTTGCATCCCAGGGATGAAGCCCACGTGATCATGGTGCATAAGCTTTTTGATGTGCTGCTGGATCCGGTTTGCCAGTATTTTATTGAGGATTTTTGCATCGATGTTCATCAGGGATATTGGTCTAAAATTCTCTTTTTTTGTTGTGTCTCTGCCAGGCTTTGGTATCAGGATGATGTTGGCCTCATAAAATGAGTTAGGGAGGATTCCCTCTTTTTCTATTGATTGGAATAGTTTCAGAAGGAATGGGACCAGCTCCTCCTTGTACCTCTGGTAGAATTCAGCTGTGAATCCATCTGGTCCTGGACTTTTTTTGGTTGGTAGGCTATTAATTATTGCCTCAATTTCAGAGCCTGCTATTGGTCTATTCAGGGATTCAACTTCTTCCTGGTTTAGTCTTGGGAGAGTGTAAGTGTCCAGGAAATTATCCATTTCTTCTAGATTTTCCAGTTTATTTGCGTAGAGGTGTTTATAGTATACTCTGATGGTAGTTTGTATTTCTGTGGGGTCGGTGGTGATATCCCCTTTATCATTTTTAATTGCGTTGATTTGATTCTTCTCTCTTTTCTTCTTTATTAGTCTTGCTAGTGGTCTGTCAATTTTGTTGATCTTTTCAAAAAACCAACTCCTGGATTCATTGATTTTTTGGAGGGTTTTTTGTGTCTCTCTCTCCTTCAGTTCTGCTCTTAGTTATTTCTTGCCTTCTGCTAGCTTTTGAATATGTTTGCTCTTGCTTCTCTAGTTCTTTTAATTGTGATGTTAGAGTGTCAATTTTAGATCTTTCCAACTTTCTCTTGTGGGCATTTAGTGCTATAAATTTTCCTCTACATGCTGCTTTAAATGTGTCCCAGAGATTCTGGTATGTTGTATCCTTGTTCTCATTGGTTTCAAAGAACATCTTTATTTCTGCCTTCATTTCGTTATGAACCCAGTAGTCATTCAGGAGCAGGTTGTTCAGTTTCCATGTAGTTGAGTGGTTTTGATTGAGTTTCTTAGTCCTGAATTCTAGTTTGATTGCACTGTGGTCTGAGAGACAGTTTGTTATAATTTCTGTTCTTGTACATTTGTTGAGGAGTGCTTTACTTCCAATTATGTGGTCAATTTTGGAATAAGTGCGATGTGGTGCTGAGAAGAATGTATATTCTGTTGATTTGGAGTGGAGAGTTCTATAGATGTCTATTAGGTCTGCTTGCTGCAGAGATGAGTTCAATTCCTGGATATCCTTATTAACTTTCTGTCTCGTTGATCTGTCTAATGTTGACAGTGGGGTGTTGAAGTTTCCCATTATTATTGTATGGGAGTCTAAGTCTGTTTGTAAGTCTCTAAGGACTTGCTTTATGAATCTGGGTGCTCCTGCATGGGGTGCATATATATTTAGGATAGTTAGCTCTTCCTGTTGAATTGATCCCTTTACCATTATGTAATGGCCTTCTATGTCTCTTTTGATCTTTGATGGTTTAAAGTCTGTTTTATCAGAGACTAGTATTGCAATCCCTGCTTTTTTTTTTGTTCACCATTTGCTTGGTAAATCTTCCTCCATCCCTTTATTTTGAGCCTATGTATGTCTCTGCATGTGATTTGGGTCTCCTGAATACTGCAGACTGATGGGTCTTGACTCTTTATCCAGTTTGTCAGTCTGTGTCTTTTAATTGGAGCATTTAGTCCATTTACATTTAAAGTTAATATTATTATGTGTGAACTTGATCCTGCCATGATGATATTAACTGTTTATTTTGCTCGTTAGTTGATGCAGTTTCTTCCTAGCCTCGATGGTCTTTACATTTTGGCATGTTTTTGCAATGGCTGGTTCCTGTTGTTCCTTTCCATGTTTAGTGCTTCCTTCAGGGTCTCTTGTAAGGCAGGCTTAGTGGTGACAAAATCTGTAAGCATTTGCTTATCTGTAAAGGATTTTATTTCTCCTTCACTTATGAAACTTAGTTTGGCTGGATATGAAATTCTGGTTTAAAATTCTTTTCTATAAGAATGTTGAATATTGGCCCCCACTCTTTTCTGGCTTGTAGAGTTTCTGCCGAGAGATCTGCTGTTAGTCTGATGGGCTTCCCTTTGTGGGTAACCCAATCTTTCTCTCTGGCTGCCCTTAAGATTTTTTCCTTCATTTCAATTTTGGTGAATCTGGCGATTATGTGTCTTGGAGTTGCTCTTCTCGAGGAGTATCTTTGTGGCGTTCTCTGTATTTCCTGGATTTGGATGTTGGCCTGCCCTACTAGGTTGGGGAAGTTCTCCTGGATGATATCCTGAAGAGTGTTTTCCAACTTGGTTCCATTTTCCCCCTCACTTTCAGGCACCCCAATCAGACGTAGATTTGGTCTTTTTACATAATCCCATACTTCTTGCAGGCTTTGTTCATTTCTTTTTCTTCTTTTTTCTTTTGGTTTCTCTTCTCACTTCATTTTGTTCATTTGATCCTCAATCGCTGATACTCTTTCTTCCAGTTGATCGAGTCGGTTACTGAAGCTTGTGCATCTGTCACGTATTTCTCGTGTCATGGTTTTCATCTCTTTCATTTCGTTTATGACCTTCTCTGCATTAATTACTCTGGCCATCAATTCTTCCACTTTTTTTTCAAGATATTTAGTTTCTTTGTGCTGGGTACGTAATTCATCCTTTAGCTCTGAGAAGTTTGATGGACTGAAGCCTTCTTCTCTCGTCTCATCAAAGTCATTCTCCATCAAGCTTTGATCTGTTGCTGGTGATGAGCTGCGCTCCTTTGCCGGGGGAGATGCGCTCTTATTTTTTGAATTTCCAGCTTTTCTGCCCTACTTTTTCCCCATCTTTGTGGTTTTATCTGCCTCTGGTCTTTGATGATGATGGTGACGTACTGATGGGGTTTTGGTGTAGGTGTCCTTCCTGTTTGATAGTTTTCCTTCTAACAGTCAGGACCCTCAGCTGTAGGTCTGTTGACGATTGCTTGAGGTCCACTCCAGACCCTGTTGGCCTGGGTGTCAGCAGCAGAGGCTGCAGAAGATAGAATATTGCTGAACAGCGAGTGTACCTGTCTGATTCTTGCTTTGGAGGCTTCCTCTCAGGGGTGTACTCCACCCTGTGAGGTGTGGGGTGTCAGACTGCCCCTAGTGGGGGATGTCTCCCAGTTAGGCTACTCAGTGGTCAAGGACCCACTTGAGCAGGCAGTCTGTCCGTTCTCAGATCTCAACCTCCGTGTTGGGAGATCCACTGCTCTCTTCAAAGCTGTTAGACAGAGTCGTTTGTGTCTGCAGAGGTTTCTGCTGCTTTTGTTGTTGTTTATCTGTGCCCTTTCCCCAGAGGTGGAGTCTACAGAGACAGGCAGGTTTCCTTGAGCTGCTGTGAGCTCCACGCAGTTTGAGCTTCCCAGCAGCTTTGTTTACCTACTTAAGCCTCAGCAATGGCGGGCGCCCCTCCCCCAGCCTGGCTGCTGCCTTGCTGTTAGATCGCAGACTGCTGTGCTAGCAATGAGGGGGGCTCCTTGGGCGTGGGACCCTTCCGGCCAGGTGTGGGATATAATCTCCTGGTGTGCCTGTTTGCTTAAAGCGCAGTATTGGGGTGGGAGTTACCCGATTTTCCAGGTGTTGTGTGTCTCAGTTCCCCTGGCTAGGAAAAGGGATTCCCTTTCCCCTTGCACTTCCCAGGTGAGGCAATGCCTCGCCCGCCCTGCTTCAGCTCTCGCTGGTCAGGCTGCAGCAGCTGACCAGCACCGATTGTCCAGCACTCCCTAGTGAGATGAACCCAGTACTTCAGTTGAAAATGCAGAAATCACCGGTCTTCTGTGTCTCTCACGCTGGGAGTTGGAGACTGGAGCTGTTCCTATTTGGCCATCTTGTTCCGCCCCTCCTGGAGTACCTTATTTTTAAGATTTTTTTTTCTTTCCTTCTATAGCTCTTTATAATAAAATAATAACTTTGACTCTCCTTTACACCAGGCACTCCTTTGCATTGTTAGCTGATCCAATTATGATTGCTTAGAAGTTCCAGAGACTGAATCTTGAGACAGTCCAGGTGTCCATGAAATTCTCCCCAACCAGGAGATCACTTCAAGGCTGTAGCTAATTTACAACTCAGTCTAGCCCTAGATAGCACCAGCCCATTCACCAGATGGGGCAATAACTCAAAACATGTAATCGGAGTAAGTCACTCACACCACACCACCTCACCTCTTCTGCCTGCCCTTCATTCCAAACTCCCCTTTTCTGCCCAGAAAACTTGAAATGGTTTCAAGGCAGAAAACTGAACTATTTCACCGTCGCTAGCTTGGGAAAACAAAGTCATTTTCCTTCCACCAAACCTTCTTCATGTTTGTTGGCTTTGCAAGCAGCAAGCAGCAGTAACTGTGTTCATTTGTATGAAGACTGTATAAGAAACCAGAAGTAGAATACATATTTCCATCATATGTCTATTAGGAGTTGCCAAAGTAGTGAATAGAATGAATGAAAAGAGTGTATTTCCAAGAATAGAAAAAATAGAAAAATTAATGGATTTGAAAATCTTAATTAGTATCAAATAATTTGGATATAGTAAATCTGCCTCTAAGCAAATACAGAAGTAAATCCAGATACCACAGAAGGAAGAACTTAGAAGCCAAAAGGAAGAGATGACAAATTACCTAAATAGGAAGAAAATTAGACTACAATAGACTTATTAAGCAGGTAAAAGATAGCGAAATAATGTATTAACATGCTGAGAAAAAGTAACTAGTAATACAGAATTCTATACCCCAGTAAACAATCATTTAAGATTTACAGTGGAATAAATGATTTTCCAACACCTGTAAGTAAGCACCTTTTCCAAAAGTTTCTCAAAGAAATAACTTCTAAAAGAAATAACATCTTCAAGAAAAAGAAAATTGGAAGTCAGAAAAAGTAAGACACCGGGAGGGAAATCGTAAGCAAATAAATTGTTAAACATACAGATGAATTTAAAGATGTATTAAATATAGAAGCAGTAATAACAAGAGACAGTCTGAGTCTAAAAATAAGGTAAGTAAAATACTGTGCATTAAAAATGTTAAGACCAATATTAGCAGTGAAACAAATTGCATACCTATATGTAGTTAGAGCAGAGATTAAACAATTAACATGAATATTATAATAATCTTCATAGCAATACTTTTAGGTGAAAATAACTGATTCAAGAAAAAATTAAAAGGCCGACTAGTTCTAAAACAACTTAATGAGTTAAATAAGTTATTAACAGATATAAAATAGGCACAAAGGGCATGCAAAGGCCAAATAAAGATTTAAATTCTACAAAAAGTGGAAGAGCAAGATTATCCAATTTTATTTAAGCTGTTTCAGAGAATAGAAATTGAGGAAATTATTCCTTATTCATTTCACAGATTAAGTATAATCTAATATTAACATCAAATAGCTTATAAAGAAGGCTAAGTATAGTCACATCTTATAAATCTAGATAAAAGAGCATTAAATAAAATAATAGAGAAGCAAATTCAATGATATACATAAACTCTATAATCAAATTATGTTCCTCTAAGAATGTAAGAATGTTTTAACATAAAACATTTAGTTTCATCTTACATTTTCCTCATTAACATATTAAATTTCAAAATTAGCATCTCAAAGGTACAAACATTAATATAACTCAGCAGGTATTAATGAAAACTCTTAGCAACTCAGTAATAGAAAGAAACTTCCTTAACCTAAAACTTGCAATAAACATCATACATAATGATAAAATAATAGAATTCCACTTAAAATCATTTATAAAATTTCACTTAAAAATAACCCCTAGAATGATTAAAAAGAAAGAAAAATATTTCTCCTCATTTATAATAATATGATTATCTGCTTAGAAAATTCAAGAAGAGTGATGATCATAACTAATAAAAGCTTTGCTGGCAAAGTTGTAAGATAAAACTTAAAATGAACAACACGTAAAGCAATTGTTTGCTTATGTACTCAAAAGAAATATTTAGAAGATATAATTAATTTAGAAACAAAAATATGACTGGAAATGGCACCAAATCTTAGGAATAAATTTTTAAAAC
The DNA here is from genome assembly GCF_047675955.1 of Chlorocebus sabaeus. NCBI lineage: Eukaryota > Metazoa > Chordata > Mammalia > Primates > Cercopithecidae > Chlorocebus > Chlorocebus sabaeus. The sequence continues at coordinate 27,005,627 of NC_132913.1, read as the reverse complement.
ATTCTTAAGAAGACATTTAGAAAATGTTGAGGTTTTAAAAAGACCTGAAATATTTGGATAAATGTCAATTGAAAGGAAGATTCACTACATAAATATAACATTTTCGAAAACTGTATCAATTTATACATGTAATACATTTTAATCAAAATGCCAACAAGTTGTATTATAGATCTTAAAAGCAGGACCCAATAATTCACATAGAAGGTGTCTAATGAGATTTCCTGTGAATTATTTTTATTCTGATTCATATCAATTGATTCTCTTCAGGAGAAAACTTAGAGGATGGAAAAAGCAACTAGTAATATGAGAAACTCCAATATTTTGTCTAGGCCTAAATACTCCCCTAGCAAAGTAAATATGTGTCTAATTAAAAGGAAGTATCAAACGAGTTATTTAACCTTGTATAATCAATTCAGCCAACTAGGATGTTTATGTGTGTGTGTGTATGTAAACACTTCAATACATTTCTTCTCCTTATATAGAGACAACTATTTAATTCAATATCAGTGGGATGGGAAACATCAAGGTTAAGGTAAGGGACCAAATGTATATAAGTAGTTTTGCTCCAATCCTAAATCTCACTACAGCAACTATAAAGAAATTATTTAAAAATATATAAATCCATAAGGGGAGGAATAACAGGAAAGGAAACAGTAATAAGAAAAATTTGTAACTGAAAAAAGGGTGGAGGAATAATCTCTTAGCAGACTCAGGGAAGTCTAATCCTAAATCAGTAGTTTAGAAAGCTGAGAAATATCATAAAGTCTTCAAAAAGCTCAAGAATTGGTAAAACCAGTTACCTTTGGAATGAAGGAAATGGCTAAAACATGGAGAATACACATAAAGGTGTTCCATTTACTCTATAAATGACCTCTGGCAGATGACAGATTTATGCTATGGAGAGAATAAAAGAGAAGAGATTTGATAAGAGGACAAATAGCTCAATTATATACATGAGTACTATACCAGCAGTAGGGGATTGATATATTCTGACTATTGAATATTGGCAGTCCAAGTTATCTTCCTTGACTCAGGTTCCCAGAATGATGCAGAATTGTATAACTACCTGCAGAGAATACAAGAAATCTTACCAAACCAAAACCTAAATTTAACACTGAGGTACCATATAATGGTCCAAATGATTGTCATGTGCTAAAACTTAAATATGGTAAGATCTATCTATGTGCTCAGAGTTTGCAAGAAACTTTTTAGTACCCTACTCCTGCAAAGGGTAGACTGCCAAGGATTGCTCTCATTAGAAATAAAAACAGTAGACAATAGTACCAAGCAAGATGGCAGAATAAAAAGCTCCACTGATTGTCCTCCCTAAAAAGACACCAAGTTAACAACATCTCCACAGAGAAAACACATTAATAACACATAAAAATCAGACAAGTGCTGATAGTACCTGTTTTTAACTTCATATTGCTGAAATAGGCACCAAAAAGAAAAAACTCTTGAATCACCGACACCACCCCTCACCTAACACCAGCAGACATGGTATGGCTCAGAGAAAGTCTGTGGGCACTTGGGAAAGGAGAACACAGCAATAATAAGGCATTGAACTCAGTCTATTCTGTTAGAGCAGAAAGGAAAACCAGACCAAGCTCAGCTGATGCCTGCCCACAGAAGGATCATTTAAATTAACTCTAGTCAGAAGGGAATAGCCTTTTCAGCAACCCGAACTTGAGTGTCCACAAACCTCATCATTGAGGGCCAAAGTGCTCTTGATATCTAAGTAAATTTGAAAGACAGTTTAGGCCTTAAGAACTGCCACTCTTAGGTGAGTCCTAGGGCAGTACTAGGCCCAGAGACAGTAGACTATTGGGGGGGGGGGGGGGCCATGATACATTGAGAGACCAGCTGGGGAAATCAAGGGAGTGCTGACATCACCTCTTCTCTAACCCTAGGATGCACAGCTATGACTCCACAAGAGATCCCTTCCTTCCATTTGAGGAGAAGAGAGGGAGAATTGGAAGGACTTTGCCTTTTATCTTGGATACAAGCTTAGCCACAGCAGGATAGTCATGGGGCTACCCCTTCCAAGCCCTAGCTCCCAGACATTTCTAGATGCATACTGAGCTACAAGGGGACCCACTGCCTTGAAGGAAAGAATGTATTCCTGGCAGCATTTATCACCTGCTTATTGCAGAGCCCTTGGGCCCTGAATAACCAGCAGCAATAACCAGGTACTACGTTGAAGGCCCTGGTGAGCCTCTGAGACTTGTTGGCTTCAGGTACCAACATCACCACAAGGGGGATGGAGCACCAGGTGGGCTCATGGGGTCCCTAATTTCAGGACTTGACTCTTGGACAGCATTTATAGAACTGCCCTGGACCAGAGAGGTGCCCATTGCCCTGAAGGGTGAGTCCCAGACCAGGCAGCATTCACCATAAGCTGACTTAAAAGTCCTTAGACCTTAAGGGAACATTGGTGGTAGTCTGACAGTACTCCTCATAGCTAGGGCTGGCATTGGTTATGTGGTGAGATTGGTCACTCTTCTCCTTCAGAAAAAAGAAGAAAGAGTGGGAAGAACTGAGTTTTGTGGTTTGAGTGCTGGTTTGACCACAATATAATAGAATACCGGCTAGACTTCTGAATTTTTTTACTGTAGTCCCTGACTCCCAGACACACTTCTGAACTCACCCAGGGCTTGGGGGATCTCATTTCCCTGAATGGAAGGACAAAGTCCTAGCTGGCTTTGCCATCTGTTGATTGTAGAGCCCTAGGGCCTTGAGCAAACATAGGCATTAGCCAGAGAGTGGCATTGCGAGAGACTCAGCACAGTCATAGTGGTGGTGGCCACAGGTGTGCTTGTATCACTCCACCCCCAGATTTAGATGGTTCAGAACAGAGATGGAGAGAGAAAGAAAGAGACTCTGCATGCTTGGAAGAAAGTAAGAGAAGAAAACAAGAGTCTCTGCCTGGTAAGACAGATGATTCTCCTGGATCTTGTCCTAGATCATCAAGGCAATACCTCCACCAGTCTACAAGAAGCACAGTATTACTGAGCTTTGGGTGGCCCGTAAAGCAGACGCAGCTTAGATCACAACACCCAAGTCCGTTCAAATATCTGGAAAGCCTTCCCAAGAAGAACAGCTACAAATAAGTACAGACAATGAAGACTACAATAAATACCAAATTCTTTAATGCCCAGACACCAAAGAACATCTACTAGCATCAGCACTATCTGGGAAATGTTACCTCAACCAAATGAATTAAGTAAGGCACTGGGGACCAATCCTGGAGAAATAGAGATATGTGAACTTTCAGACAGAGAATTCAAACTAGCTTTGTTGAGGAAACTTAAAGAAATTCAAGAGAATACAGAGAAGGAATTTAAAATTCTATCAAATAAACTTAACAAAGAGATTAAAATAATTTAAAGGAATTAAGCAGGAATTCTGGAGCAAAATGCAATTGGTATACTGAAGAATTCATTGAAATCCTTTAATAGCAGAATCAGTCAAGCAGAAGAAAGAATTAGTGGGCCTGAAAAGAGGCTATTTGAAAATACACGGTCAAAGGAGATATAAGAAAAAAAAAAAAAAAAAGAATGAAGTACACCTATAGAATCTAGAAAATAGCTTCAAAAGGGTAAGTTCAAGAGTTATTGACCTTGAAGAGGGAGTAGAGAAAAAGATAGGGGTAGAAAGTTTATTCAAAAGAATAGTAACAGGCCAAGGTGGGTGGATCACAAGGTCAGGAATTTGAGACCAGTCTGGCCAATATGGTGAAACACCATCTCTACTAAAAATACAAAAATTAGCCAGGCATGGTAGCAGGTACCTGTAATTCCAGCTACTTGGGAGGCTGAGGCAGGAGAATCGCTTGAATCCAGGAGGCAGAGGTTGCAGTGAACTGAGATCGTGTCACTGCACTCTAGCCTGGGCGACAGAGCAAGACTCCATCTCAAAAAAAAAAAAAAAAAAGAAAGGATAGAATAGTAACAGAGAGGTTCCAAAAACTAAAGAAAAGTATCAATACCGAAGTACACAATGGTTATAGAATATTAGAACACCAAAAAGATTTAACCCAAAGAAGACTACCCCAAGGCATCTTATAATCAAATTGTCAAATGTCAAAGATAAAGAAAGGCTCCTAAAAGCAGCAAGACAAAAGAAACAAACGACACACAATGGAGCTCCAATACATCTGGCAGCAGACTTTTCAGTGAAGATCTTAGAGCCAGAAGAGAGTGCTATGAGATATTTAAAGTATCGAAGAGAAAAATGAAAACAAAAACAAAAACACCTTTACTCTAGAATAGTGTATCCAGCAAAAACAAACTTTAAACATGAAGGATAAATAAAAACTTTCCCAGACAAACCAAAGCTAAGGGATTTCATCAATTTCAGACCTGTCCTACAAGAAATGCTAAAGGAAGTACTACAATCAGAAAGAAAAGGACATTAGTGAGCATTAAATAATCACTGGAAGGTACAAAACTTACTAATAATAGTAAGTACACACACACACACAAACTGAATTTTATAACACTGTAACTGTAGTGTGTAAACTATTCTTGTCCTAAGTAGAAGAAATAATGAACCAATCAAAAATGATAACTACAACAACTTTTCTTCATCTCTTTCTCTTTTTTTTTTTGAGACAGGGTCTCAGTCTGTTGCCCAGGCTGGAGTGCAGTGGTGTGATCTTGGCTCACTGCAAACTTCACCTTCCAGGCTCAAGCAATGCTTGTGCCTCAGCCTCTCAATTAACTAGAATTATAATCACATGCCACCATGCCTTGCTAATTTTGGTATTTTTAGTATAGATGGGGTTTCATCATGTTACCTAGACTGGTCTCAAATTGTTGATCCCAAGTGATCTGCCCATCTCAGCCTGAAAAAGTGGTGGGATTACAGGAAACAGTCACTGCACCTGGTCAGCAACTTTTTAAAACTTAGTCAAAACAATAAGATATAAGCAGAAACAACAAAATTTTTAAAAAGCAGAAGGACTATGCTAATGTGAGGTTGTATTAGTTATATTTTTGCTCGTTTGTTTGTTGGTTTATGCAAGTAGTGTTATAGTGTTATCCGCTTAAAATAATGGATTATAAGATAATATTTGCAAGCTTTATGGTAACCTAAAATAAAAAAAAAAAAAAAAACAATGAATACACAAAAAATAAAAAGCAAGAAACTAAGTCATACCAACAGAGAATATCATCTTCACAAGAGGAAAATAGGAATCACAGAAAGAAGAGAAGACCACACAATAACCAGAGAACAAATAATAAAATGGTAAGAGTAAGTCCTTACTTATTAATAATAATACTGACTGTAAATTGGCTGCACAATGGCTCATTCCTGTAATCCTAGCACTTTGGGAAGTCAAGGCAGGTGGATAACTTGAGGTTAGCTTGAGACCACATCGGCCAACATGGTAGAATCCCGTCTCTACTAAAAATACAAAAATTAGTCAGGTGTGATGGTGTGTGTCTGTAATCCCAGCTACTCAGGAGGCTGCAGCAGGAGAATTTCTTGAATCTGAGAGGCAGAGGTTGCAGTAAGCCAAGATCACACCACTCCACTGATCACTGTACTCCAGCCTGGGTGACAGAGTGAGCCTCCAGCTCAAATAATAATAATAATAGTAATAATAATAATGATAATAAATACTGACTGTAAATGGAATCAAGTTTCCAATCAAAACACAGAGACTGGATAAATGGATTTTAAAAAATCAAAATTCAAACTCAAAATGAATAGAAAAAATAATAAAGATCAGAGCAGAAATAAATGAAATTAAAACAGTAAAAAAATCAATGGAACAAAAAGTTGTTTTTTGAAAAACTAAACAAAATTGACAAACCTTTATCCAGATTAACTAAGAAAAAAAGAAGGAAGACCCAAATAAATAAAACAAGAAATGAAAATGGATACATTACAACTGATAATGAAGAAACTTAAAGTATTAATAGTCGCTACTATGAGCAAATACATGCCAATAAATTGGAAAATCTAGAAGTAATAGACAATTTCCTGGACACATGCAACCTACCAAGGTTGAACCAGGAAGAAATTCAAAACCTAACAGACCAATAACAAGTAACAAGATTGAAGCCATAATAAAAAGTCTCCAAGTAAAGAAAAGCTTGAGACCCAATGAGTTTACTGCTGAATTCTACCAAATATTTAAATAAGAACCAATACCAATCTTACTCAAACTATTTCAAAGAATAGAGGGGAAGGAAATACTTCCAAACTCATTCTACAAGGACCACATTACTCTGACATCAAAACCAGACAAAGACATATCAACAAAAGAAAACTACAAGTCAATATCTCTGATGAATATTGATGTACAAAGTCTCAACAAAATACTAGTAAACCAAATTCAACAACACATTAGCAAGATTATTCATTATGACAGTTTTAATCCTTATTTATGCTGCTATGAAGAAATACCTGAAAGTGGATAATTTGTAAAGAAAAGAGGTTTAATTGACTCACAGTTCCACATGGCTGAGGAGGCCTCAAGAAACTTGCAATCATGGTGGAAGGGGAACCAAACATGTCCTTTTTCACAGGACAGCAGGAGAGAGAAGTGCCAAGCAAAGGGGGAAAAGCTCCTTATAAAACCATCAGATCTTATGAGAACTCACTCTCAGAAGAACAGCATAGGTGTAACTGTTGCCATTATTCAATTACCTTCCACTGGGTCCCTCCCATAGCAGGTAGGGCTTATGAGAACTACAATTCAATATGAGATTTGGTTGGGGACACAGCCAAACCATATTAATGACCAAGTGTGATTTATCCCTGGAATGCAAGGATGGTTCAACATACACAAATCAATCAATGTTATACATGATATCAACAGAATGTGGAAAAAACATATAATCATTTCAATTGATGCTGAAAAAGCATTTGATAAAACTCAATATGCCTTCATGATAGAAACCCTCAAAAACTAAGTTAAGAAGGAACATACTGTAACGTAATAAAAACCATATATGACATACCCACAGCTAGTATGATAATGAATGAGAAATAACTGAAAGCCCTACCTATAAGATCTGGAACTCAACAAGGATGCCCACTATCAGCACTGTTATTCAACAAAGTACTGGAAATCCTAGCCAAACCTAGCAATGAGACACGATAAAAATATAAAAGAGCATCCAAATTGAAAAGGAAGAAACTAAATTATTCTGGTTTGCAGATGATATTATCTTATATTTGAAAAAACCTGAAGACTCCACAAGAAGACTATTAGAATGAATAAACAAGTTCGGTAAAGTTGCAAGATACATAATCAACATAAAAAATTAGCATTTCTATATGTCAAAAGTAACAATGTGAAAAAGAAACTTAGAAAGTTATTCCATTTGCAATAGCTACACATAAAATTAAATACATAGAAATTAACCAAAGATGTGAAAGATCTCTATAATAAAAATAATAAAATACTAATGAAAGAAATTGAAGAGGACACCAAAAAATTAAAAAGTATTCCATGTTCATGGATTGAAATAATTAATATTGTTAAAATGTTCATATTACACAAAGCAATCTACAGATTCAATGCAATCCCTAGCAAAATACCAATAACATTCTTCACAGAAATAGAAAAAAAAGTCCTAAAATTTATATGGAACCACAGAAGACCCAGAATAACCAAAAAGTTTCTTGAGCAATACCCCACAAGCACAGACAACCAAAGCAAACATGGACAAATTGTATCACATCAAGTTAAAAAGCTTCTCCACAGCAAAGAATGCAATCAACAAAGTGAAGAAACAACCCAAACAATAGGAGAAAATATTTGCAAACTATGCCTTTGACAAGGAATTAATAACCAGGATATATAAAGAGCACAAACAATTCTATAGAAAAAAGTCTAATAATCCAATCTAAAGATAGGCAAAAGATTTGAAGAGACATTTCTCAAGAAAAGACATAAAAACAGAAAATAAGCATAAGAAAAGTTGCTAAACATCATTGATCATCAGATAAATGCAAATAAAAAACTACAATAAAGATATCATCTCATCTCAGTTAAAATGACTTATATCAAAAAGACAGAAAGTAACAAATGCTAATGAGGATGTGGAGAAAAGGGAATCCTTGTACACTGTTGGTGGGAATGTAAATTAGTACAATCACTGTGGCGAACAGTTTGGGAGTTCCCCAAAAAGTTTAAAATAGAGCTACCATATTATCCAGAACTCCCACTGCTGGGTATATACCCAGAAGAAAGTCAATCAGTATATTGAAGAGATATCTACACTCCTGTTTGTTGCAGCAGTGATTACAATGGCCAAGATTTGGAAGCAACCTAAGTTTCCATCAGCAGATAAATGAATTTTAAAATGTGGTACATATACACAATGCTGTACTAGTAAGCCATGAAAAAAATGAGATCCAGTTATTTGCAACAACATGGATGAAACTGGAGGTCATTATGTCAAGAGAAACAAGTGAGGCACAAAAATACAAATATCACATGTTCTCACTTATTTGTGGGATCTAAAAATCAAACAATTGAACTCATGGACATACAGAGAAAAAGGATGGGAAAGCTAGTGGGGGGGCTGGGGTGGGGCAGTATGTGCGGAAGGTTAATCGGTTAAGAAAAGAATTAGAAAGTATAAATAAGACTTACTATTTGAAAGCACAACAGGGTGACTATAGTTAATAATGACTTAATTGTACATTCTAATAACTAAAGAGTATAGTTGGATTGTTTGCAACTCAATGGAAAAAATGCTTGAGTGGATGGATTCCCTATTCTCTATGATGTGCTTATTTCACACTGCATGCCTGTATCAAAACATCTCTTGTACTTCATAAATATATATACCTACTATGTACCTACAAAAATTAATCAGTAGATGAAATCAATAGGAGAAATAAAATATTCAGGAAAAAGAAAATGGTGATGTACCTATACATTATACACATAAAAATTTACTTGTATATTTATATTATATGTTTATATATTTTATATATACATGTAAATATATGTACATACATATAAAAATATACACACACATATACAAAGCTGTCATTAATCTCTCCAGAAAAATGGAAATATTAATTACACTAAAAAATGCTTAAAATTAAAATATTTGAAAAATAAAATAAGCTCTTACAAATTAAAAGATATGCTAGCAATAATCCTCACTGTAAGACTCGAAAAGAATAATTGAGCTGCTGTGCCAGAAAGTGACTAAAATATATAAGTAAATAAATAAATGGACAACATAGATTAAAATGTTAGATTATGTGATAGATTAAAATGCCTGCCAAGATTTTGGGCACTCATCGAAAATTCAATCTAATTTTCTTTCTTTTAAATCTAGGCTGGATACAGTGACTGCTTTAACAAATAGAATATGGCAGAAGTGACATGGGAAAGAAAAGATCAACAGAATTGGCTTGTGATTTATTAACTCCCTTCAACAGGGGCATGTCCCTGGGGAGAAATAAATGCAGTGTACCTAGTCTAATGTCTGGGGCCCTGGGTATATAAACTAATATTTACTAAGAAGAAGAGATTGTGTTTTTTGAAACCCCTCAGCAGAATGTTCTCTAACTAAAAGATCATTTTGAGTAAAAAGAGAGAGACAAAAGTAACCTGTGATGTTTGGCTTCTTTGGGAATGTCACAAAAAACATACAGTTCTATAGAGTATAAGCTGGGCAGAACTGTCAAAAGCAATCAATTTTAGCACTTTGGGAATCAACCGAAGATATTCAACAAAGAAAAAGTATATTTATGAGAAACACTGAATTTCAGGTAAGACCAACATGTTCTTGCCCCAGGACTGCTCCCTTGCAAAAACTGCATCTGTTGTTGTGCATTAGAGATGTATTTCTGATGCAGAAGGATATGATTTGCAGGAATGCCCTTGACATTACTAGATCACTCCACATTGCATTAATCTCTCAATTACCTGTATCTTTGACACAATCATGAAAGCTTGCTATTGGGTGCTGTGGACTGAATTTTGTCCACCTCAAATTCATATGTTGAAGCCCTAACCCACAATGTGACTGTATTTGGAGATAGGGCCTTTGGGAAGTAATTAGGGTTAAATGAGGTTGTGAGGGTGGGGACCTCATGGTGGGATTAGTCCACTTACAAGAAGAGACACCAGAGAGCTTGCTTTCTTTCTCAGCCATGTGAGGACGCAATAGAAGACGGCCATCTGCAAGCCAGGAAGAGGGCTCTCACCAGGAACCAGATTAACTCTTATGTTGATTTTGGCCTTCCCAGACTCCAGAATTTTAAGAATAAATTACTGCTTTTTAAGCAACCCAGTCTATGGTAAATGGGTAAAAACAAATTTAGAAAGAATAAATAAGACTTATTATTCGATAGCACAACAGGGCGACTATAGTTAATAATGACTTAACTGTACATTTTAATAACTAAAGAGTATAGTTGGATTGTTTGCAACTCATTGGAAAATTGCTTGAGTGGATGAATCCCCCATTTGTCTATGGTATTTTGTTATGACAGCCCAAGCTGACTAAGACACTGTGTAAAATCTTTCATTTACAAGTTTCATTTGACAGCCTGATCTTGTGCATTAATTCAAGATATTCTGCCAGTTTCCAGGCCCAGGCCTTAAGAGACTGACAGCTTCCTTCTTCATTCTTGGAATACTTTTCCTATGCAGCCCTGTAGGAGATCTAACACCCTTTCCTTTGAATCTGAGGTTTCAGTGACTGTTTTTACCAATGGAATATGGTAGAAATGATGCTGTGCTAATTTCTAGGAACAGACCTTTAGACAGTAACACCTTCATTATTTTTGTCCCTTGAAACCTTCTCTCTTGTACCCTTAAGACACTGTATCAGAAGTTAGACTACCCTGAGATTACCTGGGGTGGGAAGGCACTTTGGTAAACAGTCCCAGTAAGCCCAGCCCTTCATCCTTCCCCACCAAGGGTGTCACGTCATGAGATAGTGTCTTGGTTCATCCACTCCATCTGTTAGATGAGGTCTGAGTCAATGCCACAAGAGTACAGAGAATTGTCCAATCCAATGAAGCCATGCCTGAATTCCCAACACCCCAAATCATCAGATATAATAAAATTGTTCTTATGCCACTAAGTTGTGGGTTACTTTGTTTGGCTGCAATACATAACCAAATCAAGGAAAAAACATACATAAAATTAGAGGACAAATTCAGAAAGTGCAGCACTTTAAAAAGTTTTAGAAGGAGAGAATAGGAAAGCATATGGAAGAATCAGTGAAAAGTTGTGTGAAGATTTCCCAAAACTGAACACAAATTTCTAGGTTCAAAATGCCCACCAAGTACACAGGATCATGGCTAGATCTATACCAAGGCACATCAGTGTAAAATTCAGTACTCTGGGGAATAAAAAGTAAATATCTGAATTTCTGAAAAAGGACAAAAATAAAAGCCAACCCCTCTCCCCGCAAAAAGCAAAACATTAATATAACAAATAATAAGAACTTAGTATGGCTCCCAGCTTCTTAACAATGAAACAATGCCTTCAAATTTCTGAAGGAAATTTGTTTTTAACAGATTTTATGTCAGCTTAAGTTATTAATCAAAAGTGAGGGCAAAGTCAAGTCATTTTAAACATGCACGTCCTCGCATAAAAGACTATTCCAAGTCAACCTTTTGTCAGGAAGCCACTGGAGGTTAGCCTCCAATTTTACAAAATGCAAGTAAAATAAGAATAAGGAATATGAAAAATAGAAGATTCAATGAAGAGATATGCAAGGAAATCTGCAGGAGTTTGACAGAGAGCTCTCAACATGGTAACTGCACCTTCCTGGGATGAAGCAACCGGTACACAGCAGCCAGTACAGAGTGGGCCATTATGACTCAAGAAGTAAGAATTTCATTGCCATCATCATGTCTTTTGCTGTTCAATATTAAACCAATGGAATTGCTAGATAATGTGATCCATAAAAGAAGGATATGAGCAAAAAGATATATATGTGTGTGTGTGTGTGTGTGTATATATATATATATATAATTTTTTCAAATAGGAAAAAGAAAGGAGAGCAAAATACCATTCCCAGGTTACTTGTGCAGTAGGCCTGATGAACAACCAGCCTGGATAGAAGACTGAAAATTTCTAAGAGTTTCTCCAAGTGGGAAAATTAACAGAACCTCTAAATAACCAAATGAGATTTACCTTTTAAAAAATTAAACTATGAAAAATTAGCATAAGGTACAAAAAAATACTAAGCAAATTGAAAATATCAGCAATTAATAACTTCAGGAAAAACACAGAACATAAAAGAAATGCAATGAGGGTGGAAGGAATGTAGAGAGAAGAGGATTCGGGAAGGGGATTTGGGAAGGGTTTATAAGAGATGACTTTAACCCTAATCTAAAAAATAAGTAGAATGTCAATGGGCAGAGGGATAAGCTCATGGTATGTGCCATGAAGTGAATGCAGCAGAGTAATTTAGCTAAATTGTCTAAAATTTAAATGTGACCAAGGGCCTGACAGAAAATATAAATACAAAAATGATTTTTCTCATCTTCTATAGATTGCTGCCACACAAGAATCTAAGCCTAAATTTGCCATATATTCTAATGTTTTACAAGAAGTAAAATATCTTGATTTGTATATGAGAGCTTGATTGTTAAATCTTCACAATAATGATGCATAACATTTATATATATGTGTGTGTATATATATGTGTGTATGTGTGTGTATATATGTGTGTGTGTGTGTAGATATATATGATAAAATAAGCCCAGGCCAAATAAAAAATGAATCTGTCATGAGAATGTGGCAACTACCAGTTTGCAATCTCTGGATAAATCATGCATTTATTTTTTTCTTTTTTTGAGACAGAGTTTCTCTCTTGTTGCTCAGGCTGGAGTGCAATGGGCGTGATCTCTGCTCACTGCAACTTCCATCTCTCACCTTCAAGCGATTCTCCTGCTTCAACCTCCCAAGTAGCCAGGATTACAGGCATGTGCCACCACGCTGGGCTAATTTTGTATTTTTAGTAGAGACGGGGTTTCTCCATCTTGGCCAGGCTGGTCTCTAACTCCTGACCTCAGGTGATCCACCCGCCTTGGCCTCCCAAAGTGCTGGGATTACAGGCGTGACTCACAGCGCCCGGCTAATCATGCATCTTAGAAGTGAGTGTGAGGCAGTGTAAGAGGTAAGCTAAGCCCAGGTTATAAGGGAACTTGAAATTCAAGAAAAGGAGCAATACTCAGAACCTCTTGAACGTTTTTGAGAAGGAAAATGATATAATGACAGCTATGGCTAAAATTATTGTTTTTTCCCTGAAATGTTTTTTTAAAATATATTTTACTCTTAGTAACAAAAGTAGGATATCTAACATATGGATGTTGTCCGAAAAATTCGTGATTATGCAGAATGAATGAGTCTCTAGATGCTTGAAAATGTAACCAAATGCACGAGCCACTCCTGCTTTTAAAAATCAAATAACAAGGACAAGGTGTGGTAGAAGGAAAGTTATTTTATTTTCCAAAGTTAGCAGTAGGGAAGCTATTCAGGCTCTTGCCTAAACAAAACTGTGTAAAAATTAATAGGCAAAAAGCTAGGTTTAAAGAAAGAGAAGTTTGGTATGGAGGGCATGTGGGGTGCTTGAGGCAATGCAGGTCTATTTGATTTGTTGCAATCTGGTGAATGGGTTGTTGCCACCGTGGGCTCAACCAGCTTGTAAACTAGCACTCCCTGAAGTAAGCTGGTGAGGGATAATTGTACAGACATCTGAATTGTCTCCAGATTTAGTCTCTTGAACTTCTAAGCAAACGTAATTAGGTAAGCTAGAAATGCAAGGACATGCCCGGTGGAAAGAAGAAGAGTAAAGGTTATTATTTCGTTACTAAAAAGTTAATACAAATCACTGCAGAAGGAATAGGAAACGAAACTTAAAAATAGGGTATTCAGTTCCAAAAACAGGTCATTTAATTGAAGGGGATTTTGAAATTAGTGAAATATAGAAAAAGAAGATATGCGCTATGTTTGTGTTCAGATTCCAGTTCTGCTACTGAAACTGGAGAGTTCGCAGATCCCCGTCGCAGAACCTATGGCACGGGTGTGGTCTGTTAGGTCCTTGCGGTTGCTCAAAGCCCTTATGGGAGGGGAAGCACACAGACAGACAGGTGAAGGAGCCCCAGTGGGTGTGTTGTGCAATTTTAGCCTTGCAGTTCATGGACGACTTGAGTGTTAATCAGCTCAAAGGACCCTCTGCCTTTCTGCAAAGGCAGAGGGCCAGTGTGACAGTTTTCTGTATCCCACGCTCTTGTCCAGTTTCCTGAAAAAACTGGATAGCACACGGATTCCAAGGATGAATGCAGGAGTTTTACTGAGTGGTGGAGGTGCCTGTCAGCGGGATGGGCAGCCAGAAGCGGGGAATGGAGTGGGAAGGTGATCTTCCCCTGGAGCCTGGTTGTCCAGCTGCCGATCCTCTCTCCAACTGCCCCCAAGCAAACTCCTTTCTGCATTCAGATATTTCTTTTCTTTTCTCTGCTGCCTCTTCTCTCTTTTTCTGCCGTGCCATTCTACCGTCCATCTGCTTGTCTCCTCATCTCCTCGCCTGCTGGTCTGCCTCTGGAGCCTGGGGTTTGGGGTTTATATGGGTACAGGATAGGGGGTGTTGTGGGTCAAAAGGCAACTTTCTGGGAGCAAAATCAGGAATGCGGATCCTCACTTAGGGCTGCCGATCTTCAGGCTTGAGGGCGGGGCCTTTGCCCGGGAACCGCCCTCTTCCACCGGTGTTTCCGTCTCCTGTCCATAGGTATCACTACTCACCAGCTGTGTGATGTTGTAGAATTTGGTTAGCATTTCTGGGTTTCCACATTCTCAACGCAATGGAAATAATACTTATTTCAGTTATTATAAAGATACCTGACATTATGCATGTAATTTTTAGTTTAGTGACTGTCATTTAATAAGTAATTAATAATCAGCAGGTATTTTGTCTTTTACTCATTTACTTATTCGTCTTATCTTCTTAATTGGTAACATCATACATCACCCTTATCCAAGATAGTTCAAAGTCTTTCGAATTGGGAGAAATCAATAGTTAAAACTGATCTTTGGAAATAAATGATTGAAGAACAATTTATTTCATAAAAAATATCATTGAGAGTATTTTCTGCTTCAACATAAGAAGCAGAGCAGTATTTAAGAGGAATTTAACAAGGATAGTATTATTATAAATTAATTTAAGTTGACACCCTTCAACCAGAAGTTGTAAAGGAAGCCAGAGGCATATCTGGAGTGAGAAAAATGTAATAAGCCAATGTTTAGAGAAAAAAAAAAAAAAAAAAAAAACCTGATAAAAGTTTAAGGTGATAATAATGTGTATTGTAGTCTTTGTTTTTTATCTCTTTTTACACTTGCTTCCTTTAGCTAGTGCATTTTATATTTTAAACATGGCCTGAAAATTTAAGTCATATATGTTCCTGTCTATTTAAACAGTTTATTGTACTTCATATTTAATGGAGAGAAATGTTTGCAATTACTAAATGGATTATTCCTTTTGTAAAATCCATACCTGAAAAAATTCTAGCTGCTGTGCCTGTAGTACAATAATAAAAAACACCAATCATTTGGAAGTAACTACCACCAAAAGAAAAGGCAGACACAGCTTAGTTTCTCTGGGACTTGCCCTGCAACATCAACGCTTTTTAAAGGAACAATAAAAGGTTATTAAGGAGACAGAGTTTTCAAAGGAAACTTGTTTTAAAGTGGTACTTTCTAGAAGGTGGCCTTAGGCCCTAGCTCCTGAGAAATGCATTACTAAGAAATCACTGAAAAAGATTACAAAGTGTTTTTACAAAGTGTTTTTTCAAAGTCTTCCTCATTTTTAGAATCACAAAGGCTGAGAGGAATCTTAGTTGAGAGGCAACATAATCACACTCTGTGACACCTAGAAACCCAAAGCTAAAGAGCCTTGGTCTTGCAGTTCCAAAACAGACTCCTTAGGCAATTCATTCATTTGCTAAAACTTTCACTGGGAGAAATTTACTTGAAAATGTAGGAATCCTCTAGAGATTGTCTCCCTCTCCTCTCCACTCCTAAAAAGGGTCTTCCGTAATTGCTATGTGACCTGATCTTGTACCGCCACTATCCTTCAAAGATATGCTTCTGTGATCAACTTTGGCACGAGCCAAAGTTGGAGAGCAAGCCTGGGGATTATAAAATTCATTATATAGTTTTTCTAGTGGAGTTGGTCACCACCTACTAAAAACACAAAGCTTGGTCCTACCTACAGATCTCCAAGCATGCCAGTTCTCTCATAGAACCTCCTCCTTTCTTACCTTGGTAAGCTATTTTCAGAATTCCAGGTAATGGCTTCAAGAGCACCATTAAGTCTATGTAATAGTTATATTTTTCTGTAATTTTCCTTAAAACTCTTCAATTGAGGCATTGATTGAAATACACATAAATATACACACACTCCCCACCATTACCACCACCCTAGGGATATACAGTCACCATTTGGAAAAAGCAACCGGGTTTTATCTCAGTGCAATCCTAGTAAGTTTGCTGTTTAGCATAGTAAATGCCAGAACATAATTTTCCACCTGGAATTTTACACCTGGAATATGACTAAATCCCAAGTAAAGCCACTTGTGGAAGTATATTTTAACCAAAAATAGAATAGAAGATTGGTTACCTTGAGTGAAGTTTTCATGCAATTTGTTAGTGGAATGCCTGAAAAGGCAGAGCAAGCTGAGTTGAGAGGACAAGTTTTATGAATACATGTCTATGAGCTTACTTGCCAATGCCTGTATGTGTGTGTATGTGGCAGGGTTCATTCTGACACTTGCTTTTTTTATTTTTCATTTTCGTACATGTTAGTAAAGTAGAAGGCAAGAAAGTAAGCAGTAATGTGTCTGATATTTATTCCCTCTGGTGGGTTCTTGGTCTCACTGACTTCAAGAATGAATCCTGCAGACGTTTGCAGTGAGTGTTACAGCTCTTAAAGGCGCCCTGTCTGGAATTGTTTGTTCCTCCCCTTGGGTTCATGGTCTCGCTGACTTCAGGAATGAAGCCGCAGACTCTCACAGTGAATGTTACAGCTCATAAAGGTAGTGCAGACCCAAAGAGTAAGCAGCAGCAAGACTTATTATGATGAGCAAAAGAACAAACCTTCCACACTCTGGAAGGGTACCCGGGTTGCCCTTGATGGCTTGGGTGACCAGCTTTTATTCCCTTACTTGGCCCCACCCATATCCTGCTGATTGGTCCATTTTACAGAGCACTGATTGGTCCATTTTACAGAGTGTTGATTGGTCCATTTCACAGAGCGTTGATTGGTGCATTTACAATATTTTAGCTAGACACAAAAGTTCTACAAGTCCCCATTTGACCCAGAAGCCCAGCTGGCTTCACTTCTCAGTAATTTTTTTTTTTTTTTTTTTTTTTTTTTTTTGAGACCAAGTTGCACTCTTGTTGCCCAGGCTGGAGTGCAATGGCATGATCTTGGCTAACTGCAACCTCTGCCTCCTGGGTTCAAGTGATTCCCCTGCCTCAGCCTTCCGAGTAGCTGGGCTTACAGGCACGTGCCACCATGCCTGACTAATTTTGTATTTTTAGTAGAGATGAGGTTTCACCATGTTGGTCAGGTTGGTCTTGAATTGCTGACCCCAAGTGATCCACCCTCCTCGGCCTCCCACAGTGCTAAGATTATAGGCATGAGCCACCACCCCTGACCATAATCCCCTACCTTTAACTATTGTAGGTCCACAAAATTTTACTGAAATCTATCAAACATAATTAAGTGATTGTGAATGACCAGTTATATAATATGCAGCATTATTCCACTCTTACCTCCCTCCCCAGTCATTGGACTTTAAAGGTATTTTTAGCCTGAATACACAATACTTATAGAAATAGATCTCTCATCTTTCTCTTTCCCACAGTGATTTAGTTATCCTTTTCCAAATGTCCTGGCTCTTGCTGATACCTGTGTAAAAAGAAAAACTTTAGATGAATTAAATTAACAGAGTTTAATTGAGCAAACAACAATTCATAAACTGGGAATCCCTCCCTCATGCCCCTCAGCAAACCAGAAAAAGATCAGAAAGACTCCAGCACTGCCACATGATCAGAAAAAATTTATAGGCAGAAAAGGGAAAGTAATTTACAGAAAACAGAACACAGGTACAAAAACAGCTGGATTGGTTACACTTCAACATTTGCCTTATTTGAACATGGCTTCAATAATGGGCAGCCTTTAGCCAAAATTTAGTGATTAGTATAAGTGTAAGTTACAGTCTGTTTATGCATCCAGTTAGGTTACAGTTCATTATGTACATAGAAATATTTGAGCCACACTTAATATATGTGTAGAGTCAGCTTTAGGCTAAACTTCATTTAACACCTGCTTTCTCTGTTTCGTTCAGTTATTTTTGTTTTCTCACTACCAATCTGAAGGCAGAGAACATGATGTGGATTAAAAAAGTATATTTCCCTTATTTTAGTTTTCTCCCCACCATACTGAAGGCAGAAAACATGGTGTGGTTAAAAAGAGTATAAACTTTAGAGGCATTTAGTACTAGAGTCAAATACTGGCCAGTCAATTTCTTAGCATATGACTTGGGCCAGTAGTAACTTAGAGTTATAGTATCTCAATTATGTTCTGTGTAAAGTGAATATTGTAACCGTCCAATGGGTTCACCTTAACCACTTCCTAGAGAAAGCCAATTTATCAAGACAGGTGAATTGAGATAGAGAAAGAGTAATTCATGCATAGCCAGCTGTGCGAGAGATGTGAGTTTTATTATTAATCAAATCATTCTCCCTAGGCATTCAAGAATTAGAATTTTTAAGGATAATTTGGTGGGTGGGGGAAAGCCAGCGAGTCGAGAGTGCTAACTGGTTGGGTTGAAGATGAAATCATAGGAAGTTGAAGTTGTCTTCTTGTGCTGTGTCAGTTCCTGGGTTGGCAGCCACAAGATCAGATGGGCCCGTTTATAGATCTGGGTGGTGCCAGCTTATCCATCAAGTGCAGGGTCTGCAAAATATCTCAAGCACCGATCTTAGGAGCAGTTTAGGGGGCTTCAGAATCTTGTAGTGTTCAGTTGCATGATTCCTAAACCATAATTTCTAATCTTGCGGTTACAGAAAGTCCCACAAAGGCAGCCTAGTCCCAGGCAGGAAGGGGGTTTGTTTGGGAAACGGCTGATACAGTCTTTGTTTTAAACTACAAACTATAAGCTAAGTTCCTCCCAAAGTTAATTCTGCATACACCCAGAAATGAACAAGGACAACTTGGAGGTTAGAAGCAAGATGGAGTTGATTGGGTTCGATCTCTTTCACTGTCTCAGTTAATTTTGCACTGGCAGTTTCAATATAATACCAAATTTACTCGAACTTTCTGAAAAATAAATGTGATGCCTATTCACAGTGCTTAGCATAATGACAGATACACAGCACACACTCTGAAATTATTAGTTACCTTTACTTTTACTTAGGATAGTAGTCAATAGACATACTAAGTAAAACCTCAGCGAATCCTTGCTGACTGGTTAATAGGTACAAATGAATTTTTGTTCATTGTAGGCTAAATACTATTATTTTTATTTGTGTTAAACATATTTTATTATAACTTCTAATATCATCACAATTTTTTCATGTCAAATTATGTGGTCTCAATAGGAGTAAATGTAAATCACCAATAACTTAATATCTAATTAATATTTTGGGAAAAAGACATTGCTGTTAATGCAAAATATCAAATAAAAAACAGGCATAGATAACCAGCATCTTTTCAAACACTTGAAACTTTAAGAGGCTGGGTGCAGTGGTTCATGCCTGTAATCCCAGCACTTCAAGAAGGCGAGGCAGGCACGTCACGAGGACAGGAGATAGAGATCATTCTGGCTAAAAGAGTGAAACCCAAACTCTACTAAAAATACAAAAAATTAGCCAGGCGTGGTGGCACATGCCTGTAATCCCAGCTACTTGGAAGGCTGAGGCAGGAGAATCGCTTGAACCCGGGAGGCGGTGGTTGCAGTGAGCAGAGATGGTGCCACTGCACTCTAGCCTGGGCAACAACAAAGTGAGACTCCATCTCAAAACAACAACAACAACAACAACAACAACAAAACTTTAAGGAATAATGCATTTAGGGTCACAATAGCTAACAATTGTTTATACATTCTTTCTTCAAATAAATCGTTTCCTTGTCATCATTAAATTTCTCAGCTAACATCAAAAATGCATAAAAACCCAGATGTGAAAATTAGACAATGTATTTGTTTTAATTATACTAAGAAGAGCAACTAAAAGAAAAAAAGATTAAATCATTCACTTAGAATCTGATAACTTAAATCACCTACCATTTATGGGAAGGCAAAAGAAACGAAATGAGTATAATCTTTGTATTTACTGCAACCTAATTTTTAAGTGTAAATTGACAGCTCAAATGCCAAAAGAGCAAAAAGCATATAAACACAGGAAAACAGAGATTAGCATATTTTCATTTCCCTTCCATTTCCCTTCTTGTTTAGTGGACTATTAGCTAATTATACCTTATTTGCCTAAAATGGCTTCTGTAGCATCTAGGCAAAGGTTAACACCTACAGAGCTAAAAACAGGTTTTAGCCTTGACTGCTGCATATCCTCTATATCATTTGTGTCTGTTTATCATTCAGGCCTGAGTAATACAATCCAGCAGAGAAACTGTGCTGTGCGTCACGTGAGGTAAGAACTTGTGTCACTGTGGTGTGTTATTCTGTTTGTCACCACGTCTTTGGAACTGGCATAGATGAGTGAGAATACTTATGTATGCATATAGGATTGAGATACTTACATGGCCACTTTTTTTTACATATGTCTTAGCCACTTTGTAATTTTTAATATTTGGGATGCATTCTATCTACATCATAATTAATTTTAAAAATCAATGTTTTTAAAATTGTACTATTTCTTATTTTATCAATTATTTCACTGTATCTAAATTATCAAAGACAGGGTACATGGACTGTTGTCTGAGAATCTTTTTTCCATTCAAAGCTTTTTTTTCCTTTCACTTTTTGCATTCTGAATTACTAAATACTGCTAAATAATGCAAAATAATTAAATAAAGAAAACAGGCATGGAAAACCAGCATCTTTTCAAACACTTAAAACTTTTAAGAATAATCAGTTTAGGGTCATTAATAGCTAAGAATTGTCTATACATTCTTTCTTTAAGCAAATATTCTCCTTTTGCCTGTAATCATTAAATTTCTCAACTAATGTCAAAATGCATAAAATCCCAGATACAAAAATTAAACAATGTATCTATCTTAATTATACTAAGAAAAGCAACTGAAAGAAGAAAAAGATTAAATAATTCACTTACAGTACACTAAAATTACCGGCATCATTAAGACACAAAAGCTCCAAAACAAACTGGTCAAGACCAAATCCACAGTTGCTGTGGAAATGGCAATTTTGTTTTATTGTCAATAGGGTAAGAATATATTGTGGGTTTGCATGTGTGTTTAAACTGTATATTAAGAATGCTACTTATGTTGATATCCTAAAATTTAAAAGATTTTTCAGCTGTCGATATGCTCTCTCTCACTAATATGTAAACAATTTAATATATCAATAAACATGCTTAAAGCACATTAGATGGAGATCTGTCGATACCAGTATGGAAAAAAAAATTCTAAATGTATTTGCCTTGCCATCCTTGACATTGAATTAATGGATCAAGACTCCTGGGTTCGAATTCTAGTTCTACCCTTATTATGTGACATTGTGCAAGCTACTACTGTCTCTTTCTTTCTCACCTATAAATTAGACATAATAGAAATAAGCACATCATAAAGTTTATGTGAAAATTAAATGAGTTAATATATTTGAGATGGTATAGTAGAAGCTGTCACATAGTAAACGCTCAATACTTATTGGCCATTATTATCATGTATTTATTACTTCTTCCAATAATAGGCATTTCTCTTAGCTCACAGTAACTTCCTCCCCTTTGATTTCTAGAGGCAGAACAATTACTCTACAGACCTACATAATGTGCAATTTTATATGATATGTTTCTAATCTAATTTATTATAGAAAAACATTATAATTAAGCATTCAATATCCAATAGCCAAGAGGTAAGCACTGTATATATACATATATCAGATATATTTTCATTTAATCCACTAAGTTAGGTGCCATTCATTATATCCTCCCCTCTATGGAGAAAATGAAAGCACATAGAAAAAAATAACATTTCATCTAAATTCTTATAGCAAGTATATATGGAAGTTGGGACATAAACTGGATCTATCTAAGGCCAATCTCTGTCCTCTTAACTACTCACACTATACTACCTACCAGCCAAACAGTATTCCAATAAGAAGATATGGCAAATAATTGATCCACAGAAATTCATCTTTTTTAAATGCTAAAGCTATTTGTTCTTTGCATAACTTATTCTGTATATTCTCTCTTACATAACCATGAAGACTGGAGAGTCACACTTGATATGTGTTTGTAGAATTAAATTTATTTACATTAAATGCCATAGTACCCTTAATTTTTTTCACAAAGTTTTTGATTTACAACTCTTTAATTACTTTTATGACTTTCTTGACCCTGTCTTATTTCTCTTAATCTTTTTGTAAGGTGTGAAAACCAAAAGTAGATATGGCAAAGGTATGACTAATGCAAATTCTAATAGACGTTTCTATTTTGAGGGAAAAAATCACGTTATTATATCTCAACTCAATTTTCCCTTTTATTGTGGAAAAGCTTCGCTTTCCTTTAACATAGAAAAAATATTTTACATTTGCCATCTTACCTACATTTATCCTAATTTGAAGGCAGACAGTTTCTAAGGTTCAGGATAAAGTTTAATATCTAGGTAAGCTTTTCACAAAATAGGTTGGGCACACTTGCCCCTTGAGTTATCTCTTAGAAATGGGTTTTCTGCACAAAGAAGTTAAACCAACTATAGCTTCATCTTGGAAGTTTTCAATGTAAATTTAAAAATAAGCACTTATTTTTGCTTGATCTAGCATTTCCCATTTAATTGTCATAGAGCCTTTTTTTCTCATAAAACCTATGAGCATCCACTGCTCTTTATTAGGGGACCCAACTAATTATTTACTTCATCTCTTCTTTCCTGCTTCCTACCCTGCTGACATTGCTAATTCTGGGGGGGGACAAAAAAGTCTTAGAACAAGAAAAGGATATTCAATTACTAGACATTAAATAGAGTTTAATTCGTGATCATATTTATGATAGCCAACAGAGAATGGGGATTTAAGATCACAGGAGAAAATGATTTTATAGAAAAGTTATGGGAAGCAGTTTCTAAGTTAGTATTGTTCAATCTTGATTCAGTCACCTAGCACAGGAATTGGTTCTAGGCTTCGTTAAGTTTCACTCTTTTAAGATGTGAGACATAGTGTTAAACCTGACTAAGCATATTTTATGAGTTATGTGGCACTAAATTTGATTCTTGAGGTAAATAAAAAATTAATATTTGGGAAGATATGCTTTTATAACTATATAGTGACCTACCTGCACACAAATAAGTAATGCATGAAAGGAAGTGATGAACAGTGCAAATAGAGTGCTGAGAGTATTTAAGGAGGAAGGTAATGCTTTTGATATTTAATGGAAGAAGAGCTACTTCAATTAGATTATAAAGGATGAGTAGAATTTAGAAACACTAATTATTTAAAGTCTAGGTTCAGTAGTTGAGAGGCATTTCAGCTACTAAGGGGGAAATATAGGCAGGCAAAGAAACATGGTATTAACAGAAACATCCAAGGAATAATGCATTAATCAATTATTCATAGAGCTGATATGAAGGTTAACATAGATAATAAAGAAGACTTCTGCTTTAGGTAATAGTATATAATTTAAGCCAACGATCCAATTCAGATAAAACAAATTGGCAAAAAAAAAAAAAAAAAATTTTTTAATTGTATGGATTATTCTGTTGACCTTCTCTTTCTGGTCTGGCATGCAAGGAGCTAGACAAAAAGCTAAACAAACTGAAAATTTAGAAGAGCTAAACAACTCTTCTTAAATCTATTAGAGCATTTACGTCATAGGGCAAACTGCTGCCCCAAAATTGGAGGGGCAGGAATATACAAAGAATCATAGCCACCAGACCAGAAGCCCAAAAGTAAAAGCCTGCTGCTGGGGCCAGTACCAGAGAAACATACTAAATATACAGTAGTTGATGAATTGCTGCAAGCTCAACATGGATCGCTTGGAAATAAAATACTTTACAAAATTTTACATTCAGGAGCTCCTCCAGGTTCTCAGGGTGAAATCAATGGAAAACTCCCTTGTGCTTCTGGCAGGAGGGCAGGAAAAGTAACCATTCTGAAATATGCCAGAGCATTCTGTTCTCTGTAACAAAAGTCTGCCCTCAAGGAAAACAATTGTGCCAAAATGTTCAGTACCTTGGGTTTTACCAGAGCCTAACCAGCGTGGGAGAAGATTAGCACCCAACTCTAGCACTCTTTAGCCTACTGAGACATCTTGGAAAAGGAAAACTATAGAGACAGTAAAAAGATCATGATTTTGAGATGATTGGCGGAAAAGAATGAATAGGTAGAGCATAGGGAATTCTAGGTAATGAAACTTTTGTATGATACTATAATGATAGATACATGTCATTTTACATTTGTTAAAATCCATAGAATGAAGAATGCAAAGAGTAAACCCTAATGTAGACTATAAACTTTAGTTAAGAATAATGTATTAATATTGATTCATCAGTTGTAATGAACTTACAACATCAATGCAAGAAGTTAATAATATGGGAAACGGTGTGCAGTGTGCAGTGTGTGTGCACATGCGCGTGTGTGTATGTGGAGGTGGGGAGGTAGCATATGTGAACTCTCAGTACATTCCCCTCAGTGTTTCTAGAAACTGAAAACTGCCCTTTAAAAAGTCTGTTAAAATATATATGATTGAAGACATAGAAATCTAATAAGATGTTGAAAAAATATCTCAAAACTCAGGAAATGTTATAGTCCCAAGAAAATAAGAACCATAATTTCCTCTGGGGTATTTCAGGGGAAGAGTTGATGAGATGAGAGACTGAATGTAGGCTTGATTAACTTGGAAGGTAGAGAGACAGAAATGAACCAGATAAAAATCATGGAACATGTAAATAAATAAGTAATTTCATACCAAGGTATAATGATTTCTTAGATACAGCTAAAGTAAGAATTAGTAAATTGAACTATACATCAAAAGAAAAGTTCTAGAATAAAGCATAAAGAGAAAACATATGTATATTTTATTACAAGAGAGTATAAAATATAAAGGTACAGTGAGAAGGTCTAACATATGTTTAAATGGATTTGGAAGGCAAAAATGTAAGAATGGGGCTAGAAAAAATATTGTAAGAAATAATATCTGAGAACTTTCCAAAATGGACGAAAAAACATTGACACAGATCAATAATCCTATGAAGACTAAACAGAAAAATAAGTAAAAGAAAACACCACCTAGGCATGACATAGAAAACTGCTGAAAAGAGGAAAAGTACGAGGCAAGAAAAATCTCTCAAAAAAAATTGCTAAATAATGTCCACATTTGATGAATTACACTAAATTTCATAATCAAGACATTCAGAAAATAAATATGAAGAACATCACACTAGTTGCAGTATAGCCAAACTGGCAGAAAACAAAGATAGAGAAAAGTTTCACAGCAGTAAAAGAAAGATTACCCATCAAATATAATATACTCAGGAATGCATTTAACAAAAGTGAAACCTGTACATTGAAAACATCAAGACATTGTTGAAAAAAGTTAAAGGAGATGTAAATATATGGCAAAATATATAATGTTTATGGATTGGAATATTTAATATTGTTAAAACATGAATTAATTTAGATTGATCTATAGATTCAATGCAAGTGCTGGAATTCCAGCAGACTTTTTTTTTAGAAATAATCAAGATGAGTCAAAGTTGATGTGAAAAATGCAAAAATTTGGAGTATTCAAAGCAATCTTGAATTTAAAAAATAAACTTACAGGATTTTAAATTTTACTATAATGCTACAGTAAATATCACAGAATGATATTGGCATAAACGTAGACAAATTAGTAGAAGAGAATAGAGAACTCAGAAATAACCCTTCAGTTATATAGTCAACCAATTCTCAATAAAGTTGCAAAGCAATCCAATGAGAAAAGGAAAACCTATTTAACAAAATATGCTGAAACAACTAGAGATTTTAATAAAAAATAAACTAACTGCAGTTGCACTATACACAAAATTTAAATGAGTTAGAGACCTAAGCATTAAAGTTAAATATTTATGCTTTTAAAAAAGAGAAAACAGTATCATTGCAACTTGGAAGTGTGCAAAGGTATTTTAGACAGGACACAAAAAAGTAAAACCATAAAAGAAAAAATAAAAGCTAAATTAGTTTTCACATTTTAAAAACTCTGCTTATTGAGAAAATGAATAAGCATTCATAGTTGGAAGAAAATATTTTACAAACATAAATTTGAAATATATATATGGAATCTATATGTAGTTAGATATCACTGCATAGAAATATAATTTTTATCTATATAATATATATTTTTTCATATATATATGAAAAAGTCTATAATTCAGCAATAAAAAGACAAAGACAAATTTTTTTAATGGGCAAAAGAATAGAATGATCACTTCACAAAAGGAGATATACAAATGGCCAATAAGGTCATGAAATGATTTCAACATCATTGGTGATTAGGAAGATAACATTTACCAGAATTTCTAAAGTAAACAAACAAGTGTGTGATATTGACAAAGTTTGTGATATTGACTAAATATTGACAAAGATGCAGAGTAATCAGAACGCTGTTTAATTGTTCATGGAGTGTAAAACACTTTGAAAATGTTCTGATGGTTTTTTATAAATCTAAAATTTATATGTCCTATAATGTAACAATTTTCCTTATAGGTTTTTACCCATGAGATAGAGAAGCATATGTTCACTAAATATTTTTCTAAGAATGCTCATGATAACTTGATATATCACAGTCGCCAAAAACTAGAAACAGCCTAGGTGCTCATGAATAGGAGAACAGAGAAACAAACTACTATATATTCATACAATTAAATACTAACCAGCAATAAAAAGAACGAAGCAAAAGTAGTCACAACAATATGGATGAATCTTTAAAATATTATACTAATGAAAGAAACTTTATCCCAAAATATATATACTGTATTATTTTATTCATATGAATTTGGCCACATTAATCTGTATATGCATATGTCAAAACTTACTCAACTGGACTGGGCATGATGGTGCACACTTGTAGTCCCAGCTACTCAGGAGGCTGAGGCAGGATAATTACTTGAGCCCAGGAGTTTCAGACAAGCCCAGGTAATAAAGTAAGACCTCTACCTCAAAAAAAATTTATTCAATGGTAATCAAGGTTGTACACCTCACTCTGATAATGGTTTGGATCTGTGTCCTCACCTGAATCTCATGTTCAATTTTAATTCCCAATGTTGGAGGTGGAGTCTGGTGGGAGGTCATTGGATCATGGGGGAGATTTCTCATGGTTTAACACTATCCCCCTTGGTGTTTTTCGTGGTGATAGTGAGTTGTCATGAGATTTGGTTGTTTTAAAAGTGTGTAACACCTCCCCCTTCTCTCTCTTGGTCCTGCTTCTGCCATGTAAGACCCTTGCTCCCACTTTGCCTTCCACCATGATTGTAAGTTTCCTGAGGCCTCCCCAGAAGCCAAGCAGATGCTAGAATCATGCTTCCCATACAGCCTGTGGAACTGTGGGCCAGTTAAGCCTCTTCTCTTTATAAATTGCCCAGTCTCAGGTATTTCTTTATAGCAATACAAGAATGGACTAACACACACGTTATGTAAATTTATCTCAAAAATCAAAAATAAAACCCATAAACATTTATTGAATTTATTCTAATGATATGAATATTGGAGTGTTTAGGAATGTGTATTATCTGTAACTTATTTTTTCTTTGTAATGCTTCAAAGAAATAAATTAGTAGATAACTAGACAGGTAGGTAGATACATCGGACTGTTAACATCACTCTGAAGGGATGCACAGTTATTATGATGGGCCCCAGAGGAGCCCTGAAGAGTGACTTCAATCATATCGATGTTCATAACACATATCTGTATTTAAAAATGAATTAATTAGCAAATTAAATAAATTTAAAAAATTATATCAAGGTAGAACTCCATCTGCTTAGAAGGAAAAGTAAGAGGCTCCAGTTTGACAAACAATGGCGAAATAACTAGCTGCCATTTCCATTGTCTTTAGGCATGTACAGAACATAATCAAGGGTATTACACAGCTTTTGTAATAAGATGGGTTTTCTGTATGTTCACTTATTTATCAACATCCTTATTAAGGAGAATGGATCTCATTTAAATACAAAATTTATTAAGTAAAAAATATATCTGTGGGTTCAGATGAGGCTAGGTGTTACTCGTTCAGTACCTCAAGCCCAGAAAGAGGAGGTAATCCTAGAAAGAAATGACATGAAACTTGTATCAAATTCAGTTGCTTTGGTTCAGTAAGCCAACAGTTAAAAATAAAAGTAGGTCTACGACTGTACCATCTTGAATGCACCTGATCTCATCTGGAAAGAAAAAAAAAAAGTTCAACAGGCTGATAAAAGGATCTATGAGTTGTTCAGCTGCAGAAACAGTGAGAAGCTGGTTGAGTACATACGGACATAAAGATGGGAACAATAGACACTGGGGACTAATACAAGGGAGAGCATCATGGCAAGTGTAGAAATACTAACTATTGGGTACCTATCTGAGAGACGCTGTAAATTCACATTTGAGCTCTTCCACTTTCAGGCCATGCAGTTTGAGACAAATTAGCTTAATTTCATTTAGCTTTAATTTCCCATTTGGACAAAGGGCATTATAATTATTCTTGCTATAATTTAAGGTTTAAGTGAGTTAGTTCATGTAAAAGTGAGAAAAATAGCTCTGGCACATAGTAAATATTAAATAAATATTAGGCATTAATGTCATTATTATCTTCACTAACATTAAATCATTGAAAGTAAAATGAGGGAAATGGAGAAACTAAGTTTGACTAAATAGATGGAAATTTAGCCGGGCGCGATGGCTCACGTCTGTAATCACAGCACTTTGGGAGGCCGAGGTGAGTGGATCATGAGGTCAGGAGATCGAGACCATCCTGACTAACACGGTGAAACCCCGTCTCTACTAAATAAAATACAAAATATTAGCCAGGCGTGGTGTCGGGCACCTGTAGTCGCACCTACTCAGGAGGCTGAGGCAGGAGAATGGCGTGAACCCGGGACGCGGAGCTTGCAGTGAGCCTAGATCACGCCACTGCTGTAAACCAAAAAAGGATCTAAGACAGGTCTGAAATTCAGAAGTTTATTTTGCCACGCCTAAGGACATGTCCAGGAGAAAAACATACAGAATCACAGATCAATCTGTGGTCTGTGCCTTTCTTCAAATATGAATTTAAGGGATTCAATATTTAAAGAGGAAAAGTGGTCTAGATGGGTAAAGAGGGAGGGTATGGTGCATGTTGCAAGAGAAAAGGAGCAGATAGGGGAATAGTCAATTACGTATTTGTTTCATGCTCAGCAAATTGGTACTTTAGGTAAGATCAGCTGAACATAGAGTAGCTACCTGTGGAGATATTAAATCCTTTGTTGGTAGCTATCTGCTTA
Source organism: Chlorocebus sabaeus (assembly GCF_047675955.1). Lineage (NCBI taxonomy): Eukaryota > Metazoa > Chordata > Mammalia > Primates > Cercopithecidae > Chlorocebus > Chlorocebus sabaeus. The sequence continues at coordinate 26,976,002 of NC_132913.1, read as the reverse complement.
ACAACAAAAGAAAAGAAGCTTTTTGCATGACTCAACTTTAAGCTTAATTTTTCCTTTTGGCATAGTGAATTGGGGTCCCAAGTTTTTATTTTTGTTTTACATTTCTCCTCTTTTTTCCTTTTAAAATCTTTAGGAGAAAGCAGTTTAGAAGAAAACAAGTCTCTGGTCTTTGGTTTTTTCTGATGTTTTGCTGATAGAACAGTTTATTCCTAGAGGGATAGGTCCCATGTTATTAGGCAAACTCGTTTTTAGCAGGTTGTGAAGACTCATGTCTCATGAAGAAAATAAGTAGGAGGAGTAAGAGAGAAAGAAAACAAAGCAAAAGATGGAAATAAAAAGCAAAAAGGTAACACAATCCTGGAAAACTGATAGAAGCCATATTATTCTGAAGTCCATAAATCAGTAAGCAGGTATGAAAATGTTTCATATATATGAATAAGTTGTTATTTTCCTTGAAAGTTTAAGTCATCTTTTATCCGTTTGCAGAAATTTAAGAAAATCATAGCTTAATTTTTAGTGTTTTCAAATCAGGAAAAATGGCAATAGAAGAAAAAATAGTCATTATTTTGGAGACTTGCAGCCAGAACAATTTTAGGATTCAGTCCAAATTGTAGAAAATAATAAAAACTGAAAAACACTGGACAAGGCAAGAATCTAATAGCAAGTACAGTATAGTTTATTTTGAAACACAATTTTATCTCTTTAATTCCCCGATTTTATTAAAGAAAAAAAGATAGTAAGACCAATTAATTTGTAAAATAAATTGTTATCTTATTATATACTTGGCTTGATTATTTGCATAAATTGCAGGAGAAATAATTATTTGCCATATAGGATCTCTCTTTTAATTGGCTTTCCTGGAAACTTTTCCATAAGGAATCTAAGATTAAGAGTTTTTTAAAAGCCTCAAGCCCAGCCAAAAATTTATTTGTGTCTGCATATACCTGTAGGAATTGAGTGAATTCCTCTCTTTTTAAGGTCCTGATAAAACTTGGGGTTGCTAGGCCTGCCAGAAATTGGCATTCTTTGCATACCACTGGTAAGGACCCTATAAAAGACAAAGTATGAGACCAGTTTTCCCAGGGGCCTTTTATCAACTCTCTAAGTCAGCCTCATGTTCTCAAGGTTATATGAAAATATGTCATTCCAGTCAAAGCATTGGTAAAATAACCAGTGTCTTCAATTATGTACTGTTGTAAAAGAAAACAGTTTCTCATTGAATTTATGAAAATAACTATATTGACATAGATCAAGAATATTCACAAGTAGTTTCTAAATATTAGAGAAATTATGTAGAAATAAATTGTGTTTTAAATTCTGCTCACTAGAGAATACTCAATTGTTAAAAGCTATAAATGCTTAAAATAAGAGAAAGTTTTCTCGACTCTGAAATACAAAACAAAAAGAATCAGCAAAAGTTTTATTTTTGGCCGGGTGCAGTGGCTCACACCTGTAATTGCAGCACTTTGGGAGGCTGAGGCAGGCGGATCACGAGGTCGGGAGATCGAGACCATCCTGGCTAATACAGTGAAACCCTGTCTCTACTAAGAAATACAAAATATTAGACGGGCGTGGTGGTGGGCCTCTGTAATCCCAGCTACTCCGGAGGCTGAGGCAGGGGAATCATTTGAACCCAGAAGGCGGAGGTTGCAGTGAGCTGAGATCGTGCCACTGCACTCCAGCCTGGGCAACAGAGTGAGACTCCATCTCAAAAAAAAAAAAAAAATTATTTTTTAGGTCATAAAAGATTATTTTCATCTTCTGTTAGCTCAATCCATGAATTTAACTTCTGTTCTTCTTAATATTGGTTCAACAATCCTCATGAACATATCAGCTCTCCATGAGAGTTCTGGAAGTTTTTCTCCATATTCCAATGGCACAATCTCTTAATTTATTAGGAGCCTATATTTAGATTATAGAATTCCTCTTAATTATATAGCTGATTATAAGTCACCCTATAAAAGGATCAAAGTGAAACAACAATTGTGATGACAGAAGTCTTAGAACAGTATGATGAAAGATACACTGATGGGAAATTTGGTTATTTCTGTGGAATCCCAAAATTTTACATTATAACCATAATTACTACTGATAATACATACTAAGATATATAAGAATTATAAGAATCGCATACAATTTTGGAAAACAAACAAATAACAGATTTATTTCAATGTGTTATTATTTAATCCAAATAATATAAATCTAATCCAAAGAAGGTTAAACACCATTTTGTACTTGACAACACTGCCTGTATATTATTACACTAAATAAGCCAAATGTATCTCCTTGGGACTTCAGGGCACCTAATATGAACTAATTAATGAGGTCAAAGACTAAATTTAATATTTCATTTTGGAAATTTTGTCAAATATCAAAAGTTTAAATTACTTGATATCACAAAATAGTATCGCAGGTTATTGTAAAATCAGCCAGTGGATGCAGCTGGAAACCATCATTCTTAGGAAACTATCACAAGAACAGAAAACCAAGCACCGCATGTTCTCACTCATAGGTGGGAACTGAACAGTGAGATCACTTGGACTCGGGAAGGGGAACATCACACACCGGGGCCTATCATGGGGAAGGGGGAGGGGGGAGGGATTGCATTGGGAGTTATACCTGATGTAAATGACGAATTGATGGGTGCTGACGAGTTGATGGGTGCAGCACACCAACATGGCACAAGTATACATATGTAACAAACCTGCACGCTATGCACATGTACCCTAGAACTTAAAGTATAATAATAATAAATTTAAAAAAAAAAAGTCTTAAAAAAAAAAAATTCAGCCAGTGATCCCCAACATTTTTGTCACCAGGAACTGGTTTTGTGGAAGACAATTCTTCCATGAATGCAGGGGGCGGGGATGGTTTCAGAATGAAGCTGTTCCACCTCAGATCATAAGGCATTAGATTCTTATAAGGAGAGTGCAATGTAGATCCCTTACATGCACAGTTCACATTAGGGTTCGTGCTCCTGTGAGAATGTAATGCCACCACTGATCTGATAGGAGGTGGAGCTCAGGGGGTAATGCTTGCTTGCCTGCCGCTCACCACCTCTGTGTAGCTTGGTTCCTAAAGGGCCAGGAACCTGTATTAGTGCATAGCTCAGGGGTTGGAGATCCCTAAAATAAGCCACTCATTTAGTTGAAGTGTTAACCCAAAGACTTCAAAAAAAGAAGCAAAAGGCTTTATTCTTTGAGATAGGAGACTTATATTCCCAAATAATAAGCCCTAATAAACACATTATGAAGCCAATTAAATCTGTCTCTCAAATCTTATAAACAGATCTATAAAATTTTAATCATCTTGACGGTAAGATATAATTTCTATAAACCTTTTTAAAGTCTTTCATATATTTTTTCAAGTTAAATAATGGGTGAATGCTCCAAGAAAACCTTGTTAATATGATACAGGGGCCCTGCTGTTGGTCTTGCATTAGTGTACCTGTGATAATGACTTTTAATTTATAGAGAAACTCTGAACGAATTATGTCTCTCAAAATCAACCCTTAAAATCTCACAGGACCGTCTCTTTTGTGATAGCCCCTGGGCCTAGAGGGGTTGAATAGTTTTAATTTCTGACTCTGTGTCTCTCAAATATAGTTTATTTTGATTGTCATCCTTTCCTAAGTCTGAAGATGACCATCTAATTGGTGTCAGTGTTTAAGATTTCACAGTACTTGGTATCCTTTCTAGACCCAGGAGTTAAAGTCCTGTAACTTAAGAGCACAAGGACTTCAAAAGCAATATGAAAGTTACATGGATGTAATAACCCTAATCTTTTATAATCTCAGTTTTCCTAGGCAAATCAAAAAAAATTAGTAACAATGATATGGAAATTATTATAAAACATAAAATCTGTTTGTTAGGTCAGTTATCAAAAAGGAAAAAGAAGGCCTTCTGCAGTGTGATTGCTCTTCCCTATGGGGAGTCCATTTAGAGTTCAAAACTAATGAAAATGGTACTTGAATTAGTTAGACATAGAAAGAGTGTGTCCTGGGTCTTAAGTGAATGTTTCTCACTTCATGGAAGAATTGAAAGCCGAGAGCATAGAACGTTATATTGAAATAAAACATTTTCTTTAAACCTTTATGATAAAAACCACATCAGACCACAATCGCGTTAGAACCTGAGAAAAACAGGTTATAGAGGCTGATGAAAAAGTTGAAGGAGAAAGCTGGAAACACTGAGATGCAGTAAAAGGTAAACTGTTGGGTTAAAAAAAAATTGAAATCTCTTGTGATTTTGTTGTTCTAATCAATTCTTTAGCTTATTAGTATATTTTTAATATCAAAGTCCAATCTCTAGAAGCAGTATTATAAATACTTACCTTTTAATTATAGCCAACCTGATCAAATAAAGTTTATTTTTCCACAAATTCACTTTTTACAAACCTTATTATGACTTACACAAACCATTGACAAAAAGCTCGAATGTCCTGTTTTATCCTAAAATCCCTTTTTCTTAAGTATTAGTCAATTTATTTTAGAACAAAAAAAATTACCATACAAGATTTTTTCTCAAATTTTCCTTTTAAACTTTCTTAATAAAAACACCTCTATATATTTATAACTTTCTTTTCATCTCTTATTTACTGGTTCCTTTTACCTTGTTTTACAAATAGCCTTTGAATTAGAGAAAAATTGTTTCTTTATATAGAAAATTATTTTTTATTAAAGTTCTATAATTAAACAAAAAATAAAAATGTCTCAGATATTTAATAAATATCTATTATTTAATTTAATCTTAGATTCTAAAGAATATGATGTTTATTTATAAGCACTTATACCATTACATTGACCTAATTAACTAGTTTTTTAATAGTTTACCTCTATTACTTATGAAAACTGTGATAGTCATCATTTAAAGTTATATCCCTATTAGCCATTTTTATAGTCTGTGAATTTCAGTTATTTACCTAAGTATAAAGTTTAAGTTTAAATAAATGTGTTCAGTGTTTTGTTTTGTTTTGTTTTTGCCTATAACACAGGATTTAGCTATTTTCACTAAACCAACAATATTAAATGTTTTATTTATAAAAAACTTACAAAGATAATTCTTTGTTGAGCTGCTTTTAAGGTTTTTAAGCCTCACACCAAAATCTTGACACCTTATAATATTTAGCAGGGATAAATATAAAACCATCTTGCTAATAAACCTAATGAATAATATATGTTGACAATTCAGAAAACATTTCTAATTTTATTTTACCAATAATTTTAAAGCCAGTTTATTTATTAAATATTTACTTAAGTCATGTGACCTTGAAATGCATTTGGGCTCATTTGCTGAATTTATGAGTACTTTTATTTTTAACCTAATTTGGTATCTTGTGGCCACAATACATAGCGAAACACATGCACATACACATAACGCACCTAAGCACACATACACACTCATACAAATAAAGATCTTATAGTTTTTACTTTGTAACTCTAGCCATGAAAAAACAATACAAACTTATCACTTTATAAAATAATGGTTGGCTGTGAATGATGGTTTTTATCTCAATACCAGTAAAAAGGTCCTTTAAACTAGAAAAAAAAAAAAAATTACATTTTTCTAAGCAAAAACTACATCCTCATGTCTTTTGTAAAGTACAAAAACATATCTAACCTTCCTACTATTCTACTAATTTCCAGTGAAAAACCCTAGATTACTTAATTTAACATAACATGATTTTAAATGACTGAAGATAATTTTGAAACTAAATTTACCAAATTAATCCTACCAAAGATTACTAAAGTCATGTGAACAGAAATGCCTCTGAGCTAGCTTCTATTCATTTGACAAACACTTACTTTTAGACAATTAATTAGAGCTCTTTCATATAACTGGTAGTTTCATATTATTTCTACATAACACATATAAATATATGGCACATATAAACAGACCCAGACAGAGGCGGATCTGTCTTATACATTCAAGATTTTTCATTTGCTTGTTTAAAAAATGTTGCCTTCCCTACTTTAGACTATTAATTTCTTGATTATCTGTTTCATGTCCTAAATAATTGCTAACTAGATGCGACTCTAAATTTGCATTCCCAAAGACATGACTTAGGTGAAGAGAGGTAGAAAATGAACATCTCAAAGGCACAATCTAATTTTGATTTAGATTGAAACAAAGGAAATTTCCGTTATGTAAACTTTAAGCTATTGCCTTCATTGTAGTTATACTTCCTAGTGGTTTAGGTTCAGAGACAGAGATGCTGATATGGTTTGGCTGTGTCCACAGATCTCATCTTGAATTGTAGCTCCCATAATTACCATGTGCCAAAGGAGGGACCTCGTGGCAGGTAACTGAATCATGTGAGTGGGTCCTTTCTGTGCTATTCTCGTGATAGTCTCATGAGATCTGATGGTTTTATAAAGGGGTGTTTCCCTACACAAGCTCTCTTTCCTGATGCCACGTAAGATGTGCCTTGCTTCCCCTTTGCCTTCTGCCATGATTGTGAGGCCTCCCCAGTCATATGGAACTATGAGTCAATTTAACCTCTTTCTTTTATAAATTACCCAGTCCCAGGTATGTCTTTATTAGCAACTTGAGAACAGACAAATACAGATGCTCTTACAAAATGGAGATTTCCTTTAAAGTTGTAAATTTTCTTTATAAAGAGTTTTGTTAAAGTCGCTGAGTTTGATACTTGGTATTTTTAGTTTAGCTTGATTAGATTACTGGCTTTTGGGTGGAGCCCTTTAAGGAACAGGGCAAACAAAGCATGTACAATTTTCTTATCTAAATGTGCAAAGAAATGAGTAGCCCCCCTGTAGTAATGAATATTTCCTGTAACCTATCCCTAACCATCACTAACATTGTAGCTCCTGTCCAAAATTACACACACCAAGGTCAAATCCTCTCATAGTATAAGATAATCTCTGGTACCCACAAAAGCCAAAGAGGTTAGGTAATGCAATACAAAAAAGCAGAGCTTTAGACCTAAGAAGAATCTGCCCATGACTCTTGAAATTCCACAGAGAAAGCAGAACACCCCAAAAGGACATGCCCACAAGGGAAAAACACAGAATCACAGGACAAAAGGGAAAGGAGGAATAGAATGGAGTAAAAGTAAACAAAAAAACATTTCTTTAAGAACGGAGTGAACAGAGAAACCAAGCATGTGTTTGCTGTTTTATTTTATTTTATTTTTTTTTTGCAGCTGTGTGGAATTTTAGCCAATTCAGAAGCCTTGTTCCCCATAATTTGAAATTCTCATTTGGATTTTACCAAGTTGGGTAAAGTTGGTCAAATCTGATGGGAAAAAGACTGAAGCAACAATGACAACAACAAAAACAACAACAAAACACAGGATACAATTACGGAATGCTCTAATGGTAAAGAGAAATTAAGATCAGCTAGCTGTCAATCTTAACTTTTAGTCATTAATGAGAATTTCCAAGTCAAAACCCCAATTCAGCTACTTACCTATGAATGGGGACCAGGCTCAAGACTACTCTCAATCTTAGAAGCAGGAAGAAACTCAAACTTCTCTTCCTTTTTGGAAGCGAGCTGAAACTCCAGAAAATCTGTACAGCAAAGTAAACCTTAGCTCTCAATAAAATTTGGGAGATTAGGGATTCTCTGGAGAAGGGAGCTGCCACACCTCAGCAAATCGTCCTATTGGATAGAGCAATAAAGATAGCCTAACCTGGTACCAAGCACTCATAGGAGATTTGTAAAATGTCAGGGCCATCTCCACTCAGAGTCTCTTTCATTGGTCACAAATTTGTAAACCAAAAAGTATCTCAGATAGCTCTTACTCAATTTAGAAGTTTATTTTTCCAAGGTTAAGGACATGCCCACAAGAAAAAAACACAGAATCACAGACCAATCTGTGGTCTGTGCCTTTCTCCAAAGATGAATCTGGGAGTTTCAATATCTAAAGGGGAAAAGTGGGCTGGAAGGTAAAGAGGGAGGGCATGGTAATCCACATGTTGTCAAGAGAAAAAAAAGCAGGTAAGGGAAGAGTCAATTATGTATTTTTCTCATGCTCAGTAAATTAGCACTTTGCATAAGATAAGCTGAACACAGAGTAGCTACCTGTGGATATATTTAACCTTTATCTGTAGCTATCTGCTTAGGAAAAAAGGAAAGACAGCTTCTCATACAACTCAACTTTCAGCCTACTTTTTTTTTTTTCCTTTTGGGCATGGTAGAGTATCAAGTTTTTATTTTCCTTTCACAAAGTCTTGTGCTTTATTCTATGACAATTAATGAAGAAAAAAATTCCCTGATGTTTGATAAAGCATAGTAGAGAAGACATTTTCCAGATCGTCCCAATAGGTATACAGACTATGGCCATGGGATTTTTGCAGTAGGGGAGAAAGAGATATAGTTCAACTTTGCATATAGCATGGGTAAGCGAAAATTAATAACCAAGGAGCAGGACAGGAGGTCAATGTATGAAAAACTGCTTAAGAGGAGATATTGGGGACAAAGAAGATTCTAGTTAAACCAACCTAAGTGGATTCTTGCTGCAGATAGGCCAGAGTGACATCCATCACCTGTGAAATGGTAGATGAGGAATCATTCATCAGATGTAGAGGGTGAGCCAATATCAAGGGTGCAGGGTTTTTGTAAAAATTAGATTTTACCAGTAAATACACAGATGTGCTTAGGAGAAGATTCAGAATCTTGACTAAAGTTTGGTCAAGCAAAGAATCCTTGTCACAATGGAGCACTAAAAAATAATTAACAATAATGTAATTATTTTGAGATATTATAATTTTATAGATGAGAAACTTAAATGGAAAGGTATTAACTACCTTTTCTGGAATGACTTTAGGAAGTAAATGAGGAGCAGAAATTCAGTAGCTTCTGAAAGCTTAAAGTGGCAGTAGGATATAAAGTGGATGCAAAGGGAGAAGTCTATAAGCAGGAGGACAAATTAGGAGACACTTTCAATATCCCACGATAGTGGAAATAGAAAATTGGGGATGGATGAGAATCAACAGGATTTGAAAGAAGGTTTAGTGTGGCCGCAAGAGGGAAATCGGAGGAGTTCTTGCTATTTGGGACTGGAAGCCTGGGAAAATGGTGGAGCTATAAACAACAGAGATCACAGGAGTAGTAGCAGGTTTGCACTGGCGAGATAAAACATTTAGAGAAAATGTAATTATGGGGTCAGTACATTAATCATCATAATAACAATGTGTATTAAATATTGCATTATGAGAAGCTCTGCTTGACAAAGCAAGCTAGGTAGGTCTGCCATCAAAATCTCATAGTAGGAAGAAAGGAAGGTAAATGCTGCAGCTTGAAGCCCAGCAGGGTAGATAGCTGAGGTAAAGGATTGACTTGAGCATTTGGTGAGCTCCCTCATGGTGAAGCCCTGGGCAGTTTAGAGGCGCTTTGAAATCAATGAGAAACAACAGGAAAGAGAAGGGTTCAGGCAGGATGGAAAGAAACCTGTTACAAATTTTGCATGTGATGTATCCTGTCAGAATTGCCTGAGCCTGGGCCAGGTTTTCAAGAGGCAGGGCTTGGTATAGGGTGGTAGAGACCTGGCTGCCAAGCTGCAAGGAGGGAGCTAAAAGCTTTGTGCAGGAACAAAGCGAGAATCAAGCTAAGCTGCAAAGCAGAGACCAGGTGCAAGGCAGTAAGAAAGCTAAATCACCTAGGCAAGAACAGGCAGATCGGAAACAGATGAAGTGAAAGCTGCAGCATGTGGAGACATTCCACGATGGTCTGGAGTCTCAGACTGTGTCTTTTTATAGGAAGCCTCAGGACTTAGCTATGGCTGATGAAGGAGTTTGTTACAGGAACTGCGCTTGTTCAGACACACCAAAAATGGGCAGAGAATTCCAGGGTGGCCAACAGACAAACAGATGAAGATGAGCAAAATAAAAGGAGTGTGACTCACGTCATTCTCAAGCTAAACAGGAACCCAAAAGGCACCTTTGTAAATTATTTTCCCAACTTTTTTTTTTTCCTCTGACTGCTTTATAAATCCCTATTCTTTGTTTTGTTTTGTTTTCAAAGAAATTCTATCTTTTACAAATGACACTCTCCCACAGAGCTCTTTCTCCAAGATTTGAAAGCTGGCATATGGCTGTTTTGAAGAGGGAAGCTTGGGCCGCTTCTACCCATATCATGTGCATCTCGTAGATAACAGTGAACCCTCGACTCCCTGGCTGCCAATCTTTCATCTTTCATCTGTACCAAATTCACAATGATGAGGGAGAAAGAAAAGCAATTTAATTCTCAATGCTACTTCATATAGCTGCTGAAAAACATCCTTTCTGCTTTATACCAAGTAAGTAGTAATAACATACGAACACTGAAAATTGTCAGTTGGAGGGTTAAAATGGTGAAAGGAAAGTTCTACAGAATAAATCTGTGTAATAAGGAAAAATATATACATGCTACAGTGGGTTTTCATCATGGATTCTAAAAACACCCACTTATCCTCTGCAAAGAACTTGTTACAGCTCATTTTCTATTTGTGTATGTAACTCCATCCCAAGATGAGCATCTGTCAAGCCAGGAAAGCACAACATTTATAATATTGTTTTCATTCTTGACTGAACACATAAAAAGCACAAAATCTAGTTAGAAGAATAGCGTATGTGTGTGGAGTTTGTCTCAAAGCCTTTGCCACCATCTCTCCCTTTCTTATTATTTACAGACTATTGATAGGTTTTTCTCAGAAGGATAGGAGAGAGAGAAAATGAATCATTGGTATTTCCTTTCAGGTGGCTGCAGGAATGGAATGGGAATGAAAGAAATTACCTAGCTTTATATAATCTTTACATTTTAATTTTTAAATGTCTCATTATCATCACATTAGAAGCTGCATTTTCAGTTTTCCTCAACCTGAGGTTTGGAATCCCAAAGCCTGGTTAGATAAATTTCTCAGCATGCCAGGCAAAGATCTCCTCTGTGGTGGTTTGGATTCCATTTGCTGAGGATGCTGCCAACTGTGCACTTCACCGTCTCTGGCTCTAGCTGTGAGCTTAACTCCGTTACTAATCACTGTTTCTTAACGCCAGGATTTGACCCACGTTGATTATGATCTCTGTATTTGGCTTTGAGATACGTATGCATATTCCTTTTCTAAGTCAGATTGTCCATCCTTATAATTCTCAAGAAAGATGTATTCGGAGACAATCTGATCATTTGGTTGAAAAAAGATGGGGAGAGGAGAGCAAAGAGAACTGATAGCCTTCAGGAGCATTTCTGACTCCAGAACGGTAACGTGGGAGTCTGGTCAGTTATCACTTTCCCTCTGTGAGCATTTTTCCCCTGTACCTGACATTGTGTTGGACTTATCATAACAGCACTGTGGAGTACTGTTGTCAAAGAACATTAATTTATAGTCTAAAAAAGCTTGACCTTGGATCCCCACTCCATGGCTTATTATCTGAGTGATCTTGAACACATTCTGTTATTTTTCTCTGCCTATTTCTTCATTTAAAACATAGAGATAAAATACCATCTTGGACAGATTCTTTTTGAAGATAAAATGTGTTAATGTATGTGAAGCACCTACTTGTGCTGCATTAAATAATCTGCCCTCAACACATTATATTTCTGATAGTAGTTATTGCATGATATTTTGTTATTGCACTAAATAATTATTGCCTAAGATCAGAAATGTTGGAAGGACAGCAAAATTTCAGGTGCAGGAATGATTCTGCTCCTCCTACCCGCTCAGCATGCACTTACAAAGTGTGGTATTTTTCTCACATGGATTTCCTATGGGGCTCCTCCAGGGTTCCATTTTATTTTCTTTTGCTATAACTCAGGGCCCTGAGGAAAGGATACCAGGAGAAAAAAGCATTATGCTCCCGCAGAGAAGCAGCTCAGAATCTCTCTCATCCTATTAGGATACGTAAACCTGTTTCCTGATAGTGATACTCATACGCTTTCCGGTGATGTGCCCCATACATTCTATATGCCATTCTGATTTTATCGAGGTAATTTAAAAAGAGTTGTATGTAATCCTCAAAGCACTTTTCAGAGCAATGCTTTCTGTAAACAGTCAGTTAAATTACCATTTCTTTTACTTCGTCACTTCATTTTGGGTGGGCTACTTTTTCCTAGAGCAGTGTTTCTCAGTGTTGGCTGCACATTAAAATCACTGGAGGAGATTTTTAAATGCCATGCCCTGACTGCAGCTCCCTACTCCCCACCTCTGAGGCCACCCTGCATATACCACAATCTCTGCAGATGAGGTTCAAACATTGGTACATTGTAAAGTCACCCCAGGAGATTCTAATATGGAGACAGGGTAAAGAAACACGGATCACTGTCCTTTGGGAATCAATTGTTTTTTGTTTCATTTTGTTTTGTTTTCCTGCTGGGCTAAAAGTGAACCTAACTGACCAGATTAGCCTCACTGGTCAGTTTCATGAATAATCTAAAGGTGGTGATTGATGCTTTATTCGATCCCTAAGGACATATGACAGGTGAAAAATAAGCATTTGAGATTTTGGTTTGTTTGTTTGTTTTGTTTTGAGACAGTCACCCTCTGTTGTCCAGGCTGGAGTGCAGTGGTGCAATCTCAGCTCACTGCAACCTCTCCCTCCTGAATTCAAGGGATTTTCACGCCTCAGCCTCCCAAGTAGCTGGAACTACAGGCACATGTCACCACATCCGGCTAAGTTTTGCATTTTTAGTAGAGATGGGGTTTCACCATGCTGACCAGACTGGTCTCAAACTCCTGACCTCAAGTGATCCATCTGCCTCGGCTTCCCAACATGCTGGGATTACAAACATGAGCCACCACGCCGGGCCTAAGTATTTGTTGAATGCCTATATACCATGCTGGACTCATTTCCATCTTCCAGATCTCTCAAAGCTGAAGTTTTCCCACTCAGATCTTTCATCTCCTAAGACTTAAGATTTGTTTCATTTCCATCTGATGAACCAATTCATGCTAAAATAAGAAGACAGAACTCCATATATTTTAATTGATATTTTCTGAGTATCACACCCATTTTTTCCTTGCCATTATAGAGTCTAATCATGAGAATTTCATAGAGGTGTATGAGTAAAACTAACCAAAGCAAATACAGGTTATGGGATACAAGAAAGCTTGTAGTAATTAGCAACAAACTTCTTCGGTATGGTGGGAAAAGCGTGGAATCTGAAAGTCAAGGTTCAAGTCTAGTCTTTCACTGTTATAGGCACTGTTCTATGCTCTGGATACAGTGACTAAGACTCAAGGTTTCTGGTGTCATGAAAGTTGCCAAACAAAGAGGAAGTAAATAACAATCCTCTCCCTATCCCCACTCCCAACACACACAAACAAAACATTTCATGGAGCAATGTATGAAGCCATGAAGTAACTAATGAGACCCTGGTAGGGAGACTGGAGAGTGAGGTAGCAGGGGATGGAGAGCTACTGAGAGTTGTCTGGGAAGGACTATCTAAGGAAGCAAGGTTTGGCTGAAATCCAAATGATGATATGAACCCAAACATACAACTATCTGATGGCAGAGATTTCCAAGCAAAGGAAGACTAGTACAAAGACCTCAGGGCAAGAATAAGCTTGAGGTGCTGAAGATACAGAAAAAAAGGCAACCACATCTGAAGGATATTGATGAAGTATGAGTGATAAAGAATTTCAGCAATATCTTCCTCCGGATGCTAGATTCTCTACCTGATCTCATTTAAATGAGATATGCTAAATGTCACTCCATGAGGCCCAGACACAGAGAGGTTTACTCTGATCATCAACCTAAAGAACATTCAATTATGCGCACACACACCCTCTTCCCTTCTAGTTGCTCTCTTCAACTAAGATGTAAATTTCACATGAGCAGGTACATTGTGGATTCTTAGAGGCACAGGATAAGTGAATAATAAATTTTTTTGAGTGAATAAATAGATGAATGAGAAAGGCAGAAATCAGATTACATACAGATTTTATTTTAGCTCATGGTAAGGAATTTGGAAGTCCTTAAGTTGTACTGAGCAAGGGAGTGCTGTGGTCTAAAACATAATTTTAAAAGGTCACTTTGGTTTCTGTGTAGGAATATGAACTCCAGGGAGGGATAGAAGTCAAGAGAGAGGTAAGAGTTTCCCACTGTAATCGAGAAGAACCTAATGATAGTCTGGGCAGTAGCATAGCCGATCTGAGGATAAAATTTAATGGATTATTTAGACATTGAAGTTTGAAATGTCTAGTAGACTTGCAAAAGGAAAGGATGTGTAAATAGATGAAGGTTAGTAGAGACATCAGGGTTTGAAGTATCAATTCAGACTGAATTATCTTATGGATGATATTTTAAAACTATCTCACTAGTGAGATCATCTGGAGAGAAAATGTGAAATACTAAAGAGGGTCTAAGACCAATGCCTAGAGAGCTTCATCATCTGGAGTTAGGGCAAAGATAGAAGAGCCAGCTAGCCAAACTGAGGGAAAAAAAAAAAAAAAAAAAAGAAAGAAAACCATAAAAAAGGCTTTGGGATTGGAGGACAATCAGAAGATCTGATATCATAAGAACCAAGAATAAAAAAAATAAAATAAAGAAGGGCACCATCAGTTGTGTTAAATGTTTCTGGAGGAAGAAATGTCACAAGAATAAAAAACTGACCAATAGTTTTGGCAAGATATTGATCTTGGTGCCATAATAAGAGCCATGCGAGTAAAACAGCCTGAATAAAGTATACAGAAGAGAATGAAGAGGTCAGTTTGCAGTTCAGACGTGCGCTCTTTGCCACTTACTAGCTGAATAAGCTTGGGAAAGTTTTTAAGATTAGATTTCCTCTTTTCTGAACTGGGAGAAGCATATAACAGGTGCTCTACTGACTCCACAGACTGAGGACGTTTTTGTAAGACAGAAGTGTTCAAACAAGAACGACTCCATCTTGAACAGGGGATTGGTGAAATGAAGCTGAGACCTACTAGGGTGCATTCCCAGGAGGCTAGGCATTCTTAGTCAACAAGATATTTACAGTTAAGGGAACAAGTTAATAATGTTTACTGAACAGACCTAGGACTTAACAGACTCAGGAAATATCAGATCCAGGAAATGTCCTGATGTCCTGATACCTTAAGAACAACCAGTCTGAGCAGCATGGTGAAACTTTGCTTCTACCAAAAATACAAAACTTAGCTGGGCGTAATGGTCGACGCCTTTAATCCTAGCTACTCAGGAGGCTGAGGCAGGAGAATCGCTTGAACCTGGGAGGCAGAGGTTGCAGTCAGCTGGGATTGCACCATTGCACTCCAGCCTGGGCGACAGAGCGAGACTTTGTCTCAAAATAAATAAATAAATAAATAAATAAATAAATAAATAAATAACAAACAAAAAGCATGATTAGTTTAAGAAAATTTCACTTTAAATATAATAATATAGATTCTTGCAGAAGGCAGTAGTTACACAAAGATGAACAATCCTTTGTCTCAAGCCCTTATAGTAGAGCACATCTCCCCATGACTTTTTGCTTTGTTATCTTATATATGAACAATCATTGTACCTAAGGTGGAAGTGTTCTTCCTCTTGCTTTTGAGAACACCCTGTTCTGTCTATGGAATAGCTATTCTTTCATTCCTCTACTTTTTCTTCTTCTTCTTCTTCTTCTTCTTCTTCTTCTTTTTTTTTTTTTTTTTTTTTGAGACAAAATCTTGCTCTGTTGACAGGATGGAGTGCAGGGGTGTGATGTCGCCTCACTGCAACCTCCGTCTCCCAGATTCTAGAGGATTCTCCTGCCTCAGGCTCCCAAGTAGCTGGAATTACAGGTACATGCCACCATGCCCAGCTAATTTTTGTATTTTTGGTAGAGATATGGGTTTCACCATGTTGGCCAGGATGGTCTTGATCTCCTGACCTCGTGATCTGCCCACCTTGGCCTCCCAAAGTGCTGGGATTACAGGTGTGAGCCACCGCACCCAACCATTCCTCTACTTTATTAATAAACTTGCTTTCGCTTTGTTCTGTGGGCTTGCCCTGAATTCTTTCTTGTGAGAGATCCAAGAACCCTCTCTTGGTGTCTTGATGGGGACCCCTTTCCGATAATAAGATCACATGTGAAAGTTTATCTCCATAAGCTCGAATTGTATGAAAAATATCTACTATCGCTATTATTATGATTTTGTGGAGGATCACAATGAC
Organism: Chlorocebus sabaeus; assembly: GCF_047675955.1. NCBI lineage: Eukaryota > Metazoa > Chordata > Mammalia > Primates > Cercopithecidae > Chlorocebus > Chlorocebus sabaeus. The sequence goes on along the minus strand of NC_132913.1, from coordinate 26,959,936 downwards.
CTGTTATTCAGAACACAAAATAAATTGAGACAAACCAGAGTAAAACAGTTATTACAGTTAACAGTTTATTTTGTGTTGCAAAATCTCTTTTGTCACATTTTAATCTAATTAACCGAATGGTGTAGATATTGCTTTATATGTTTCTTCCTTTTTCCTTTCTTTCATTTTCTCCCTTTCTTTCTTCCTTTTCTTTTTTTCTCTCTTTATTTCCTTTCATTCTCTTTCTCTCTCCTTCCTTCCTTCCTTCCTTCTCTTTTCTTTTTTTCTTTTGTAATCATTATTTTCCTAAGTCACAAGATGCACCTGAGATCATACTAATAGGCTCCAATGAGTCCAGCTTCTGTGATCTCTAAGGCATCAGCTGAGATGGAATGCTTTTGGGTCACAAGAAAGAAAGAAAATATGGTTGCCATCATCTTCACAACTTCTGGAGTGGTGAGCAGTAACATGATTACTAATAACAAAGTCCTGATTTATGGAAAATAGCCCCTAATTTGTTTTCCCAAGAAGGTGAAAGGAACTTTCCAGAGCTGTGGTTCTCTATTTTGACTGCACATTGAAATCATCTGAGGAGTTTTAAAAAGACATCGATGCCTGGATTTCAGTCCAGGAGATTCTGATTTAAATGGTCTGGAATGCAACCTGGTCATTGGGATTCTTAAAAACCTCCAGCTGATTCTATTGTGCAGTCAAGGTTGAGAATCTCTGCAATGGGGGCAGAGAATTACATACACAACGCAGCCTAATGAGGACATTCTCCTGTAAAGGTAATCCAATGAATTCTCAGGTGTAGCTCAGGCTTTTTCTTGCCTTGACTTTGTTGCCCTGCATTTGTCATTTCTTTTTGCAGAGCACTCAATTTTATTGCTCCTTAAAGGCAACAGCAAATGAAAAAGAATGATTACAAGAAGGATCGAGGCATAGCACTGATACAAAAAGAAAAGAAACAAATCTAAATTTAGCTTTTAATAAATGTGACTATTTCTTTAGCTATGCAAGTAATAATAGCTCATGAGAGTTTGGACAAAACTCTACACTGATGGCTTTAACTTATTAATGTGAAAGTTATTTTCTTAAATTCCCCAGTGGTGATTTTTAACACCTCTTTCATTCACTTTACCAGAGGCTGCTTGTGTTTAATCCAAGGTTACAGTGCTTTCAACATTTAATTCAAAAAGGAAGTAAATTTATTTTATGTTATCTAATTATACTTTATTCACTAAACATGTGAAGGTATATCCACAACATCAGTTTCCACAAGTAATGAAACAGTTTTTCAACTTCAGTGGCGTTAAAGGTATTATAACTGTTTTTTTGTGTGTGTGTTTGATATTTCAGCTAATTTCATGTACCAAAAAAAAAAAAAGAAGTAAAGCAATATGTTTTCAATTTATATTTCTATGCATCATTAGGTTACTTGCTTAAAATGTGAGTAAAGAGAACACTGAAGAGCATACAAACTCTCAAAATTTTGAACCACTTAAGAATGTGATAGCCTAAATGAGTAAAATGTCTAAATTTTAGACTGATTTAAGGAAATGCAGTCAGACATTTAAAATCATACAGCTGCAGGTGAAAATGAATAGATACGGTAATTCTAAATAATATTTTCAAGTGTGTTCTCTGTAGATACAGTCGTTATATAAGCAGCAGTGCATATAATCCTCACACGAATCCTGTGAGGTAAGTGCACCCATTTAACAAATGAGGAAACTGAGGAACAGGACAGCTACTATGTCCAAGTTCCCACAGATACAGAACCAGAATTCCTACATAGGTAGTCTGGCTATAAAGCTCATAACTTAACCATTTTTCCATTTTGTGCTAAACAGCACAGTGCAAGATTACCATCACCCACAGACTTACCCACTGAGGTTGACTCTATTCAAAATATATCAAAATACATCCTTTCAATCTTTCTTTCTTTCTTTTTTTTTTTTTTTTTTTTTTTTTTTTTTTGAGACAGAGTCTTGCTCTGTCACCCAGGCTGGAGTGCAGTGGCGCAATCTCAGCTCACTGCAAGCTCCACCTCCCGGGTTTATACCCTTCTCCTGCCTCAGCCTCCTGAGTAGCTGGTACTATAGGCACCCACCACCATGCCCAGCTAATTTTTTGTATTTTTAGTAGAGATGGGTTTTCACCATGTTAGCCAGGATGATTGCGATCGCCTGACTTCGTGATCCACCCGCCTTTGCCTCCCAAAGTGTTGGGATTACAGGCGTGAGCCACCAGGCAGGCCTGGCCAATACATTCCTATAAAATATAAAAGATTCAGATTCTCTGAGCCACAGATATTTTAATCTCATCTATTTGGCTCCAGTTTTGAATAGTAAAATTGATGTGTCATGGTGGAATATTGGCTGCCAGCTCTAGGCTGAGTTCTTAATGATAGCAATATCTTGAAGTTGTCACCACATAAAACCTGGTCCTTTATTTTACAGATATCAATATACAGTTGTGTTAGTGCACTCAGAGTTGATGAAGCTATCAGAGACAGATTCATTAAATTAAGTTTCAGAATGGCAATGTATTCATTGTATATTAAGGGCTATATTTACCTTTGCAAATATTACAATATTCATGTTTCAGTTTAGGGAATTTTCACTTCTCTTTGGAAACTAAATCCAGTTTATGAGATTTCTTGTTGAACATGGATTCTGTACCAAGGAAATTGAATGCTACTTTCAAATATAAAGATTTTTTTAAAATATAAAATTTATTTATTGTAGAGAACTGAAATAGCCAAAAATATACCTTACAAAACAACTACCATTCAAAAGGTAATTATAAGGTATTTTTTCCTATGCCTGATAAAATAGGTAAAATCGTACATTTAAAAAATATTCTAAGTTAATTTGTTCTTGATGATATAATTAAATATGCTCAGAAGAAATGATTTAAAACAGATTATATAATTTATATACTGTATCTAATTATATAACTATAGTTATGTATTATACTTATATAATTTGTTCTAATTAAAGAAGTAACATGAAAATTAGTACCTGCTTACTATAAAAATAGAAATTACAAAGAAATGTAAAGAATGTAAAAATTACTTAGAGCTCAAACACTACGATTCAGTCATATTGATCATGTACCTGCTGTGTATTAGGCTCTGGGCAATCAAAAGTTCATAAGACACTCCAAGAGATGTCAGAAAAACAAATGGCCAATTAGCATATTGCAATAGCATGATGTGCTATCAAAATATAATCATAGTCTTCGTGGGGTTACAAAGGAGGGGAACTTAACTCTGAGAATGCTTTCTGATCCAGTAATATCCAAGCTGAGACCCAAAAGTAAAATAGAAACAAAAAGGGAAAAACTTTAACTTATTTAATATGCTTACTTGACAGGCACTTTGGGAAATAGTCTGGTAGTTCCTCAAAAGTTAAAATTTAGAGTTACCATATGACTAATTCCATTCCTCAGTATGTACCCAAGAGAAATAAAAACATATGTCAATGCCAAAACTTAACGTGCGGGTTTATAGCAGTATTATTCGTAATAGCCAGAGAGTAGAACACACCCAAATGTTCATTAGCAAATGAATGAATAAATTTTTAAATGTGGTATATCCATACAATAGAATATAATTTCCCTATACAAAGGAATTCCTTTTACATGAAATGTCCATAATTGGCAAGTCTACAGAGACATAAAGTAGATTAGTGTTTGCCTAGGTCTAGGTGGAGGGGAATGATTGGGGAATGAGGACTAAAATGTATGAGCTTTCTTTGTGGGGTAATGAAAATATTCTCAAATTGATTCTGGTGATTATTAGAAAACTCTGTTACAATTAAGTGTACACTTTAAAAAAACAATTAAGTTTAAATTGTTTAAAAAACAATTAAGTGTACACTTTAAAAGAGTGAATTGTATGGTATTCAAATTATATCTTAATAAAAGTGTTACAGCAAGAAAACCAACTTAGGGTGAGGTACCTTTTTAAATGTACTTCGCCTTATACAGGATTTCCGTTTTCACAATCTTTCCAATCCTCAGAGAAATGCTATGAGACCTATTTTAAAAACTTGGATGGGTGAGATACTTTTCCAAGGTCCCTCATTTATAACTAATAGTTGGCAAAGCCAGGACTTAAATTTAGGGTTTTTATTTTACACAGAGCTTTTCTTTTCTGAATTATTTATGGGATCCAAAGTATACCATCATTTGATAAAAATAATATCGTGAAATGTGGTTTCACACATAATGATTTATATTGCCTCAGATATTTTATAAAAACAGCTGCGAATGTGAGATTATTGTTGTATTACACTAGGCACATGAAGAATGTTAGAACAGCTTTCTAAGATGTCTGACTTGTGTTGGCATGACCAGATGGGGACTGGGAGGGGAGGCCTCCTCCTGGTCAGGGATTGAGAGTTAGTTTCACTCCTAAGAACAAACTTAAGCTGTTTGTCATGAAGAAGAAGGGGTCAGGTGGCAAAGGAAAATTGCTTTTGAAACCCAGATGGTATATTCAGGTGAGGGTGAGATAAAAAGAAATCACCTATTGAAGAGAAAACTTTTGCAATGAAAATAATCTTTTCTCTGCCACTTACTAGCTGGATGGCTTTAGGTGAGTCAGTTACCACCCTGAGCATCTACGCACTCTTGTAAAATTAGAATTAATTTCTTACCTCATTAGGTTGATATTAGGATTAGTTACCTAATGTGATAAAAATCTTCAGATAGGTGTCTGGTACATAAGAAGGGCTCAACAAGTGTTTGTTCACTATTGGTGAACTAAGGACTTCTTACACTTGAGGTGAATCATCACTTGGGATTTTCGCCCAATTCATTCTTGATTTATCCTAGATATTGGCAGCTTATTTTTGTTTCTATTATGTATTCTTTGAACCTTTCCTTGGAGTCTATAAACGCATTCAAATCTTTCCCATTAAGAAATAAACAAACAAAAACAAATGTTTTACCCTGCTTTTCTTTCTTGCTATGACCTTATTTCTTTTCAAAGCCTGTTCCTCAAATTAATTATCTAGTCTCTCGCTTCTCATTTTTCAATACCAAGAACCCCCAACAGATAGCACCACTCCACTGAATTTACAAGAGTGTTGCTAACAACTACTCGCTTGCCAAATTTAATCTTTTTGCCTAGGTTTACTTCTTAATTGATTTCTGGCAATAAAACTGCTTAGTATTCCATCAATCCTTCCCTTCTTCCTGCTTGACTCTCAAAAACCACTTTGTCCTCATCTCATTCCCCAGAACCAGCAGGTCCTCTCAGTTCTTTTACTTGTCTTTACTTCTCTTACATGTCCACATTTACTAGACCACTACTTTTGGCTTTATCATATACAGTACTATGTTCAAACAACATTCTCTGGACTTTCTCTGGGGGAGGACAGTCAGCACATCATGTAGCTTCTGGAGCCTTATTCCAAACATACTTAATCAAAATCACCTGGAAAACATCAACTCCTTTTTGAAAACCTAGCTCATGGTTCACCTCTTAAAACTCTCTTTAGACCCCTCTTTTCGCTCTAGTACTGTGCTGTCTATTCTGTGAAAATACTAAAATACAGTGGCCACTAGCCACATGTGGCTATTTAAACTTAATTTTAAGATAATTAAAATGAAATACAATTACAAAATGTTTTTCTCAGTTCAGTTTCACTAATCCCATTTCATGTACTTGATAGCCACATGAGGGCTAGCAGGTACCATATTGGATACGTAGGTAGAGACAGAACATTTCCATCATTGCAGACATTTCTACTAGACAGTGCTGATTATTTGAATTGACCAGCTCTTCTTTTGCTTTTGATTTTTGTTTTTTCTGTTGTCAGTTTATACTTCTATTATAGTACACAGAACATTTTATGCTTTTATGTCATTGATTTATGAACACATATATATCCAGACTCTACTCTATCCTGAGTACCATGCTTAGTTTTGATAAAACTAAGAAAGGAAAGGGCTGCTCAAGCACCTCAGGGTATTTTTGTCAAGTTGAACAAGGATTAGAATAAGATAAATTCTTAAATTATACCTTATTGAACAAATGAATAAATATACATCAACATGAATGTATCTTTCTGTTATTAATCTAAAAGTCAGTCCTTAAATTTATAGCTCTAAATTCAAAATGGAATTAGCTCTTAGTGATTTAAAGTTTGTGTGATTAATTTTCTCTATAGGAAATACATTTTTAAACATATTACTAATGAAAATACTTGCCCTTGACATTAGAAAGTAGGTCCACTAAAGATATTATATCTTTTGGTATGATAGGTGTGAGGTCTATTTAAACAATGTAATAGTTTGGCCAAAGCACTAATGCTTTTATATTAGAATTCTCAAATTTTAAATATCAATTAGAAATCAAAATTTGATCAAATCTAATTGGTTTCACTCTTCTAAAACCAGGATTAATCACGCTTCTTAATCATTCTTAACATAAAGTCATCCACTCCCACATTACCTGCTATGGTTTGAATGTCTGTCCTTTCAAAGCTCATGCTGAAATTTAGTTGCCAGTGTAATGTTATTAAGAGACAGGACCTTACAGAGGTAATTAACCATGAGGGCTCTGCCTTCATGAATGGATTATTGCCATTATCAAGAGATTGGGTTCCTTATCAAAATAGGAGTTTGGCCCCCTTTACTCTCTCTTGCACGCCTCTCTGCCATTCTAAACCTTCTTCCCTGGGATGGTACAGCAAGAAGGCCCTTACTAGATGCTGTCACCTTGATCCTGGACTTCCCAGCCTCCAGAATTGGGAGAAATACATATCTGTTCATTATAAATTACCCTGTCTGTAGTATTCTGTAGCAGCAACACAAAACAGACTAAGTCAGTACTTAATTATTTTAAATCTCTGAATATAATATGGTGTCACATTTTCAAAGCCGTTATTTTAATTAGATCCCACAAATAAATCCACAAATAAAATATTTAAAAATTTATATATTTTTTAATTATAATTTTCAGGGTTATATAACATGAAAAATGTATTATGTTAAGAGATAGTGGTTTACATAATCCTGTAAATCAGTAATCCTTAAAGTATGATTCCACACCAGCAGCATCAGCATCATCTAGGAATTTGTTTGAAATGCAAATTAGTAGGCCGCACCTTAGACTAACTGAATCAGAAACTCTGTGGTGGGGCCCAGCCATGTATGTTTAGCAAGCGCTTCAGGCTTGCATGCTAAAGTTTGAAAACCACTTCCATAAAAGAGTGCGCAGCAACTAATCAGATTGAGATGTTACAAATAAAAAGATAAAAACACAATGACAAGTAAATAGGAGTACAGAATAATGCAGCCCATATTTCATATGTGCCAGACTGGAGTTTGAGATGTAAAAGCAATTTCTTAAAATTATAGATTAAATTCAGAGCACAGTTATATCAAAAAGATTGGGCACACACTCAGATTCATGGACCATATCAGAACAGCTTTATACAATAGACATTTCACAGTAGAGAGAAAATTCCAGAATTTATGCCATCAAGGGATATATACCTAAACAAATAATGTGCTTTACTACATTTAGTCTTAATCTAAAATGGGTCTGTCTTCAATCCACGAGCTTACTGTTCCTTTTTGAAAACTTCCTTTTTAATATATTATTGATATCTTATAAAATTTTTATCATTAAATGTTAATAAAAAGTGTTTGAAATTATTAGCATTAAGCAGTTACATTATTTTCTTATTTATACTAATGGTAACTGATTACTTTTCTGGGTATTTTTTATTTATCCTCTGTATCAACTCTTCAAACTTCTTTATCTTGCTCTCTGCCCATAAAGGTTGACATGTATGGACTATATCAACAAGGCTTTCCTACTGTAGCTATGATTGGACATGGCCGATGGGAATTGCCCATTGAAAAGATCAGTAAGAAGGCAGAAAGAATGCCAAGATATCATTTCCTGCCAACATCTCATGTGGCCACCCAGGCCAAGTTGCTTCCCTAGACCAAAAGATATAATTCTTTCAAGGTGGTCCTTTCCACATGACTCATTTCTTTTAGGTTCCAATAATTCACTCTCTTCTCTTGCTCCTTTAGGCCCAAGTGGGTTATCAGGGCTACCTATCCCACAGTATTGCACTATGTCATATGTTGTCTCTAAATTCTACATTTGCTTTTGTAAATATTATCTTTATTACAGTCTACTCAAGTTACGGAATGTTACCGTGGTACCTGATTCCTCCCGAAGCCTGGTTGATGTAGTTACCCCGATCACTGTAATTATGATTTTTAAATAACTACTGCAAGGAAATGAAGATATATTGCCTGTCTTTACTGGAAGTGATAAAGGGAAAAACATTGAAAATAATTTGTTGAGATATTTTCTGTTGTGTGTTGCAGATTAGGGAGGAAGATGTGAGACCTGCTCATGAAACCAAATTGAAGAAGAGACTGAAAAGAGAGAGTGGCTGATTACAGGAAAAATGCAGGCTAATATGAAGATTCTTATAAAAGTGCTTATAAAAGTCAACAAAAGTTTTGTTTCATGCTTATAATGTGCCAAACATGGTGCTGTCATGGCATTGAGGGTATACTATAATGAATAATTCAGACATAATCTGTGCACTAAAGGGTGGAGGCAGTGTCTCTAGCAGAAGAAGAAACACATACAAAATCTGAAGGTGGGGGAGGAAAGCAGAAGTAATGAGAGGAATGAGACCCTATTTCAGCAATTAAAATAAATTTGATGTGCTGGATAAATTTGAAAAAGCACAAAGATATGAGAGGTAAGATACAAGGTTAGCTTTTATCAGTATTAACATTATTACTAACAGTAGAATGAGTACAGTAAGAACCAAGGAGAAAGACTGATAAACAAGGGAAGAAAGGGATATTAGAATTTGCAATCAACCGTGCTATCTTTTTTTCAGCTTCAAATTTTGAAAGTTAAATTTTAAGAAGTCCACAGTTCCAGCAGATGAAAAGAGATAATGATTTAACTTGGAACATTCTTTCTTCTCCCTACTTTTTAAATATTATTTTGCACTCTAGAATTTTCTGGATATATTCTGATATCAGGTTTGATTTCCTGAGTAATAAACCAATTTTTAAGTAATATACAACTTGTTTGTATGTTTCATTTAGAAGAAACTATCAAAATAAGATTTCACAAGAGATAATAAAGTATAAAAGGGAAATGATTTTTTTTCAAACTGAAGTAATATTTTAGTTAGAAAATATGAATGTATGATTGCTAATTCTTCAGACATACATAACTGCAAGTTCAAAATTCACCTTTTGGAAAATATTTGCAAATATAATTAAAATCATGCTTTAAGGAGAAAACATATTAATATATTTGTATAAAATATCTCTATGACAGTGTAAAAACCCTGCTGGAGTTAATACATGTCTCATTAAATATTCAAGTGAACAGGGCCCAAGAACATATATTTGATTTGGAATTAAGGAAACTTCCAAAAAATAATACAAATCATGATAATAGTTGGGGTTGACACATGTGGTCTAGGCAGTCTCTAGGAACACTGTCTTAACATTGGATACCAGAGCTCAGAGTTCACTTTGCAGGCAGTCAGGAAAAAAGGTCACTATGAGGCAAGAAACTCATGAGCATGGGCTGGAATCCGGTAAGGGTAGACTAAAACTCTGATCTGCTTTTGTTGCCTCTGATTTCAGTGCCTGTGTGTTTGCTGGGTATCCAGCAAAAGCTGGGGCCCTTAGTCATGGAGGTAAACACACACACCTAGCCCAGTAGGCAGAGAAACTGAATAAAAACTCTGGGGAAGTCAGAGCAACCATAGGCCCAGTTCCTGCCTCCCTCTGTGAACCAACCAGTGAGACTCTCCTTTGTATCCTGCAACTAAAACTGACATTTAAATGGAATATACTTATTTAGGAAGGGAATTTTGGGAAATGCAGTTCAGCGTGGCAAGTTGACACATTTCAAAGCCATGGCATAATCCCACAGTTATGCAAAAAGCACCATGTAGTTACTCAAAGGATTTAAAGTTTTTGTTTTCACCTGAAATTGATTTGTGTGTATATGTTATGAGATATAAATCCTACTTTTTCCTTTGTGAACAACCAGTTCTTCCAGCCCCTTTATCACGATTTTTTTTTCTCAAATGAACTACTATTGCTGTCATATACCAAATTACCAATTTTGATTATTTTCTTTCGTCCAATTCTCACACTGTCTAAATTAGTTTAGATTTGTAATAAATCTGGTAAGATATACAAAGGAAAATTTATATGGTTGATAGGATTTTGCTTTGTGTCCTCACCCAAATCTCATCTTGAATTGTAATCCCATAATCCTCATGTGTTATGGGAAGGACCTGATGGGAAGTAATTGAATCATGGGGGCCGTTTTCCCCATGCTGTTCTCATGAAGTCTGATGGTTTTATAACTGTCTGGCATTTCCCCTGCTGGCATTCATTCTCTCTCCTGCCACCCCGTGAAGAGGTGCCTTCTGCCATGATTGTAAGTTTCCTGAGGGCTCCCTAGCCATGCAGAACTGTGAGTCAGTTCAACCTCTTTTCTCTATAAATTATCCGGTCTTGGGTATTTCTTCATAACAGTATGAGAATGGACTAATGCAATGATGGTGAAAATAAATGAACCCAGGTGAAAGGTAAGCAAAATTAATACTGAAAAATAAACACTGAACAAATTAGCATAAGATTTAGGAAAAAAAGGCAAGATAGAAATATACATATATACAATGATATCATTTATATGATATTTAAAAACATGTAAAATTAGATATAGTTTAATGATATGTACCTATAGTAAAAATAAAAAAATAAAACATTTAAATGATACGGGAAAAGAGTATAGCATTATGGGGGTCTTCAAATATATTGGCATTTTTTTCCCTAGTTGGGTGGTAGATGTACAGAGATTATATTATGTTTTGTACCTTTTGTATATTTGGCCATATTTAAAAATACATCCCTTGTTTCAAAACAAATTCTGTGTTTCAGCATAGTCCGTATTAATGTTCCGTACTAAGGGCTTTGGCATGGAAGAGCCCAAGGAGAGACTAAGCAGCCCAGCAGGGATGCATGCAGACACTGTAGCCCTTTGAGAAATCACAGCAAGTACAATAGCTCTCTGACCATGAGGCGCAGGGTAATTTTTGGAGTACATGTGAAACTTTCCCTGGAAACCCCAGAAATGCTTGTAGTGTACATGTGAGTATTTGCAGAATATTGCACATCTCTGTCCAATTTAGACAGCAAGGAAATTCAGGTTATACCTAATTTATTTCGTTTATTTACCCTCTGCTACTTAATAGCAGTCATAGAGGACTATAAAACTAGAACTTAACGTTCTGTTCATTTGTAGATGATGAAAGTGCTGATTGATAATGGATTAATAGATGGGTGAATAAATGTTTCTTTGGTATTTAAATTTTCTAGGTTATTTTGATTTTCTAATACAATGAATGATACCCAAGATTTCCACTTCTTGTGAAAGAATCTGCCTCAGTGAAGATATGAAAAATAAACGTAATGAGACATTGACATTCAAATGGAATGTACTTATCTAGTGTGCATACAAAATAGCAGAGATTCGGTGTAGAAAATATAATACAGTGTTTATAAAAAGAATTTAAGGACAGTTTTTTTTTTAAGTAGAAAGATAAAGGATTTTAAGATTCTCTCATTTGAACATCAAAGGATTTACCCCTCAGGTTGGCAAGACAGAATGCGGGTAATGTCCTCATCCTTTTTATCTTCAAATATCACAGTTGCTTTCAGAACTGTTTTTAAAGGGTTGCCAGTTTTGCTAATGTACAACAGCCTCTCATCCAGAAGCAAAGGTTTGCATCAAGGATAAAATGACTTTTTAACTTTTTATAACAAAGCTTAAACTTTTGTACTACTACAACTTGCTTATTAAAGATAAAAAGCATAAGCATGTTGTACTTAATAGGGCATACCAGGGAGGATTGGATTATTTGGGAGGCAAATCAAGGTATATGTGTAGTTTAGCTTTTTTGGTTTTTTTTTTTTTTTTTTTTTGGCTAAAGATAAATAAATAGGATAATTTATTAAAGATTGTCTTCTATCATATTTAACCAGGCTGACTTACAGAGTATAATAAAATTTCCCATCATTTTTTCAAAATCCCCTAATTCCACGGGAACTGCGCACACACACACACACACACACACGAGAGATACACACACACACACGCACACAAACACACACGCACACATTCTACAAGAGAAAAGCTTTGCCTAGATCTAATTCAGTTTCTCCTGGCACTAAAATAGATTGCTGTCATTTTACTAAGAACTATTATGGAGAAGATGGAACTATTTCTAGTTCTTTTTATTTTAATGGTATCTACATTTTCTATAAATTTGGGAACTTTGAGCAGATTCTTTACAAAGGCCTGTGTTATCCTGAATTGGCAGCCCAAGTAAAACTCATTTCTTAAATCATGCCTAGGAAGTTGGGATATTAAATGAGCTTGTCATACCTGATCTAAAAATCTAATAAGTGAACTGAAAAAGTTATATTTTTTAAATAGTAACTTGACTGGATGAAAATGTCTCTCTTTTGAAGTATTGTCAAATTGTGAATGGTATAAAATTGGCACTTCATCAAATAGTTTTTGTTTAAAATAAAACAACATATAAATTAAAAGATTTTTTTCTGCCTCAATTTATTTTCAAAAAACAGGAAATATACTTGGTTAGCTATAAAATGAAGAGAAATCACTATAGACCCTTTTTATGAGATTGTGAATCATGTGCCATGTTTTTACTTCTCATCCTTACCTATCCACAGGATTCATAGAATATTCTAGAAAACTGTAACACTATACTGATTTCACTTATCAAAAATAGTAATAGAAATCCTCAAAATGTTACTATCAGAATTTAACAATAGTCTCTGAGATGAATGGACATCTAGTGTACAGACCATTAAAGACTGAAAAACTGTTTCCCTTTTCTGTAGAAGAAAATATAATGAGAAACTAGGAAACACTTTGAAAATTTGAATATATGTTCCCACATGAGGTAAACTTAAGAGTGGAATTTTATTATAAATTTATCTTTTATATCTAATTTCTTGCTTCTTTATTGATTTAACAAGCATGTTAAGCAAGGGTGATGAGATTAACATTGCAGTTGTAGAAGCAAATGACTAATGGTACATAAGATGATATTAAGGAAAGAACATGTATTTAGAAGCAGATCTGTGTGTTTATGTGGCAGTCTCTCATCTACTCATGGCCAGCCATACTGAACCTCAGTATTCTGATTTGTAAAATGGAAATTAAAAATAAGCATCTCATAGGGTGGTATGGTTGTGGTATTGGGCATCAGGTTGTGATCAAAAGAAATAGAATAAAGAAAGGCAAGTTGGAAACTGAATGGGGAATGTGCTTTGCTAAAAAGTTTGTATTATATTCCTTAGGCAATGGCAGGTGGCTAAAGCATTTGAAAAGACACTGGCATCTACATTTACTTTGAAATCCATGGCAGGTTGGCAGGTTAGAAAAGTAAATCAACATACTTCCAAAACACCACATGATGCACTATAAAAACAAGCATATGCATATACATTAGATTACCCAATATTGTTTTAAATATCTTTGTCACTGTTCCATTTTATTATGGGAATAGTGATTTTCAAACTTATTTTTCCCACAGAACCCTCTCTTTAGATGAAATCCTAGCCAGAAGCATAAACAAATAAAACAGATAAAAGCAGAATGAATCTGTTAAAGATGAGAATAAATCAGAGGGCTTTTCAGCTGCAAAGTACCAAGTATTCTCTTCATCCTGTGAATTTCCATAGTACTCATTGTCTATATCTCTCATCTCATGCCAAATTACACACTCCCTTGAATTTTACTTTAATGTAACTCTGTTGCTTCAACTAAACTGTGAGCTCTCTGTGACAGGGACCATAGCTTTAAAGCTTTACATCTCCCTCAACGCAGCCAACAATCCAATAATGTCTTTCATAAAATAGCTGTTTCCTACTATGAACATGTTTCCAAATTAATTGAATATGATGATGAACATACAGGGTTTCAAATAATTCAATTCACTTTTCTTGAATTTTAGGATGTATTCCCTCAGGGTCCTTAGATACAGACAGTTAAAACACACACACACACACACACACACACACACACACACACACACAAAGTAATATGTGTCAGAAATATCAAAGTAATACATGTCAGAAAAACGACATGAGTATAAATTTATAAAATTAATCTCTCCAGAAAATAAAAAATGCATGAAATCATTTTTAATAATGTGTTACATATAATGTGGACACATACATTTTAAAACATATAACAGGTATTCCTTTTTGATTATGGCTCAGAATTCTGTGTTTTTTACTTACTGAACTGACTTACCTTTCACTCTGGGTAAAGCTGGTTTATTGTCAAATCCAGCCAATTTGTAGTTCTCTTAAGTGAGAGGAATCTGGTACAATTGGCTTAGCACAAGTAATCAGAGGTTGAACTAGGAGGATGGTATTGAGGATGAAGAGAAGCAGAAGTTGCAAGAGATAGTTCTTCCTTGTTCTTAGCTCAATATTGAGCTAAACTTGTACTACACAAAAAATAGAGATGCACATATTCAGATGGAAAATTTCCAGGAGTTGTCACAGGCCTTTCTATGCATTCAACTTTGTGAAATACTTTCTTTTTGCCAAAAAACAAAACAAAACAAAACAAACAGAAATGTGTTTTTATTTCAATTGAAATAGATCTGATAAATAATAACTATTAGGAGTATTATAAGGGTCAATTCTGAATTTTAAATAACTTCCCAAAGATAAATACCTATAGTCTGAATTTGAGGGTCACACCAAAATTTATATGTTGAAACCTAATACCCAATGTGATAATATTAAGTAGTAGAGACTTTTGGGAAGTGATTGAGGCATGAATGTTCCATGTTCATAAATGGTATTAGTGCCCATATTAGAGAGGTTGGAGGGAGCTGCCTCCTCCCCTTCCACCATGTAAGAATGTAGCAACAAGTAGCCATCTATAAGGAACAAGCCCTCACCAATACCAAATCTGCAAGTGCCTTGATCTTGGCCTTTTCCCAGCCTCCAGAACTGTGACAAATACATTTCTATTGTTTATAAATTGTCCAGTTAAGGTATTTTGTTATAGCAGCCTAAACAGGCTGAGAAATATACTATACATTAATAAATGTTTTATATATACATGTATGTATGTATAACTCTAGCTTGCCTGTGCAAAAGTTGGTGAAGCAATAAAATATATGGAATGTGCATTTAATTTATCTTACATGTTCTTTGTAAGTGGTATTGTGGAAGGCTTTCCAAACAATTCGACAGTTTAAGTTGGCAAATCTTTTGAAGTATGTTTTGAAAAGGTTCACTGGAGCCGGTCGCGGTGGCTCACACCTGTAATCCTGAGCACTTTGGGAGGCCAAGGGGCACACGAGGTCAGGAGATCAAGACCATCCTTGCTAACATGGTGAAACCCCGTCTCTACTGAAAATACTAAAAAAAAAATTAGCCGGGCTTGGTGGCGGGAGCCTGTAGTACCAGCTACTCAGGAGGCTGAGGTAGGAGAATGGCGTGAACCCAGGAGGCAGAGCTTGCAGTGAGCCGAGAACGCACCACTGCACTCCAGCCTGGGCGACTGAGCAAGACTCCGTTTCAGGGAAAAAAAAAAAAAAAAGAAAAGGTTCACTGGAAGACTGATGGAAATTAAGATTATTGTAGCACACTTCATGTGTTGTTTATACAAGTTAGCATCTTATAGTTACCCTATTCCATTTATAAAAGCTAATTGTAATCTCCAACCGTAACTACTTCTCAAATGTTTTCAATATTTATATAAACATTCAATAGTCTTTTTAGTGACAGGTAAAATATGTTTTCTTCAATAAGAGATTATAGTGACTTGTGCTGCTCCCTTCAATGGGCTTTAAAATAGATGCATTTTGGCCAAGCGCAGGGGCTCATGCCTGTAATCCCTGCACTTTGGGAGGCTGAGGTGGGAGGATCATGAGGTCAGGAGTTTGAGACCAGCCTGACCAACATGGTGGAACCCCCTTGTCTACTAAAAATAACAAAAATTAGCCGGGCGGGGTGGCGCGTGCCTGCAGTCCCAGCTACTTAGGAGGTTGAGGCAGAATAATCCACTGAGCCTGGGAAGCAGACATTACAGTAAGTCCAGATCATGGACTGCACTCCAGCCTGCATGACACAGCGAGACTATGTCTCTAAATAAATAAATAAATAAATAAAATAAGTGCATTTCTTAAGTGAGCTTTGACCTTTAAAGGTAATGTATGTTATTTCCATTCTTTTGATTTTGCCTAAGTATTTTGATAAATAATTTAAAGTCAGAAAGCACATTTATTGCATTTTAATGAATACTCCAGAAGTCCCTTTGTGCAGAACCTTTAGGGTAGACCACCTAAAATATTTGGTCATTATTAAATGAACAAGACATTAGCACTCTCTTTATTAAAATAGAAATAGCACCCTCTTTATTAAAATAGAAATAAATATAGAGGCTTCTTTTTGGAATTAAATCATTCAAGAATATTACACAAGTTTCTTAAAAACATATAGCAATACCAAGTAAAATAAATCACACATATCTGTGACCACTGTGTGGTCATGTAAAGAACAATGTAATAACAACAATAAATAATATTACTAACAATATTAATCATCATGAATTGAGCCTATGGTATATGCATTTAGAAACTGGCATAGTACAGTTTTGAGGAACCTGACAGCTTGGAATAAAATCATATCCCCATCACTTCTGAACTCTGTGAGACACAGCACCCTCATCCACAGTGGGTTTAATTATAATCTGTATTTTATAGGTTAGAGAGATGATAGAATGAGAAGTCTGCTCAGTAGGTACTCAATACGTATTAGCTATTATTATAATTACTAAAATAATCTTTTTACCTTTACATCTACTATGCAAAAATGTATGTACTGTTATTAGCCACATTTTTTATGTCTGAAGGATAAAGCTGGTTATCAGAAAGTCACACCATTGATAATCAGCAAGTTAAATAATTGATACATTCATCCTTTCAACAATATTTATCAACAGCTTATTTTATATCAGGCCTTGGGGAATATGGCAGTGAATAAAACCTAAAAAGTTCTTATCCTTCTAGAGTTCACATTTTAGTAAGAAAGATAGATGATAAACAGATAAATATGTAATGCCAGGGCCATTAGTGGTAATGAGAGACAGGACTAGCTGGATTTCCTAGGCCGACTAAGAATCCCTAAGCCTGACTGGGAAGGTGACCACATCCACCTCTAAACACTGGGCTTGCAACTTAGCCCACACCTGACCAATCAGAGAGCTCACTAAAATGCTAATTAGGCAAAAACAGGAGATAAAGCAATAGCCAATCATCTATTGCCTGAGAGCACAGCGGGAGGGACAAGGATTGGGATATAAACCCAGTCATTCAAGCCTGCAACTGGCAACCCCCTTTGTGGGAGCTCTGTCTTCACTCTGTTTCACTCTATTAAATCTTGCAGCTGCACTCTTCCGGTCCACGTTCTGTTAAGGTTTGAGCTGAGCTTTCGCTGGCCATCCACCACTGCTGTTTGCTGCAGTTTGCAGACCTGCCGCTGACTTCCATCCCTCCGGATCCAGCAGGGTGTGCGCTGTTCTCCTGATCCAGCCAGGCGCTAAGTATTGCCACTCCGGATTGGGCTAAAGGCTTGCCATTGTTCCTGCACAGCGTCTAAGTGCCTTGGTTCCTCCTAATGGAGCTGAACACTAGTCACTGGGTTCCACGGTTCTCTTCCATGAGCCGTGGCTTCTAATAGAGCTATAACACTCACTGCATGGCCCAAGATTCCATTCCTTGGAATCTGCGAGGCCAAGAACCCCAAGTCAGAGAGCACGAGGTTTGCCACCATTTTGGAAGTGGCCTGCACCATTTGGAAGCAGCCCGCCACCATCTTGGGAGTTCTGGGAGCAAGGAACCTCGGTAACAGTAAGTGCTATGGCAAAAAATAGTCTGTGGATAAAGAATGATGGGGGAGAATGAAGTAGAGAAGAACAGGGAACTGAGTTAAAAAGGGGGCTTGGTGACAATTGAGACGTAATCTGTGTCAAGGGACGACGTAAATCATGGAGATGGAGAAAGCATGTCCCAAGTCAAGTGAACACAAGAGCAAAGCCCAGACTGAGGGTGGACTCAGCGTGTGGAAAACCCAGGCTTCACATTGAAGTCTCTAAGTCTATAGCCTGAAGATGCTTGGATACAGGTTTGGAAAGGTATTCAAGATATATCTACAAAGTGAAAGAGCTCATTGTAGACAGTATAGATTATGCCATTTGTGCTGTAATGAGTTTTTTTACATCAAAATCTATATCTATGTTTCAATGCCATACCTATGTTTCTATACCAGTGCCTGCAAATACATATTTTTGGACAGACAATTCAAACTATGTTATTGCCCTTGAAATTTCTGCCATCTCTGGCTTGAACTGCGGATTTCCTGCTGTTGCATGGGGCCCAGATGCTCACTGTCACTACTGCTCCTGGGCTGCTCCAGGTGATATCTCAGAACTCACTTGTACTTCTTTTCAAATTGTGACTGATCTCTGTCAGTCGGCTTTTCTCACAAATGTCACTCACCTCAGGCACTTGACAAATGCCTTTTAATGCTCTGGACAATCTGTGCTTAATTTTCTGATGTTGGTAGGAGGATGTCTCCTATCACTTTACGTTATGCTCCTTTCATCGGGGAACCATATCAGAGTTACTAGAGTTCCAAAGCTTAAGTACAAACTGTTCTTTTTGTTTCAAAGGCAGTTCTTTCATGCCAATAATATGAACATGCCCAACTGTTTGGTGGAATCAAGGATGTATTCAAATGACAGCCACCATAATATCCTCTTCCCTAAATTCACTCCAGTTGGTGAGTCCTGTTAGTTATACTTGTCTCTTTCTTCAAGTCCCAAGAGCCCTGAAGTCTTACCTACCATTTAGCTTCGGCTTCTGTCTCCCAAGTTTGCTGTACTTGCTTATATGTCTCTGAATCCCCAAATCTCCCAGCTTTTTTTTTTTTTTTCTTATCAAGGTCATAAACATCATTGAAATAATAGAATATGTACATATATATTACTACAGTGATTAGTGTATGAATTTGATCTCTTTGTGATCTCTACCTTTCATTAATTTATTTCCCTTTAGCATCACCCACTGTATTTTCCTAAAGCCAGGTAAAAATTTCACAAAACCTTACAGCATGGGTTGAAGAACAGGAATACACTTTAGTGAGGAACTCTGCAGCCAAGGTTTCATAAGAATAGAAACCACAGGCCTTTTGATTTTCAGTGGCATCACACAGTCCTCACACGAGGGTTTTCTCTAAGATGCGTAACGTATGTCTGCATTCCAAGGAAGAGACTCCATCATGACATTGCTCTCCCTTTTTTATAGAGCAATTGACAAATAATCAGATGACTGAAGTGCTAGACAGACTGGATAGCAGTACCAGTACTTCACAGGAGTTGTCTGGTATGAGATAATTGTGGCTCCTCATTCTGGGGGAAAAAAAAGGCAACGGTCCAATGAGAACCTCAATTATGAAGAATCCATAATTTTTTTGCTGGAATAAAATAAAAATGAGTGGGAAGATGGAGGTTCCAAATAGCTCAGTGTTCAGGCAACTTAGTGTGAGTCTCCAGTGTGATTTTCAGACAAATCTGCCTGTCGCACCAGCATACTTCAGTTTCTGTGTTAGCCTAGCTGTCTTCTCTGCTATAAATAGTCCAAAAGATTGAATGAAATAATATGAGGCACACAAGTAGGTCAGAATAATTTTATTCTGAAATAGAAGTTTTTACCTTTGGAAATTGTGGATTCCATTAAGAATCTGGTGTAAGCCATAGATATTATCCCTGAAATATAAGTTTTGGCAAATATACCACATCTACCACATTGCACAATTTCAGGGGAGATATTCACATGATAGTCTACATGTAAACTGCACCATATGTAAAACATACTATAAACTCATAAAACAAATTTGTTTATACATTTATAGAGTGCCATGCTCTGTCATGTTAAGAATCTTTTTTTTGTTGTTTTTTAAGTAGAGACAAGATCTTGCTTTGTTACCCAGGCTGTTTTCAAACTCCTGGTTTCAAACAATCCACCTGCTTTGGCCTCATATTAAGAATATTTAGCTTAGTTTTTTCTTCTATTAATACAACTCATGTCTTTCTCTCATATTTCTTTAACAATTATCAGAAAGTAAGACCAAAAATTTATATAAATGGTCATGTGAAGTGGGTATAAGGAAATTATCCTTTGTAAAGGTTTATTGCAATTTTTTATTTTAAAAATACACAAAAAGTATTCAAATTTCATCACCCATTCTTGAAAAGTGATTGGTTTTGGTTATGTTCTTTATTTAATTAAATTTACTGCACCACAGTGAAAGGCAACATTAACTTTTCCTTTCAAATTATGACCTCACAATGACATATGTCAGGAAAAACCATGAGACTTTGAAATGGGAAAAATTGATTAGTAGTTTTCTGTCCAGAATACCTTTATTTAAGCCTTTCATGGTCTTCAATCTGTTTTACAATTCTAAGTTGTGAAAAACTAATAGTAATGCAAATGATTCTTTTGTTAGAAATGAAAATTAATTTTGTCCAGTGCAAATGCAATTGACCATTGCCCTGTGATTGCCCTGTGGATATTGACCTAATCTACATTTGTTTGCAAATTCACTTCAGTATTTCTAATTGTTTATACATGTGTATCCTTTGAATTCTCCTTTGAGCCGGTTTTTACATCTTACTGACTCCCTTACTGATTATTACGTAGAATAAATTCTTTGAAATATGTTCATTTTTTCTGTTTCATGATTTTACCTTTAACAATTCTTCAACACATAGCCTAAGTGCTCATGAGCAATAAAAGTGAAAAAAAAAAATCATATTATTGCATGGATATGTGACTTTAAATTTTTGTTCAAAAGAGATCTTCCAATTCTGGAGCTCCTGTTTCATATAATGGAATAGTTATATACAAAAGGTAAGATTAAAATTTTTAATTACTTATTATTTCTTACAAAAAGGCTCATTCTCTAAAATGATAGTATTTACCAGGGTTACTATTCTAAAGTCTTTCAATTTTAGCCAATCACAATGTTATTTGCTATTATGTGCTCTGTTTGTATACAAGAAAATTTAGTAACACAATTCACAATCTTCAAAATTCTACCAGATAGGATAATTCTAGGCACACTTGAGTTTGAATCTTGTCAGGTCCAGGTGTTGTTATAGACTGAAAATAATAGAAGCTAAAACTATATTTAAAATATATATTTTTGTTGAATGATGAAATACATATTTAACACAAGGTGGTATTTATTCTTATTTTCAGTGTGATTAACAAGATGGTATTTATTCTTATCTTCAGTGTGATTACAATTGGATTGGTATTCTTTAGATAATGAGTATTTTGATCATTTAGCTAAAAATCAAATGAAGTATCAGTTCTATTGCCTGATTTCTGTGGAGTAACTGCTTCTTTGGGGAAATTGATTATGACAAAGTACAAATTCATTTCTGTTCTTTAAAAAAAAAAAAAAAGCTTCAATTAAATGTTAACACCCCAGGTGTTTTACATCTCTTTAATAAAAACATTATCACTTCAACTATTGAGACAGAGGTATGTCAAAAATCCAGATGCTTCATACATTTCCTTTAGAATTTAATGAAGAAAGTTAAGGAAACTATCTGCATGCGAATTACTTTCTACAATGGAAGGCATTCTGACTCTGATTAATTGCTAAGCAAAACCCATATTCACTGAAATAGCAGTTATATGCAAATATCAGAGGCCAACTGAAGAAGGCCTGAAATGACATTCTACTTACAAGAAATTTAATTTTCAAGAAATAAATTCAGGATACTAAGATAGTGAGACTTGGAGAAAAGTAAGCCAATATAACTTAGAAGTATAATTTTATTTTCCTTTTTTGAAATCATTTCTTACTTCATATGTTCATGAAAGTGATTTAAAGTTTGTTTGTTTGTTTTAATATAAGGCATTTTTATTGATCTAAAGAAGTTTTCCAGAATAGGTCTTAGGAACAGCTAAGAACAAGTCTTTTCTCTTAGATTATGAAGGCCAAAACTGAACAGGTGTGCTAAAGTGACAAATGAGAGATTTTGGAATTTAAAATATAATGTGTCCCTGTATTAATAACTTCTTATGAAGGTTATGTGACTGAACACTAACCTACTGTAAATATAACACCAGCATATGATCAAAGGTTAAAATGCTCAAAAAAATTTGGAAGAGTATCAGAATATGCCACCTCAAAACATGCCACTCTGGCTATAGATTATTTTGAACTGAAAGCAATTGAAAAACAGTAGATACAAGAAGAGCTCTCATTCTTCGTGTTTAACAGCAGGGGATAAATTTCCTTTTTGAAGGTGACATAAATTTCCATTTGTGAATGTGTTCCTCTCTTCTGTACCAGAAAGGTCAGAGATGACAAAATGAGTCTGCATAGCAAATCTTACTAATGCCTATTAACACACATTTCTAGTTAACCTTCCTATAATTTGTCAACCATTGTTAAAAAGTTATCTATAAAGCTCCCACATCTAACTACGTTGTTGGGTTTTTCACTTCTTTTCTGTGAAGCCCCGTGTCATGTAAATAAAAATATCTGCATAAAATAAAATTTGTATGCTTTTTCTCTTGTTAATCGATCTTTTGTCAATTTAATTCACAGGCCCTAGAGACGGAACAAAAGAGGGTAGAGGAAAAGCTTTTCCTTCTCTAAATTTCCAAGCAACTCAACATTTATTAAACAACTACTTCCTAATATATTATTTTATAAGCTCTAAAAATACCTAAAAGGGAAGGTCTGAAAGAGTATGGTTTACTTTGAGAATGATGTGACTGCCAAGGGTAGTTTGGCATGACTGAAACATAGTACATGGAGTAGCAAGGCTAAATATATCAAGCTCGTTGGTTAAATCATACCAAAATGTGTAGGCTGTAGAGTTTGGCCTTAAGCAGATTTCCATAAATTCCAAGCCTGGAGCTCAATCACTCATTTACTCAGCATGTACGTATTTAATTATTTACTTATTTGTTTATGTAATAAGTATTTGCTGAGCACATAACGTATGCCACTCACTGTTTTAGGTGCCAGCAATAAAACAATATGACAAACATGTTCTCTGCCCTTAAGACACAGTAGATCAGGAACTAATAAACATTTTAACAAATTGATGGTATAGTTTATAACAGAGGCTGCTAACAGAATATACAAGAGCTTAACATTTATGTTAATATCCTGAAAAGAGACCAAAGAAAACATCCAATAATTTACAACTTATATATTATTTGTCCTGTCTGTATCTAAGACTTGTAAGTGTGTGCTATTAATACATAATGGTACATATTTATTTTACCAGACCTGGAAGAAAATTTTGCCTTGACTAGTACTACTAGTTGAATTGTAGGAATGCCAGCTCCATTGCCAACTTAGTTTACTCCTCCACTTAAAAGAATGAAAAAAAAAAGCTGTAGCACACAGCGTCTGTAGGAATGTTGTCTCCTTCATTATCATTTGCCTCTGGGCCCAAGTATCCTTGGGATGATTTCCCAATAGTTAAAAAAGTAGCCAAGATTATGGATGTTGCCCAGAGAGCACATTAACTGGAAGTTTCTCCACGTGGAATAGCTGTTCCAATAAGCCAAAGAATTGAAAGCCTTTCCTGTAAAGTATTTGTGATTCTTATATTTCAAAATTTATGTTGGGTACTTTGGTTTTCTTTTTTTAATATATAAGCACAGGTACTTCTTGACAAAATATGCTTGAAATTAAAAAATTCAAACTATCCTAAAATATGCCCTATTAGCCTTAAATCACCTCTTACATGCTGAATTAAATCTTTACTACAGATAAATCAGATAATGAACAAACACAGTTGGCTCTCTGATTTTGCTTCTGCAAGTTTGTACAATCAGTTAGATTATACTGTATTTTGTACGTATTCTTTTTTATTGTGTGAAGAATGTAAGTACGAAAAACCATAGATACTAATAACAAAAGGTATTATTCTCAAGATAAAACTGAAATAAAGTAGAACATAAAGCAAAATATCTAAACATATATCACTGAAATTGTAACTTCGGCAAGATTTTATTACAACATAATATTTCTGATTCTTATGGAATAGGAACCTCTTTATTCTATGTAAGTTTGTTTATTATCTTACTGACATTCAGAATAGACACATATTTTCAAGAAGCCATTACACACAAAGGTAGAAACTATCTTTACTATGAATAACACTGCAATGAACATCTTTATATTTAAATATTGGACTGCATCTCTGATTATTTTGCCATGTCTAGTGTCATACTCTGTGTGCTATGGATAATATTGCTGTGAATATTTTTATACATAACGACTTGACAGTACTTATCAATATTTCGTTAGGCTGGACTACTTCAAGTGAGATCACTGGATGAAATGAAATAAATTACATGAAGTTTTGAGATATATGTGTTTTACTCAGGTTCTACTGGCAGCAGAAATGAATGAGAATGAATGTTGGCAATGTTGGAAGAACTTTTATATTTTAGAATTACCTTACAATTGATTGATGTATAGAACATTTCCTGGTGTTAGTTTGTATTTTTTTTTTTTTTTTTATCAAGCTTAACTAGTATTCTACACATTGGTGGCCTATGTGTGTATATTTTTGTAATTTTGTTCTGTTGTGGCATTTATCTTATTTTTATTAATCCGTAAGTGTTATCTGTAAGTTTTAAAAGTTGTGGCTTTGTCAGCCAGGCATGGTGGCTCATGCCTGTAATCCCAACATTTTGGGAGGCTGAAGAGGGTGAATCATGAGGTCAGGAGTTCAAGACCAGCCTGACCAATATGGTGAAACCCTGTCTCTACTAAAAATACAAAAAATTAGCTGGGCATGGTGGAAGGTGCCTGTAATCCCAGCTACTCGGGAGGCTGAGGCAGGAGAATCACTTGAACCCAGAAGGGGGAGGTTTCAGTGAGCCGAGATTGTGCTACAGCACTCCAGCCTGTGTGGCAGTGCAAGACTCCATCTCAAAAAAAAGAAAAAAAATGTAGCTTTGTCATGTTTATTATCAACATTTAGCCCAAATATTTTCGCAATTATTAAAGTAAGAATTTAAATGAAAGCTAATATTTTCTCTTGAATGTCTGTGTACATGACATTCTTCCTCAACAGTTCACTATTTCTTTTGCTTTGGGTCAGTTGGAATAGAGGTAAAAATTATTAAAATAATACTCAAAATTGAGAGTTCAAATTTTGCTACCCAGATTTGGATTTTTAGTTCTTTAGCACGACAGGCAGTGGTATTTTAAGCAAGAAAGGAAAGATTGTCAAAAGAGGGTTTTAGATACTTCTTTATCTTACATTTAATACTGGATTAATACTCTACAAAAGGGGCATGTTCTCTAGAAAATAACGTAAAAAAACAATAAAACTGCCTAGCATCAACTATGTAACTTACAGAGCCTAATACAATATAAGAATGCAAGTTGCCTTGTTTTAAAATTATTAATAATTTCTCCTGGGAGCCGTGGACCACCAGGTTGCTGAAGGAGGGTTGAATAGGCCCAGGTTGGAAATGAAGTGGGTCAAAATGCCTAGCTGACCAGTATTGGGATTGTGCCTCTGAGTAGCCACTGCACTTTAGCTTTGGAAACATAGCCAGACTTCATCTCTTAAAAAATTAAATTAAAAAATTTCAAAAGTGCCTGGGCACAGTGGCTTACTCCACTTTAAGAGACATGCTCTATTATCCTAGAACTTTAGGAGGCTGAGGAGGGAGGTTTATTTGAGCTTAGGAGTTTGAAGCTTCAATGAGCTATGGTTGTGCCACTGCATTCCAGCCTGGGCAACAGAGTGAGACTCTAGCATTAAAACAAACAAACAAACACAAACAAAAACAAACAAAAAAACAAAGGAGAGTTTTAAAACAGTGACAAAACATTGTTAAACCAGGTATGGAACCCTGTACACCAGCACAGGTCACATATCCACAGACCCAGCCCTGAATCTGCCTCTTTGATCCTGTTGGATTGTGGGGAGAACGGTGATAAAAGAAGCTTGCCAGCTGCAATGCTACCATTTTCCCTCTTGGCTTAAAGTATGATGCTTGGTGATGTGGTTTGGCTCTGTGTTCCCACCCAAATCTCATCTTGAATTGTACTCCCACAACTCCCACGTGTTGTGGGAGGAACCCAGTGGGAAATAATTGAATCATGGGGACGGTTTCCCCCATACTGTTCTCATGGGAGTGAATAAGTCTCACGGGATCTGATGGTTTGATAAGGAGTTCTCACTTTCACTTCTCTCTCATTCTCTCTCTTGCCACTGCCGTGTAAGAAGTGCCTTTCTCATTCTGAGACTTCCCCAGCCACATGGAACTGTAAGGCCATTAAACCTCTTTCTCTTGTAAATTGTCCAGTCTTCAGGATATCTTTATCAGCAGTGTGAAAATGGACTAAGAGAATAAATTGGTTCCAGGAGAATGGGGTGCTGCTGAAAAGATACCTGAAAATGTGGAAGCTACTATGGGACTGGGTTACAGGCAGAGGTTGAAACAGTTTGGAGGGCTCAGAAAAAGACAGGAAAATGTGGGAAAGTTTGGAACTTCCTAGAAACTTGTCCTATGCGTTTGCCCAAAATGCTGATAGTGATATGGACAATAAAGTCCTGGCTGAGGTGGTCTCAGATGGAGATGAGGAACTTGTTGGGAACTGGAGTAAAGGTGACTCTTGCTATGTTTTAGCAAAGAGACTGGTGGCATTTTGTCCCTGTCCCAGAGATTTGTAGAACTTTGAACTTGAGAGAGATGATTTAGGATATCTGGCAGATGAAATTTCTAAGCAGCAAAGTATGTAAGAGGTGACTTGTGTGCTGTTAAGGCATTCAGTTTTATAAGGGAAGGAGAACATACAAGTTTGGAAACTTCAGAGCCTGACAATATGACAGAAAAGAAAATCCCATTTTCTGAGGAGAAATTAAAGTCGGCTACAGGAATTTGCATAAGTAACAAGGAGCCAAATGCTAATCCACAAGAAAATGGAGAAAATACCTCCAGGACGTGACAGAGGTTTTCACAGCAACCCCTCCCATCACAAGCACAGAGGCCTAGGAGGGAAAAGTGGTTTTGTGAGCCGGGTGTGTGCAGAGTCCCCTTGCTGTGTGCAGCCTTAGGACTTGATGCCCTGCGTCCCAGCCACTACAGGCATGGCTGAAAGGGGCCAATGTGGAGCTTGGGCCGTGGCTTCAGAGGGTGGAAGCCCCAAGCCTTGGCAGCTTCCATGTGGTGTTGAGCCCGCAAGTGCACAGAAGTCAAGAATTGGGGTTTGAGTACCTCGACCTAGATTTCAGAGGATGCATGGAAACGCCCAGGTGCCCAGGCAGAAGTTTGCTGCAGGGGCTAGGCTCTAATGAACAACCTCTGCTGGGGAAGCGAAGAAGGGAAATGTGGGATTGGAGCTTCCACACAGAGTCCCTACAGGGCTAGTGGAGCTGTGAGAAGAGGGCCACCATCCTCCAGACAACAGAATGGTAGATTCACTGACAGCTTCCACCGTTCACCTGGAAAAGCTGCAGACACTCAACCCCAGCCTGTGAAAGCAGCCAGGAGACAGGCTGTACCCTGCAAAGCCACAGGGGTGGAGCTGCCCAAGACAATGGGAACCCAACCCTTGAATCAGTGTGACGTGGATGTGAGACATGGAGTCAAAGGAGATCATTCTGGAGCTTTAAGATTTGACTGCCCTGCTGGATTTCGGACCTGCATGGGGTCTGTGTTCCCTTTGTTTTGTCCAATTTCTCCCATTTGTAACAGCTGTATTTACCCAATGCCTGTACCCCCATTGTGTCTAGAAAGTAATTAACTTGCTTTTGATTTTACAGGCTCATAGGCAGAAGGCACTTGCCTTTTCTAGGATGAGACTTTGGACTGTGGACTTTTGAGTTAATGCTGAAATGAGTTAAGGCTTTGGGGGACTGTTCAGAAGGTATGATTGTTTTTGAAATGTGAGGACATGAGATTTGGGAGGGGGCAGGGTGGAATTATATGGTTTGGCTCTGTGTCCCCACCCAAATCTGATCTTGAATTGTACTCCCATAATTCCCATATGTTGTGGGAGAAACCCGGTGGGAGATAATTGAATCACGGGGGCAGTTTCCCTCATACTGTTCTCATGGTAGTGAATAAGTCTCATGAGATCTGATGGTTTGATAAGGGGTTTCCAATTCCCCTTCTCTCTCATTCTCTCTCTTGCCATCACCATGTAAGAAGTGTCTTTTTCTTTCCATTATGATGGTGAGGCCTCCCTAGCCACATGGAACTGCAAGTCCGTTAAACCTCTTTCTTTTGTACATTGCCCAGTCTTGGATATGTCTTTACCAGCAGCATGAAAACAGACTAATACACTTGGAAACTTGCTTTGTTTTCAAAGCAAGGGAGCTGCTTCCCCTCATACATTTGAGATTTGGAATTAGAGATAGAGATGTTCCTCACATTGCTTCACAGCAGCCACTTGAGGGGAGGTAAACTCAGTTTATATTTCAATCAGGCAGAGCAGAGCTGTAGTAGAACTCAGTCTTTCCTTTTGATGTCAATAGGACTTCTTCATGCCTCTAAAGAAAGAATGAAAGTTACCTGAGTTGAGAGTCTGGAGGGTGGGGCTGAGGTTCAGCCATATCTGTGAAGAGGTACTGCTAAGCAGAGTAGTGAGTGGAGGAGCAGTGAGCCAGGCAGAGCTGTTCTGTCCCACAACAGCTCTGCCTGGTCAAGAGTCCTGCAGCTTCTTTTGACTGGTCCCTACATAGTGGTCAGCAGAAAGAAGAATAGAAAATGCTGGTTAAGATTGTTTGTCTGACAAAAATAAATACATAACATTTTATCTTACAAATAAGTGATACATGGAAAAATAAACCAAAATCTTATCAAGAACATTTGGGTGTATATAGCTTATGAATAATACAGCCGTTGCCACTTCTGTAGTGGAAAAGCTCGTTGCCATTAATAGTGTCAGCTGAGCTGCCAACTGTCCCAACAGAACACCAAAAAAACCTGTTCATCAAGGAAAGCCCAGTTTATAACTTGTTACAGTAAGGGGGAGTGCCACCTTCAAAAAAGCCTTAGTAATGTCTTAAAGGAGGAAAGCTGTGAATATTTATAGGGTTTGAGGTGTCAGTGGGTGAAGGCGAGTGTTTAGTACCTGAATTTGGGATTGGGCACAGTGTTTTGTTATAATGGTTTAGGGCAGTGGACAAATCAAGTTGCAGATTTTAGCAAAAGCGTTGAGTCACCAGTTTCCAGATAAGTGATCTCTTATCCATTTGAGCCATCTATTGTCCTGAGATGAAGGCTGTCTACCCACACACATACCACTGTTCTAGAAGAAGGCTGGTTAAGTGTACTTCTTTCAGATAAGAAGTATATCTGGATTTTGGGAAGTTCTTAAAGTAAACCATGATGTTATTTACTGGTTTACACACTTCTCTTTCTGGGAGGAATGTTTTCAGAATAAATATTAATGTTAGATTGATGAAGGCAATCTTGGTTTTTTGTCCTGAGAGTGAAGCAGTGAGGGTACTTTTAGTCCTCACTAGACTCACAAAAGTAACATCAAAAGCAGCTCCTAAAGAAAATAGGGTTTTCCTTCTACTCTCCAGTAAGCAACAGACAAAATTTGAGTAATTGCTAACTGAGGTTAACATGGCCAGCTCTGGTACAAAATGTTAAAGGAAATAGAGTTCTAACACTTCTGTCATTATCTTTATAATTTTACAGTCCCCAACCTCTTGGACTTCCACTGGTGCTTCAGTTTTACCATTTTCCTTACTCCCAAATTCTTGGATACCCTCACCCAAGGTATTACTACAAGAAACTGAATAAAATTCAAAAAACCTTATTTGCTTTTACTAAAATGAGACCTCTTTGCAATCAGTGCACTTATTTGGTAGTTGCTGTACTGTTTTAATAACCATTTATCCTATTAAACAGAAAATATAACATGCTACATTCATATCTTTGGGGAGGATGAATTACTTAGAAACATACAGTATGCTTTCTAAAACTGCTTATTAACTGTGTAAATACTCCCTTCTACATATATATATATATATATATATATATATATATTTTTTTTTTTTAAAGACAGATTCTCACTCTGTCACTCAGGCTGGAGTGAAATGGTGCAATCTTGGCTCACTGCAACCTCTACCTCCTGGGTTCAAACAATTCTCCTGCCTCAGCTTCCAGAGTAGCTGGGATTACAGGCGCCCTCCACCATGCCTAGCTAATTTTTTTGTATTTTTAGTAGAGACAGGGTTTCACCATGTAACCAGGCTGGTCTCGAACTCCTGACCTCAGGTGATCCACCTGCCTCGGCCTCCCAAAGTGCTGGGATTACAGGCGTGAGCCAGTGCCCCGGCCCAATAATTTTTAAGTTTTGACTTGCTTCCTTTAGTTGCAGTAGCTTTAAATAAAATATTGAATTGGTGTTTTCAGACCAAGGTAGCTTGAATTAAATAATTGTAGCTCATCGATCAACTTTCTGTAGTTATTTAGTGTAATATAAGGAGAAAGCACTGAATTGGAAGTGAGGAAACCTTGGTTTTAGTCTTGATTCTGTCACTAAAGGACTGTGGAACTCCATATATCACTTAATTACCATAACTTTTAAATTTCAGTTTATTTATTCATCAACTGAAGAACTGACCTCTAAGACTAATGCCTGTTCCATCTTCTCTAATAGATGATTCTAAGTTGTACAGCATTTCCCATGTGAGCTGGTTAGATGTGAAAGTTCCACTTTTATTTTATTTTTTTTAAACACATATTTGCCAGTCATTGGTTGGTGCTAAATCTGAAAGGCCATTTATCACATATTACTGGTTTATTATAGTTAACTCTGTACATCTGTTTAAAAGTGCCTGCAATAAGCATTTTACAGCAGTTCAACAGTGTGTTGAACATTCTGCAAAAATAAGAAGGTTTGTTTGCCAAAAGCACATTTGAGGAACTTATTGAGATAAAGAAGATTATTTGGTAACCAGGGAAGAACTGTTAATTAACTCTGTAGATTAGCTGAATCTCAGCTCCATCTCATGAAGATAACTTATCACAGAAAGATGCCATCATCTAAAGTGGTGATAGTTGGGGGTCAAGGGAAAAGAGTTGATTAACTCCAAATATTTCTTACTCTGACTCACAAGTCTGGCTCAGTAAGAATGTCATTGCATTTGGTTTAAAAGGCTTTTGCAAATTTGAGGTAATCAATATTTACATGGAAAAAGATAACCTCCCTTTTATATCATTAAAAATGATAATAGTAAATATAGTTTTTAAAATGTTCAAAATACTAAGCAAAATTAAGCTTTAGATCTTCTTTATTCTACCACAGCTGTCTGTTAGCCAGATTTCGGACCAGGAACAGAAAAAAAGTGAGAGCTTTATCTCTGTCTACTGATTTGCACTTCCAGGCCGTGTTTGTTTTTTTCTTATTATATTTCACCTGCCTCTGTGCTATCTTCAGAGCAAAATGATCAAGTAGAATTGAACTTCCCATGCCATCTAAGAAATATGAATTCATTCTGCCACATAGACATAAAGCCTACACATATACTGTGTGCCAGACTAATTTTTTTAAAAAATTACTTCCATGCCTTGGTTATCTAATGGTAGCTCTAGCACTCTCTGCTTCTTGACCTTCTCAAAGCTGCTACTGGGACAAGGGGAAGGTGAGAGTTCCTGTGCAAGGGAAGCCATGCTTGGTTACTTCTGCAGTGGTACAACAAAGTAGCCCGGTGCTGGACCTTGATTCCTCTCTGCTCCTGGAAACCACAAATACATCCTGGCATTGTTACCAGTGGCAAATATCTGAGTCACACAGCACCAAATATGCTACCGGTGGAAAGTATCCTTCTGAGGCCCGGTCCCAAGGCGCAAGGCCACTAGCGTCAGCACCGTGCTCAGCAAGACAGCAGAAGCAGGAAGAGAGCCGGCTTGAAGACACCTACCCTGGCCAGAAGACCGGTATCCCCGAAGATCGAGAAAGAGGCAGTCCGGGTACTATGTAGCAGTCACGTCAGAGTGGGACACTTCCTGTTTACAGAAGACTATGAAACCTTTGCCCCGTCCTCAGTGGGGGCTGACACTGGGCCTTAGCCTGCCTGCACCCGGGCCCTCTTTAAAACAGCATGTTGCTCCACACCACCTGGTGGTGTTTGTTGGTGTGCTTTCGGGGTTCGAACCGATACAAAAACCTTACACTTGGCACCTGCATTCAGTTAACACCCTAATGTAACAGCTGTGGACCATCGGAGATTGTCTCTCCCTGGCCCTGTCTGCCGAATTATCTTATCGTTTCTAGAGAGGCAATGTGATAATTGTTGAATCATCACTGATGATGGCCTGACATTCCTGGTGGGTGTGGGAAGAGCCCTCTCCTACCCCATTCATGCCTATCTAACTACCTGAAGCAGCATAGCCCATTCTTGGTGCTGATTCTGCCTTTTTTGCATCAATAATATGCTTCAGGTAATTTTAGTAGTCATTTCCTTTTTCAATTGTTTCAACTATTTTGAACTTTCAAAAATTTCTCAAAACTTGTGAGTCAATGACTTTCTTCCGTGTGTGCGTATGTGTGTGTTGTTTCCTTTCTTTTACTGTGATTCTAGATTTTTGCGTTTGTGTTCTCTAAGTACAATTTGAGTACTTAGATAAACATGCTTCTTCAAATGTGTAAAGATGCATCTTAAAAAGAATGATTCTCTTTCTTTACTTCTCAATCGGCTTTCATTAGTAACTCGATCAACCTGTTTTCTTCTGAGTGAGCATAGTAAACTTTTAATAATTGATTTTTTTTTCTTTTTTTCTTTTTTGAGAGTCTCACTCTTTTTTGAAAGTCTTGCTCTTTTGCGCAGGCTGGAGTGCAGTGACACAGTCTTGGTTCACTGCAGTCTCTACCTCCTGAGCTCAAGTGTTTCTCCCACTTCAGCCTCCCAGGCAGCTGGGACTACAGGCACATACCACCACGCCCAGCTAATTTTTTGTATTTTTTTTAATGTAAAGACAGGGTTTCACTGTGTTGTCCAGACTGGTCTCGAACTCCTGTACTCAAGCGATCCTCCCGCATCAGCCTCTCAAAGTGCTGGGACCACAGGTGTGAACCACTGTGCCTGGTCATTTGCAATTTATTTATAAACTGTACTTATTGTTTATCACTTATATGTTTATTTGCATAATTCAATTAACATATTTTTCTTTTTGTAAATATTGCATAACTTGGATTAGTATAGAATGTCCTATAATTTTCACAATGTAATTAATAGAAATATACTTTTTTACCTAACAATATTTTTAATCCTATGTCATGTTTTTAAAAGCCAGTTAAATTCCCTATGTGGCCAGGCATGGTGGCTCATGCCTATAATCCCAGCATTTTGGGGGTCCCAGGTGGGAGGATTGCTTGAGACCAGGAGTTCCAGACCAGCCTAAGCAATAGCAAGATCTTGTCTCTACAATTTTTAAAAAATGTTTTAAGTGAGAGCTAAGTGTACATAATTGATTTCTATTGTCATTCCATATTATGTATGTATTGTTAAAATATAAATCTCTAAATGTCATAAACATGGTCAAAGATTTTACTTAGCTCATAAACTAATACGAGAAACAGTAAGATGTTAAAAATAATTAAAAACAGAATTCAAGAAATGGATATTCAAGGAGGACAGACAACTTTACCCCCAAAATATAGTTTCCTGGTATAACGAATACTTTATATTAAAGGGCCTTAGATCAACAGACACTGGAAAATACTCCCCGCCCCCAAGATACATGGAGACAGGGGGGACCCATCAAGGAGAACAATTGTTTTTCTTCCCCTTCCTGTTATCCCATTATCTATTGCAGAAAAGAAGACCAAGAAGGGAAGCATACCCGAACAGACTCTTTCACAAGATCGTTCTAATTCCAAAAACTATGTACAAGTAAGTATCAGTTCCCTAACTCATTTGCTTTTCTTAGTAATCATTTATTGCCCCTCAACGGAATTCTTCCCTCACCTCCCATTACCTATTTTGCCAAGATGTATTTTGCCATTACCTATTTTCCCTCATTCTTTTGTGTAACCTCCAGATGGTATATAAGATTCTGAATCCTATTTGGGAGTGGGTAATCATTCTGTGGTACTCCTCTGAGTATATGTTAATACATTTGTATGCCTTTTCTCTTCTTAATCTGCCTTTTGTGAGTTGATTTTTTTTCAAGGAACCCTCTGAAAAGATTTATGTAGTCTGTCAGTCACAGTAAGGCTGAAAATAATTTGCAACTAGATACAAAACTAATTAACACCTGCACAGCAGTAAGGTCTAACATTTGCAATGACTTCTTTTCCTGGATAAAAATAATTTTGCGTTACTATTGAACAAGAATCAGTTGTGTTGCTCTCAATCAAGATACATTTTCAAATATCAGTTTTTTAATCTCTATACTAATCAATAGTAAATGGTAGTCTAATAAAGGGAACCATCCCTAGAAAATTAGAGAAATCCTCAGTCAGGTTTTTTGCCATAGTCTGTGCTCAGCACTACACTGAAAGAACACCTAGTAATTTCTTTACCTATGTCGATGTCTTGGATATTTCTTCTTAAAAGTGTCAACTGGGCATGGTGGCTCATGCCTGTAATCCTCCACTTTGGGAGGCTAAGGTGGGTGAATCACCTGAGGGCAGGAGTTCAAGACCAACGTGGCTGACATGGCAAAATCCCATCTCTACGAAAAATGCAAAAATTAGCCAGGTGTGTTGGTGTGTGCCCGTAATCCCAGCTACTCAGGAGGCTGAGGCAGGAGTATCACTTGAACCAGGGAGACGGAGGTTGCAGCAGTGAGCCAAGATCACACCACTGCACTCCAGCCTGGGCGACAGAGCAAACCTTCGTCTCAAAAAAAAAAAAAAAAAAAAAAAAAAGAAGAGAAAACAGTGTCTACAAATGTGTGGGCATAGAGGCAAGGCAGTGTTAGAATTATTACATCCAGGAAACGAAGGGAGAAAGACTTAAGATTCAAGTTTTGACACCCAAAATAGTGTGTTTGAGATCATAGAAAGAAAAGAAAGGTTGAAAGCAAGCAAGGTTCTTTTAAGCGAGTAAAATAACTTTGTTAAAATTATTTTATCTATCCATTTAATATATCAAGAAAAGTTCTGGAAAACTTGATTGTTGAGTTTCATCCAAGGGGAAAAAAAACGGAGAAAAATCCACATCTCCTACAGGCCTGAGGGTTAGCGGATGACTGGAGCCAATGCTGAGAAGTAAGGAAACCGTGAATGTGACCAGATCCCATTTCTTTGGACAGAACTCCTCAAGTGGGGGATAAATTTCTTTCATTTTGGAGAGTGCCAAGACCTCAGGAGCTTCTGTCCAAGTTTTCTTCAGGTGTCATGGCAGATGCAGTAAGACAGAACACGCAAACTTCCCTAAGGACAACCATATAGAAAACAAGTGAGAACACAGCATATTTGGGCAAAGGGAGAAGCTAGACCTTTTAATTCACTGCTGCCTTCTAATTTTTGTGGGCAGTGATAGAATATAGAAGTTCCCACATGCATTTGCAAGGCACCGCTATGGCATGGTACAGGCAAGGTTCTCTATAGTTGTACCTAGGCTTGGAGCTGATGGAACTCATGCCTGCATCTCAGCAGGCTCCACAAATAGGGAGAGCCAAGGTATGGCCAGTTTATCGAGGAGGGCTGCCAGTACCCTGGCCATACTGAGAAAGGACAGACTGTTGGCCAGCCACAGATTGCAGCAAAAGCCATCAGCAGATGGCATCTAGGGTGGGAGGCCACAACCACTCACACAGCAGCAACCAATACTTTAGAGGGAAGGCCAGGTCAGCTGGGCTTCAGAGAAACACAGGGATAGGGCTGGAGCCTGAGGAGGGGAGGGATAAAGAGAGGGAGGACACTGCTGGGATCAGAGATATCACTCCCTCCCAAAGCCTCAAGCCTTTCAAGGCCACTAAACCCCTCCTTCATATATCTAGATCTCG
Organism: Chlorocebus sabaeus; assembly: GCF_047675955.1. Lineage (NCBI taxonomy): Eukaryota > Metazoa > Chordata > Mammalia > Primates > Cercopithecidae > Chlorocebus > Chlorocebus sabaeus. The sequence continues at coordinate 26,923,820 of NC_132913.1, read as the reverse complement.
CCCAGGAGATAAGCAGGAGACCAAAGAAAAACTCCAAATTTTATCCAAAATTCGCTGAACATCTACCTTAAAGGACTTTAAATATGAATAGATAAATTTTACTGGGTTAGAGGGCCTTCTCCCCCTTCTTCTCTTCTAACTCAGAAGGGTTGAAGCAGATGATGAAACCAGATACCTATGGGAATTAGTCAGCATTTCTTTATGTAAGTAGTTGTACTTGAGTAAATATGCAATCCTGTTTACCAGTCTATTCTGTTTTACTCAGTTACTTGAATTACTTTTTCTCTTTAAAAACAACAAAAGGAATGAAGGATGGAAGGAAGGAAGGAGGAAGGAAAAGAAAGAAAGAAATGAAGGAAAGAAAAATAAGGAAGAAGGGAGGAGAGGAAGGAAAGAAAGAAACAGAAAGGCAGAGAGGGAAAGAAGAAAAAGTCTGGAGATGTTTATTTAGTTGGATCTGTGTATGTGTGGTGGGGCATTCTATTTGTTTGCAAATGTTTGCATATATGTCCTGCTCTTTCAAACTAAGTAATATACACGTCCTCTTCACAATAGAGTGTAGGGTAAGTTTGGAATCACATTAGAATTCCCTGTGAAGTTAGAGAAGTAGGAGGGGATGACACTGTGCTTTATGCTTCTTGTCTGGGATTCCTAAAGGAGGCATATATGCAGAAGCACTGAATTACTGTGAGGAAGCAGTAGGCAGAACCCAGACTCACTGGCAGAGCTGGAGACTGCCTTCCGAAAGCCCACAGCCTTTGAGGCCTCAAGTGTAATGCTGAGGTTATTGAGGGAAAGAATTACTTAGCTGGTTGTAGTTTCATTAGGCAAGTGTATTATATTAAGAAAACACACCACACACACACACACACACACACACACACACGGCAACAAGCAAGCAAACAAAACAAAACTCTAGTGTGGATGAAGAGTAGGGCCAAGAGCAAGAACGCTGTCTCCCTATGGGTGGAGCATGTCCCCAGGGAGCCCCCTCTTGCTATGCATAGGTACCACCTCTCCTGGGCAGAGACAGGGTAAGCATGTCAAGGATGACAGCACTGGAGTGTTGGGGGCATAGACTACCAGAAACAGCAAACCTAGAAACAGAGGGAAGGAAGGAGCACAAGGGCAATTTAAAACCTGGGAGAAAATGCTCACCAGAGGAGGACAGAACTGTAGACCTGAATAGAATGAGAAATCAATCACTGTATTATCCAGAAGCTAATCACAGAAATGACTAAATTAAATTAATAATAGACAAGCAGGTAGCTCTAAGTCAGAAAGTTTAAAAAATAAAGAATAATGCTTTTCAAAAAAAAAATCCAAACGTCACTGTGGTTGTAATTATTAAATTTATGTACATTACTATGACTTATTAAGGTAGAGGAAATAAAACCTAAATTCCAGTTCAGCTGCTTATGTCATTATATCCAACACTGTACAGGTGATAACTTTTGCAAACTTGAAAATGTAGTGAGGGAACCCAAACCTATTGTTTCACTATCTGCTGAATATTTTAATTTGAAGTATGTGGAGTTTTTTGTATTGTAAAGCATAATGGTGTGTGAGAACCACTGAGCACAAACTAAACAAAAAAAGAGAAACAATATAACTGAGAGAGAACCATATTTGTACTAAACAATAAGAAAGTCCAGCATATACCTTAGGACAAAGACAATACTAATGAAGGAGAAAGAGAAAAAAAACAGAGAGAAGAGATGATTTAGCAATCAGAACAAAGCATTATATAGCTAAATGTTAACATTTGATTTCCTGAAGATCAGGAGCTCATGGTTATTTTGAAAATTAATTCCTCAGCACTTTACTTTCTATGATGCCTCCAAATGCTGTTTCTTTACATTGCAAAACTATATAAACAAAAAATTCCCCTTTCAACTGCTGCCAATGGCTGATAAGAATGGGATTTTTCTTTCCATGAGGTAAGCCTTATATTAGGACACTACTTTGTGAAAATTGAGTCATAATTTGTCTTACTTTGGTAAAATACAGATAAGATGAAATTTACCAGTTTAATCTTTTATTTTTATTTTCTTAGACAGGATCTAGCTCTGTTGCCCAGACTGGAGAGCAGTGATGCTATCAAAGCTCACTGCGACCTCCACCACCTGGGCTCAAGTGATCCTCCCACCTCAGCCTCCTAAATAGCTGGGAGTACAGGTGTGTGCCACCATGTCTGGCTAATTTTGTTTATTTTTTATAGAGACAAAGTCTCATTATGTTGTTCAGGTTGGCCTCAGACTCCTGGGCTCAAGCAATTCTCCTGCCTAGGTCTTTCAAAGTACTGAGACTACAGACATGAGCCACTGTGACTGGCCATTTTAATTATTTTTAAGTGTATATTTCAGTGGCATCAAGTACATTTACAACGTTGTGCAGCCATCATTACTATCTAGTTCCAGAACCTGTTCATCAGTGCAAATAGAAAACCCACATGCATTAAGCAATTATTCCCCCTTCCCCACTCCTTCCAGCCCCTGGCAACTGCTAATCTACTTTCTGTCTTTAAGGATTTGCCTATTCCAGATATTTCATATAAATGGAATCATATAATATATGGTCTTTTATGTCTGGCTTCTTTTCCTTAGTATAATGTTTTCAAAGTGCATGCATGTTGAAGTATGTGTCAGTTCTCCATTCCTTTTTATGGCTGAATAGTATTCCAAGGTATGGATGTGAATATTTTGTTATTCGTTGATAGACATTTGAATCGTTTCCACCTTTTGGCTATTGTTAATAGAGATGTTATTAATATGTGTGTACAAGTGTTTGAGTACCAGTTTTAAATTCTCTTGGGTACATACCTACAAGTATTATTGCTGGGTCATGTAATAATTTTAGGTTTAACTTAATGAGAAACTACCAAGCAGTTTTCCACACATGCTGAACGTTTTACGTTCCTACCACCAGTTCATGAGGTTTCCAGTTTCTCCATATCCTCTTCAACACTTGTTTTCTGTTTTAAGGGTTTTTATTTGTTTTTGTTTTTGTCAAGTATGACCATCTTGCTGAATATAAAGGGATCCCAACTTATGGCTTTGATTTGCATCTTCCTAACAACTAATGATGTTGAAAATCTTTTCACGTGCTTGATAGCCATGTATATATTACTTTTGGAGAAGTACCTATTCAAGTGTTTTGCCTATTTAAAAAATCAAGTTGCTTGTATTTTTGTTGTTGATCCATAACATATTGAACATGAGAGTTGGTTAGAAATTGTCTTGAAAAGCACTTTAGTCTTGCAAAAGAGGCAACTAAGATGATGGGAAGTAAGTGGCATGACCAAATCCACCCTGTTATTACTGAGCCAGGAATTCAGACGTAGATGTCCTGTCCTCCAGGTGTTCCAGCTCTCCGTATACCACAATATTTTATGTACTACATCATAAAACCAACATAAGTTTTTGAAAATAATTGACTAGAACAGAAAGATGATCTGTAAGACTGAAAGAATGATGATCACCTGGGTAATTTTAAACACATATTTTGACTTAGAAACAAGATTTAGGACTTAATAAAGGAGTTAAAAGAAGATGTGTATACAACATCAAGACCTATGAAAAGTGGAAATATGTAGCTTGAGTGCTATTTTGTAATTAAGGCAATTAATAAAGAAAATGCTAATTATAAATTAATTTCAATAATTCCAGCCTAAATCTGGCATTTAAAATATCTATCAAACAAAATTAAAGAGGGAGATTTATGTATACTGTAACATAATTAATATAAAATATTACTAAACAATTAGTTCTCTCTTGTTACTTGTAATGTTTTCAAGCCTTTTTGTTTACTTTATTATTACTATTATTTTTAAATTTCAAGTAGTTGTAAAGCATGAAAGGGCATAAGAAGAAATGAAAAGCTTAAAAAATGTTTAAAAAATGGTTGATAGCTCTCCAGAGACCAGACTGCTTTTGGCAAGGTATTAACTGTAGTGCAAGGAGGCTGCCAGGCTTGCCCTGCTTAGGGCTCTAAAACCAACCTTTGCTGTTCTATATCAATCAGAGTATGGAGGGAGCATCAGAAACAATGAGACCAAAGGTCTAAAGCCACTGAGATGGGAGATAAAAGATGGAGCTAATCAGATGCTTAGATGATCCAGGAACCAAAGCATGGATTTAGAATGAAAGCATTCGGCTATTTCAGATACAGCAAACAGAACAGAGCATGACCTTCAGCTGGGGAGAGAATGCACAGGGCCCAAATTTTCTCAGAGGTCAGGGATTATAAACGAAGGATCATTGATAAAAACACAGACAGGAGTAAATTGCCTTAGTGCTTTGTGACCTGAGAGGTGTATTTGCTCTGCTATTCTTTCCTGTATAAGGAAGAATAGCCTTTAGCTCAGCTACCAAAAAGCATTGTAACATTTTTTTCCACAGTCTCCTTTCATTCTTGTATAGTTTTAACATAATCGAAATTTAGTCTTTCCTTTATATGGGAAAGTCTTAATAGTTATCAGCAGTTTTCCTTCACTTTCGACTTTTAAAATAATTTGAACAGTTTAAATAGAATTGGAGGACTATTCCAATATTCGTATGTGACGTCTTACCTTTGGTGGACAGGGGTATAGTGAAGCAGCAAGAGAAGCTAGAACTATTACACATGAACTGAAATGCATTTGGAATCACATTTCTTCTGCTTAGATAGTTGATTTGCCTTGAAGACAAATAAATAAACTGTGTAGGAGCTCAATTTCCCATTGGGATCTTATAAATTCCTCCTTACAGATAATGTAAACCATTAGTTTAAAACAATGGGCTATACCTCCTAAATGCAAAATATGTTTCCAGTTGATATCTGGCAATATGAAAACAAAACCATGCATTTGTTGTAGAAATTGAAATATAGACACATTTATTTGCTATGGAGAATGGTATAATTCATTCTTAAGGTTTTCTGTGCTACCTTTGCAGGCATTCTTTTACTTTTGGTTTTAAGTAGTTGTCTTATATCCAATTTATAGTGCCAACTCTAATTCACAGATATTATGTACAAATCCCCCTGCCACTTCTCTATTTGCCAGCTAAAATTTAGTGCAGAAGACAGGTATATGGAGTATGAAATTCTAGGAGTAAAGTTTATGTGATGAGTCAGTCTTTGCTCCTCAAAACATAATGTGGCAGATAGAGAGCATGTTGCACACTCAAATCCCATCTGCATGTATTCCTTGCTAATATAAACCAATTTCTTCTGATACTCAGCTTTCAAACAAGATGACCTTTTCTCCAGCTCAGGGATAAATACTGATCTTCCTGAAATTCCACTACTCCAATAGGAATTCCTGAGATGAGAGAAATGTTCAATTTCTACACTGTCCAATATAGTAGACATTAGCTTTATGGAGCTCCTGAGTATTTGAAATGTGGCTAATGAGACTGAGAAACTGAATTTTAAATTCTATTTAATTTTCATTCATATGAATTTAAATGTAAACACATGCATGTGACTGCTAGCTGTCATACTGGGTAGCACAGTGCAACTAAACATGGTGATTCCATGCCAACAATTACGCTGGCATCAAACATTAGACAAAATTTTGGCTGATGGATGGGAAAAGAGTGTTGCTGGAATACAAAATAGTCTCACTCTTGACTATGCTCTACCTTCCACTGTTGCCTGGAACTCTGGCACCAATCTTACTGCACCATGGATAGTAACAACATAGCAGAGCAAGGCTGCTCCAGAGTAAGTTGTTTTACTAAATTTCACAGCTAAGAAATTAGAACTAGCATTTACTACTATTAAAATTGACTTTTCAAACCATAGGTCTTAAAATGTCTGCTATTAGTTGCAAATGTGAGAATTTAGAAAGTTGCTTAACAATGGGTGCGATTGGTTTTGCTTCAGCGTCTTCTTGCCTTCAGAGATAGTCCTGTTGTTTTCCCTTGTCTTTCATGAAGTGGGAGGGGAGGGGACAACTTTTTAACAGCAGCACAGGCTCTTTGGTTTGATCTGAAGTTTGTGAAATTCTAGAAAGGTCTGTTGAGGCAGACTATGCATCTTCTTTACTGAAAGCATTTAAACATAGATTTGATCATTACGTGTCTGCAAAATGGTGTTTTCACATGATGTTCTGCACAAAGATAAAGTAATAGACTAAAAAATGGTTCAAAGTTATTACAACTTTTATGATTTTATAATTTAACTTTACTATTATTATAAGCTTAAGGTAACCAACATATTTAGATGATATTGGAATTTAAATATTTTAACCCAACTGGTTTACCCCTGAGAAACTTCCCTAACTTTGCTCACCAAAAAATATTCCATAGTACAAATTTGAGATTGACTCAAGTAAGGGTACTTGAGTAAAGGTACTTGGAATGGGAACTGTTACCATATAAGGAAACTATTTCTGGATAACCACTGTGAACCACTAAGAACATGGATAAACATCTATCCCCTTAATAAAATTACTGTGACATCTTGTAACTATAATTAAGGGGGCCCCTGCTTCAAGCACCTACACTTACTCCTGCATATATTATATAAGTGATATATATTATATTATATATTATATGATATCATATATATTATATGATATATATTATATATTATAGGATATCATATATTATATATTATATGATATTTATCCTATATTATGTTATATGATAAATATATATCACCTATTATATATAATATATAATTTAAAAGAGAAATGATAACAGATGCATCTATTAAACTTTTGTGCTAGGCACCAAACTTAATTTTCTCATTAATTTCTTATAGCAATCTGATGAGGTAGGCACTAATATTATCCCTATTTCACAAATAAAGAAACTGAAGGTTAAAAAGCTAACCAGTTCACTTTAAATCAGGAATAATAGTTTAACATTTGGGGTGATTGTTTGGCCTGAGCTTCTTTGTTTCCCTTCTCTTAAAGATAACAGTCCTGTTCTGCTGTCCAAAGGTTGAAAACAGTAGCTTTCTTTTTTCCTGTGGGCTGTGGGGGGAAAAAAATCCCAAATTAGAATAGAAGCTTTCAATATCAGTGGGAAATTTTGCCTCATTTACCATTTATAGCCAAGAGGAGACTACACTATTCTCAAGAGAAACTGGCTATGCAATGAAACACGGCCAATAGGACTAAAGATAACTTCACAAAGATCTCTGTGCCCTAGAATGGCATGAAAGCTGTAGAATAACTCCTGTGCCCTAAAACATGTCACACAACTCATTAAAAAGTGGTTGAACATGGATGAATAAAGGGACATTTTAACCAATCAATAAACTGACCCCCAACTGACTTCTTATCAGATGAATGTTTTGGTACCATAAAGTCTTCATCACTCAGAATTTACACAAGGCCCTATGGTAAAAAAAAACAAGAGATACAAAATTCATAAATTTATAATTGAAATTGATAAATTAATAAATTCATCTCAATGTGGTTAACAAGTAGGTTTACATGTTACAATTCTCCAGTATTTTGTGAAGATTCCTCCTAACTGAAAGGAATGTTTACAGTACCTGGAAGATATGACTTGTGATGAAAATAGTTTGAGATAAGAAGACTTTCAAGGAACCTTACAATCACCAACCACTTTTGTTTTATTGACACCAGTGTCACTGACAAAATACTCTTTTTCTTTTTTTTTTGAGACAAGAGTTTCACTCTTGTCGCCCAGGCTGGAGTGCAATGGTGCAATCTCAGCTCACTGCAACCTCCACCTCCTGGGTTCAATTGATTCTCCAGCCTCAGTCTCCCGAGTAGCTGGGATTACAGGTGCCCGCCACCATGCCTGGCTAATTTTTATATTTTTAGTAGAGACAAGGTTTCACCATGTTGGTCAGGCTGATCTCGAACTCGACCTCAGGTGATCCACCCACGGCCTCCCAAAGTGCTGGGATTATAGGCATGAACCACTGTGCCCAGCCACCAAATACTCTTAATGAACAATTTTTCTTACAATCAAACACTTGGCTCAAACTATATATATATAGTTTTTACTGAGATTTCAACTATATATATATATATATAGTTTTTACTGAGATTTCAACTACTGGACATTTTCTGTTAATCCAAGCTCACAATGAACTATCTCTCCATAACCTCTCAGGTGTGCAGACAGACAGGTATGACTGTCAAAAAATGCCTACCTCCTATTTATCACAAACCTTTTCAGCCTGCCTTTCACTGAGGAATATATAAGATTGTGTGCAGGACACTTAAGTAGCTTTCATTTTTATCATGGTAGATCCACATTTAGGTGATTAAAATATTTGGCATGGAATTTGTATTTTTCCAACTTGAAATGTATGAAAAATATATATTACTTTTTATGTTAACTAGAGGCTTTATAATTATGTGTCAGGCTTTGTTTAAAAAAAAAAAAAGTCATTCAATCAAATGAGTATGCACCTGCTGTGTGAATTAAGCCTACATTGGAAGGCATATAGAAGTGGCAGAGCAGAAATAAATGAAAAAATAAAACCTTTGACTTTTCTCACTTTATAACAAAAAATTTCCACTGTACTCTAGAGCCAAAGACAGCTGCTTCAAGTGCTCAATAGAAGGAAACATCAGAAGGTTAGGTGTAGTTTTTTAATTGAGCTTCACTAAGAACATGGATACACATCTCTCCCCTTAATAAAGTTATTGTGACATCTTGTAACTATAAATGATGGGGCCCCTGCTTCAAGTACCTACACTTACTTCTGCAAAATGACTCTTTCAGCTGTGTTCACATTTCGCCTCTAACTCCAGTGAGAATGAAACAGAAGGAAATAGAGCTATAATACCATCTGAGTGATTTAGAACAGACATAAGGAAAGGTACTACTCCCTGAAAGTTTATACATTCATAGATAAGGGATTATGTAACCAGGGTGATATGCATCTGGTCCTGCCCAGAAGCTGAGTAATGTAGTATTTCATGTTTCTGGTCACTAAATGAATGAATTGGAAACAAAAAATATTGTTGTGTACTGGTGGTTTTAGGGAAAGGGGACAAACATATTATTTCAAATTGATACGTAAGTACTACATTTAAGAGTCTTAATTCCCTAAAGCAGCTATGAATGAGCTTCAGGAAAACTATGAACACCTTGAAATTAAGTATACACAATTTCATATAGGTACATACATACACTTTTATAGAAGAAGAAGACTTGTATCTTTCATTGGATTCTCTGTGTAGTATATAGTCACACACACAAAATGATTTAGTATTACTAGCAGTGTTGATGAAAAGAGTCAAACTCTGTAAAATAATTTAGGAAATTTATTCTGGGCCAAATAAGAGTGACCATGGCCCGTGACACAACCTTCAGGAGGTGCTGAAAGCATGTTCCCAAGGTGGTCGGGGTACAGCTTGGTTTTATACATTTTAGGAAGGCATGAGACATCAATAAAATACATTTTAAAAATACATTGTTTTGTTTCAGAAAGGCAGGACAACTCAAAGCCAGGGCTTCCAGGCTATAGGTAAATTTAAACATTTTCTGGTTGACAATTGGTTGAGTTGATCTGAACACCTGGGATCAAGAGAAAGGAAATTGGCCTGACTTGGTGGCTCACGCCCGTAATCCCAGCACTTTGGGAGGCCGAGCGGGGCGCATCACCTGAGGTCAGGAATTTGAGACCAGCCTGGCCAATATGGTAAAACTGCGCCTCTACTAAAAATACAAAAAATTAGCCGGGCGTGTTGGTGGGCACCTGTAATCCCAGCTACTCAGGAGGCTGAGGTGAGAGAATCCCTTGAACCCAGGAGGCGGAGGTTGCAGTGAACCGAGATCGTGCCACTGCACTCCAGCCTGGGCAACAGAGTGAGACTCCATCTGAACAAAAGAAAATAATAATAATAATAGAAAGGAAATGTTCAGGTTAGGATAAAGGATTGTGGAGACCAAGTTTTATTGTGCAGAAGCTCTCAGATAGTAGACTTCAGAGAGAGAGAAGGTTGTAAAATGTTTCTTATCGGACCTAAAAGGGTGCCTGGCCCTGAGCTGATTATCTTCTGGCTCTGGAAAGGAAGGATGGAAAACAAAGAGGAAAGGGTATTCTCTGTAGAATGTGGATATTTCCCACAAGACTTTGCAGAGCAATTTGAAGGTATGGCAAGGGAATATATTTTGGGTTAAATATTTTGATTATTTCCTTGTCTCATAATGTTATGCCAGAGTCAGACTGGAAAGTAAGTCACAATATATAGGGTTAAATAAAACCCATCTGATGGGAATTTATAGTTTGTAGGGCACGACTCCCTGGACCTCTTAGATAGGAATTTGTGTAAGATAAAAAATCAGAGTTTAGTCCTCAGTAGATACCTTTGAAATTAGGGAAAGGATAATTCACATAGATTCAAATGGTGATGTTTTCAAGGTGTTGTAAACTATGAATAAAAAAACAATTCTCCTGCAGTTTCTGACCCTTGTGTTCCAATTTACAATTGCTTCCAAGCATATTCCCTATCCTATTGAAGGAATTCTGATTTGGAAAAATGATTTTATAAATATAATACGACCATACTTCTCACTGGCTATGGCCCTGACCTCCCTCTGGCCACTTTTGTCTCCCTCATGCTCTCTGTCCCAGGCCTATTGATCACCTGCACTTTCCAGTGTGTTTTGTGCTCTTTCTGTCCTCTTACCCATTGTATACATAGCTTCTTCTCTCTGAAACAGTATATCCACCTTTTGCCTTCAACAGATTAACCTTAATTGTCTTTCAGGATTCCTCTCTGGTGACCTTCAACCAGGACCCTGGGCAAATCTGCATCAATACACATGCCAAGTTGCATTAAAATAATGTGTTTATTTTCTTCCATTTCTGAATTGCAGACTTTCTTGAGATCATACATGTTTAGTACTTTATTTACCTTGATAAGCCTGCAGCCTCATGCCACATCTGGCATTTAATAGGCCAACAGAACTAGTGACCCAGCATGGGGTCCTGAGCTAGATGGTCAATCTCTCTGCTTGGGAAGGTTGATTGACGGTTGATTATTTTGGAAAACAAACGAGTGGTAATGACCAAAAAGTTGACAGTTCTTCTTTTTCAGGATGTATATATTTTAGACAAAAAATGCTACATAGGCTAAAGAAATTAACAACTACTTTTAGAACTAATTTCATGGAGAAAGAAGCAATGTAGAAAATCCCTGGTACTAAGGAAACTTTCCTGAAACCACTGAAGTGACTAACTTCATGTCACATAGTTGATGCCTTAAGAGACCTACTGTTACCCAGTGTGATCACTAAATGATAGAGCTGAATTTCTGCCCCATCCTAACTCTGCTTATCCTTAAATATCAGGATGCCTGCTGTAAGAAATTCGTTTTGTAATCAAAGCAGTTGAGACTGGTTAAAACCAAGATCGCTGACCAAATGACTTTTAAAAGACCTCAAGCTTCATTATAATCTCATTTCCTTGCTAAATGGGACTCCCACCAGCACCATGACAGTTAGCAATTGCCATGACAATGCCTGGAAGAAGTCATAAAAGGAACAAAAGGAAGGTGGTACTACTAGTTCTGGGAAGTTCACTGCTCTTGTCCAAAAAAGACAGGGATTACTCCCCTCGCTTTTAATGTTCAACCCCTTTATTAGAAAAACAATTGGGTATTTTAAACCACTCATCCCTCACTCATCAAGAAGTTGATTTGTAAGCCGTGTTCCTGCTCCTCAATTCTATGACCATTGGCTTTATTCAATGGTAAGCCTTCACCGCTTGACACTCATATTCAGTTTTATGTCATGGCTTCATGACACCAAACAGGGAAAGACTTCATTTTTATGGGTACTGGTTTTGTCAGTAATAAAACTAGTGACCCAGAATGGGGCCCTGGGCTAGATGACCAATCTATCTGCTTGGGAATCACCCTTACCTGAAAGGACACAAAAACACAAAAAAATGCATACCCGCTCCCCCGCTACACCCTATTGCTAAACGTTCTGCTCTCTTATCTTTGCACATACCAGAGATTTCGTAAGTTCTGTGAGTACCTGTTTTTCTGCACGTACCAGAGATTTTGTTTTGCACATACCAGAGATTTCGTAAGTTCTGTGAGTACCTGTTTTTCTGCACGTACCAGAAATTTTGTAAGTTCTAAGGCAAGGTCACAAGATGTGTTTAAGTAAGATAAACTCTTGCTGCCATAAACCTGCTCTCCCGCCTCAAAGGTTGAACCAAAATATCAGAAATGGCGGGAACCAATCATAGTTAGCCAAATCGCCTTGTTCAAACACTAGCCAATCATATATCTGATTTGTATAATAATTCTATGCCCACTTTTCTTAGACTATATAACACTGCTCAGAGCTCAGTCGGGGAGCTCTCCTGCCCGTCTTGTTTCACGAGCGAGGGAGAGTTCCAGGTTCGAACCTGTAATAAAGATCCTTGCTGCTTAGCTTTGACTCTGGACTCTGGTGGTCTTCTTCGGGGAATAAACGGTCTGGGCATTACAAATGGGGGCTCGTCCGGGATTTCCCCCAAGCCCACCAGACCCCCAAGTCAATGGATCTTAATCTGTAGGTAAGCCGGCTTTGTCACTGTCTCTGTCTTTGTCTCTGTCTGTCTCCCTGAAATTTCACGAAATCCGTAATCTGTAATCTGTATTGGTCTGTTCTGTAAGTGGCACGGTCTTGGCGGACGTGCTAAAAGACAGCCACTTGGGACTGGTGGGAGACTTCCCTCAGTGCCCATCTGGGGGCCTCCATCCTTGGTTGCCCCGTCTGACTCAGGTCGGAAGTCCGACACGCGCTCGCGAAGGCTCATCATTTATCAATGTCTGTCCGTTATTGTTAAGTGTTAAGTGTAAGTCCAAAACGAAATATAAAACCTTTTCTTCCCCTTCCAGGACCGGACCTGTCGGATACTCCCCTCTGCTTCACACTCATTTTCGTCCCTCCTTCTCTTTGTAGAAACAGTCCAAACAAAAAATGGGCAACAACCAGAGCACACCGCTCTCACTCCTTATCGCCAATTTCAAAGATGTGAAGGCTTGGAGGCATAACTTAAGTGTAGAACTAAAGAAAGGAAAGCTAGTTACTTTCTGCCGTTCGGAGTGGCCCTCTTTCGGCGTCGGGTGGCCCTCCGAAGGAACTTTCTGTCTCTCTATTATTACTAAGGTAAAAACTAAGATTTTCCTGCCAGGGCAGTCAGGACATCCTGATCAAATTCCTTATATTATAGTGTGGCAAGATCTCATGGAAAACCCACCGCCCTGGATAACTCCATTCATCCCTGAGTCCTGCAAGGTCCTAGTAACGTGACCTACAAGACAAAGGACTCCCTCTGCTCCCCTGGCCCCTGTGCTGCCGGACAGCCAGGATCCCCTAACATTAGAACCCACTCTCCCCCCACCGTATCGGCACCTAGTCCTGCAGGACCCAGTCCCCCAGGGTGGTGCTTCTGTAGAGGGGAACCGAGAAGCGGAGGCAGCCGAGACCGAAAGTAACCCAGAGGGGCCGGCCGGCCGAACGCGAGGCCGCGTACAGTGGGATCAAGCTTCCCGACTCCCTGACTCTACTGTAGCCCTGCCTCTCAGAGAAATAGGATCGCTCGATGATACCGGACTCTCCCGTCTCACATATTGGCCTTTTTCCACTAGTGATCTATACAATTAGAAGTCCCAAAATGCTCGGTTCTCAGATAATCCCAAAGATCTAACCTCGTTGTTAGACAGTGTCATGTTTACTCACCAGCCGACCTGGAATGACTGTCAACAGCTCCTCCGAATCCTGTTCACAATGGAGGAGCGGGAAAGAATCCAAGTTGAGGCCAGAAAGTTGGTTCCAGGAGATGACGGCCAGCCAACTGCGAATCCTGACCTCATTAACGCGGCTTTTCCCTTGACCCGACCCAGATGGGACTACAACACGGCAGAAGGTAGGGGACGACTGCTCATTTATCGCCAGACTCTAATGGTGGGTCTCCGGGCTGCAGCTCGCAAGCCCACCAATTTGGCTAAAGTATATTCTGTGTTACAAGGTAAGACAGAAAGCCCCACTGTGTATTTAGAGAGGTTAATGGAAGCCTTCAGACAGTTTACCCCTATGGACCCGGAAGCACCGGAAAATCAGGCAGCGGTAGTAATGTCCTTTGTAAACCAGGCAGCACCAGATATTAAAAGAAAACTCCAGAAATTAGAGGATTCAGAGGGAAAGCAGTTTCAGGACCTCCTTCAGATAGCCCAGCGAGTTTATAATAATAGGGATACTCCAGAAGAAAAACAGTTCAAGGCAACCAAAGAAATGACCAAAGTCTTAGTAGCAGCTTTCCCCCAGGCAGGGAATGGCCAAAGCAGAAAGCAGAAAAAGCAAGGCTCTAGGCAAGGATTAGAAAAGGATCAGTGTGCTTATTGCAAGGAATGTGGTCACTGGATTAAGGACTGCCCAAAGAAACGGAGACCAGCTAACCCTACCTCCGTACTCGTTACCCAGGACTCTGACTAGGGAGAACGGGGTTCGGACCCCCTCCCCGAACCCAGGGTAATTTTGCAAGTGGAGGGGTCCCCAGTTCACTTCTTGGTCGATACTGGGGTGGAATGCTCAGTCCTAACCAAACCAATTGGAAAAATGTCTAAGAAAACATCCTGGGTGCACGGGGCCACAGGCATCAAAAAATACCCCTGGACAACCCAGAGGACGGTAGACTTAGGAACGGGAAAAGTCTCCCATTCCTTCCTAGTCATCCCAGAGAGCCCCTGCCCTCTACTAGGGAGGGACTTGCTGACAAAGATGGAGGCCCAAATCCGCTTTGAGCCAGAAGGGCCCAAGATAACTGACTCCCAAAACAGGCCAATATCTATCCTGACTGTCACCTTAGAAGATGAGTACAGGCTCCATCAAGAGCAAAAGCCCCCCGATCAAAAAAATTGACTCTTGGCTCCAGCGTTTCCCTGAAGCGTGGGCAGAAACTGGGGGCTTGAGGCTAGCTAAACATCGACCTGCTATATTTGTGGAAGTTAAGCCAAGGACGGACCCGGTTCAGGTTCGGCAATACCCCTGGAGGCAAGAGAAGGAATTACGCCCCATATCCGCTGACTCCTAGACCAGGGAGTCCTACGGGCTTGCCACTCATCCTGCAATACTCCACTGTTACCTGTTCGTAAACTGAACAGTACGGACTACAGGCCAGTACAAGATTTAAGAAAAGTTAATAAAAGGGTCATAGACATACATCCCACTGTGCCCAATCCATACACCCTTCTGAGTGCCTTACATCCCAAAAAACAATGGTATACCGTTCTTGATCTAAAAGATGCTTTCTTCAGCCTTCCTCTGGCTCCCAAAAGTCAAGAACTCTTTGCATTTCAATGGACGGATCCTGAGAGGGGCATCAACGGTCAGCTAACATGGACCAGGCTGCCACAAGGGTTCAAGAACTCGCCAACCCTGTTCGATGAAGCCCTTCACGAAGATCTGGGTGAGTACCGGTGGCAACACCCTGAAATAACTCTTTTGCAATATGTTGATGATCTCTTAATAGCGGCCAGGTCCCCGGAAACTTGTGTTCAAGAGACTGAGGACCTCTTGAAGACTGGGGGAGCTAGGCTACTGAGCCTCAGCAACAAAGGCTCAGATCTGCAAGCTGGAGGTAACTTATCTGGGGTACCTATTAAAAGGGGGGCAACGCTGGCTAACCAAAGTCTGAAAGGAAACAGTCCTATGCATCCCTAGACCCCAGTCGACACGGGGTCGATCAGGGATACCCTAACCCAATGGTGCTAGAGGAATTAAAGACACAGACACAGAAATATCGAGGTGTGAAGTGGGAAATCAGGGGTCTTCCAGTCTTCAGAGCTGACAGCCCCAAACAGAGATTTACCCACATATTTATTAACAGCAAACCAGTCATTAGCATTGCTTCTATAGATATATGATTAACTAAAAGTATCCCTTATGGGAAACGAATGGATGGGCTGAATTAAAGGAATAGGTTGGGCTAGTTAACTGCAGCAGGGGCATGTCCCTAAGGCACAGATCACTCATGCTATTGTTTGTGGCCTAAGAATGCCTTTAAGCAGTTTTCCGCCCTGGGCAGGCCAGGTGTTCCTTACCCTCATTCCCGTAACCCCAAACCTTCCAGCTTGGGCGTTAGGGTCATTATGAACAAGTTACAGTGCTGTAGAGATTTTGTTTATGGCCAGTTTTGGGGCCAATTTATAGCCAGATTTTGAGGTGCCTGCTCCCAACATTTAACTGTAGAAAAGCTGAGGTGGCAGAATTCTGAAATAGCAGCAAAAGGTTTATGTTTATGCCCATATTAAACATATGGGCCATAGATGACCAGCCCATCTATTTACAATATGCAGGATCTGGGGTTTTCCATACGCATCTGTACTGCCATCCCTCAACTTCAGATTTATCCCCATCAGCACACTCATTTCTTTCCTGGATCTGCCTTGGCCATAAAAGATACAACTCTTCTGGGTAATATCCCATCATATAAATGTAGACATTATCTCCTAGTGTCTCTGGATCTCTTCACGGTATTTTTTTTTTTCTTAAACTTTTTTTTTGAAGGTGTCTTGCTTTATCACCCAGGCTGGAGTGCAGTGGCATGATCTTGGCTCACTATAACCTTCAGCTCCAGGGTTCAAGCTATCCTCCTACTTCAGTCTCCCCAGTAGCTGGGAATACAGGCACAAGACACCATGGTAATTTTTGTATTTTTTTGTAGAGACAGAGTTTTGCCTTGTTACCCAGGCTGGTCTTGAACTTCTGGGCTCAAGCAATCTGCCCACCTCAGACTGGTGCTGTTATTACAGGTGTGAGCCTCTGGGCCCAGCCTCTTCCCAGTCTCTGACTCCAGAGCACACTAGGGGCCTGTCTCTTCAGTAAAGAAGGCTTCCACTGGTGGTGTTGAGAGCATCTTGGGCATTGACTCAGGTGCGGGGGTTACTCTCTTCTTAGAGATAACCCTGATAGAGCTGGCAAAGGGGAGACAGTTCACTCTCTGATGGCTGTTTACAGCTGTACCATGGGTACCAGGGTTCACCTGAGACCAGGGTGGGGACTGGCAGAGAAGCACTCATAGCTCCATGAGAGGCACTAAAATCAAGGTCCTGGGGTTCAACTTGGGAGATGTGGTAACTGAGGAGACCATGATCCCTGACTTTCTGGATGACATGGGTCAACATCTTATGCTGCTTCATACTGACTCCTGTGTATGGAGCATGGAAAATAATACCTGTGTGGGCACTGACAAACTGTTCTGAGAGCTTAACAATCCTAAAATCAACATGTAACTTGTGATCTTGGCAGATGGGGCAGGGATTCCCAGCAACTTTATTCCTGTTGGTAAAGTTTTGTCCTAAAATAAAATGACTTATTATTTTAAAAGAGGTAGTACAAACAAATCAGAAGGTCAAAATATGTTGTTCATGGTCTCAGTCCTAATAAAGATTGTAGGAAACAAATTTATAAAATAAATTTTGTATGTAAGTTAATTGCCTACAATTAAAAAGAAATTATCTATATCAGTCTTTCTAAGTTTGGTCACCTATCTTAAGATTTTTCTAAGGTATTAATTTACTCTTAAAATTATAAGAGATTTGTTTTTTAATTCTATAATCTTAGACCTATAACTCACTTACTCCCAGTGGTTTCTGCAGGCAACACACCTCATTCTCACCAATCACTCATTGATTCCTTTCAGAGAGTGAACCCGGATGGTACCCAGTGCAGAGCATCTTACCAGCCTTCCTCTATGATTTCCTCTGGCAGGTCACCAATGGGAAAGAGGGATTGTTATTGTACATATTCTCTTCACAACTTCAGATATTCACAACTAGAAGTCACATTCTAAATGATTAGGGAAAAATCCTGGGGATTTAAAACCTCATTCAGAGTAGTTTTGAGACCCATAACCCCAACCAAGCAGATGTCCAGTCCCTTTTGAACATTCTCCTCACTGGATGAAAAATTAAAAAAAAAAAAAAAAGAAAGAAAGAAAAGAAAATCCTCTATTATTCGAAGTGCTAGGGAGGAAATGGACAGAACCCACAGAGACAAGATAAAAAATCCTGTTAAGAGACCAGGGAATGAGGTTGTGACAGACCTTGACCCCCTTTGGGATCCTGAGACAGGAATGAAAAAGGCAAGATTCAGGCATGATGAAACATTAATGTTAAAGGGAATAAGGCCACAGAAGAAAGACCCACTAACTGGAGTAAGCTAAGAAAAATTAATCAACAACCCCAGAAAGCTCTATATATCTTCCCAGAGAGGTTGAGGGGAAAATATGAAGTTGCATACTGCTCCTACTCCTGATTCAGCAGAGGGAGAGAGGCAGTTCTGAAATCTATTTATCTCCCAGAGGACATCAGACATTAGCTATAAACTCCAAAAGGTAAAATTAGAGCTCAATGCTCCCATCTTAAGACTAATATACCTAGGCAATAAGACGTTCAACAACCAAGAAGGGGAGGAGCAGCATAAAGAAGAAAGGCCAAAAAGCAAGCCCAACTACTGGCTGTTACCTATTTGCATTCAGTTGATGCAGAGTGAAGATTTGCAGTCCTTTTGTTTTTCAGAAATTAAGCATAGTTTACTTACTAAGGGCTTTGAAGGCTCTTGGAAAATCACAGCTCTGGTGAGTTACTGCTGGTCCTCTAACCAATAGAAAAGATTCCAAAGACCTAAGAGACTAGGACCAAACCAATGTGTCTTCTGCAAGGAAAAAGGTCACTGGAAAAGGGACCCATCTGAAAGGAAGGGGAAGGGGGAATGTCCCACCTAGGTGTTTCAGAGTAGCAGATGGTCAAAGTAGAAAAAAAATTCTACAGGTCCTAGGGGCTCCTCAGTTGGTCCTCTGCTTATACTTCAAAGTGTCCTGACTGTCATTGGATGTAGGGGACAAACCTGTTGGCTTCTTGGTTGACACAGGGGCCACCTACTCTGTTTTGAACACACCCAGGGGTATACTTACTTAACAAAGTGGCAGGATTTCCCAGATAGAAAAAAAACCCAGCAGCTAAGCAGCTAACATGGACTGTGTCTTCTCAAGAGTTCAAACCCTATACCCAGTCCCAAAAATATTTGGAGAGGCCTGGAGTTACTGACTCTTGAACAGAGAAGCCTCTTCCAATATGTGGATAACATCCTTGTTGCCAGCCTTTCTAAAAAATTTGGGATCAAAATCCTCATTAGCCTTTAACTTCCCAGCAGAAAGGAGTTCTAAGATATTCCCCCAAAAGCACAAATATCTCAGCAACAAGTAATCTATCTGTAGTTACTCCTAGAAGAAGAACAACAAAGTTAGTCCCAAGGGAGATGGGAAGTAATATGCCAACTACAGCAATCAAAGACCTGGAAACAACTTCAAGGGTTTCTGGGCATGGCAGGATTTGGCAGCCTCTGAATTGCTAGCTTTGACCTCATTGCCCATCCTCTATAAAAATAATTAAAAGGACACAGGGCCTTTTAAATGAATGACAAAATGTAACCAAGCATTCCCCAAACTTAAAACACAGCTCACAAGGGCCCCAGCTTTAAGCCTACCCAACTTAACTAAATCTTTCTATCTTTATGTTCATGAAAAGGGAAAAGCCTTAGGAGCACTAACTTAAAGGTTGGGCCCATTGACCCATGTAGTATCCTACTTTTTCATGCAGTTGGACCCAGTTGCTAAAGGCTGGCCACCCTGCCTTTGGTTGATGGCAGTCATGGCCCTCCTTTGAAAAGAGAGAAGTTTGGACAACCCTTAACCATCTGAACTCTCCACCATACCCAGACCCTCATAAAAAAAAAAACAGTAGTAGAATGGCTATCTCCAGGCAAGGCTCTCCAGTTGCAAAGTTATTGCAGGCTGTAAGAAATTTAGCTCAGCTGGCAATAGTTCATGGCCATGGCCACCAGAAGGGGAAACTAAGGTAATTAAAGAAAATAATAAAGTCGATCTAATGCCAAAACAAGCAGCTTTAAGAAAGTTACCCTTCAAATGCCACTTTTGCTTTCCCTCTTGAATCCTGCTCCTTGTTTTAAAACAAAACAAAACAAAAAACCCTGGTTTACTCTTTAAAAAAATGGAAAAAGGCCTCCAAATTGGAATATACCTGATGTTCTGAATCATCCAGGAGGGCTAATAAGTCCTCATGAACAACTTATTTTCCCAGAAGAAATTACATTACAGGCCATTAGAGAAGCTCATTCTACCACTCACTTTGGTCATGAGGCCCTTCAAAACCGGCTTTTCAAGAGCATGACGGCCTCAAAGTTCAGGGAGCTAGACAAGGAGATGGTTGATATTTTCCCCACATACTATGTTAAAAATTCTAATAACCACCTCTCAGAGTTGGGTGGGGGAAGCAAAAGGGAGCTGCTCAGTTGGTGAAGTACCAACAAAAATGTCCAGGGGAAGATTGGAAAATTTATTTCACAGATATGCCCAGAGCCTTAAAAACCTTTAAATACCTCCTGGTTCTCATTGACACTTTTCTCAGGATGGGCAAAAGACTTTGCCACCCACACTGAGATTGCACATGAGATGGTAAAGTTACTACTGAAGAAAAATTGTCCTCAGATTCAGGCTGCCTGAGTCAATTCAAAGAAGTATTGGACCAGCATTTACATGTTCCATTACTAAGGCTACTTCTGAGGGTCTCAGAATAAAATGGTATCTACATGCCACCTGGAGACTGCAGTCTTCATTTATAGGATATACCCAGCTAAAGGTAGCTGCGTGAACCTAAGGAATAAAGTCCCTTTTACTGAGTTGAATCACTCTCAGATCTAAAATTACTGATGTGTTTGAGGACAAAAACCCTCAACCAAATAAGTTACCCTGGGCCTGCATATACTTTCTGTCAGGACTTTGTTTACTTGCCCTCTTATATGTATCCTCATCTTTGCTTTGGGAGTAACCTTGTTGCATCCAGAGCCTACCATGTTTGGAAAACACATGACCTCAAGGAGATTGCCCCCTATGGCACCTAATCCCCAGAGAAGTCAAAATCTTTGTTTCCCGTCCTGCTTTGGCCCAAGGAATAAAAGGGTGATTAGGTTTATTCTAGCTTCCGTCAGGATAACAGGCAGTCTCCTAAAATGCTGGGGAAGGTTTGCCTACCATGAGGTTACCCTGTGCAACCTCACGACAGTTACAGAAATGCGAGTTGATGAGAATGATGATCCCCTTACGTGAATTCTCCCTAGTCTCATTAGCCAATATTGCGCTTGGTAACTATCTGGCTCTTGATTACTTGTCAAAACAAGGTGAGGTGTGTATAGTATAGTCACCAAGTCTTCCTCTTGTACTTGGGTACAAGATTAATTCAAAAAGACATTAAAATAATCTACAACCAGGTCAAGTGGTTCCACGAATTAACCAAAAGGACACAGACCCTCAAGGAATATAAAAACATCATAAAATAGGCCATCCCTAATCTCACTTAATTCTTGTTCTTCCTGGGCCCTTTAGCTACTGTTGTACTTCTCTTGATTTTGGGGCCCTGTCTCCTAAGTTGTCTGATCTTATTTGTGTCTAAACAAATAGAGGCCATAAAACTACAGATAGCAGTTACTCAGTGATATAAACAGCTAGACTCACACCCAGGAGATAACCACCCCTACCTAAGACTAGCTACAGAATAATTTCACTCCTCAAGGGACATATCAGCATCCAAATTCAGCTTGAAGAAGTTATAGAAGATGGATCCTCACATGTCTGAACCTCTAAAGAAGTGAATATAAGAAAAGGGGGGATTTGTTACCCAGTGTGATTACTACATGACATACCTGAATTTCTGCTCAACACTAACTCTGCTTATCTTTAAAAAACTGGATGTTTGCTGTAAGAAGTTTTCTCTGTATTCAGACTAGCTGAGACTGGTTAGGTCCAAGATAGCTGATACAGTTTGGATCTGTTTCCCTACCAAATCTCATGTCAGGTTGTAATCCCCAATGTTGGAGGTGGGGATGGGTGGGAGGTGAATAAATCATGGGGGTGGTTTCTCAGAAATGGTTTAGCACCACCCCCTTGTTGCTGTTCTTGTGACAGTGAATTCTCATGAGATCTGGTTGTTTAAAAGTGAGTGGTACCTTCCTCCTCACTCTCTCTTGCTCCTTCTTCACCCATATAAAGTGCCTGCTCCCATTTTGCCTTCAACCATAAGTAAAAGTTCCTTGAGGCCTCCCCACAAGCATATGCCACCATGTTTCCTGTATATCCTACAGAACTGTGAGCTGAATAAAGTTCTTTTCTTATACATTATCCAGTCTCAGGCATTACTTTATAGCAATGTGAGGCCAGACTAATTCAGGAAATTGGTGCCAAAGAGTGGGACATTGGTATAAAGATGCCTGAAAAAGTGGAAGCAACTTTGAAATTAGGTAACAAGAAAAGGTTGTAAGAGTCTGGAAGGCTCAGAAGACAACAGGAAGAGGAAGGAAATTTTGGAACTTCCTTGAGACTTGTTGCATAGCTGTGACCAAAATGTTGATAGTGATATGGATGGTTAAGGCAAAGCTGAGAAGGTCTCAGATGGAAATGAGGAATTTATTGGTAAATGGAGCAAAGGTCACTTTTGTTATGCCTTAGCAAAGGGTTTGGGTGCGTTGTTCCCCTGCCTTAGGGATTGGTGGAACTTTGAACTTGAGACTTATGACTTACAATATCTGGTAGAAGAGATTTCTAAGCAGCAAAGCTTTCAAGATGTAGTCTGCCTGCTCCAACAGCTTATGCTCATATGTGTGACCAAATAAATGACTTAAAACTGAAACTTACATTTAAAAGGGAAGTAGAAAGTGTAAATTTGGAAAATTTGTAGTTTAGCCATGTGGTAGAAAAAAAAAAACAAACAAGCACCACTTTCGGGAGGGTGGGGGGGGGGCAGAATTTAAGCAGGCTGCAGAAATTTTCATAAGTGAAAATGAGCCAAGTGTTAATAGCCAAGACAATGGAGAAAAGGCCTTGAAGACATTTTGGAGACATTTGCAGCAGCCCTTCCCATCACAGACCTGGAAGTCTAGGAGAATAGAATAGTTGTCTTGGCCAGACCAAGGGCCCCTTTGCCTTGTGCAGTCTCAAGATACTGCTCCCCACATCCCAGCTGCTCTGGCTTTAGCATCAGTCCAAAGGGCAGCAGATACAACTCAAGCTGCTGCTGCAGAGAATGCAAGCCATAAGCCTTGGGAGCTTCTATGTAGTGTTAAGACTGTGGGTGCACAGATTATAAGAGTTAAGGTTTGGTAGCTTCTGCTTGGATTTCAGAGGATGTATAGAAAAGCCTGGGTGTCCAGGTAGAGTCCTGCTGCAGGGGCAAAGTCCTCATTGAAAACCTCTACTAGGGCAGTGTGCAGGGGAAATGTTGGGGAGGAGACCCTATGCAGAGTCTCCACTGGAGCACTGCATAGCGGAGTTATGAGAAGAGTGCAACAATCCTCCAGACCCCAGAATTGTAAATCTACTAACATCTTCTACCCTACACTTAGAAAAGCCTTAGGAACCCAATAGCAGCCAGTGAGAGCAGTTGCAGAGTCTGAACCTTGCAAAACCAGAGAGGCAGAGCTTCCCAAGGCTTCAGGAGCCGACTCCTCATACCACTTTGACCTGGATGTGGGACATGGATTCAAAGGTGATTACTGTGAAGTTTTAAGATTTGATGACTGTCCTGCTGACTTTCAGACTTGCATGGGGTCCGTAGCACCTTTTATTTTGGCCCATTTCTCCTCTTTGGAATGAGAATATTTACCTAATACTTGTCCTTTCATTGTGTCTTGGAAGCAACTAACTTGTTTTTTATTATACAGGCTCATAGGTGAAAAGGACTTAACTTGTCTCAGATGAGATATGGGACTTTGGACTTTTGAGTTAATGTTGGGGAATGAGTTAAGACTTTGAGGGACTGTTGGGAAGGTGTGATTGTATTTTGCAGTGTGAGAATAATACAACATTTGGAGGGTCAGGGGCGGAATAATATGGTTGGAATCTGTGTCCCTACCAAATCTCATGTAGAATCGTAATCCTCAGTGTTGGAGGTGGGGCCTGGTAGGAGGAGATTGAATCATAGAAGTAGATTCTCATGAATGGTTTAACACCATCCCCTCTTGGTACTGCCCTGGTAATTATATGTGAGTTCTCATGAGATCTGGTTGTTTACAAGTGTGTGGCACCTCCCCCTCACTCTCTCTTGCTCTTACTTTGGCCATGTGAAGTGCCTGCTCCCACTTTGCCTTCTGCCATGAGTAAAAGTTCCCTGAGGCCCCCCAAAAGAAGATACTACCATGCTTCCTGAACAGCCTCTAGAGTTGTGAGCCAATTAAACCTCATTTATTATGAATTACCAAGTCTTAGGTATTTATTTATAGCAAGGCCAGAACAGGCTAATATAATAGCTGACCAAATGTCTTCAAAAAGACCTCAAGCTTTATTATTATCTTATTTCATGTTAAACAACATTCCCACCAGTGCCATGTTGACATCACTATGATAACGATCAAAAGAAGTGATAAAAGGACAAAAAAGAAGGCAGCACTACCTATTCCCAGAAGTTCACTGTGCATTCCTGAAAAAGACATGAATATTCCTCCCTGTACTTTTAATGTTCAACCACTTCATCAGAAAACCCCTTCATGTTAGCCCCATCACCCCATACTAGATGAGAAATTGATTTGTGAACCACATTCCCACTTCTTAATTCTATGGCCATCAAATAAAACCTGCCCTGCTTGATGCTCACATTCAGTTTTACGTATTGACTTTGTGACACCAAACAGGGAAAGACCCCATTTTGGGGAGACTGGCTTGGTTGGTGACACTACTTTCTCTTGAATCATAAATTCCTTGTTCTGTTTGAAAGTACCTTGGAAGATGCATAGACCAATGGAGCACAATAGAGAGCACAGAAATAAGGCAGCTCACCTACAACTATCTTATCATTGACAAACCTGGCAAAAACTAGCAATGGGAGAAGGATTCACTATTTAATAAATGGTGCTGGGAGAATTGGCTAGTCATATGCAGAAAATGGAAATTGGAGCCCTTCCTTACACCATATACAAAAATTAGCTCAAGATAGATTAAAGACTTAAGTGTAAAACACAAACTATAAAAACCCTACAAGAAAACCTAGGCAATACCATTCAGGATTAGGCACGGGCAAAGATTTCATGATGAAGATGCCAAAAGCGATTACAACAAAAGCAAAAATTGACAAAGGGATCTTATTAAACTTAAAAGCTTCTGTACAGCAAAGAAACTATCAACAGAGTAAAAAGACAACCTACAGAATGAGAGAAAATTTTTGCAATCTATGCATCTGACAAAGGTATAATATCTAGCATCTCTAAGGAACTTAAACAAATTTACAAGAAAATAAACCACCACCCCATTTAATAGTGGGCATAGGACATGCACTGACACTTTTCAAAAGAAGACATACATACAGCCAACAACCATATGAAAAAAGCCTCAACATCACTGATCATTCGAGAAATGAAAATCAAAACCACAATGAGATACCATCTCATACTAGTCAGCAAGGTTATTATAAAAAATCATAAAACAACAGATACTGGTGAGAATATGAAGAAAGAGGAACATTTTTACACTGTTGGTGGCAGTGTAAATTAGTTCAACCATTGTGGAAGATAGTGTGGCAATTTCTCATACACAGAGGCAGAAATACCATTTGACCCAGCAATCCCATTGCTGAGCATATACTCAAAGGAATATAAACCATTCTGTTATAAAGATACATGCACTCATATGTTCATTACAGCACTATTCACAATAGCAAAGAAATGAAATAAATCTAAATGCCCATCAATGACAGACTGGATAAAGAAAATGGTACATATACACCATGAAATACTATGCAGACATAAAAAGAAATGAGATCATGTCGTTTCCAGGGACTTGGATAGAGCTGGAAGCCATTATCCTTAGCAAACTAATGCAGGAACAGAAAACCAAATACTGCATTTCTCACTTGTAAGTTGGAGCTAAATAATGAGAACATGTGGACACATGGTGGGAACAAAAAACACACTGGGGTCTGTCAAAGGTCAAGGGGTGAAAGGAGGGAGAGGATCAGCTAGATTAGCTAGTGGACACTCAGATTAATACTTGGGTGATGGGATGATCTGTGAAGCAAACCACCATGGCACACGTTTGCCTATGTAACAAAGCTGCACATTCTGCACATGTACCCCGATGTTAAAAATAAAAGTTGGAAATAAAAAGGAAAAAAAAAAGATCTAATCTATTATAGAATGTGGGAAATTAGACCATGTTGGTTCAATGATCTATTCAGAATATAATCCCATTAGAAGTGACAGATGTGATGGTTAATTATATTTGTTCACTTGACTGGACCACAGGATGCCTAGATATCTGGTGAAATGTTATTTCTGGGTGTGTCTGTGAGGGTGTTTCTGGAAAAGAGTAACATTTAAATTGGTGGACTGAGTAAAGCAGATTGCCCTGTTCAGTATGTGTGTATTTTTCGAGGGCCAGAACAGAACACAAGGTTAGGGAAGGTTGCATTTGCTCTCTGCCTGATTGCTTCAGCTGGGACATCAGTCTTCTGTGTTTGGTATACCAGTTCTCAGGCCTTTAGACTTGGACTGGAACATACACCATTGGTTCTCTATCTCCCAGGCCTTTGGATTCTACTACCACCAAATTTTCTGGGTCTCCAGCTTATAGATGGCAGATTGTGGGACTTCTCATCTTCCATAATAGTGAGGACCAATGCCTTATAATAAATATCTTTATATTATATATATATGTGTGTGTGTGTGTGTGTGTGTGTGTGTGTGTGTATATGTAGAGAGAGAGAGAGAGAGAGAGAGAGCCTTAGAGTTCACACTTTTTGGTAAACATTGTATAAAGCTCACTGGAAGAGATGGAATTTGTATTTTGTCAGAGAGACAACTACCCTGGTAATATTCTACCCTCAATTTAAAAGAACTAAGACATAAATGCCACCCACTTAACCCCTAATGATTTCTTTAAGACCAGTGATTTTCAGCTGGTTGTGTAGTGGATACTGTGATGCTCCAACTACACTCTCTATCAGAATTAAAGGACTTATTCTACAGCTTCCGACAGTGCTGCCACCTGCTAGCTTTTAGCTATCAAGCATTCCTATGATTTGCTCTCAGCTGAAGAGAGTCTATTCACGCAAACTCTGTCTCTGGGGACAGACTATATGCATTAAATTGTTGATAGGGAAATAAAAGCCATAAAAGCCTTGTCACTCCTTACAACCTTTAGACTTTTTTTTTTTTTTTTTTTTTTTTTTGTGAGACAGAGTTTTGCTCTTGTTGCCCAGGCTGTAATGCAATGGCGTAATCTTGGCTCACCACAACCTCCACCTCCTGGGTTCAAGCAATTCTCCTGCCTCAGCCTCCCAAGTAGGTGGGATTACAGGAATGTGCCACCATGCCTGGCTAGTTTTGTATTTTTAGTAGAGACGGAGTTTCTCCATGTTGGTCAGGTTCGTCTCGAACTCCTGACCTCAGGTGATCCACAACCATGGGACAATTTAAAAGAGCCATTATAGCTTCAAAGATTCCTTCAGGGTTCATTGACCTTTTCTGAAATTCAATTACAGCCCAACTTCACCTTCTGCTCAAAAATGCTTCCTTCCCTCCTCCCAGCCACCATAGGTACTAATTCTGAGAGCATTTCCTAATAAAATCTGGCTCTTGTATTGAGAATGGACACTAATAAACAAAAATATAAGTACACGGGTCAGTTGAGATGACACTGTAGTAATCTTGGAAATAAATTTTGAAGGTAGCAGTGGAAGTGCTAGAAATATTTGGATTTTAAACAACAGAATTTCCTGAAGACTGGGTGTGGGATTGTAAGAGAAAATGATGACTCAAGGATGACTCCAGTGATCTTTGCTTGAGTACTGGAAAAATGGTTTGGGTGCGGGGGCTATGGTTGGAGTAGATTTTGGAAGGGGTTATTAAGAATTCATTTTGAAGTATGTTGAAGTATGTCTATTAGACATCCAGTGGAGATGTCAAGTAGACAACGGGATTTACAGAAATTCAATCTGGTAGAGAGTTACGGGTGACAAATATCATTTTAGAAGTCTTTGACATATACTAATGTTTAAATGTATGAGAATAGATGATACCTCCAAGAAAATGAGTATAAATAAAGAAGCGAAGAACACTAAAGACTGATACTTGAATATACCAATTTAGGGACTGGGGAGGAGAATCAACAAAGAAGACAATGATGGAATGACCATTGAGGTGGAAGGAATACCAAGGGAGAATAGTTGGAAGACACATGGAAAAAGTATATAAAGGAGAAAGGGTATGATCAACTACTTAAAATGCTACTACAGATTAAATAAATTGGCTTTGAACACTTTGATGCTGAAAATGATGGCAGTATTCATAATGGGGTGATGAGATATAAAACATAATCAGAGTAGTTATACAAGCATGTTTGAGTAAAGGAAATAAAATATCTCTAAGTATTTTGCTATAAAGAGAAGGAGAATAAGTAGTTGGTAGGGACAGTGAAGTGTGAACAACTTTGGTTTTTTTAGTTTGCTTGTTTGTTTGTTTTTTGTAGAGACAGGGATCTCATTATGTTGCCCAGGCTGGTCTCAAACTCCTGGCCTCAAGGAATCCCCCAGCCCTAGCCCACCAGATTGCTGAGATTACAGGTGTAAACCACCATGCCTAGCCTTTTTTTTTTTTTTTTTTTTTTTTTTTTTTTTTTAGGAGAAAGGATAGTATATTTGTATGCTAATAGGAATGATCAAGTGGATAGTAAAACATTAATGATAAAAGGAGGAATTTCTGGTGAAATGAACATGGGTTAAACAAGAGTAGATAGGCTATACTAGGCAAGTAAAGAGAATGCTATGGCCGGGTGCGGTGGTTCACGCCTTGAACTCCAGCACTTTGGGAGGCTGAGGCAGGCAGATCATGAGGTCAGCAAATTGAGACCATCCTGGCTAACAAGGTGAAACCCCGTCTCTACTTAAAATACGAAAAATTAGCCGGGGGTAGTGACAGGGGCCTGTGGTCCCAGCTACTCAGGGGGCTGAGGCATGAACCCGGAGGCGGAGCTCACTGAGCCGAGATTGCGCCACTACACTCCAGACCGGGTGACAGAGGTAGACTCCGTTTCAAAAAAAAAAAAAGAGAGAGAGAGAGAGAGAGAATACTGTTAGACATGAACATGGTAACAACATAGCAATACAAATAAATACATGCAAAGTATTTTTATGGAACAGTACTTGCAAATAATTGTTGAAGTTTCTTCCATAAATTTTTTATCTAGAAAAGGGTACAATATAATCAGATTAGTCAGTTGATTACTTTAAAATATAAAGTGAAATGCTTTTAAAGATTGGGTATTGGAAACTTTTTTGGCTATGTATACTTTTAGCATAACTAAATAATAATCTATCTTCTTAATATGCAATAAATCCAAAGCCAAACATTATATGTGCTATTAAAAATGTGTTTATGAATAAATACATGCTTTTTGCTACATATGAATTTAGGGTAAATACTATACATCACATGCTAATGAAGAAAAAGTCAAAAATGTGCCTAGGAAAAATGGATGTTATTAAAGGTTCTATTTAATTAATCATCAAAAATATAACTATAAAATGTATTGCTTAAAGTTAGAACTTTATCATATATCACACAAAATGAGTTGCATGACTGTTAACATTACTCCGAAGCATTTGTTAGGCAACATATTACCAAGACTGTATCAAAACAGATCCAGGAAAGTAGTTAGCATCTTCAGTATATCCTGATTTAACTAATCTATTTTATGTAAGACATGTAAACATACGTCAGATTCCAATAGCAAATTCTGTAGCATTGGGCCACACAACTTACAAAAAAGAGCATCTGGAGACAACCTGTGAGAAAATATCTTTTCCATGGTTATTATCCACATAGGTTCAAACTCAATTTCAGCTATTGTTTGTATTTATTCAGGGTCATATTAGAGGGGACTACATGCAAAACCACTGTCCTTCTAACTGCTGCCCATCTGCTTAAAATTTCATTTCAGTTATGATCATTGCTCCATTTCCTCTTTGGGTTTAATTTTTCTTCTTTCTGGGTTTGCTAAAAACAAACATAATAATCTCAATTATTGTCATTTGAAGCAGAGATGAATTATTGCCATTAAGGGAAGAGATATTTGTTGTTGCAGTATGAATGGCTCATTTGTGAAGCAATGTAATCTGCTCCTCCCAAGATCTACATCTTCTGTCACCATAGAAAAGTCAGGGCTCTACAAAAGAGATCAGACGCTAATGGTTTGCCTGGTTAAATTTGAAGTTGGTCTTGACAGTTACAATACCAATCTTTCTTTTTTTTTTTTTATGTGAATCAACTTGGATTCATTTGTTTGTGTAAATTTCTGTATAAAGAGTGACTAGCCTTTAAACTGCCATTTTGTCATTTACTCATCGTGGAATATCTGGTACAAATATTTCTTCAATAGCCATCAAGCAAATAAGAGTGTTTCACATTATATAACCGGAGATGTCTGAAGTTTAATAATTTTTGTTTTACCAAGAAATATGTTGAGTTGGAATTACATTTTTCAGTAAAGAAACACAGAGCTATAGCTAGCTATCATTGAGCCATCTACCTATCTATCCATCCCTTTTGATATATATGATACATATCATCTGCTGCTGAGGTACTTCCCCTGATATCTTATATTTAAGAATTGGGAGGCTAATTTCCTTGCTATGAAGGTCCCAATTACTAAGCACATAGAGGTTTAATTCTGCATAAGCATTTTTCCAAAAGAAATTTGTTCTTCATTTGTGTCATAAGTAATCCAAACCTATCTGCCAGTTGAATGGGCTGTTTCATTTAGACCTTAAGACATTACTTTTCCTTTTCTTTTTTTTTTTTTTAGTTTTTTGGTCATATTTCTGCTAACTCTATGGCTCTTTTCAAACAGTTTTCTTGCCACTGACCATGGTCAAAGACTGTCAGGCTTTTTGTCTCTGGGCATGGAACCAAGAAAACAAACAAAAAAATGGAAAATATTATTCTGTTGGGAAGGTGCTGCATTTATCTCTAGGCTCTGACCAGACAATTTCAACTTCTCTTTTCATTTTACCATTTCTATAGACTTTCCACACAAACTTGAGCCTCCTACTCTTTGGATAATCTAAACACGAGTCATATTAATCATATTTGCTTCTCCAAGAGATAGAAAGCAAGAAAAGGGTGATAAAGTTAGGTATTAGTAGTTGATTTTCAGGAATCGGAACAAATCTGGAATTAGTTTTTGTCATCTCTGTCAAAGACAAATATGAGGAGTAGGGTTAAAATTATGTTCTTTACATAGAATAGCCTACATTTAAAAAGTCTGTATTTTGCCAACGTATCTCCTCAATATGTATTTAGGCTGATAATCAGGGCTATTATTTTTTGGTCTTATAGGTTTATGCTAACCTTTAAAGCATGTGTGCATTTGTGTTTCTCTGTGTGTGTGTGTGTGTGTGTATGCATGTGTGTATATATGTATATATATGTAAAAGAATGTATTCTTAGCACTTGAAAACTTCTACCACTGTTACTATATAACTTAAATACTATGTATAATAATTTTAAAAAAACCAGCCATATGGAAGAGTCACACACTGTCAGTTGTAAATATCAAATCAAATGTCTTGAAATATCTAAAACCATATGTAGTAACAAATGTTTGAATCAGCAAACTGGATGTAAACTGAATTTTTGCTGCAGCATTTTTATTACCTGTATTAATTAACCTGTATTATTTTTGTATTTGACAATATGAAAGTTTCTGTGTGCATGTTAATGATCTGTCCATGTATTTTCCTTTAAGTTCCCTATGTTTCAGTAACAACATAAAATCAAGTTCTTTGGCAGATTACATTTGTTCCAACTAAATATAAAAATGTATTCTGGGTTGGAGAAGGCAAGTTGCACCTGAGACAACGATGTAGTCAGATGCTTTTTGACAGTGGTTCATGGAAGTTTACATTCCCTCTGGTGAAAACTAGCATGACAAATTAAATCCTAGGATATAAAAAAGAACATTATAGCAGGCATTTTGATAATAGATGTGGTGATTACAAAAGGTAGCAGATTATTTAAGTAGTAAAATAGAAGCTTTTTATATTATACATTTATGTTAATATTTTAAGTTAAATAATATCTTTATGGAAAAAAATTTCAATTGAAAAAACAGGAGGGAAGAGCCTTAAACTGTGGTGCAGCTCTAAAGAAAAGCCTTAGGTGGCCCAATAGGATGTTCCTGCATAAATAATTGAAAGAGTATTGCATAGGATAGTCACCAGGCCCTAAGTCCCTGTCATGTTCAGTGAGCAACTGAGAGCTGACCAGAGAAAACATATATATGACTCAAATACCATAATGGATCCCCAAAGTTTAGCAGCTTAAGACAGTTAAATGACTTAACTATATGCAATAGGTCCATTCCTGAAGGGATATTTGAGTGGTGTACCTCAATAGCCTCCACATTAGTAAACACCAGATTTTCTAAAATCCATCTTCAATATATCATTTATAACAAAAAATAACAAACATTATATTATGCTAGATATAAATGTCATAACAAGGAAATGCTGTAAGATCTTTAGGAAAAAAAGAAAAATTCATGGAAATCATAATAGAATAACTAAAAATTTTATAGTTATACAATAGTCATGGAAGAGTCTATATCAATTATTACTCTACAAATTCAATGAGACTCCAGTTAGTATCCAAGCAAGATTTAGTAAAAAGTTTATAAAATTACAGAGCTTAAGAATATCCAAGACATTTATGAGGAAGCGTAACGAAGTGAGGAGGTTTGTCTTATCATACATGAAGACTAATTTTAAAGGTAGAGTAAATATGGGCATTTTATTAGAAGAAAGCCATTTATTTCTCACACTTCTAGAGGCTGCAAAGTCCAAGAAAAAGGCGTTGGCAAGTTTTTTGTCTGGCATGTGTCCAGACTCTGCTTCCAAGATGGCCCTTGATGCTCTGTCCTCACATGTAAGACAGCACGGGGACAGAAAAGGAAAGGAAACAAGTTCCCTCTGCCAAGTTATTTTGTAAGAGCACCTAATTCCACTCATGAGGGAGGAGCCCTCATGGCCTAATCACCTCTTAAAGGCCCACCCTTTAATTCTATTACATTGGCAACACCTGAGTTTTTGAGAGGACACAGCATATACCTTAATTCCCAATGAATGAGAATATAAAATGATAATGTTCAAAGGATGTCTTTATCAACTAATTATACTGAAGAAGTGATCTCATCCCACGTGTTTTTTTTTTTTTTTTTTTTTTTTTTTTTTTTTTTGAGATGGAGTCTTGATCTATCTTCCAGGCTGGAGTGCTAGAGTGCAATGGCATGATCTCTGCTCACTGCAATCTCCACCTCCTGGGTTTAAGAGATTCTCCTACCTCAGCCTCCCAAGTAGCTGGGATTACAGGTGCCCGCCACCACACTTGGCTAATTTTGTATTTTTAGTACAGACAGGGCTTCACCATTTTGGCCAGGCTGGTCTCAAACTCCTGACCTCAGGTGATCCACTCACCTTAGCCCCCCAAATTGCTGGGATTACAGGCATGAGCCAACAGTGCCCAGCCTCATCCCACATTTTAAAAAAAGGAATTAGGGCTATACTTCATAACATAGTAAAAAATAAAATACGGATGGA
Organism: Chlorocebus sabaeus; assembly: GCF_047675955.1. Lineage (NCBI taxonomy): Eukaryota > Metazoa > Chordata > Mammalia > Primates > Cercopithecidae > Chlorocebus > Chlorocebus sabaeus. The sequence goes on along the minus strand of NC_132913.1, from coordinate 26,890,186 downwards.
TGAAAATTTAAATGTGAAAAATACAACTTTATTATTATTATTATAAGAGACAATGTCTCGCTGTCACCCAAGCTGAAATGTGGTGTGATTGTGGCTCACTGCAGCCTCGACTTCTTGGGCTCAAGGGATCTTCCTGTCTCAGCCTCCCAAGTATCTGGAACTATAGGTACATGCCACCAGAATTGGCTATTTTTCATATTTTTATTTTAATTTATTTGTTTAGACACAGCATCTCACTGTGTCGCCCAGGCTGGTCTCGAACTTCTGGCAACAAGTGATGCTGCCAACTCAACCTCCCAAAATGCTGAGATTACAGGCATAAGCCACCATGCTCAGCCTCAAAAACATTACTTCAAAAATTTAAAAGAAAATAATGAAAATTTATGGAAGGGGAAAGTTTTTTAAAAAATAAGACATGAAAACATAGTAAAAAATATTGATAAATGAGAATGTATTCAAATTCAAAAGTTCTCTTGAATTAAATATATGATAAAACTAAAGCAAAGTACAGAGTTAGGAAATGGGCTTATTACCTAATAAGTTAAAAATAGTGTGTATAATGTGTTTTTTAGAGACCAACCAACAAGTCAAAGTAGAAATACTGAATGATGAATAAACATATGAAGAGTTGCCCAAACTTGTTAGTAATGGAAATAAAAACTTAAAAATCCAGAAGCTATCACTTTCAATTCATCATACTGAGGGGGAAAAAATATTTAAATCTGCAAATACCAACTACATTTCTTTATATATTGATGTAATTTTAAGTGTACTACTTAGGGAAGCACATGCGTCAATACCTGATAAAGTTGAACATGCACATACCTTACAACTTAGCAATTTCACTACTGTAAAACTAAAGAAAATTTCACATTGGCAAAAGAAGACATGCTCAAACATGTTTATTAAAATATTGTCTATAATGGCAAGTATCATAACCTAAATACCCTACCACAGTATAACTAATTAAATTGTGCTTAAAGAAGCCAATTTTGGCAGAGTAATTAAAAGTGATTTTTTTTTTTTAGGCAGACTTTGTTTGAAGTTGATTCTGTCAACTTTGAGCACAGTGGCTCTCTGATTTTACATTCCTCATTTGTAAAATGTGAATAAAATTGTACTGACCTCATGTTTTTGTTGTCAAGATTCAAAGGTTAATATAGGATTCAGATTATAATTTGATACATACTGAACATATAATAATTGTAAGCTATTATTAATATTAGTCAAAAGACCCTGGACCATACATCAGATAAAATAAATAAATTAGATCTTTATTTGTCAATGTGAATAAATTTAAGTGAATAACATTTAAGACATTTGTAAGGAAAGACATAAAGCATGACACCATTTATATAATTTTAGACTTGAGATAATGTTATGTATTGTTAATGGATATATATATATATATATAGTAAAAATATAAAAACATGCATAAAAAATATAAGAACCTATCTGTACCTGAAATATTATATTTTATTAAAAAATAGATCTGAAGAAAATGATGTATAGAAGTATATGAGCATTTGCTTGACTGTGTATTTTTATCTGCATGACATATTTGGTAATTAAATATATTATAATGTTACTATACCTTTTGACCAAGAAGTCTGCACTTACCAAGCTTTCGAGTTTTATTTTCCTATATTATTCAATGTTTAGCAACAACTTATATTTTTAAAAGTATAGTTTCACTTAACTCTTTGAGTGTTGTTTTGTAGTAATTCAATATAATCCATATGTGTCATAAATTGATTTTATAGTAGAAGCATGCCATCACACTATTATTAAAATGTTTATACATGTTAATTAATGTAAATAGTTTGGTAAATCCTGGCTATGGGAAGATCATAGTTCCATCCTAAGAAGTAGCATAGGACATTCAAAACAAGAGTTGAAAACTAAGTTATACTGCAGCTTCTGTGAAAACATCAATTCCTTTAAATATTTTCATGGCACCTGCTGTGCATACAGTAGTCCCCCTTATCCACAGGGGATACATTCCAAGACCTACAGTGTTTGCTTGAACCTCTGGATAATATTGAACCCTATATATTCTAAGTTTTTTTCCATCTGATAACAGAGACGGCTACTAAGTGACTAACTAGCAGATAGTGTATCCAGCATGGATACAATGGACAATGGACAAAGGCATGATTCAAGTCCTGGGCAGAATGGACTGGGACAATGCAAGATTTCATCATGCCACTCAGAATGGCTTGCATTTTAAAATTTATGAATTACTTATTTCTGGAATGATACTTTTAATATTTTTGGACCATAGTTGACCAGGTAACTAAAACTGAGGAAGCAAAACAATAGATAAGAAGAAATTACTGTATGTTCCATTTGTTCTGCAAATTCTAATTTTGGTAAACCTCCTGCTAAACAAAATGATCCCTTCTCATATTCTGTGATGAGGATCTTGGATGATCAAGGCCAAGGGTTGGCAAACATTTGTTGCAAAGGAAAAGGTAGCAAATATTGAGGTCTACTTTTCTCTGTCATAAGTACACTCATTGTGCTGTTGCAGTGCAAAGGTAAGCACAGACAACATGAACATAAAAGGATATTTCTATGTTCCAATAAAACTTTACTTGAAAAAAACGAAACAGTTTTTAGCATGAAGGGGTGTTGAATTTTATCGAAGGCCTTTTCTGCATCTATAGAGATAATCATGTGGTTTTTTGTCATTGTTTCTATTTATGCAATGGATTACATTTATTGATTTGTGTATGTTGGACCAGCCTTGCATCCCGGGGATGAAGCCAACTTGATCGCCGTGGATAAGCTTTTTGACGTGCTGCGGGATTCAGTTTGCCAGTATTTTATTAAGGATTTTCTCATCAATGTTCATCAGGGATACTGGCCTGAAATTTTCTTTTTTGTGTGTGTGTCTCTGCCGGGTTTTGCTATCAGGATGATGCTGGTCTCATAAAATGAGTTAAGGAGGCGTCTCTCTTTTTCTATTGTTCAGAGTAGTTTCAGAAGGAATGGTACCGGCTCCTCTTTGTACCTCTGCTAGAATTCAGCTGTGAATCCTTCTGATCCTGGGCTTTTTTTGGTTGGTAGGCTATTAAATACTGCCTCAATTTCAGAACTTGTTGTTGGTCTATTCAGGGATTCGACTTCTTCCTGGTTTAGTCTTGGGAGGGTGTATGTGTCCAGGAATTTATCCATTTCTTCTAGATTTTCTAGTTTATTTGCATGGACGTGTTTATAGTATTCTCTGATGGTAGTTTGTATTTCTGTATTGTGTCTATTTGATTCTTCTCTCTTTTCTTCTTTATTAGTGTGGCTAGTGGTCTATCTATCTTGTTAATGTTTTCAAAAAACCAGCTGCTGGATTCATGGATTTTTTTAAGGGTTTTTCGTGTCTCTATCTCCTTCAATTTTAGTTATTCTTGTCTTAGTTATTTCTCGTCTTCTGCTAGCTTTTGATTTTGTTTGTTCTTGCTTCTTTAGTTCTTTTAATTGTGACATGAGGGTGTCAATTTTAGGCCTTTCCCACTGTCTGATGTGGGCATTTAGTGGTATACATTTCCTTCTAAACACGGCTTTAGCTGTGCCCCAGAGATTCTGTTACATTGTTTCTTTGTTCTCACTGGCTTCAAAGAACTTATTTATTTCTGCCTTAATTTCATTATTTACCCAGTAGTCATTCAGGAGCAGGTTCTTCAGTTTCCATGTAGTTATGTGATTTTGAGTGAGTTTCTTAAACCTGAATTCTAATTTGATTGCACTGTGGTCTGAGAGACTGTTTGTTACGATTTCCGTTCTTTTGCATGTGCTGAGGAGTGTTTTGCTTCCAATTATGTGGTCGATTTTAGAATAAGTGCTTGTGGTGCTGAGAAGAATGTATATTCTGTTGATTTGTGGTGGAGACTTCTGTAGATGTCTATTAGGTCTGCTTGGTCCAGAGCTGAGTTCAAGTCCTGAATATCTTTGTTATTTTTCTGTCTCGTTGATCTCTCTAATATTGACAGTGGGGTGTTAAAAGTCTCCCACTATTATTGTGTGTGAGTCTAAGTCTCTTCGTAGGTCTCTAATAACTTGCTTTATGAATCTGGGTGCTCCTATATTGGGTGCATATATATTTAGGACAGTTTTCTCTTCTTGTTGCATTGATCCCTTGATTATGTTGCATTGATTATGTAATGCCCTTCTTTGTCTTTTTTTGATCTTTATTGGTTTAAAGTCTCTTTTTTCAGAGACTAGGATTGCAACCCCTGCTTTTTTTTGCTTTCCATTTGCTTTCCATTTCCCTTTATTTTGGGCCTATGTGTGTCTTTGTACATGAGTGAGTCTTCTGAATATAGCAAAAGGATGGGTCTTGACTCTATCCAATTTGCTGGTCTGTGTTTTTTAATTGGGGCATTTCACCCATTTATGTTTAAGGTTAATATTGTTATGTGTGAATTTGATCCTGTCATCATGATGCTGGTTGTTTATTTTGCACAATTGATGCAGTTTCTTCATAGTGTCATTGGTCTTTATATTGTGGTATGTTTTTCCAGTGACTGGTACTGTTTTTTTCTTTCCATATTTAGTGCTTCCTTCAGGAGCTCTTGTAAAGTAGACCTGGTGGTGACAAAATCTCTCAGCATTTGGTTGTCTGTAAAGGATTTTATTTTCCTTCACTTATGAAGCTTAGTTTAGCTGGGTATGAAATTCTGGGTTGAAAATTCTTTTCTTTAAGAATGTTGCATGTTGGCCCCCACTCTCTTCTGGCTTGTAGGGTTTCTGCAGAGAGATCTGCTGTTAATCTGCTGAGCTTCCCTTTGTATGTAACCTGACTTTTCTCTATGGGTACCCTTAACATTGTTTCCTTCATTTCAATCTTGGAGAATCTATCGATTATGTGTCTTGGGGTTGTTCTTCTCGAGGAGTATCTTTGTGGTGGTCTCTGTATTTCCTAAATTTGAATGTTGGCCTGCCTTGCTAGGTTAGGGAAGTTCTCCTTGGAAATATCCTGAAGTGTGTTTTCCAACTTAGTTCCCTTCTCCCTGTCACTTTCAGGTACACCAATCTATTGTAGGTTTGGTCTTTTCACATAGCCCATATTTATTGGAGGCTTTGTTCATTCATTTAAAATTTTTTTCTCTAATCTTGTCTTCATGCTTTATTTCATTAAGTTGGTCTTTAATTTCTGATATCCTTTCTTCCACTTAATTGATTTGGCTATTGATACTTGTGTATGCTTCAGAAAGTTATCGTTCTCTGTTTCTCAGCTCTATCAGGTCATTTATATTCTTTTCCAAACTGGTTATTCTAGTTAGTGGTTCCTGTAACCTTTTATCAAGATTCTTAGCTTCCTTGTATTCAGCTAGAATGTGCTCCTTTAACTCAGAGGAGTTTGTTATTACCCACTTTCTGAAGACTACTTCTGTCAATTCCTCAATCTTACTCTCTGTTCAGTTTTGTGCCCTTGCTGGAGAGAAGTTGTGATCATTTAGCAGAGAAGAGGCATCCTTGTTTTTGGAAATTTTAGCATTTTTGTGCTGGTTTTTCCTCATCTTCATGGATTTATCTGCCTTTGATCTTTGATGTCAATGACATTTGGATGAGGTTTTTGTGTGGGTGCCCTTTGTGTTGATGTTGATATTATTGCTTTCTGTTTGTTGGTTTTCTTTCTAACAGTCAGGCCCCCATATTGATGGGACACATCTCAAAATAATAAGAGCTATTTATGACAAACCCACAGCCAGTATCTTACTGAATAAGCAAAAGCTGGAAGCATTTTCTTTGAAAACAGGCATAAGACAAGGATGCCCTCTCTCACCACTCCTATTCAACATAGTATTGTAAGTTCCGGCCAGGGCAATCAGGCAAGAAAAAAAAAATAAAGCATATTCAAATAGGAATAGAGAAAGTAAAATCATCTCTGTTTGTAGACGACATGATTGTATATTTAGAAAATCCCATCTTCTCAGCCCTAAAACTCCTTAAGTTTATTATTAACTTTAGCAAAGCCTCAAGATAAAAAATCAATGTGCAAAAAATCACAAGCATTCCCATACACCAGTAGACTAACAGAGAGCCAAATCATGAGAGAACTCCCATTCACAATTGCTACAAAGAGAATAACATATCTTGGAATACAACTTACAAGCAATGTGAAGGATCTCTGCAAGGAGAACTACAAACCACTGCTTAAGGAAATAAGAGAGGACACAAACAAATGAAAAAATAATCCATGCTCATGGATAGGAAGATCAATATTGTGAAAATGGCCATACTGCCCAAAGTAATTTATAGATGCAATGCTACTCCCATCAAGCTACCATTGATTTTCCTCAAAGAATTAGAAAAAACTAGTTTAGAATTCATGTAGAACCAAAAAAGAGTCCTTATTGCCAAGACAATCCTAAGCAAAAAGAACAAAGCTGGAGGCATCATGCCACCTGAGTTCAAACTATACTACAAAACTACAGTAACCAAAACAGCATGGTACTGGTACCAAAACAGATATATAGATCAATGGAACAGAACAGAGGCCTCAGGAATGATGGCACACATCTACAACCATCTGATCTTTGACAAATCTGTCAAAAACAAGAAATGGGGAATGGATTCCCTATTTAATAAATGGTGTGGGGAAATCTGGCTAGCCATATGCTGAAAATTGAAAATTGAAACTGGACCTCTTCCTTACACCTTATACAAAAATTAACTTAAGATGGATTAAAGACTTAAACATAAAACCTAAAATCATAAAAACCCTAGAAAAAACCTGAAATACCATTCAGGATATAGACATGCGCAAAGACTTCATGACTAAAACACCAAAAGCAATGGCACCAAAAGCCAAAACTGACAAATGAGATCTAATTAAACTAAAGAGCTTCTGCACAGCAAAAGAAAGAAACTGTCATCAGAGTGAACAGGCAACCTACAGAATGGGAGAACATTTTTACAGTCTATCTATTGACAGATATTCAGACAAGTATTCAGAATCTACATGGAAATTACATTTACAAGAAATAAACAAAAAACTATCAAAAAGTGGGTGAGGGTTTTGAACAGACGCTTCTCAAAAGAAGACATTTATACAGCCAATAAACATGAAAAGAAAGTTTATCTTTACTGGTCATTACATAAATGAAAATCATAACCACAGTGAGATACCATCTCATGCCAGTTAGAATGGTGATCATTAAAAAGTCAGGAAATGACAGATGCTGGAGAGGATGTAGAGAAATAGGAATGCTTTTACACTGTTGGTGGGAGAGTAAATTAGTTCAACCACTGTGGAAGACCACGTGGCGATTCTCAAGGATCTAGAACCAGAAATACCATTTTACCCAGCAATCCCATTACTGGGTATACACCAAAAGGATTATAAATCATTCTACTATAAAGACACAGGCACATGTGTGTTCATTGCAGCACTATTTACAATAGCAAAGACTTTGAACCAACCCAAATGCCAGTCAATCATGGAATGGATAAAGAAAATACGGCACATATATACTATGGAATATTATGCAGCCATAAAGAAGGATGAGTTCATGTCCTTTGCAGGGCCATGTATGGAGCTGGAAACGATCATTCTCAGAAAACTTACATAGGAACAGAAAACCAAACACTGTATGTTCTCACTCATAAGTGGGAGTTGAACAATGAGAACACATGGATACAGGGAGGGGAACATCACACACCGGGGCCTGTCATGGGGTTGGAGCAAGGGGAGGGAGAGCATTAGGACAAACACATAATGCATGTGGGGCTTAATACCTAGATGATGGGTTGATGGTTGCAGCAAGCCACCATGGCATATATATATATATATATATATGTGTGTGTGTATATACACATACACACACACACACCCCTATGTAACAAACCTGCACATTCTGCACATGTATCCCAGAACTTAAAGTATAATAAAACTAAATACATAAAAATAATAATTATAATTAAGAAACAACAAACAAACAAACAAAAAGTCGATAAGCTGTAATTTCCAGCTGTAATTCTAGATTTCTGCATACATATAGTTAGTTTCTGTCTTTATCAGACCCCACCTGAGAGTTTAAAGAAATGATTCTTTGTGGAGGTAAGACAGGACTGAAAGACCAACCCTGTAATTGAAGACTAACCCTATAATTGAAGAGTTAGGGATTATGTTGACAGATGGCAGAGTAGACGCTTTTAACATGCCTCAGCTACTTGGAAACAGCAAGATAGTACATAAAAGGTCAATGCTGTGAGTTTTAATTGAAGAAGGAAAATGAAAATCCACCAGAATTATGAAGGATAACCTAGACACTGAGGAAGAGAATGAGGTCAAATAGGCCACATGATGGTGTCTGGCTGATGAAAGTGAATGAAGCACCAGTGTGTGAGAGAGGCAGAGAGCCTCCCTCTGTGACTCACCTCTCCACTGGAGATCTGAGCTACCCAGGACAAAGGAGAACACTTTGTTTCTCCCAAGCACTGGAGTTAACTAGGGAAGAGGTATGGAGATACCGAGAGGAAAAGAAACTGGTAAAAGCTGCAGACATTCTAGACCTGAGATGTAGAGCAGGGTGCAATTTTTAATCTGGGCACATGCAAGGTCTGTCATTCTTGGTGACCTGACAGCATGGTCATGTAGGTATTTCAGTCTCGGGCCAGAGACTGGAGCACTTCCTCTGGAATGGAGTAGATTTTTCCATAGCTAGAATTGTGGAGGGCACTTCAACAGTAAGTGCTGGAATTGTGCTCTCCCCCATCACAGTCCTGGGGCTACAGGAGAGCTGCTACAGCTGCAGTTCCTCCTGAGTAATGAGATGTGCAGCCAGAGTCAGCTTGATGAGCTGAAACTCGTCAATGTATTTCATTGCTGGGTGCCCTAGCCCAATCCCCTGAGAAGTGGTGCAGCAGAGTGCACTCTGACAGTGCAGAACTCCAGACATTCACAGCACATATTTGCCTGGAACAGCAGCCTGAGCCACCTCACCCTTCCATAGATTGTGGTGCAGCAGGGCACTCTACTCCACACACAGGGATCTCCAGACATCTGCAGCACCTGCTCACTTGGTTCAGCAGTCTGGGCTGCTCCACCCTTCCTGGGAAGACTGTAGTGCAGTGGTGATCTGTGCTCCATATCTAGGCAGATTTCCAAGCATCCAAAGCACCCGTTCACCCAGATTGGCACCCTGAGCTGCCCTACACTTCCTATGCAGAGATCTGAGTGAAGGGAGCCCTCTCTGCTCCACACCCCAGCAGACCTCCAGGCATTTGGAGCACCCACTCTCCTGAATAAGCAGCCTGAGCTGCCATGCCCTTTCTGTGAAGAGACTGTGGTATACCCAAGTCATTTCTGCTCCATTCCCAGACAGATCTCCAGAAGCCTGAAGTACCTGTTTGCCTAGATTGGCAGCCTGAGTTGCCCTACCCTCCCTGAATAGAGACTAGGCACAATGGGAGCCTCACTACTGCATGCTCAGGTGTATCTCCAACTATTGGAGAACTCACTAAACTGGACCAGAAGCCTGAGCCTCCCCATCCTTCCTGTGCAGAGATTTTGTTGAAGCAAGGCCTTCTCTGCTTCACACATGGAAGATGTCCAGGCACTCAGAGCACTCACTCACCCAGATTAGAAGCCTGAGTCGCCCCACTCTTCCTGTGCAGAGCCTGTGGTAAAATGGGGCATTCTCCACTCTATGCCTAGTACCATCTCCAGGCATTATAGGCACCACCCACCTTAATCAGTAGCCTAAGTAGCACATCTTTCCTGTGCGGAGACAGTGGTGAAGCAGGGCCCTCTCTACCCCATACCCAGACACATCTCCAGGCATTCAGAGCACCCAATTCACATAGATTAGCAGCCTGAGCTGCCCAACACTTCCTGAGCAGAGATTGTGATGCAGTGGGGCCCTCTACGTGCCACATCCAGGTAGATATCTAAACATCTGGAACACTCACTTTTCTGAATTAGGAGTTCAGGCTGCCCCCTTAATTGTTCAGAGAACTTGGGGGCACCTAGGCACACCTCCAGGCATACGGTGACTGCCCACTGGATTCTCTTTTAGTCCTGGTGCTTTTGAGTGCTATCAGGGGACGTGTAGGCAGTCTGCCCAGTCTGGTCTCACCTATTTTGCCCCATTCTCCCAAGCCTGAGCAAGGAGATCAAACCACTGTGGACTCCATGGACCAGCCCTTTGTTTGAGGCAGCAGAGAGCTTCTCCTAGTAAACAATGTACTCAGCCACATTGGCTGCGTATTGACAGTACAGAACTCCAGACATTCACAGCACACACTTGCCTGGAAGAGCAGCCTGTTAGTCATAAGTACACCTTCTGGCTTGTAGGCCAAACCACAGGGCTCAATATAAAACCTCCCAACCAAAGTGCATAGGGCTGCAGAAGCAAAACAATAAGACCTTACCCAACATTCCCTACCTCACACCAACTGGAGAGCAGGGAAAGGGAAAATAAAATTTTAAAAAATAATAATATTATAGGGCAGGAATAAAAAAAATTCTACCTGCACAAAAATAATTACAAATATTAGAAATGCCAACAACTCCAGATGAGAAGGAACCAGCAAAAGTATTCTGGCACCATAAAAAATCTGAATGTAGTGACACCATTAAAGGATCACACTAGCTGTCCAGCTATGGTTCTTAACCAAAAGGCAAGCTCAGAAATGACAGATAAAGAATTCAAAGCATGGATTGCAAAGAAGCTCAACAAGATCCAAGACAAGGTTGAAAATAAAAAAAGAAATTTCTGAAGCAATGCAGGAAATGAAGGAAGAGATAAACATAAAAAGAAATCAATTAGAACTTCTGAAATTAAAAATTTTACTTCAGGAATTTAAAAATACAATTGAAAGCTTTATCTATAGACTGAACCAAGCAGAATTTAAAAACGTCAGAGCTTGAAGACCAGTCTTTCTAACCCAGTCAGAAAAAAACAAAAAAAAAATAAGAAAAATGAACAAAGTCTTTGAGGAATATGGGAAGTCTTTGAGAAATCTATGAATTACTGGCACTATTGAGACAGAAGAAGAAAAATATGAAGAAGAATGAAAATGGTCTATCTTTCACCATCTACAAAAGTTAACTGAATATAGTTTAGTGAATTAAATGTAAGACCTCAAACTATAAGAATCCTAGAGGAAAACCTAGGAAACTCCATTCTGGAAATTGGCCTTGGGAAAGAATTTACGATATAGTCCTCAAAAGCAATTGCAACAACAACAACAACAACAGCAACAACAAATTGTCAAGTGGGACCTAATTAAGCTAACTAAATTCTGGACAGCAAAAGAAACTATCAACAGGGTCAACAATCAACCTAGAGAATGAAAGAAAATATTTGCAAACTATGTATCTGACGAAGGTCTAATATTCTAAGATCTAATATTCAAAGGTCTAATATTCTGCTCAGTACCTGAGTGATGGAATCAGTTGTACCCCAGACCTTAGCATCCTGCAATATACCCATGTAAGAAACTTGCACCTATACCTCCTGAATCTAAAACAAATGTTAAAATTATTTTTTGAAAAAAGGAAAGGAAAGGAAATGTACATTTCCAGAAGTTGCTATAATAAAATAATAAAAGTAAAGAGTCAGGACTTTGGGCCGTGAGATATCAGCCCAACCTCCAGGAACATGAGCTGCAGATTTCATTCATCCATGTGTTGAAAAACTCAATCAACCATCCCTGCAAAATGAAGACTTAATCAAAAGTCTGGACACCAAAGCTAGAGTAAGTGGCCTGAGTTTGCAATAATCTATATGCTATTGCTATGTTACGATATCAGAATGGTAACGTGTCTCTTTAGAACTCAGTAGGTTTTTATTTAGAAGCTTCTCCTAGTCCCACATTCCACCCTATATGGTTCTTCTTTTGGCTGTTTTTAATTTGTATCCTTGCACTATAACAAAACTAATGGTTAGTACAGTGATATCCTAAGTTATGTTAGTCATTCTAGCAAGTTATCAAATGTGAGGGTTCTAGTCTAAATGTGGGTAGTCCTAGGAATCTCAAAACTTGCAACTGATGTCTAAAGTCATGGACATACTTGGCAGTCTAGAGAACTGTGCTCTTAATCTTGAGTTTGTCCTAACTTTGAGTAGTAGATGATATGAAAATAAGAGTACTATAATAAAAATGCACAAAATATACATAACCTTTTATACAATAATTATAATGTTAAAACATTTTTCTGAGGTTTTAACTATATACCCATTGTCACAAAATGATTTATGATAACCAATAAAAGAGAATATAATAGAATACTTCAACTCTTTCTCTCATGAATATCTATTTAGTACACAGTATTTATTAGGACATGAGCACTACATTAGATGTCAAGGTTAAATATTTTAAAAGATAAACATATTCCTTGTAATCTAACACTAACATAACTAAAATATAGTAATTTATTTATTTAGATGAATAGGCAATTTTAAAATTTTCTGATATCTTCTTTAATAGTGGATGCCTCTGCTATTGAATCACATAGAAGTGGCACCCAGACAAGATATGGGTGTCTAGAGTAGGTTTTACAAATAAAGTGAAAAAGTTAGATAGAATTGATTATCAATAATAGACTACCCGATTAGCAGTGGTTTACAAATAAAAATATTTAGTTTTTATGCAAAACAAAGATTTTAAATAAATATACTCAATTAACTTACAAAACAGGGCATGTGGTAGGCAGTGCCAAATTTGAAACAAAAGCCTGGTGATGTCATCAGAACCTAGTGATGCCATCCAATATGTCATTCTGTTTCCCCACCCTACTTCACCATGCTACTCCACCAGTTAAGCATGCTGACTTTTCAATTTTTGGTAACGATGGTTGCTGCAGGTCCATGGTGTCACATCCAAGGGAAAAAAGAATGGAGTAAGACCATGGATTTGTTCCTCAAGAAGTTGTGCCTTCTTTGTTTTTTGTTTGTTTGTTTTGTTTTGTTTTTGAGACGCGGTCTCACTTTGTCTCCCAGGCTTGGAGTGCAGTGGTGTTTTCCTAGCCCTCTGAAGCCTTGAACTTCTGGGCTCAAGCAGTCTTCTTGCTTCAGCCTCCCAACTAGCTAGGAATGTGCTAACATACCTGGTTAAACTTTTATCTTTTATTTTAGAGATAGGGTCTTATTATGTTTCTCAGAATGATCTCAAACTCTTGGCCTCAAGTGATTCTCCTGCTTCAACCTCCCAAAGTGCTAACATTACAGACATGAGCCCCTATGCCTGGCCAGTTTTCTCTTTTTATCATGAGAATACACTATTGCCTTTGCCAGAATGAATGATGTCATAGGCCTCATTAGTGAGAGGACGATAAAGTGAAATTTTGACACAAGGGAATAAGATTCCCATGATTAAGTAAATTTCATAATAATTCATACTCTGGCACTAGTGGAGGGCCCATACTCATTGTAAAATTAACTTCTTACTAGTAAAGCTCAACATTTATTTAAATAAGATCAAGCAGCATTTGGCTATTGGTTAAGTGACATTATCTGCCATAGGAAGTAACCTACAAGCTAAGACATGGTGGATGAGCAGGATTCTCTGGAAAAAAATAATGGGAATAAGCAGGAGAACATGAGGAAAAACTTTCCATAGAGAATAACACATGTACATTTCAGAGAGAGAAATCTTGGTAATTTCACTGAAATACCAGCACTTTGAGATCACAGTGTAAAAAGGTGATTACTGATAAATGAGGTTGCAAAAACTAAGAAAAAATTTAATCATGAACCACTGCAATAAATTTACTTAAAATGGTATATTTTTTGGTCATCAAAAATATAATGAATAAGGTTACATGAAACATGCACGTATTTATGGCTGCTATTAAGGAAAATTAATATGTGTACTTTTGTGGGACTATATATAGTAAGTGGGATAAATGTTTAATATAATATACAAAACAGATATAGTTGGGAGAGGATGGAAGGATTATGAATGCTAAACCACTGAATTATTTTTAATATCTTTAATTTTGTTGCACTGATATTTAAATACTAAAATTATTTAAAGTAAAATATGAATTAGTTTCCTAGGAGCACCTTTATTTTTGCCTCTACTATTAAGTTGCCAAGTAAAACTGCCAAGTAAAATTTTATTTTCCTCAAAGTCGAGCTATCACACAGAGTTGAATAAATTGAACACTGGACAAGGTCACTTAAGAGGCAAGTGGAAGCTCTGCTTACTCCACTATTTGTTCTGGTTCAGGACAGCACCTGCTTGAACAGTTTCCATTTTTAATTCCCATAAAGTTATTGCATAGGTTAGCCATAGCACTGCCTACTTTTGGGAGAATAACTTATTATTTGAATTGTGATTTGAAGACACTCATTTTCTATATTCTCTTCTGTCTCAACTAGCATGACCAGTCAAAGTTTACTGTAAAACTCATGAACTCATAAAACAAGTGAATTTGAAGTTATATAAAGACAGAACAGTAGCAAAGTTCATGGAATAATGTATATGAATATTCTTATTGGGAAACGAAAAATCTTTTAAAGAAAATATATGTCAGGCAACTGTGGTTCCTTAAGTGACCTCTGGCGATTCCTATAGATGCTCTTTGCAGAGAGTTCTTTTTCTGTTTATTATTAAATTATTTTTTAAACTGATCGGATTCTTTATAGTGCCATTTGACCTACAAAAAAGTACTGAAATAAAAGTTTCTTTTCCCTTTGCCCAAATAAAAAGAGCAAGATTTGTGAAGGTTTTTTTTTTTTTTAAGAAGAAATGAACTACTTATTACGAAGAATTTTGTGAAGAAAAGGGCCAAAATATTATTTGGTTTCTGGTCTTCTTATTCAATACATTTTCTGAGCAGTCAGAATTCTTCTTTGGTTTGAGCTGGTGAGTGACCAGCTGAGTACAGTCACAACAAAGAAAAAATTCTGTATTCGGAGTTCATGTAGCAAAATAAGAACAAAAAGCTTTTGTAAAGTGGGATGAAAAACGTCTTAGAAGATATGAACATCATTGCTCCTAAAGTAAATGACCTTTTTCCTCAAAGTGGTTCTCGCCTTATATAAGCTCAGTTTTATTTCCTAGAGGAAAATTTTAACCAAAATGTCCTAATAAGATGAACTTCTTAGCTGACCTGAACTAGACATTTCCAGAAATTGTGGTATTTTTCTGAAAGTAACATGTTAATCTCAAAAGTTAGCCACCAGTTTAATCACCACCATCAATTCTGTCACCAGGTAGAACTAATATCAGTAATTCCCACATCTATTAAATGCTTACTATTGGGCTATGACATATTCTAAGCACTTTATATGTATTTTACTCACTTAATATTCATATTACACCATATGAAGTAATATTTTCATTCACAATTTGCATGTGAGAAAAATTCAGACATTGAGAAATTAAATAACTTATCCACAGTCAACTGAACTTCAACTGAGGAAGTTACTTTGAAACCTGGGAGTCTGGCCCCAGGGTCCTGACCTGTAACTTCTCTTTTGCGATGACTCTGGTTGATCCACTGAATATCATATTCAGATCAAAGAATCACAGAAATCGGTGTGAATCTGACAACTAGTCCTTCTATTACTTCCGCATCAACCCCACTAACCATTCAGCACCTCTGTGAATAAAAAATTCACTCTTGCAAACCTGACCAATTTTTACAGTTAGAAGAAAATAAACCATTACCTGTATTCAGACTGTCCAGTTGGCTTAGGCAGCTATAAGAAGAGTACTGGACTTGTTGCCAGTGTGTATCCTAATGAAGTGAAAAATATCAGCAATGTCTATTTGTTCAACCAGCTTCATTTATGCAATATATCTCATCCAGATGAAAGATTTTGTTTCATTATTTGCTGAAAACCGTGTATTCCCAAATACCACAAAGCTTCCATATGTTTCAACTAGCATTTGTGCAGCTTGCAATGACATGTTCATTAAAAGATTAGTTAAAACTCTAATTTTCCAGTGGAAAGTACAAATGATAAGGCTTCAAAGTGAAAAACCTACCTGAAATATGAGGTCACCGATGAAGTAGCAGAAATAGGTTACTAGCTGTAGAGCAGCATGTGACATTAATGCTTACAATTTTTTATCACAGTAAAGGGTCATGGTGCTAAGCAGATGACAGCTATATTATTCAAACAAGATGAGAAATGTGCTTAAAACTCTCCTGCAAAAACTAAGTACAGTGACCCTAATATAAGAGACATTAGAATGGGTGGGCAAAGTAAAATCCCAGGTAAACTCCCCTTCCTCCACACTGAGATGGCCTTATGCATTAATTTAACAATTTCCTGATTCTTAACTCCTATTTTGAATCCTTCATTCCCTATGGATTATTATAATAGCCTTCTAGTTAAACTTTTCTTGCTTATAATCTCTTAGGCCTTGAATCCAGCCTTCACACATCTGTCTAAGTTTCTGAATCATATGATTTATCTGATCATTTCAGTGCTAAAAACATGATCGAAGATGGATTGCCTATTAGGATCCCACATTCCTATTATATAAAGCAAGAACATTTGCTTTAGCTCCAGTCTTCCCCAGTCTTCACTATCTGAAATTTCTGTAGCTATTTTTCTTAACTTCAATATTAATACAACAATATGCAAGTGGTAAGATCAAGATAAGTGTACAAACTCTCTCGGAGAATGCCAGCCAAGGCTTTGTGATCACAATGAGTTAAAAGTGACTAGTCAGGGATTTTTATGAATATGAATCATGGGCAGGAGTATCAGAAATTATAAAATTGTTGAAAAAACTGGACAGGCACAAGAAATTCAAATACAGAAACACACCTGGAGCATTCATAGTAAAAAATACTTTGAAAATTAGAAAGTCTTTACGACTTAACCAACACTACATGAAATAGAGATAATATGCTACTGTCTTTAGGTGAGGCCAAAGAGTTCTGCAAAGCTGTAATTTAAAAATCAGGTCACAAAACATCTAAATAATAGGTGTGACAATACTTTCAAAATTTGTATCTACATGAAATTGCACTGACTTATGATGAAGTAAGTGAGGATAAATTTCCTGTGGGTGCTTTATGCATTAATCCAAACAAAAATTTGTATTGCTGCATTAGATTTTCATCAATTGAATTTTAAAGTTAAACCCAAACATCTTTCAAAGTGTCAATGAAAATCTATATTTCTCAATTGACCACTATTTTAAATATTTTCATGTGAGGTTAAATAAAAAATTGACTGACCTTCATAGAATATACATTGATTTATGCAAATATCTGGAAAATTGAAGAGTTCCTGTTCCTATTCACCCTCATGAATGTAACATACTATCAAACTTTTTAATCTTTGCTAATCTTAAGGATGAAAAATGGTAAGTCATGGTCATTTTAATTTTTAATTTTCCTACTAGGAATGAGGCTCAGAGTATGGGTCATATGTTTAAGATCCATTTATATTTGTGTTCTGTGAGCTATCTTTTCATATCTGTTGCCCATTTTTTTAGAGGAGGGTTTTTCATGAAGTAAAAGTATCAGTCTATTGTCCATGGAAGCAGTCCCCAAACTTTATGGCACCAGAGATTGGTTTCATGAAAGATAATTTTTCCATGGACCAGGGTTGTAGGGGATGGCTTTGGAATGAAACTGTACCACCTCAGATCATCAGGCATCAGATTCTCATAAGGAACAAACAATCTGGATCCCTCACATGTGCAGTTTGCCACAAGGTTCATACTCCTATTAGAATCAAATGCTGCTGCTGATCTGACAGTGGATGGAGCTCAGGTGGTAATGCTCACTCGCCCACCACTCACCTCCTGTTGTGCGGCCTGATTCCTAGCAGGTCATGAACAAGTACTAGTCTGTGGCCTGGGGGTTGGGAACCCCTGATCTATGGTATGAATTGCAAACATGTTTGTCTATCAATGTTTTTAGGGGAGAATCTCGGTCTGTCACCCAGGCTAGAGTGCAATGCTGTGAATTTAGCTCACTGCAGCCTCAAACTCCTGGGCTCAAGTGATCCTCCTGTCTCAGCCTCCCAAGTAGTTAGGATTACAGGTATGTGCCATCATGCCCAGCCTTTTAGTGTTTATGCACGCTTCTGTTATTTTTAAAATTATACGTAGTCAAGTTTATTATTTGTTTTGTTTGAGATTATAATTAATAATATATTTTGTCATCATTAGACTACTTTTCCCTTATGTTTTCTTCTAGTACTTTTATTGTTTTATTATTTTACATTTAAATCTTTATATTTCTTGAAATTTTGTGGTCTAAGGCAGGGGTTGTAAAACTAGAGCCAGTGGGCCAAATATGTTTTCCAGCAAGCCAAACCTGGCCATGACAAATAGTTTATTTATGTATTGTTTATGGCTACCTTCACACTACAATGATAGAGTTGAAAAGAGTGACAGAGACCTACGAACCCCAAACTATTTGCTATCCGGTCCTTTACAAAAAGAAGTTTGCTGACTCCTAAGATATATAATACAAATACTGCATTATTTTGTAAAGAAGTTAGACATTATTTATTTATGTCACCCTTTACCCACTGATTTGAAATCTACCTCTATAATGTACTAAATCTTTAAAGACTCTTAGAAATGGAAGGCAAACAGGCTACAGATAAGCCCTAAAATTTCAGAAAGTTAGGTTAAATAGATTCTTCGAATTTTCAAACATGAATGAGTTCCAGGTATTTCCTTCCAGGGAGGCTTTCTGGCCTGCGTTCTGAGAAGACACCATGAAATTCATGTTTTATTGATTCCTTTTTTATGTTAGGTAGGTTCTAAATGTTTGTTTTAGAGTCATATTTTTCTTCTTCCTTTAATGTATAGTTGGGGAGCATTGGACATATATGCAGCAAAGACACATAGCTAGAAGTTTGCCTCTCATGTAAGAGCTGTCTGATTTCATACATATCATCATTGGCATTATTCTTAAATTGGGAGGATCATGTTTTATTCTTGAGTTTTAAAAAGGAAGAGGAGCCACTATCCTCTGAGTAAGCACTTAGAATTATTTTTTGGTAATCTGATGGGATTGATGAAGAACTCTTAACGAGCTTTGCTCTGGCTCCTTTTGAGGTCCATGCCATCTATTGGTGACTGTGTCCTGAATTCCTGGATTTGGAGGTAGAGTCGGTCTGTGATGGAATATCAGAAGGGCAAAGATGTTTCTCACAAGATACTTCAGAAAAACAGGAAAAAGGCACATACATATAAACATAAAATCTTTCAAAATGTAATTAATATAGAAATTTGTGGCCAAAAACCAAGTCGCCAGTCCTGGATCCTAGAAGAATAGAATATATCCAGGGCATCTATGATTAATAAATGGTCTTGAAACCACAGTAACTTAGACACATCCTAAATTCAAAGTCTACTCATGACCTTCCTATCATTATAAGCATTAAATGAATTCAAAGTTCCAAGTGCAAATTTGCATGTGAACAGCGAAAAATATCACTAGCCGATATTTGACCCAGTTTCTCTTCCACATGAATCAGAGACGTCCTTTTATTTTTAATTCCCTAAAATATTTAAATAAAATACATTTTTGTGCTCCTGAAAATTTTATGACAAATTCGCACATAATTCACTTATCTACACTACAGTCCTCACTACCCCGGGAAATAAGTGACTAAATAATACCCAGGTATCCACTAAATGCCCAACATGAAGAGAAAATGGAAGATTGGTAAGTTAACTGACTGTTCTAAGGAACAGAAAGAAGACTCAATATATCAAGTGAAGTTTAGTTCTTTAAAGAAACAGTTAAATCTCTGTTATTTTCAGATAGCCTAGGAAGTTTTAAGTGGCCGCTCGTTGTGAGAAACTCATTTCGAGTACGTTTGAAAGACAGAACATCTAAACGTGCGGTGGCCTTTCCACCTCTCAGGAACTTTGATTGGACCCTGACTGCGAAGGAGAATGCAGAGAACTGAGTCACCAACACAGCTTCTATAGCACCCTGGGGTCCTTTGGAAAAGATTCATCCAACCTCAGTCTAGGATGGGTTAGAACAGTGACTCCTCAAGGCAGGGGTCTGAGATAAACGACCTCTGGAGTCCTCACTCAGCCTCTCGGGTCTTTGATTTTGAACTGACGAAGTGCAAGCCGATTTTAACTAGGTCATCCAAAGAGCTCATATCATAGCATGTAGTTGGCATTCACTGAATAATATGGCGCAGAGAAAGAGAGAAATTGGGAGATCGGGAGAGTAAGCGAGTGAGAGAAAAAGCTAATAATAGACTTTAAAAACAAGTCTTTCGAAATATTTTCATTTTTCCAAGATTCTACATAATTTTTTATCCTCTCGGAAGCTGTTTCTGTGAATAATAATATTGATGATTATGAGCTTGAAAATTAAGTTACATGTAATTGCTTGGCACCCATGTTTACAAAGCTACTATGGAAAAAAATGCTTCTGTATGTCTCTATTTAGTTAGTGAGGGGAGGCAGCATTTGGACTCTTTTTACTTTTTGGGCCAAATACTTTACACTACAACCTGTAATTATATTATAGAATTTTAATCACTTGGGCTTAATTAACTCTGGGACCTTAGTGACTGACAAGTTCTCAATCATTTAACCCCTTGATCATCTTTGCTAACTGTTTTTGTTTGTTTCGTTTTCTCCTAAACCTCTTGATCTACCACCATTGTTAATGTAGAAGAAAGTCAGGTGCTACCATAGGTTACTGATACCTTTGTAACCTCTGTGATTTATAAAATTATGCTTCTTTAATAATTTATATACTTTCATGAAATCTTAAAGTAATAGAAGACCTCCTTAGGGATCACCTAATTCAAGTTTTCATTGGTTAAAATGGAGAAATTGAGATTGTTTTGTGCCAATTTTCTCATCTCATGTACCAATGCTATTGTTTTTCATTTACTTATAAAATATACCTTTCATCTTTATTTTTGGTAAATTATTTTATCAATATAATTTCTTATCAAAGCAGAAGGTTAGGACATTATCACTTTCATAAGTGTTTTTCTTCATGAAAGATAAAGATGCTTATCTTAAACCACCATTGACAATTATTTGAAGTGATTCTCTAGATCATTTTATTTTCTCAATCCTCAGCTTCACTTAGGTGACTCTTCCAGGCAATCCAGTAATTTGAATACTATGACTGACACATGGCTTATTCTTCACATGGACTCCTGCACCATTTTCCTCAACTTACAAGCATATGGTACATTGGATGGGTTGGGACAGTATCCCCTCTACATAGCTGATACAAAAAATATGCTATGTTGGACCAAATTTAAACAAACCAATAAACATGCAAAAAATTGATTTAACTCCAAAGTAGAGAATTAAAAAAAAATCTTGTAAAATGGCTTTGAGAGAAGAAAACATAGTAATTGTTTTTTTTTTTTTTTTTTTTGAGACGGAATCTCACTCAATCACCCAGGCTGGAGTGCAGTGGTGCTGTCTCAGTTCATTGCAACCTCCGCTTCCCGGGTTCAAGCAATTCTTCTGTCTCAGCCTCCCAAGTAGTTGGGACTATAGTTGCCTGCCGCCACACTTGGCTAATTTTTGTATTTTTAGTAGAGATGGGGTTTCACCTTGTTGGTCAGGTTGGTCTCAAACTCCTGACCTCCTGCCTCGGCCTCCCAAAGTGCTGGGATTACAGGCAGCAGCCACCACGCCTGGCCAGTAGTTTTATTCTTTGGTTTTTGTATTCTAGATGTACACGAACTATTCCAAAAAGTTGGAAATTATGCAGTTGGAGAGTTTGAATAAGACAATATAAGTAAAACAACTATATTTATGACAGCATAATCATAATTAAATTATGGCTTAATATAACATTTTCTTTAAAAAAAAAGTCCAACAAATAGGTCTTATCCATTGTGAAAACTATGGTTAAGTTTTGTGGGTTTCACTGTTTTTCTTCTTATACCACACACTGAGAAGTTGCAAAATAATTTCTAAATCTACGTCTGAGATATGTTATCAACTCAGTCTGGTCATCAAGTCAAATATTCTGAGTTAGAGGGGATTTTGGTAGATCATCTGTCTGCTACTCATATCCCAACATCATTTCTCAGAATTCTAAGTCTTTTGGTTAGTCATGTTGAAAAATAACAAAATTGAATAAGGATTGTTCCTTAAAGATGGGCTTATAAATCCACTCCAAACATTAGAATAAAGAGCTTAAAGTCTACAGCATTTGGGATTAGTAAATTTCATTTAAATGACTTTGAATATTTTTAACCAAGGTATTTTGTTCTAACCAAATTTATTGCTGTTGGCAAATTTTAAGTGGAGGTTATATAACTCATGTGGAGACTATCTTGAACAATAAAAGAGGCAATTTTTCTTCTGAATGAAATAACAGAAAATGTGTATGCATCCAACAGATATTTTGTTGTTTAGATTTTGTTCTTCATAGGTGCCAAAACATGCTGTTTCATGTTTTGTACCTCTGTAATAACCAGGAGATACATGTTCATAGAGAAGACCATTTCTCTCAAAATAAGAAGTATAAAGGTCCCTAAAGAAACATTTCATGAGGATAGTAAAATTGCCAATGGAAACCAAAATTATTTTGTTACTATATGAATTTTAAAATGCAATAGAAAGATCAAGCATTTGAATATTCAAAGTGAATCATTACCATATGTCTAGGCAGTACATTTGGCAAATGCTGAAAAATTGAACACTGAGGATGTGTGATAAACCACTGTTACAACAAAGCTGTTGAAATTAATGTTTTAATTCCTGCTCAGAAGTATAAAGTCATTGCTTATCATGCTGGCCAGGCAGACTTGTTGAGTGTTTCTGTTTCTGAACTCTTTCCTTGGTATTTTGAAGGCTATTCCATTATGACAACATAGAATTTCTCCTTCTACTAATGATTACATGTGTAAGCAGTGAGAAGAACTTCTAGGGTGGATATTAATACTCATCAATTCACATCATCAAACAATTTGAGCAGGAACAAACCAAAGAAAAATAGTTTAGGCAATGAAATAGAAGAAACTGTCACAAATCAATAGAAACAAGTTTTTAGAATGCTTATATTGTTAATGAAAACCACATTAAAATCCTGAAAGGGAAGGCATAGCCACCTGTATTTTGTGAATGCTTTTATTTCTCCTCCTCGTGAATGATAACACCTGCAGAAAGAATCATGTCTTATTCCACAAAAGACATTTGTTCAACTCATGTGTACTCATACTTACTATATGACAGGCCCTCTGCTAGGCATTCAGATTAAATGGTGAGTAAACACAGTTCTCAAGGATCTTACACTTTAACTCAATTTACATATGATGAAGCTGAACTCGTTAGAAAATAGTGCAATACAAACATCAGTAAAACTACCAATCAGTGGTCTTGCCTGATGAATAAAATATCAGGAGCTACCAACATGGATAGTGTTAAAACTAAATAAGCTCTTCGAAGACATTGGTCTGGCCTCATTTGTCTTTGAATCCTGCCTGCCTAGCAGAAGTACTAGAGGATATTTGTTGAACTGCAGTAAACTGAAACCATACTGATGAAAAATAAGTGCCATTTTTTTCCATAATAAATATGAAACTTTTAAAGAAAATATGTGTACATATTTTACTAGTCAACCTTCACAGGGTATCCTAGAACCCAATTTTTAAAATATAAAGTCAAAGTCAGAGGTAGGAATATTGAACCAGATTTAAGTGCAGCTGGCGGGGCACCTGAAACAAGTTCAGAGCAAATCACAGCTCAATCTAAGGCCATTACAAATAAATGGATGTCTTTTGCATTGTTGGTCTCACTCATTCCATCAATCAGGGAAAACTAGTTTTCATTTTTTTCTGTTGCTCAGGTCCCTGACATGGTGGCATATCTTGTTTTTCAGAATCAGCAGCAATGTAAAAAAGCATTTCACATAGATTGTAAATGTTGTTAGAATTTACTATTCTTGAATAAACTCTGAATACATTTAATTAATACTGGTTAATTAAATCATGGAAGAGTACTGTATTGGAGGCACAAATTCTCAATAGGAGAAACAATGGAAATCAATTTACATCAGAATGAAGCCCTCTGGGCTCCAAAATCAAAACACTTTGGTTCATTTTGCTGTTAGTCTAGGAAAACAATACTTGAAGATGTATGTTTAGTTGAGATTACTGGCAAGAAAGAATCTTTTGCCATTTCCTCTCACTTTTCCATTTTTAGAGGAGCAGAAAAGTAAATCACTAATTATAATTACAACTTTCTTTTTAGCAGCTCCTCAAATGCCTTCTTATATGTCATCATTACCTCAAAAGATAACAACCTTTGCAAATCCATGAGGCATTTTCCTTTATCTGACAAAATATTTATCATGGGTTCTGATACTCAAATGCTATACAAATTAGTATAATGGTGACAGTAGTTATAAATAAGGTTTTAATAGTCATTAAAAAAAATTTTTATGCCAGGCAAGGATACCTTTCTAAATGCAGTAACTAAAAGTGAAAAAATTAGAAATGAAAATAAAATTTCCTCTCTTATTGCCTTATGAAAAATGAGATGTTGAATTTTCATTGCTAACAATTAATTAAGCAGTTCATTTTATTCTTCCCCAACTCTCTTGAATACATGTTGAGAACAGGTAAGATGGATAACATAAAACATAACACCTGACATCACGTAAGTGGGCACTAAACAGTTACTCATTTCTGCTTATTTCTCTTCAATTTCTTCTACCTAATGAGAACGCTTAGTTATTCATCCATTTAGTTAATATCTATTGACATCACTTATGTATCAAATTCAACAGTGAATAAAGGGGAATTTTTCAGAGTATTTTCTAGGCAAATTGATATCCACACTGTGAAAAAAGGACCACAGGACATTGAAACTTAACAGACTCTGATACACTTTTGTATTTGCAATATTTTTCAACACTGACACAACATACCAAACCTATTGTTGGGGTGTATATTAATAGAAGCCATTTGTTTCACATTTTTTAAAGAAAATGTTTCATTACTTGTTTCAGCTTTTTACTTTATTCTTGACCATTTGGGAAGCGTGATCATTTGGAAACAATATATTGCAAAGTATATTGTTGTTACTGTATAGCTCTGTAGATTAATTATTCCAGGTACAGATACCCTTTATGAGAAAAAAAACAAAAAACTTAGTAGAATGTTATAAAAGGGAGGAACCCAAGAAAATAGTTGTCAAGATGTAGATAGAGGCTTCAAATATTTGAAGTGAGAATCCCTTGTGATCAAGCCGGTTGTTACCATGGACAAACAAAACAACTGGTTGCACCGCTTATTCTTCTTTATTTTAATTAGGTATTAGTTCTAAAAAACTTTATGGTTGTTTGTAATTTACTCCATGTTTATAGGTTTTCCATAGATAAATTCATTTTGCACTCTTGTCAAATTAAATGTGTACCAAAATATCTAAATGAGTATGATACATGTCAATTAGAATTTTGTTGCCTTCTGAATGAGAGCTGTTTTCTTTTTTAAAAATGATGAAAAAATATTTTTTTAAAGCACAGCTTTTAGATGACTTTTTAAATGTTTTGTTTTTGAAAATGTCAGATTTTAAGCCAACATGTTCTCAGGGATGAAGTGCTAGGAATCCCTGTTAAAGTGTAATATTTTTACTGGGCTCTTCACAGATCTGCCACTGTTCCCATAGTAACTCATTCATCGATGAGCAAGGAGGCAGGAAGACTGGCCAGTGTATTGACGAATTTGACTTAATGGTATTTGATAACTATTCATTTATATCTAGGAGGACATAGGTGGAGAGTAAGCTTTTATCAGGGACTATAAATGTATTAATCAATCATCCAGAACAGGGAAAATAAATGATTGAGTGAAGCATGCTTTTGCCCTGTGTCTGAATTTCCACTACATTATTTTTCTGGTGTCAGAAAAGTTTTAGTTTTGATATAAATGAGGAGAAAATTTTATAGAGTATCTGTTGCAGAAATCTTCAGGATGTTGGTAAAGCCTAGGGAAACTTCAATGTACAGGTACAATTTTACAAGTACGGATCTTAGGCCTGAAATGATAGTTAATGATTTTATAGCTGTTTATCAACATCTGACTCTTTGAATAAGACTGGAATCCTCAGAAAAGTACATCTATTAAATAGTCAGATACTCATTAATTTGTTGCAAAACCAGATGAGTAATTGTCATCCATAGTTTAAAAATTTGTATAACAAAAAATAAATGATTAAAATAAAACCTGTCTCTTCCGAAGTTTGCCTTGCAGACACTTTAAAGACTCTTCGATTTCTGTAAATGCCTAGAGGTCTTTGCATTCATCTCCTGTGATTTTGTTGTTGTTGTTACTCATAGCACAAGTTCATATCATTCTATATGAAGATAGAGAGATACACTACATTAGTAAGTTCAAGTCTTTGTATTTCATGAAGTAAATTATAAATTAATTTAGAGAACTGGACGCTAGCATAAAGTTGTTGTGTAGGGGGATTATTTATTTATATCTATTTATATCTGCACACTCCTTAACTTTGACACAATGAAGAACTCGCCACATTTTATATTTTGGAGATTGATGAAAATTTTACAAAGAAATGCAAACTAAAATGTGAGCACCACACCTTCTAGCCTTCTATTAAGAAAAGTCTATTTCTAAATATTTTATAAAGTGGAGTCTAAACAATTTTATATCACGCATGCTAGTCTTGGAAAAAGTCAATGGTCATATTTTAGGATAAATTTTATACTTTTAAAGATAGAAATCAGTTAACATCACATGAATTGTCTCTTTATTTAATTATTGTTATTTTTATACCACTATACAAGTTGGTAATATGTAAGGATAATAATTTAGCTACAATGTTTTGCTTCCATTATTCTTCACTATATGACGACCTCTTTAGTTGTCAGTACCATGGAGGAGTCTTAAATTCATGATCCGGTTAATGGGCACACAAAAGTTTGAGAGTGTCTTCTTCAGTCAGGCTCATGGGCAATTAAAATATGAGTGGTCTAGTTCAAAAGTTAAACATACAGACTCCAGGGTGTGCTAATTGGATTTTTAAACTCACCCACTTTGTATTATTATCATTTAAATGGGAGTAATATTACTCAAAGGTAGTATCTAATAAGAATTAAATGACCTGCAGTATGAGAAATTCTTAGAATAGTTATTGTCATATCATAAATCTTTAATAACTGTTTGATAATTGGGCAAAGTGCTTTTACTTCTTCACACTTGTCTTTTTTACATAAAATAAAGATACTATTATTATCTGTTCACAAGTTTATGATCATGAAGTGAAGCAATGCATATATAGCATGTTTAGCACATTGCTTGGCATATATTACTTAAGAAATATTAGCTTTATTATTATTACAATCAGTCTATACATTCTCCACCACTCTGACACACTTTCTGAAATTATGAGCTGCTTTTTTGAGGCTCTTTTTTGTTTTTCTTTTATAGGAAAAAGTTGTGTAATTCAATCCAAGTTCAACTGTATAAAAATGATAGGGGAGGGATTCTGTGTGCGATAGATTTGCCCTGATCTCCAGATCCCTCTGGAGAAGGCCCCGTACATGGGCAATAGCATTTTCTCACAACAAACATATGTCCCTGATTCCCCAGCCTCCTTTTCATGCACAATCTTCTGCCAATTGTTGCTACTATTTGGCTCATGTTCAAGATAAACAAACATTCTTATCGATTCAGAAGCCTGTTTCTGATATTTGCAAAGACAGTGAGAAGTGTCTGGATCTCGATGTGTCAGTTTATTACTTTTAAAACAAAATTGCTTGGTGCCATGCACCTCCTTCTCTATTTACTTTTGAATTTTCAGCTTCTTATTTTCTAAGCCATTAATTATTTGCCTCCCATATATGTAGGCACTGACTGACCAGGATACTGATTTATTCTCCATAATACTTAGAGTTCTGCTGCTCTATTTTTTCATTCTTTATGTTATTTTCCAGAGAATATCGATTATTCTACTTTAAAAAAAAAACTTTATTTATTTATTTATTTATTTATTTATTTTTGAGACAGAGTTTTGCTCTTGTTGCCCAGGCTGGAGTACAATGGCACGATCTTGGCTCACTGCAACCTCCGCCTCCTGGGTTCAAGCAATTTTCCTGCTTCAGCCTGCCAAGTAGCTGGGATTACAGGCGCTCATCACCATGCACAACTAATTTTTTGTGTTTTTAGTAGAGACGGAGTTTCATCATGTTGGCGAGACTGGTCTCGAACTCCTGACCTCAGGTGATCCACCCGCCTCAGCCTCCCAAAGTGCTGGGATTACAGGCATGAGCCACTGCGCCCAGCCATTTTACTTTTTTTGAACTAACGACATTCTACATATAGTTCCTCCTATGGCAAGAAATTTTGTTCTCTATGTCCTTTTACTCCCAAGGGATTTTCTACTCTAAGGGCTATTTTAACTTTTTAGCAATTTACACCGTAATCTTGCTTTGATCCCTTGATTTTGCAACCTAGGCAAATATCATGTCCTACATACACTCTCAATGAATTCTTTAACTTAATTTCTTATTAGTCTCTTTGTTTTTGTTCCTAAACCCAAGAGGAATGTCTTAGTTCATCTTAGACCCACCTTCTCACCTTCATGCCAACCTAAAACAGAACCTAGTTTATTTTTGGCTTCCAGAAGAAGCCCAATGAAGCTTTAGTGTGGTTTACTAAAGATAAGGCATGCACTGAGCAAAAGCATCCTATTGCAATGAAAATGCCTGATCAGTAATCCCACACGCTCACACTACATGTTATAGTCCTGAGCTACTACTCTCTGCCACTTGTCAAAAGCTCCACTCACCAAATGAATCTCATCAACTGTATACGGTCTCTTTGAAAATTTAATCTATTCTATTCTTTCCCTCATCAGACTCTAATCTAGGAAAGTCAATAATCTTCTATCTAGATAAAGGGAAAACTGTATCTTTTTCTAGTTAAAGCTATTGTTAACAAGCAAGCAAGCTAACCAACAAACAGTAAATTGCATATATATTCAAATAATTATGGGTCCTTTGCCATTCAGATATAAGCATAGATCCCATGTCCCTCTATATTTACACATTCACAGAAGCACAAGCAAAAAATGAAACTTATTAATCATGATTAATATATTTGTAGGCCTTTCTTTAAAAATGTCACAGAGAGCCAATATATACCAGGCAATATTTCTTAAATCCTCTTTACCATCTGTTTCTTACCAGCTTTCACTTCTCACAGTTCTTACTAGAAGCCTGTCCTTCCTTGCCCCACTCTACCTGCTAACCAAATACTTTATCCAAATACCCAGCTGGCTGTTCTTTGATCTCTATAAGTTTTCTAATAACAGAAGCAATTTAAAAAGATTTCTTTTCTGATTTGGTGAACATATATTTATCATCACAATCTGTCTCAGTGTGGCTGGGCCAGCTTACTCCAAGCACTGTGAATTTCGCAAACCGCCGTTCCTAAGAATGAGGGTAAACTTTCCCTAGACACTGTCTGGAAGAAAATATTTTTGTATCCTAGTCTTAATCATGCCCACTTTCCTGCACAGAAACGATGAAAAGAGCCCTCACTCAAATGAAATAATCTTATTTTCAACAAAAGAGTGTGGCATTGACCCAGGATGGGGAACAACAGTGCATTTTTGAAGTCTGGGTTATTCATTTTTAAATGGCAGTAGGGCAGAGACACCTGTACTACAGCCTAGACCACAACACAACCAGGCTAATTTAGATAATTTTCACATCCTTTTTTCAGCACAAAATAGAAAGACCAGGTCTGCATCTCTCTAGAACCATGATTTCAGATACTGAATGCCTTGCAACAAATGTTTAAATAAGAAAAAGATAAATATCTGGTGAAAAAAATAATGTCCAGGCAGAAACAAGAATACATCTAGAATTAGGAAAAAATATTTAATTCACATGCACATGATTCAACTAAAATTAATCCACCTTACATTCCTTTAGAGAATACTATATCTTAATCAAAGCATTTATTTTGGATTTTTAAATTGCCCTTAGGCCTTAGCCAAGTGAACAGTCTATACTTACCTTTATCTTCATTTGTAATGGTCTCATTAAAGTGATATGCCGAAAACAACGACCAAAGTCCAAACTTGTCACAGCAATTGGTCAGGATCACCTGTGCCTGGGATGTCCAGATGATTCTGAATTTCATCACACATCAGTGCCTTACTGACTCCTCCTCCAAAACAATCCCATAACAAGAAAGTTGTAATTTCCTTCCATTCTGTAGATTTTAGAGTTATATTTATTAACAATATTTATCTATATATTTATCTATATAGTTCGGTTACATATACTTATACATTTCAATAGTTGTATTTACGTGGTTATTATGTATGTGTGTATATATGTAAAGAAATGTATAGACATGTTTATGTCTATATGTGTTCATGTACCTACACATTTATGTATTTATTACTACATAGTTATATTAAATTGTCATCTCTTTTAGGATGGATTATAAAGCCCTTGAGATGTCATTCAAATCTTAATGGGCTGAATTCCTTTCTCTTCTATTAAGATTTCCACAGAGAAAAAATAGATCTATTTCATCTCTGCTATTAATAGTTTTCATTTCAATGATCACTCCCTTATGCTATCCCAAATTCTGTGGCTGTACCCTAGAATTCTTTATTATCTGCATTGATGTCATTAAAAGATGGCATTTCTGCCTCCTATTCTCTTCACCCAGTCATCAACCACAAAGCCAAATATTTTCCCCACCCCCTTAATCTCAGATCCCTGATGAAGGCACACATCCAAACCACCTGCTTCTTTAACTAGAATCCTGGGTGTCAGTCCAGAGTTTTCTTTGGCCTACGGCTGTCTTTTGTTTTTCCCCACCTGCAGGATTCTTGGCTTATGACTAATCAGCCACCTAGAGTGATACCACAGATCCAGGCTGAGCTCTAGTCATTTTCAAGTGCTGCAATAGAACACTCAGTGTGTGTCCCCCTTAAAGGGGGTCTTCAAAGAAATACCCACAGGCTCAGAACACAAGAGGGAGGCATGCCACCAGATTCTGATATATCTCAAACCTCTAATTTTCCTTAACTTTCTCTTTTTCTTGAACAAGAATTCAATTTGTACAGTCATATAAAAAGAAATAAAAAGAGGATGTGATTGCCAAGAGGTGATCTTAATTGAGCCAGATATACTGCAGATATAGTATATGTGAGGAGTCTCACATTATGATGATGTTACAGGACCAATAAACCCATCCTAAGGTGAAAATATTTTAAGTTGAAAATGTATTTAATACACATAGCCTGCCACATATCATAGCTTACTCCAACTTATCTTCAACATGCTCAGAATACATACCTTAGTCTACTGTTGAGAAAAATCATCCAACACTAACCTATTATATAATAAAGTATTGAATATCTTATTTAAACTATTGAATACTATACTGAAAATATAGGTTTACATCATTCATATACACAGTCAAAAGCACACTGGTCCTGAAGAGTGTTTGAAGAATTGAACTAAAATTAATAGCTGGTTGATGGGGATGCTATAACAACAGGGTCGTCAATTTCTCTCTCTTCTGATGAGACTTGAGAGTAGTAGGCAGAGTGTTCTTCAGGAAGATATTAAGTTTTGACTGTACAGTTTTTTCTTTTCATAATTACCTATAAAGTGCTGGCCACACCATACACTGCAGAATATTGGTTGTTTACCATCATCATCACGTGGCAGACTGAGAGCTGTCATTCATTGTTATTGTCCATCATCGCCCCAGAATCACTAGAGAGTATTATGCTGCATATTGTTAGCCCAGAAGAAAGATCAAAATTCAAAGTACAGTTGTTACTGAATGCATATCATTTTTGCACCATTGTAAAGCTGGAAAATTATAAGCTGAACCATTGTAAGTTGGGGACCCTGTTTACTTAGATACAACTTTTGTTTAACATGATATTGATTGTTTGCATTTACTGGTGTTTTCAAAACCTTGGGTTACTTTTGTAAATAAGCCTCTAGTTTAGTTGTTCATCCACTGACACTTGGTGTACTTTAGGAGTTATTGCTGGAAAATAAAAATTTATGAGTAGATGGAGGAAAAGATGGTTGATAGAAGACAGGAATAATGTGCAGCTCCTGCTTGCATGGACAGAATAGTGTCTGGAGACACACATTGAGAACTTTCGCTCCAAGAACCACTGCAGCAACATACCAGGAAAACTGTAAGAATTTGCAGACCCATTGAAAGCAGTGGCTTGCTGCTGCAAATACTGCAAGACAGTCAAAAAACTTCACTACAGCAAGCCTCACCCAAGGAGATTCTGAGCTCAGACCCACCTAACCCTGCTCCCACCTGACGGTTTTTCTCTACCCATCCCGGTAGCCAAAGACAAAAGATATAAACTCTTGGGAGCTCTATGGCCTCACCCATGACCGGAGAAACCTGAACACTTGTCCTGAACAATGTAGGGCAAGCCTAGATCCCCCTTCTACTTCTTCAGCTGGTGTTCTCTTGAAAGCACCACCTCCTGACTGGAGGTCAAACAACTCAAGCCATTACAGCAACTCATAACAGAGCAACCTTGCTCCAAAGAAGACAACAACAACTAATTTCACCACCTGCAACACCCTGGCTAAACAGAGGTCCTGAGTCTATCCATGTGACAACTTCACTGCTAGCATAACCCACATTTGAGAAAACCATTGCACCAAATAAAACTACAACCAAGGACTCTAACAGAGTCCACTTTACTCCTCTGCCACTTACAACCAGAGCAGGTGCTGGTATCCACAACTGGGAGAACTGAGGACAGATCATATCACAGGATTCTTCGCAGACATTCCTCAGCACCAGCCTGGAGCCCAGTAGCCCCACTGGGTGGCTAGACTCAGAAGGGCAATAGCAATCACTGCAATGTGGCTCTGAAGAAGCCCCATCCCTAGATGAAGGGGGAGAGCACCACATCAAGGGATCATCCCATGGGACAAAATAATCTGAACAGCAGATCTTGACTTCCAGGTCTTTCTAGTGAAACAGTCTACAAAATAAGAAGGAATCAGAAAAACAATTCTGGTAATATGACAAAACAAGTTTCTATAAAACCTCCAATACATCATACTAGCTCTCCAGCATTGGATTCAAATCAAGAAGAAATCTAAGAATGGCCAGATCAAGAATTCAGAAGGATGACTGTTAAGCTACTCAAAAAAGCCATAAAAACAGGGTGAAAAACAACTTAAAGAATAAAAGAAAAAAAAAACAGATGTGGAAGGAAAATTATCCAGATAAATAGATATTATAAAGAAAAGATAACCATAATTTCTGGAAATGAAAGACTCACTTAGAGAAAAGTAAAATGCACTGGAAAGTTTCAACAATAGAGTCAAACAAGTAGAAAAAAGAACTTGAGAGCTTGAAGACAAGGTTTTTGAATTGACCCAATCCAGCAAAGACAAATAATTTTTTAAAATGAAGAAAGCTTCCAAGAAGCTTGGGATTACGTTAAAGGATCAAACATAAGAATAGTTGGTGTTCCTGAAGAAAAAGAGAAATCTAAAGGTCTGGAAAATTTATTTGAGGGAATAATTGAGAAAAATTTCTGTAGTCTTGCTAGAGATGTAGACTTCCAAGTACAAGAAGCATGGAGAACAGTTGGAAAATTCATCACAAAAAGATCACCACCTAGGCACATAGTCATCAGATTATCTAAAGTCAAGACAAAGGAAATCTGAATTGCTGTAAGGGAAAAGCATCAGGTAAACCCTCAAGGAAATCCTATCAGATTAACAGCAGTTTTCTCAGTGGAAACCTTGCAAACCAGAAGAGATTGGGATCTTCAGCCTCCTTAACCAAAACAATTATCAGCCAAGAATTTTGTATCCAGTGAAACTAAGTTTTATAAATGAAGAAGAGATAGTTTAAGCTTTATAAATGAAGAAGAGATTAAAAAAAAAAAAAAGATTTGTTTGTCTTTTTCAGACAAATGCTGACAGAATCCACCACTACCAAGTCAGCACTATAAGAAATGCCAAAAGGAGTTCTAAATCTTGGAAAAACAACCTTGAAATACACCAAAATGGAACCTTCTTAAAGCATATATCTCAAAGGATCTATAAAACCATAACACAATGAAAAAAAAAAAAAAAAACCCTCAAGGTATTCAGGCAACAACTAGCATAATGAGTAGAACAGTACTTCATACCTCAATACTAACACTGAATGTAAATAGCCTAAATGCTCCACTTAAAAGATACGGAATTGCAGAATAGATAAAAATCCACCAATCAAGAACCTGCTGTCTTCAAGAAATTCATCTAAAATATAAGGACTCACATAAACATAAGGTAAAGGGGTGGAAAAAGATATTCCATGCAAATGAAAACCAAAAGTGAGCAGAAGTAACTAGTCTCATATCAGACAAAAGAGACTTTAAGCAACAACAGTTAAAAAAGACAAAGAAATGCATTATATAATGGTAAAAGGAAAGTCCAACAGGAAAATATTAACAATCCTCAATAGATATGCACCTAATACTGGAGTTTCCAAATCTATAAAACAATTACTACTACACCTAATAAATAACATAGATGGCAGCACATTAATAGTGGGGAACTTCAATACTCCACTGACAGCACTAGACAGGTCATCAAGATAGAAAGTCAACAAAGAAACAGTGGACTTAAACTATACCCTAGAACAAATGGACTTAAAGGATATTGACAGAACATTCTACTCAATGACTGCAGAATATATATTCTTTTCATCAGCATATGGAACATTCTCCAAGATAGACCATATGATAGGCCACAGAACAAGTCTCAATAAAATTTTAAAAATCGAAATTATGTCAGACCACAGTGGAATAAAACTGGAAATCAACTCCAGAAGAAACCCTCAGAACAGCACAAATACATGGAAATTAAATAACCTGCTCCTGAATGATCTTTGGGCAAACAATGAAGTTAAGATGGAAATTTAAGATTTATCTGAACTGAACAACAATAGTTACATGACCTATGAAGAACTTGGGATATAGCAAAATAAGTGCTGAGAGGAAAGTTCATAGCATTAAACAACTACATCAAAAAGTCTGAAAATCTAACCTCACACCTCAAGGAACTAGAGAAACAAGAACAAATAAAACCCACGCTGTTCTCATGATAGTGAATGAATTCTCAAGACATATAATTGTTTTACAGTGTTTGATGGTTCTACCCTCTCTCTCTCTCCTGCCTCCATGAAAGATGTGCTTTGCTTTTCCTTCACCTTCTGCCATAATTGTAAGTTTTCTGAGGCCTTCCCAGCCATACAGAACTGTGAGATAATTAAACCTCCTTTTCATAAATCACACAGTCTCAAGTAGTTCTTTGTAGAAGTGCGAAATGGACTAATACAAAAGATTAGTACTGAGATAATTGGGGCATTGCTATAAGATACCTGAAAATGTAGAAGCAACTTTGGAACCAGGTAATGGGCAGAGATCGGAATAGTTTGGAAGGCTCAGAAGAGGACAGGAAGATGTGGGAAAGTTTGAAATTTTCTTGAGACCTGTTGAATGGTTTTGACCAAAATGCTGATGGCGATATGGACCGTGAAATCCAGGTTGAGGTGGTCTCAGATGAAGATGAGGATCTTATTGGGAACTGGAACAAAAGTTACATTTACTATGATTTAGTAAAGAGACTGGAAGCATTTTAACCTTGCCCTAGAGACCTGTAGATCTTTGAACTTGAGAGAGATAATTTAGGGTATCTGGTGGAAGAAATTTCTAAACAGTAAAGCATTCAAGAGGTGACCTGGCACTTTCTGAAAGTGTACAGCCATATGCATTCAAAAAGACATCATCTGAAATTGAAACTTATGTTTAAAAGGGAAGCAAAACATAAAAGTTCGGAAAATTTGCAGCTTGACCATGTGGTAAAAGGAAAACCCCATCTTCTAGGGAGAAATGCAAGCTGGTTACAGAAATTTGCATAAGTAATGAGGAACTAAATATTAATAGCCAAGACAATGGGGAAAATGTCTTCAGAGCATTTCAGAGATGTTCATGGCAGCTCCTCCATCACAGGATGGAGGCCTAGAGGAAAAAAAAGTTTTTTTAAAATATAAATTACTCAGTCTTACGTAGTTTTTTATAGCAGTATGATAATGGACAAATACAGCATTGGCTTTGGCAAAGAGTTCATGACCAAGAA
This sequence comes from Chlorocebus sabaeus, assembly GCF_047675955.1. NCBI lineage: Eukaryota > Metazoa > Chordata > Mammalia > Primates > Cercopithecidae > Chlorocebus > Chlorocebus sabaeus. The sequence continues at coordinate 26,854,113 of NC_132913.1, read as the reverse complement.
CCCAAAGGCAAATACAAAAGATACAAAGATAAATAAATGAGACTTAATTAAACTAAAAAGCTTCTGTACAGCAAAAGAAATACTCAGCAGAGTAAACAGACAATCCACATAATAGGAAAAAATGTTCACATAGCATGCATCCAACAGAAGACTAATATCCAGAATCTACAAGGAATTCAAAGAAACAGCAAAAAAATAAAAAAAAAAAAATAATTCCATCAAAAAGTAGGCTAAGGACATGAATATACATTATCAAAGAATATATACAAATGGCCAATAGGTATTTTTAAAAATGCTCAACATCACTAATGATCAGGGAAATGCAAATCAAAACCATAATGCAATACCATCTTACTCGTGCAAGAATGGCCATAATCAACAAATCAAAAAATAATAAATGTTTGTGTGGATGCAGTGAACAAAGAACACATCTACACTGCTGATAGAAACTTCTAAATGTCAACTTATTGGAGGAAAAGTTCTTTGCAGATGTAATTAAGTTAAGCATCTCAAGATGAGATCATCCTGGTAAGTCCTAAATCTAATGACAAGTGCTTGAGAAGGAGAATACACAGAGGAGAGCTGATGTGAAGAACAAGGCAGAGGTTGGAGTGATACAGTAATAAGCCAAAGAATGCCTGGAGCCACCAGAAACTGGAAGAGGCAAAGCAAGGAATTCCTCCTAGAATCTCTGGAGTGAGTCTACAGCTCTGCTGACTTTGGACTTGTAGCCTCCGGGGTAGTGAAAGAATCAATTTCTCTTGTTTTTTCAAACTGTTTTTAGCCAATCATTACAGTGTCCTAGGAAACTCATATAAGGGCTAAATAGTAAATATTTTAGGCTTTGTAAGCCATATATTCTCTGTGGCAGCTACTCAAATCTGTGTTGCAATGGGTAAAACAACACCATAGACAATATGCAAACAAATGAGCCTGACTGTGAGCCAATAAAACTTTATTTATGGAAATTTGAATTTTCCTGTGTCACAAAATATTATTCTTCTTTCGATATTTTTTAAAACACTTAAAGATGTAAGTACCATTCTTGGCTTATGGGTCAAGCAAAAACAGTCAATGGGACAGATTGGTCCTTCAGGCAGTAGTTAGTGGGCTGCTGTTATGACAAAGTGAAACCCTATCTCTACAAAAATTTAAAAATAAAAATAAATAAATAAAGAGTTCTGACAGTACCAGTTAGTAGATGGATCTCCACCAATATTTGATGGTTTTTGACCCAGCTCCTAGTCTCCATCAGCTTATTTTCCCTGGTTAATGTCTTAGAAAAATTGCCCTAAACCTTGTCTACATATTAAAATAAAGTATGATTGTGTGTGTGTGTGTGTGTGTGTGTGTGTGTGTGTGAACGCCCATGTCTCTGAGAGATTCTGATTTTACTAATCTAAGGTGACTTCCAGGCACTAAATTTTTAAGTGCTTTCTAGGTAAGACTGGCTTAGCCTTACCTGAGACTGAGAAGCATTTGTTTCCAGAGATCCTAAACCTGTGAGTCATGCCCTTAACCACCAGCCACATATGTGCAGCTGCAAAGAAATTTACTCTCATTCCTCTCAGAATTCTAATATGGCTCACTAATTTACCAACACAATATTCCAACACACTGTCTTTCCAGTGTTCCAGAGGAGAAATGTTACAGCTGTCAGAAGCTTGACAGACTGTTGAAAACATGTAAAATCAACTATGTAAATTGGGAGTTACAAATGCTATGGGGACGTTTCCTCTGACAGTGTAGAAATTACAAACATTTTATCCAGGCTGAAAATTCAAATAAAGAAATACTCTATACCCTAAATAAATGGTGTAGCAATCTATAACATCTTATTCAAGATATGTTTCTCTCCCCTAACAATTTACTCATGCTTTGCTCATGTATCCTCCCACATCCCTCCCACTCATCTCCTTCCTATTTCACACAAAGAAACCTAATAAGAATCAGATGGGAGATTCGACTCTACTCCCCAAAGAAACAGCTGCAGCTTTTAAAGTTGTTTTTTGTTTGTTTGTTTGTTTATCATTTCTTTCTTCCCATTTATTCTCTTTCTTTTCTTTCCGGATCTCTTTACCTTTCTCCTGGCATGTATTGCAAATTCTGTTAACATCTTGGGCATGCTCTTGACAAGTATGGTGATGAAGAATGACTTTGAATAAAGTATTCTGTGTATGATATTATCTTACACTAGGGTCTGGGGCTATCAAGCCTACCATTTCTCATATATCTATACAAAGGAAATTAATAAGATTAAATATAATATAAAGAACTTAGGTAAGCCACTTCTAATTTATGCAAAGATTCATAGAAGGTCTGTATATGTATGCAATTAATCATAATCATTTTATTTTCAGAAAGCTTTTTTATGAATCCATATTCTTTGTGTTAAACATATTTTCTGCATCCTTAATCAGCCTATTTAAATTTATTTAAGAAGCTTTTGTTCAAAGGGCATTTCAAAATCACCTGGAAAAAATTTGCTTCTAGAAGTCATTTAAGGGGATATATCTAATAGTTTCTAATATTGAAACTGTCAATAACAAATAGTGACAATAAAAATGCATCAGTAAAGACAGTGACCTTAAGGCACCTGTCCCCCTCCCTGTGACTGATTTATAACCACTGGCTTCACTAATGATATAACATCACACATAAGTAGTGCAGAATTCTGGACATATAATCAATACAGTTTATCAATCACATTTGTTCATGGATTTATTCATAACATATGCCACTTTTATAATAACAATTTATACTTTCAAATAAGCTTTGAAAATAATTTCACAACTTACTATTTTTTTTTTCTTTCACAGGAACTCTAACGTTAGGAATAGGCAACAACATTAAAATAACTTCATGTGCTAAGAAGTAGCTAAGTTCCAGTATCTACAAAAATGTTATTTATTTTATCTTGTGCTAAAAAACATGAACTATACTAGTTAGACATTTTTTCTTGGAACTCAGAACTCAGGTCAATGGAGGTTGAATTATCTCAAGCAACAAAAAAGAATTGACAGAGGATAGGTTTTGAAGTCTGAAAGACATAGATTCCAAATCTGGCCTCACACTTTTTCATATTTTTTGTAGCTTATGTAGACTAATTTAATTTATTTCACTGAAAAATACAGTGAAGTTCCATCCTGGGGAGTTTTAGAAATTTATGAAAAAGCAAATTACTTTCCATTTATTGCTTTGGGTATAGAGGAGGCCATCAAAAGGCTGGCAGTTACTATTCTCCTGATTTCTACATGGTGCATGCCTGGGTTTGATAATAGTGAAGTAAGCGAGCTTCCTTTTTATACATTATTCACATTGTTTGCCAACAAAAGCAGAAGAACTAACAGTCTGTCACAATATGCATTTCTATACCTCTCTCTCTCTCAAGAATAGAAAGTATGTGTGTGTGCACATGTATGTGTATGTATGTAAGAAAACAAAAATATCAGAAGGGAAAATGAGCATTTAACCAAAAAAAATAAGTGACACAAATTACCATTCTCAGAAATGAAAATGGAGCATCACTACTGATCCTGTGGGCAAAAGGAAAATAAATTAATATTGTGAAAGACTCTAGGCCCACAAATCTGACAACTTAGATGAAATGAACCAATTTCATGAAGAACACAATCTATCAAAACTCACATGAAGAGAAATAGATAATCCAAATAGGACTATATCTATTAGAGTAACTGAATAGATAATAATCCTCCAAAACAGAAACACCGTGTCCAGATGGGTTCACTAAGAATTCTATAAAGCATTTAAGCAAAGTAGTATATTAACTCTCCACAATCTCTTGCAAAAATATAGACAGAAGGAACACTTTCTAATTCATTATATGAGGCCAGCACTGCCTTAATATCAAAAGAAAAGAAAGACATACCATAAAGGTCAATATCTCTCATAAATGTTAATGCACTAATTGAGACAGGAGAGTTCCATGACCCCTTTGTGGGACTTGTGACAGGGGGATGGCTTGTTTGCCCAGCTGGCTACCCCGAGCTCAAACCCCTTATGTGAGGGGTGTGTTACAATTAATGCTCTTTCAGCAGTTGTTGTCCAAAGATGGCTAAGTGTTAAGCTCAGTGGAGAATCAGGGTAACAGCCTTTTACATCCTGCCCTCTTTGTACTTGGGTCTTCGCTGGTGTCCAGGAATAATCGGATCATACAAACTTGAAGAATGGTGAATGCAGGGATTTTATTAAGTGATAGAGGTGGATCTAAGCAGGATGGATGGGGTGCTGGCAAGGGGATGGAGTGGGAAGATGATGTTTCCCTAGAGTTGGGCCATCCAGTGGCTGATCTCCTGTCTGACGTCCCAAGCCAAACTTCTCTCAACTTTCAAACGCTCCTTCTCTTCTCTCCTTCTCTGCTGCACTGCTCTGCTGCTCTGCCACTCTGCCACTCTTCTGCTCTGGAGCCTGAGGTTTGGAGTTTTTATGGGTACAGGATGAGGGCATGGTGGGCCAGAGTGGTCTTGGACAAGGCAACATTTGGGCAAAAAACCAGGAATGTCTGTTCCCATTTAGGACCATGGGTTTCTGGGCTTGAAGGTGGAGCTTTTGCTGGGGAACCACCCTCTTCTACCCAGTATCTCCCTACCTCCTCTCCATATTATAATCCTCAACAAAGTATTAGAATATTGAATCCAAATCCAACAATATATGACAAAAATTTTATACCATAATTGAATAGGATTTACTTCTGGTATAAAACACTGGTACAATGTTTAAAAATCAATTAATGTTAAGCTATCATATCAACAGGTTAAAAAAGAAAATTATACAATCATATCATTAGATGTAGAAAAAACTTCACAGAATTCATCATCAATTTATAGTAAAAACTCTCATTATACTAGGCATAGAGGGGAACGTCTTCAATTTGATAAAGGACACATGCCAAAAAAATACAGCTAGCATCATTCTTATGGATGAGAGATTAGTTTTTTTTCTATATTCTCACCACTCCTGTTTAACATCATATTGGAAATTGCAGCTAACGCAATGAGCTAAGTAAATGAAGAAAAAATGTATATAGATTTTGAAGAAAGAAATAAAACTGTCTTTGTTCATAAATGACAAGATCGTAGAAAATCTGAGAGAATTGACATACCAAAAAACTCTTGGAATTGGCAAGCAATTATAAAAAGGTTGCAGGATACCAGGTCAATATACAAAAGTCGATTTATTTTCTATATACCAGTAATAGATGAAATCTGAAGTTACAACCAAATTTTTATTTACATTAGCATCCCCAACAAAATGAAAAGCATTGATATAAACTAACAAATTTGTACAAGATCCATATGAGGAACATTATAAAATGCTGAGGAAAGCTATAAAAGAAAAGCTAAATAAATGGAGACATATTCTGTATTCACAGAAGGAAGACTCAATTTTGTCTCTGTTCTTCCAAACTTGATTTGTATACACATGCAATCTCACTCAAACTTCCAAGTTATTGTTCAGATACTGAAAAACTGATTCTAAAATTCATGCAACAAAGCAAAACACCAGAAGAGCCAAAATGATATTGAAGAAAAAAGTCAGAGTACTAACACTATGGGTCTTTGAGGGTTACTAAAAAACTACAGTAATTAAGATGATAGTCTGGCACTGACAAAAACAGAAAAATACGAATAATGAAACAAAATAGAGAATCCAGAAATGAACTCATACAAACAGAGTAGATTGATCTTTGTCACATAAGTGAAGGCAATTCAATGGCAAAAATATGATCATTTCAACAAATAGTGCTGCGACACCTGGATATTTACTTGCAACAAAATTGCATGTGGTAACAGACCTTATATTCTTCAATAGAATTTAACTCAGATCATAAACCTAAATGTAAATTTAAAATCTTTAAAATTGTAGACAATAGCATAGAAGAAAATCTATGTAACTTTGAGTTTGGTGATGTGTGTGTGTATATATACACACACACACACACACACAATCAAAATAGCTAAAATTCAAAATACTGATGAAATCAAATTTGGGCAATGATGGAGAGTAACAAGAACTCTCATTCATTGTTTTTGGGAATAAAAACTGGAATGGCTACTTTGTGTGGCTGTTTCAGAGTTTCTTATAACACTATACATAATCTTACCACATCATCCAGCAATTGTGCTGCTAAATATTTACGAAAATTTTGTTGAAAACATTTGTTTACACAAAACCCTGCATATGAATGTCTTATGAGCTTTGTTTATAGTTGCCAAAAACTGGAAGCAACCAAAATGTTCTTCAAAAGGTGAATTAATAAACAAACCGTGATATAACCATACAATGGAATACTATTCAGTGATAAAAGAAAATGAATGATTTAGCCAAAAAAAGACATGAAGAAAATTTAAATGCATATTCCTTAGTGAAAAAAGCTTTTGAAAATGCAACACACCATGTGATTTCAACTATCTAACATACTGGAAAAGGCAAAACTATAGAGATTTAAAAGATCTGCGGAAAAGATACCAGAATAGAAGGTCCCACTGATTGTCTCTGCAGCAAGAACACCAATTTAACAACCATCTGCACATACACAAAAAGGACTTTTGTAGGAACCAGTAATGAAGTGAATACTCACAATATCTGGTTTTAACTTATCCCTGAAAGAGGCACTGAGGAGGTGACAAAAAAACCTCTTGAATGGTTGACAGCACCCCTCCCCCTCCCCCAGCAGCAGCAGCAGTGTGATGCTGAGAGAGTTTCTGTACACTGTTGGGAGGAGAGCACAGTAATTGTGAGGCATTGAACTCAGAGTTGCCGGGTTATAGCAGAAAGAAAAGCTGGACCAAATTCAGCTGACACTCACCCATGGAGGGAGCATTTAAACCAGTCCTAGTCAGAGGGGAATTGCCAATCCCAGCACTCATAATTTGAGTTCCCACAAGTCTTGTCACCATGGACTGAAGTTCTCTAGGACTCTAAATAAACTTGAAAGGCCGTCTAGGCCACAAGGATGTAACTCCTGGGAGAGTCCTAGTGCTGAACTGGGCCCCAAGTCACTGGACTAGAGGGCAGATGACTTACTGAGACATCCACTGAAGTGGGTAAGGCAGTGCTAGAATCACCCCTACCTAAAACCCAGATTGCATAGCTTGTGGATCCAAAAGAGACCGTCTTTTCTCTGCTTCAGGAGAGGAGAGAGGAAGTGGGGAGGTATTTGTCTTGCATCATTGATACTAACTCAGACAAAGCAGGATAGGGCATGGGTCAGAGTCAAGAAGCCCCCTTTCTAGGTCCTAGCTACCAGACATTTTTGGACTCTGGGCCAGAAGGGATATTTCTAGACACTCAGGTCAGAAGGAAAACTACTACCTTGAAGGGAAAGATTCAGTCCTGGCAGCATTCATCACTTGCTAACTGAAGAGCACTTGGGCCCTGAGTAACCAGCAACAATACCCAGGTACTATGCTGAGGGCCTTGAGTGACACCCTGAGACTTGCTGGCTTCAGGTGAGACTCAGCACATTATCAGCTTTGGTGGCTTTGGGGAGAGACCCCTCTGCTTGAGAAAAGTGAATGGCAAAGTAAAGAGAACTTTATCTTGCATCTTAGGTACCCGGCTCAGCCACAGGGGCGTAGAGCACCAAGTGGACTACTGGGGTCCCAAATCCCAGGACTTGACTCTTGGATTGCATCTCTGGAGCTTCCCTAGGCCAAAGGGTGCTCACGTTCCCTGAAGGGTGAGTCCTAGGTCAGGCAGCATTCAACAGCTGATGGAAGTGTCCTTGGGTCTTAAGAGAACATCGGTGGTAGTCTGGAAGTACTCATGGAACCATGGTGGCAGTGGCCATGGGGTGAGTCTCCTCCACCTTTGGAAAGGGAGGGGAAGAGTGGGAAGTATTGTGTCTGGGGATTTTAGTGCCAGCTGAGCCACAGTAAATAGAACACCAGGTAGACTTCTAAGATTTTTGACTCTAGTACCTGGCTCCTAGACAATACCATTACACTTGCCTACAGCATGGGGGTACTTGCCACGCTGAAGGGAAAGATACAGGCCTGGCTGGCTTTGCCGCGGTCTGACTGCAGAACACCACAGGCCTTGAGCGAACATAAGCAATAGCCAGGGAGTGGTTACAGCAGGCCTTGGGTGAGATCCAGTGCTGTGCTGTCTTCAGGTTTGATTCAGCACATTCATAGTGGTGTCACCACAGGGGTGCTCATGTCACTAAACTCCCAGCTTCAGGTGGCTTAGAACAGAGAGAGAGAGAGAGAGAGAGAGAGAGAGAGAGACTCTGTTTTGGAGAAAGTAAGGGAAGAGAACCAGAGTCTCTGTCTGGTAATCCAGAGAATTCTCCTGAATCTTGTCAAAGACCATCAAGGTCCTGTCTCTGCAAGTCTTCAAAAACCACAGCAGTACTGGGCTTGGGATGCCTGCTAAAGCAGATACAGTGTAGATCACAACATCCAAGTCCTTTCAAATATCTGGAAAGTCTTTTCAAGGAGGACACGTACAAACAAGCCCAGACTTAGAAGACTACAATAAGTACTTAACTCTTCAATGCCCAGACATCTAAGAACATCTACAAGTATCAAGACAATCAGGAAAACATAACATCACCAAATGAACAAAATATGGCCCAGGAACTATTCCTGGATAAACAGTTATGTGACCTTTCAGTTAGAAAATTCAAAATAGCTGTATTAAGGAAACTCAAAGAAATTCAAGAGAACACAAAGAAGGAATTCAGAATTCTACCCGATAAACTTAACAAAGAGATTGAAATAATTAAAAAGAATCAAGCAGAAATTCTGGAGCTGAAAAATGCAATTGGTATACTGAAGAATGCATCAGAGTCTTTTAATAACAGAATTAAGACAGCAGAAGAATTAGTGAGCTTGAAGACAGGCTATTTGAAATACACAGAGGAGAAAAAAAGCATTTAAAAAATGACGCATGTCTACAAGATCTAAAATTAGCAACAAAGGGCAAATATAGGGGTGACTGGCCTTGAAGAGGAAATAGAGGAAGAGATAGGGGTTGAAAGTTTATTCAAAGGGATAAAAACAGAGAAATTACTAAACCTAGAGAAAAATACCGATATCTAGATACTAGACTTATAGAACAGCAAATAGGTTTAACCCAAGGAAGACTACCTCAAGATATTTAAAAATCAAACTTCCAAAGGTCAGGGATGAAGAAGGGAATTGAAAAGCAGCAAGGGAAAAGAAACAAATAACATGCAATGCAGCTCCAATACGTCTGGCAGGAGACATTTCAATGGGAACCTTACAGGCCAAGAGAGAATGGCATAACATATTTAAAGTGCTGAAGGTGAAAAAAATAACATTTAGGCTAGGATAGTGTATCCTATGAAATTATTCTTTAAGCATGAAGGAGAAATACAAACTTTCTCTGACAAACAAAAGCTAAGGGATTACATCAACACTAGACCTGTCTTGCAAGAAATTCTGAAGGGAGTACTTCAGTCAGGTCAGAAACAACAGGACATTAATGAGCAACAAGTAATCACCTGAAGGTACAAAATTCACTGGTAATAGAAAGTACACAGAAAAACACAAAATCTTATAACAATGTAACTGGGGTATGCAAACTACTGTTATCTTAAGTAGAATGATTAAATAAAATTGATAAATAAAACTTCTCAAGACAGTATAATAAGATATAAATAAAAACAATGAAATGTTTAAAGTGGAAGGATAAAGTTAAGGCATAGTTTTCATTAGTTTTCTTTTGTTTCTGCAAACAGTGTTAATTTGTCATCAGCTTAAAATAATGAGTTATAAGATAGTATTTGCAAGCATCATGATGATCTCAAACCAAGAAAAATACAATGGATACAGAAAAAATGAAAAGCAAGAAACTAAATTATATCACCAGAGAAAATCACCTTTTCTAAAGTAAGACAGGAAGGAAAAAAGGAAGACTACAAAACAACCAAAATCAAATAACGAAATGGGAGGAGTAGGTCCTTACTTATCAATAGTAACATCGAAGGTAAATGTACTAAACTATCCTATCAAAAGATATAGAGTAGTTGAAATGATTTTTCTTTTAAAAGACCATTGATCTATTATGTACAAGAAACACATTCACCTATAAAGATACACACAGACAGAAAATAAAAGGATGAAAAAAGATATTGCATGTCTATGGAAAGCAAAAAAAAGAAGAGTAGTAGCTATTTCTTATAAAAGAGAAAATAGATTTCAAGATGAAAATTCTAAGAAGAAGCAAAGAATGTCACTATATAATAATAAATTGGTCAATCCAGCAGGAGGATATAAAAGTTGTAAATATATGTGCACCCAAAACTGGAACACCCAGATATATACAGCAAATATTCTTCGAGCTAAAGAGAGAAACAGGCCCCTATACAATAGTAACTAGAGACTTTAACACCCCACTTTAAGCCTTGGGCATATCTTCTAGAAAGAAAATCAACAAAGAAACATTAGACTGAATCTGTACTGTAGACCAAATGGAGCTAAAAGATATTTACAGAATATTATATCCAATGACTACAGAATCACCTTTTCCTGAGGACTTGCATCATTCTCAATGATAAACTATTTGTTACGTCACAAAACAAGTCTGAAAACTTCAAAAAAATGAAAGAATATCCAACCTCTTCTCTGACTGTGATGGAATAAAACTAGAAATCAATTATAAGAGGAATTTTGGAAACTATACAAATAAATAAAAATTAAACAATATGCTCCTGAATGATCACTAAGTCAATGAAGAAATTAAGAAGGATATGAAAAAAATGTCTTGAAACAAGTGATAATGGAAATATGACATACCAAATTCTATGGAATCAGCAAAAACAGTAGTAAAAGGGAAGTTTTTAGCTATATGTTCCTATGTCAAAAAAGAGAAAAAATTTCAAATAAACAATCTAACAATGCATCTTAAAAAACTAGAAGTGCAAGAGCAAACCAATCCCAAAATAGTAAGAAGAAAAAAAAAAATCAGAACACAAATAAATGAAACTGAAATGAAGGAAACAATACAAAAGATCAATAAAACAAAGTTGTTTTTTTGAAAAGTTAAGAGAAATTGACAAACCTTTAGGAGGACTATGAAAAAAAAGAGAGAAAATCCAAATAAATAAATTCACAGATTAAAAAAACAGCACATTAAAATTGATACCACAGAGATTCAAAGGATCATTAGTGGCACCTATGAGCAACTATGTGCCAATAAATGGAAAAATCTAGAAGAAGTTTATAAATTCCTAGACACATACAACCTCTGAAGATTGAATCACAAAGAAATCTAAAACCTGAATAGAACAATAACAAGTAATGAAATTAAAGCCATAATGAAAAATCTCCCAGTAAAGAAAAGCCCAGGATACGATGATGTCAATGCTGAATTGTACCAAATCTCTAAAGAAGAACTAATATAGGCCGGGCGCGGTGGCTCATGCCTGTAATCCCAGCACTTTGGGAGGCCGAAGCGGGCGGATCACAAGGTTAGGAGATCGAGACCATGGTGAAACCCCGTCTCTACTAAAAATAGAAAAAATTAGCCGGGCGCAGTGGCGGGCGCCTGTAGTCCCAGCTACTCGGGAGGCTGAGGCAGGAGAATGGCGTGAACCCGGGAGGCGGAGCTTGCAGTGAGCCGAGATTGCGCCACTGCACTCCAACCTGGGCGACAGAGCGAGACCCCGTCTCAAAAAAAAAAAAAAAAAAAAAAAAAAAAAAAAAAAAAAAAGAAGAACTAATATCAATTCTACTGAAACTATTCCAAAACATAAAGTAGGAGGGAATACTTCCAATCTCATTCTATAAAGCCAGGATCACCCTGCAGCCAAAACCAGACAAATAAACATCAAAAAAAGAAAACTACAGGCCAATATCTCTGATGAATATTGATGCTAAAATACCCCCCCAAAAACTAGCAAATCAAATTTTACAAAATATTAAAAAGATCATTCATCACATTCATCATGACCAAGCAGGATTTATCTCTAGGATGCAAGGATGGTTTAACATATGCAAATCAATTAATGTGACATATCATATCAAAAGAATGAAGGACAAAAACCATATGATGATTTCAATTGATGCTGAAAAAGCATTTGATAAAATTCAATATCCCTTCATGATGCAAACCTTCAAAACACTGAGGATGGAAGGAATGTACCTCAACATAGTAAAAGTCATATAAGATAGACCCACAGCTAGTATCTTACAGAATGGGGAAACCTAAAAGCCTTCCTCTAAGATCTGGAACATGACAAGGATACTCACTTTCACCACCATTATTCAACATAATATTGGAAGTTCTAGTTAGAGCAATTAGGCAAAGGAAAGATACAAATGGCATCCAAATTCAAAAAGAAAAAGAAAAAGTCAAATTGTCCTTGTTTGCAGATGATATGACTTTATATTTGAAAAAATCTAAAAACTCCATCAAAGAATGATTAGAACTGATAAATTCAGTAAAGTTGCAGCATACAAAATCAACATACAAAAATTAGTAGCATTTCCACATGCCAACAGTGAAGAATCTGAAAAAAAAGTAATCCCACATACAATACCCACACATAGAATTAAATACTTAGAAATTAACAAGAGAAATGAAAAGCTCTATAACAAAAACTATGGAACACTGATGAGAAAAATTGAAGGGAACACCAAAAAATTGAAAGATATTCCATATTAATGGAGTGGAAGAATCAATATTGTTAAAATGTCCATACTCCCCAAAGCAATCAACAGATTCAATGTAATTCCCTATTAAAATGTTAATAAAATTCTTCACAGAAATAGAAAAGCAATCCTAAAATTTAAATGAAACCACAAAAGACCCAGAATAGCAAAAGCTATCCTAAGTCAAAAAAAAAAAAAAAAAAAAAAAAAAAGTCTGAAGGAATCACGTTACCTGACTTCAAATTATACTACAGAGCTGTAGTGACAAAAACAGTATGGTACTGGCATCAAAACAGACACACAGACCAATAGAATAAAATGGAAAACCTAGAAACAACTCCGCACACCTACAGCGAACTCCCTTCTGACAAAGGTGTCAAGAACATACACTTGGGAAAAGACAATTTCTTTAATAATTGGTGCTGGGTAAACTCGGTATCCTATGCAAAGAATGAAGCTAGACTCTTTATCTCTCACCATGTGAAAACTCAAATCAAAATGAATAAACACTTAAATCTAAGACCTCACTAAGAAACTACTATAGAAAAACATGGGGGTGTAAATCTGCAGGACATTGGTGTGGACAAAAGTTTCTTAAGCAATACCTCACAAGCACAGGCATCTGAAGGAAACATGGACAAATGGAATCACATCAAGTTAAAAACCTTCTCTGCACAGTCAAGGAAACAATCACCAAAGTGTAGAGACAATCCACAGACTGGAAGGAAATATTTCCAAACTACCCATCTGACTGGGATTAATAACCAAAATACATAAGTATTTCAAATAATTCTATAGGAAAAAAAATCTAATAATTTGATTTTTTAAATGGGAAAAATATTTGAATAGACATGTGTCAAAAGAAGACATAAAAATGGCAAACAGGTATATGTAAAGGTGCTCAACTTCACTGATAATCAGAGAAATGCAGATCAAAACTACAATGAGGTATCGTCTCATCCCGGTTAAAATAGTTTATATCTAAAAGACAGGCAATAACAAATGCTGGTGAGGATGTGGAGAAAAGGGAACCCTTGCATACTCTTGGTGGGAATGTAAATCAGTACAAACACTATAGAGAACAGTGTGTATGTTCCTCCAAAAACTAAAAACAGAGCTACCATATGATCTGGCAATTCTACTGCTGGGTATATAACCAAAAGAAAGGAAATCAGTTTATTGGTGTGCTATCTGCACTCTTATATTTGTTGTAGCATTGTTCCCAATTGCCAAAATTTGGAAACAGAGTAAGTGTCCATCAATAGATGAATGGATAAAATAATGTGGCATCTATACACAATGGAGTATTATTGAGCCATAAAAATATGAGATCCTGTCATTTGAAATAGCATGGATGGAACCAGAGATCATAGAAGGACGAGCATGGTGTGTTCTCATGTATTTGTGGGATGTAAAAATGAAAACAATTGAATTCATGTAGCTATAGAGTAGAAGGATACCAGAGGCTAGGAAATGTAGTGGCAGAGTGGGGGTGAGTTGGGTATAATTAATGGGTATACAAAACAGAAAGATTAAATAAGACCTAGTATTTAATACCACAATAAAGTGACAATAGTCAATAATAACTTAACTGTATACTTCAAAATAATAGAGTAGAATTGGATTGGTTGTACCACAAAGGATAAATGCTTGAGGGGATGAATATCTCATTCTTAGTGATATGATTATTGTGTTGCATGCCTGTATCAAAATATCTCATGTACTCAAGAAATAATACACCTACTATGCACCCACCAAAATTAAAAATTAAAAAAACTTTAAAAATTAGAGAAGTTACTTAGAAATAAACAAAGATCAGTGGTTGCTGGGGGTTCAGGAGAGATAAGAAGGCATATAAATAAGTGAGTTGCAGGATATTTATAGAATAGTGCAACTATTCTGTATGATTCTATACAGGTGGTTTCTTGACATTACACATTTTTCAAAACCCATATAACTGTACAACACAAAGTGTGAGCCCTAAGGTAACTCATGGGCTTTAGTTAATATCAATGTATCAATATTTATTCATTAGTTGTAACAAATGTGCCTCACTAATACAAAATAATACTAGGAGAAACTTTAAGTCAGAAAGAGAGGGACTATAAGAGAACTCTGTATGCTACTTGCTCAATTTTCTGTAAAATTACTCCAAAAATAAACCTATTAATTTAAATATAAACAAAAAAGCACTGGGCTTCACCCATGGGCCCAAATTGTTAACATATTCTAGTCTCATTTGAACATGACTTCCTTATCATGACATTCGGTTGCCACAGTTAACAAGTAGGTTGATGCTACACTCATCAGAAGAGCATCACTTGGTGAGAGACCGATAATTTGAAGTCAGCAGAGCATGCAAGGACTCTGAAAAATAAATATAAGATTTTCACTTTTGTGAGGTTCTGTCTATGAATAATTTTCATTTTTAAAAGATTAAAAATCTAATAAGGAAATGAAATAATTTCAAGCTCACTGCAGCTTGAAGTTAATGAAAAATCACTGTTGGCAGGACAGGTTCAAAAATAAACTTGTTTTATACAAACAAAATGAATCACAACGTTGTGCACATCTGTGCTAGGAGTCATAAAGATGCTAGATGAGGATAATGCAGTGTGAGCTATTTTCCTGTCTTCATAAGAACATCCCTATCACCCTGATATAAAGTTTAAATGAGCAATATCATAAAATAGCAGCAACACACACACACACACACACACACACACACACACACTCCTAGAGAGACTACTTGTTTGTAAAGTGGCCCATCCTAGGAAGCATCTCTCCAGAAAATAGCAACAATTTGGTACCAGCCTAGGGTATTGCCTTTATTGTTCCTTATGTCATGAGATCAAGTGTCTGGTTGGAGATCTTGCCACAATGGTTTATGTGACATTAGTGTCTGACTTTTATTTATCAATGATAGCAAATGAGATTCTATTCATTTCATTCAGAAAGAGTTAGGCTATATTATTTAGCAGAAAGTTGCATATCTTGAGAGAAGAGCCTTCTTAGATATAGCTTTAGCATTTGGTAATCATATCACACAAATATTGCTGTTATCTGTGCAAAAGGGGCAAGAGCTAGAATGAAGCTGATTAACTATTTGATCTTTCCCCTAACTCCTAATTTATAAATTGTGACTGTCGTTATGTCCTAGCTTTTAGAGAGATAGCATTAGTTAAAAGCACGATATAAACTTACTTTTAAAGTAATAGTCCACTATAGAGTTGACATCTGACCTCTTTAGTCCTTAATCTTCTGTGGTCAGAAAGAGCAGTTAAAATTTCCCCAAGGGAATATAATACCAATTTTGAGAATTTGAGAACAGGTAAAGCATACAAGAATAGATACCAGATACCTGGGATGTTTGTGTTATGTCCGTTAAAAAGGAAAAAGTACTTTTAAAAGTATTTTCTTCTATTTTTTAAAAGTAATAGAAAAAAAGTAAATATCAAAATATGACATTTTTATGTGTTTCTACCAGGCACCCTCACATCATTTGCCTCATTTAGAGCCTCACAGCATTCCCGTGGATAATATTATCACCATTTCACCATTTTGTTGAGGAACTGAAGCCCAAAGAGGCTAAATAACACAAGAAAAGTTAAAATACACACACACACACACACACACACACACACACACAGAGAGAGAGAGAGAGAGAGCACGAGCAAGACAGCACTAGGTCCTAAGTATGAAATCAAGTCTTACATATTTTGAATAGATCACTCTACCTCTGATTGCTAATGAATTCATGGTCTTCTTTGTCTTATATCTCTTCAAGATCTATTCTTCGCTCCCTGTTAGCAATTTCCTTTGGATTTTTTTTTTTTTCTATTTTTTCATTCTTACAGTTTGTATTTACCAGGGAATGAATTAAACCAGTTAGCCTTTGATCCTTTCATGCCTGAGAGGGAGGTGGTTTGCAAGGACATGACCCCAGGGGACAAAAAAGAAGGCAGGTGACCAAGTCTAATCACCTTGTCAACTGGACCTTCAGGTAAATTGATTAATGACATTTGCTAGGATGAAGGGACTGATGTTGGAAATGCCTTTAGCAGAATCTCTCTTTTTACCTTTGGTAAATAGGACACAGCAACCGTGAGGCATGGCTCCCCAGAGAATGTAGTATAAACTGCAGAGCTCTCTTTAAGTGCTCTGTGCTGTCTGAGAAACTCCATGAACACTTAGAGACTTCATCTTTTCTCATCCAGAAGCACGTTTCTGACAGAGAAGGAAGGACCTGCCTTTAAAATTCAACATTTCTTCTGGTTTTGCATGAGCCTTTTGGTAGACAATATCCTGTAATATTTTTGGTAAAACAAACAGATTTCTGATTTGTGTCTGATTTGCCAGTTTGAACCAGTGTGCTAGCTAACTCACTAAATTTACTGCTGATGTATACCTATAGCTGATAAAGTGTGACTGGGAAGGATTATTAGGAACTCTAGAGTAGCAGCACAGATTCTATAATTAAGGATGACTGGTGCATCTGTGCCCCTGTTTCTGTGTTTCTCCTGAGACTAGGCTAGATCTCTGAAAATGTTTTCATGCAGTTCTGGAAGGCAGCAACCACTGGATTGCAGGCCAGTAGCCCCAGAGAGTGGTGGCATATTGTTATCAACAGATGGTGAAAGAAAATGAACAGTGTGGAGTTAAGCTCCAAGGGAATTCCAGTCAGGAAGGCTAGAGCTATTCAATTATATGGTGCTGGGAATTGGATTCTGCCAAATATGATGTGAGTACACTGCTCACTGCATTGCTCACCTTCAACAACCCATTTCCAAAGGACTGGTCCACATCTACTGCAGAAAGTTTACAGATTTTTAAGATGTAGAGCACATCAGTGGCTTGAAGAATCAGAAATAGCTAGTATGTTATGTAATGGGACTTAGACCAGCTTAATGTCTTTGTTTTTTTTTTTTTTAAATAGATTTGCTCATTGTTTGACATTTTCTTAGGTTAGCATGAAAATTAGGTTGACATTTTTGACCTTTTTATACTGGGCTCCCAATAAGCATAGCAATAGATTATTTAATCCACTATTTATGTCTTTTGAATCCTCTGAGAGACAAATACCTAGATGGAATTAGGTGTGCAAGATATTAGGTGTGCAAGATTTATTAAGGGAGACAATTCTGAAGAATGGAGTAAACAGGGAGAGACTTAACACTGCTATGACTTCAGACTCCCGTTAAGGGAGAGAGGAAAGAAAGTATCTGGTAAGAAGTGCCTCAGACTGCAGCACAATTCTGAGAAAGCTTCAGTCATGGCGGTGGAAATCAGTAAACGATATTTGCCTATTAGAAGAATCCCTCACTAGGCATCAATGGGCCAGCATCATAATCCTGGTGGATTTCTCCAGTCTTTCGCTGGGAAAAACCTAGGAGAATTGTGGTCCTTGATTATTTCTATTGTTTGCTTTTCCTCTTGACAATGGATCATAATTCCCTGCCCTGACATGTTTCCTAATTTTTCTTTCTCTGTCAGATATGTGAGCAAGAGAACTGAGGATCCTACAGTAATGTTACATTTCAACAGAAGTGATATACTTTGTCACACAAGCATCATGGACTGAGAGTTTGTTCCTGTGTAAAATTCCTACAATAAAGTCTAATACGCAATATGGTGGTATTTGGAGGTGGAGCCTTGCAAGGTAATTAGGTCATGAGGGTGCAGCCTTCATAAACGATATTAGTGCCCTTATAAGAGAGACCAGAGAGCTAATTTGCTGTCTTTCCACCACATGGGGATACAAGAAGTGTGCAGTCTGCAGCCTGGAAAAGGGCCCTCACCAGAACCATACTGACATCCTACTCTGGGACTTTCAGCCTCCAGAACTGTAAGAAATAAATGTCAATTGTTTATAAGCTACCCACTCAATGGTACGCTGTTACAGCAGTCTGAGATGACTAACACAACAAATAAGATAAGATATTGGTAACCTCACCCAATCAGGAATTAGGCTTGTTTTGGCTGAGTTGCAGTTTTAGAAAGATTCTGTTCACTTCAATTTGTCCTTTCCCTTGGGCATTACCCTACTCTTTGTTTTTGTTGAATTTTATTATTTTTGTCTCCTCAGCAATAAACATTTCCAGAAGAATCATTTCTGTCCTGCGAAGGTCTTGAGTTTAGCTCCTTAGCCTCTGCCCACAAAGCTTCAGAATCTAGCATATGTCTTAAGAGAGAAGGGAGTTTTGTGTATTTGACATGGGTTGCTCTAGTGGGACTTTGATTCCTAAGAACCACAAGACCACAGATTTTACTCTGCCCTTTTTAGATGTTGCAGACCTAGCCCTCCAGCTTTCTATTCTATGACAGATGCCAACACATTTCTCCTGGGGAAAGGCAGATGTGCATTTAAGGCTCCCCTAAATAATGATCTGTCATGTTAGGGTTCACAACCATAACCAACTCCACTTTCTCTCTTATCCCCAGCTGAGCCCTTCTGCTTAGGTTATGCCTCATGTTCAGGTCATGCTCAGAATTGACAAATTCTCCCAGTGCAGAAAGTTATTGGCCTTTGTCATCTCTCCTAACAAGCTGAACTTTAATTTATCTAGTTCTTGTTATTTGTACATTTTTCTGAAGTGTAAATACAATTTTGGATGTAAACATTATTACAAGTATTGTTGAGAATCATGGCCCCGATATTTAGAACAGTTTATCAATTTATTCTGTTATGCTTTCTAGATTCTGAGACATAATTAGAAAGGCCTATCTTCTCCTCTCTAGGTTCATAAATAATTTTTTCCATGACTTATAGTATTTAAAAATATTTACTATTTTGTCAATTAAATCTTTGACCTGTTTAGAAGATATCCTTACAATTTGAGGCATAAATCTAAATTAGTTTTCAAAGGGCTAATTCAGTTGTCTTAAGACTACTGGATAATTATAACTTTTTCCTACCTGATTTGAGATGCCAATTTTATATTATAGTAAGACCTATACATATTTTGATTGATCTTTGGAATTTCTAGTATTTCACATCAGTTTGTTTGTTTACTAATGAAACTGTATACTGTGTTTTAATTTTCAGATTTTAAAACATATACCAATATCTGAGAGGTGTAGTCCTACTATTAGCCTATTTTTTTTCATATGAACCATGGAGTGAAAAGAACAAAGATAGCATTTTTTGAGGATCTCATTAACATAATATCACTTACAGAAAAATGAGTCCTTTATGATGCAGAATCTTCCTGCCCAAGTATATTCTATTTATTTTCATTCGTTCAAATCTTTTGTGTCTTTCAGTAGAACTTTAAAATATTCTGCTAATATAACTTACTTTTCTTTTTACTGTATTCTTAGGAGTTTGATTTTTATTGTTGTTATTATGGTAAATGGTGATGTTTATTTTATCTTCTAAAAGGTTGCTGCTGATATGTAGAAAAGCTGTTGATGTCTCTGCCAATTTAATACTTCAGTAACTAGCCTGTGAAATTTTTAGGGTTTTCTCTTGGATGTCACAGGTATGAAATTATAGAATCTATGAACACTAAAAAGTTTTAACTTTTCCTTTTAACGTGTTTGAAAATCTCAAATATCATTCTCTTGCCCAAATGTAATTGCATAGCACCTCTAGTGAAAAGTTGGTTTTAACACAAAATAGTGTAATGAGCCTATTTTTCCTGTTTCTGACTTAACAAGAAATTCTCTATGGTTTCTTCATTAATCATGCTGGTTTGGCAAGAGAGGTAAATACATTTTATAGTTTTAAAAGAATTCATCTATTCTTATTTCTTGAAAACTTCATTTTTATTTATTTATTTATTTATTTATTTATTTATTTTTTGATGGAGCCTCACTCTGTTGCCCAGGATGGAGTGCAGTGGCACAATCTCGGCTCACTGCAACCTCCACCTCCAGGTTCAAGCAATTCTCCTGCCTCAGCTTCTGTACTCTGGGACTACAGGCACTCACCACCACACCCAGCTGATTTTTGTATTTTTGGTAGAGATGGGGTTTTGCCATGTTGGCCAGGCTGGTCTCAAACTCCTGATCTCAGGTAATCTGCCCGCCTTGGCCTCCCAAAGTGCTGTGATTACAGGTATAAGACATCACACCCGGTCTATTTTTGCTTTTTTATCATTGAGTATTTTAAATGTACAAGAAGGTACACAAAACATAAATTTCCATAATAACAGATAGATTACCATAAAACAAAAAAACTATGTAACTGTTAGCAAAATCAAAGAAATAATAATTGGCAGTTTTCCTAAGCACTGCTCATACACCCTATCAAGCAATATCTCCTCTTTATCCCTAAAGTTGAATGTTATTCTCACTTCCATGTGGTTTAGTATTTCTTGCAAGTACTTTTTAGGTTTTACTTTTTTACTCAACATTTAAGTTTGTAGGTTTAATTCACGTGTCTGAATTCATTTTTATTGCTATATTACATCGATTGTATAAGTTTACTACTACAATGTGTGTACATCATGCACTGTTGATGGATATTTGGAATGTTTCCAGTTTGAGGATATTATAAACTATGCCACCATGAATATTTTTACATACGTTGGCTTAGTAGACATGTGCATGTTAAGTATACATCTGGGGCCGGGCGCGGTGGCTCAAGCCTGTAATCCTAGCACTTTGGGAGGCCGAGACGGGCGGATCACGAGGTCAGGAGATCGAGACCATCCTGGCTAACCCGGTGAAACCCCGTCTCTACTAAAAAATACAAAAAACTAGCCGGGCGAGGACGGCAGGCGCCTGTAGTCCCAGCTACTCGGGAGGCTGAGGCAGGATAATGGCCTGAACCCGGGAGGCGGAGCTTGCGATGAGCTGAGATCCGGCCACTGCACTCCAGCCTGGGTGACAGAACGAGACTCCGTCTCTCAAAAAAAAAAAAAAAAAAAAAGTATACATCTGGGAGTAGAATTGTCGGATCACAAGGAATGTGTATATTCGATTTTAGTTGTTACATTCAAATATAATTTCCTAAAGTGGTTATAAAATTTATACTCCCACCAGCAATATATGATAATTCAAACCATTTCACCTCTACGACAAAACTCAGCCTTGTTTATTTAACCATGAATTTTAATGCTAGAAATTGCAGGAAAAATAACAAGAATTATTCAATGATGATAGAAAGAACAAATTGTCAAAAATATGTATTTATCCATGTATTCAATACTCAATAGTATAGCCTCAATCATATCAAGTAAAAAAGTCAGAATTAATATAATTAATAAATCAGTTACTATATGGTAATATTTTCACATACTTTTCATAAACTAATAGATCATGAAGCATAAAAGATGAATAGAAATATAGAAAATTTGGATAACATAATTATCAAGCTTGGCCCAATAAACATATTTAAAACTCTGATACTGAAATACTGACATACATATTTTTCTTAAGCTCATATGGAATACTAATGAGTGAATTTGAAGTATCATATACACGTTTCCAATCTAAACACTAATGTAAATAATGAAGTAAAACAATTAAGTATCAACTTTTTTTATGATCAAGTTATAAAATGTACTGCAGAAGAGTAAAACGTTAACAGCAAATATTTCCCAGTCCCTAACTCTGATTCTTCATTGTCACTCTTTGGTAGTAACATATTGTATTAGTTCATGCTTGTATT
The DNA here is from genome assembly GCF_047675955.1 of Chlorocebus sabaeus. Lineage (NCBI taxonomy): Eukaryota > Metazoa > Chordata > Mammalia > Primates > Cercopithecidae > Chlorocebus > Chlorocebus sabaeus. The sequence continues at coordinate 26,831,853 of NC_132913.1, read as the reverse complement.
GCTATAAGGAAATATCTGAGACCGGGTAATTTATAAAGAAAATAGGTTTAATTTGCTCCTAGTTCCTCAAGGTGTACAAGCAACATAATGTTGGCATCTGCTGGCTCCTAGGTAGACCTCAGGAGACTTTCAATCATGGCAGAAGGCAAAGGAGAAGCAGGCTCATTGTAGATGACCAGAGGAAGAGGAAGAGGGTAGGGGGAGGTGCTACACACTTTTAAACAACCAGGTCTCATGATAACTCACTCTATTGCAACCAACAGGACAGAGCTAAACCATTTATGAGAAACCACCTCCATGATCCAATCACCTCTCACCAGGCCCCACCTCCAACACTGGGGATTAAAATTGAACATGACATTTTGGTGAGGACACAGATCCAAACCATATCATTCTGTCCCTGACCCCTCTTAAATCTCATGTCCTTTTCACATTGCAAAATAAAATCATGCCTTCCCAATAACCCCCAAAGTTTTAACTCTTTCAGCATTAACTCAAAAGTTAAAAGTCAAAAGTCTCATCGAGACAAGGCTAGTTTCTTCCCCTTATGAGTCTGTAAAATTGAACACAAGTTAGTTACTTTCAAGATATAATGGGAGTATAGGCATTGAGTAAGTACCCCAATTCTAAAAGGGAGAAATCTAAAGAAAGGGGTTACAGACCCCATGCAGGTCTGAAGCCCAGCAGACAGTTATTAAATCTTAAAGCTCTAAAATAATCTTTGTCTCCATGTCTCACATCCAGGGAATACTCACAAAAAGGATACGATTCCAAGGACTTGGGTAGCTCTGTCCCTGTGACTTTGAAGGGTTCAGCCTCTGCAGCTGCTCTCACAGGCTGATGTTTGGTGCCTGTTGCTTTTTTAGGGTGCAAGTTGCTGGTGGATTTACCATTCTGGGTCTGGAGGATGGAAGCTGTCTTCTTACAGCTCTAATAGGCAGTACCCCAGTGGTGACTTTGTGTGAGGGCTCCAGACCCACATTCCTCTCTTCATTGCCCTAGTAGAGGTTCTCCACGAGTGTTCCACCACTGCAGCAGGCTTCTGCCTGGACATACAGGCTTTTTCAGGCATCCTCTGCAATCTAGGCAGAGGCTCCCAAGCCTCAGTTCTTGCACTGTGCATGCTTGCAGGCTTAACACTGCATGGAAACCACCAAGGTTTATTTTTTGCACCTTCTGAAGCAGCAACTCAAGTCCTGCCTGTGCCCACTTGGGCCACAGCTGAAGCTGGAGTTCCTAAGCCTGCACAGCATGGTGGGGCCCTGGGCCTTTCCCATGAAACCATTTTGCCCTCCTAGGCCTCTGGGTCTGTGATGGGTGGGGGCTGCCATGAAGGTTTCTGAAATGTCTTCAGGGCTTTTTCTTCATTGTCTTGAATATTAGTATTTGCATTCTTTTTAGTTATGCAAATTTCTGCAGCCTGCTTGAATTCCTCCTCTGAAAATAGGCTTTTCTTTTCTACCATATGCACAGGCTGCAAATTTTCCAAACTTTTATGCTCCCTTTTATGTTATTTTTTTAATTTTAATTTTATTTATTCTTTTATTATACTTTATGTTCTAGGGTACATGTGCACAACTTGCAGGTTTGTTACATATGTATACATGTGCCCTGTTGGTGTTCTGCACCCATTAACTCATCATTTATATTAGGTATATCTCCTAATGCTATCCCTCCCCACTCCCCCCACCCCACAACAGGCCCCAGTGTGTGATATTCCCCTTCCTGTGTCCAAGTGTTCTCATTGTTCAATTCCCACCTATGAGTGAGAACATGCAGTGTTTGGTTTTCTGTTCTTGCGATAGTTTGCTGAGAATTATGGTTTCCAGCTTCATCCATGTCCCTATAAAGGACATGAGCTCATCCTTTTTCATGGCTGCATAGTATTCCATGGTGTATATGTGCCACATTTTCTTAATCCAGTCTGTCATTGATGGACATTTGGGTTGGTTCCAAGTCTTTGCTGTTGTGAATAGTGCTGCAATAAATATACATGTGCATGTGTCTTTATAGCAGCATCATTTATAATCCTTTGGGTATATATCCAGTAATGAATGGGATGGATGGGTCAAATGGTATTTCTAGTTCTAGATCCTTGAGGAATCGCCACACTGTCTTCCACAATGGTTGAACTAGTTTACAGTCCACCAAGCCCAACCTCCAATATTGGGGATTACAATTGAGCATGAGGTTTTGGTGAGGACACAGATCCAAACATATCCCTAATATTAATGTGTTCTAGCATATTATTTCAGCAATTTCTGCATAGAAATACATAATTGTGTATGTATCAAAAAAGTATATATTCTATTTTTATTGTCTTTCCTATTTTTTATGTAAATTTATTGTATTTTTACAATGGTTAATCAACTGTAATTTTTCACCTAATACTGGTATATCTTTACATATATATACACACACACATATATGTATATAAAATTGCTGTGTGTGCATGTTTGTGTGTATCTTGACATGTCAATATATACTAGATCATAGGTGAAAAAAGTTGCAGAATATGTTTATAATATGTTTATATATTATACACATATATGTATATATACACATTTATACATGATGTATGTAAATACATATACACACATATATGCATTATTCTTTTTATATCTGCATAGATTTTTATTATGTAGATATGCTGTGGCTTAGCTAGACGCTATTGTGGACTATTTTTACATTGTTTTTCTAGTACAAATTAGCTCTAGCAAACAACCATTAACACTTTCTGCATCTTTAGAATACATTTCATGGACTTTCTACAGTCTCATAATTCAAACACTTACTATGGAATAAAGGGTGGGGAGCATTTAAATCAAGCTATTTAGAGAGCAGTAACCCCAGTTTGTCACTTAAAATTTATCTCTCAAAGTTAAACAAAAATTCAGGCAGAAAATCAAGGGGATTCTCTTCACAAGCTAATTTTGGAGTAGCTTATATAATCCACTTATCTATGAATATATGTAAAGTAGTACCTGTGTGAGTCAAGAAAGAGGACAAAACCACAACGTGCCTCATTTTACTTGACAACTTTCTTATTAATTGTGCTATTTATTTAAAGAACCAACATACAAACTTAATTCGAATTTTGGGTGTTCGATTGCACAAAGATGTAATTTATACTAGTACCTCCTTATCTGTGGGGGACACATTCCAAGACCCCCAGTGGATGCCTAAAACTGCAGATACTTCAAAAACCTTATATATATTGTTTCTTTGGTCTTACAACTTAGACGAGGTACTAAGTGACTAACAGGCTGGTAGTGTACACAGTGTGGACACACTAGACAAAGGGATAACTCAAATCCCAGATGGGTCAGAGCAGAGATGGCATGACATTTCATCCTGCTATTCAGCATGTTGCACAATTAAAATTTATGAATGGTTTATTTCTGGAAATATTTATTTAATATTTTCACACCCTAGTTGATCATGGGCAACTGAAACTACAGAAAGTGAAACCGTGACCAATGGGATACTACTGTATTATAGATGCAAATTGAATGCTAGAGTCTCAGGTTGCTGGGATACTCATAATCTTTTAAAAGTCTAATTTGGATAAGAATAACCATTATAAGAAAACACAAGGTGCTGGGGGCATTTTTTACTAACAATCTTACCTCCTAAGTATTTTTTCAATTTATTGCTCTATCTCTTGTCCAAAATTTCCTATTTCAACTTCTTAAGATTCTCTTTTACAAAAATTGGAGTAATAGTCCAGCACTATGTTTCTTAACTTTTTCTCATTATCCTTTCCCAAGAGAAAACCTAATATATTTTAATTTAAAATCACTATTTGTTCATTAGAACATTTAATTAAATATATTCTCCCTACCAAAATTAGATTTATTTTCCCTAATGAGAGAAATTAAATGCCAGGCAATAAAATTGTTTGGGGTAGGATTGAGCTTTGGCGGTTCACAAATCATTTTAATAGCTAAGATTCCTCTTCCCCTAGCCAATTTTTACCCCTTTGAGGGTTCTATTGCCCTCATTGAAAATGCATACTCTATCCCTTTTGTGGTCTACCTTTTTCCAATTCTTGCCTCTTCCATCCAATTCCCTACGTTGCTGCTAGGATTATCTTTCTAATACACACATCTGATGACATTAATTACCAGCTTAAAATTTTCATTGAGTTTTTGACACAACTTGATAAAACACAAACTTCTTACAAGATCTTTAAAATTGAATCTGGCATCACTTTCCACCTGAGTGGAATGTCAGTCTGGGACTATAGCCCTACTGAACTAACAGTGCTTCCCTGAATCCACCATGCCTGTATTGGCCTCCAGAATTTTGCATGTACTTTTCCCTATGCTTGGAATGACTTCTCGAAAACTCCTACATATTGTTTAAGTGTCACCTCAGCATCAAATCTTCTCTGATATTTCCTCACAAACGTGTTCACTTCCTTTGTTTTGCTCTAAGACCCCCATTATTATATTGTGTTATTTCTCTACTATTTTATTGCATTATACTTCAGTATTATAATATAAACTCGTTAATAATTACTTATCCCCTCCCCTTTACTTTATGAGTCCTCACAACATGCAGATTTTCTGTTGTTAACCTTTGTACCTGTATTGTCTAGGACAATATCTCACTAAAAAATTCACAAGACATATAAGAAATTGGAAAGAATAACTGAAAACATTTATAGTTCTGTTGGCAATATCTTGTTTCCCAATATTGTGCTCTTTCCTCAACCAGTATTGTTTAACTAGTACTAATAAAATAAATCAGATTTCTAAAATAATGCTTCTAGAACTCCATTCTGCAATCATATTAGAAACCCTAAACACTTCAGCAATATCCTCTTCTATTTTTTGAAACAATCTTCAGTTATTTGCTTCTTTCAAATACTAATTGTTTCCCATATCCTATAAATCGGAATTGTTTTTTTCTCACTTCATTATGAGTTACTCACTATTCTGTTCCAGAAGGGAATACGTTATCTTGTAAAACCATGCTATGAGCATTTCCTCACTTTCTTCTGTTGGCACACTTTCTGCTTCACTTAACCCATTCTCTATCGTCAAAACCTCCTGATGTACAAATCTTACATATTCCATTCAGTAATAATCTTAGACTTCTCCTCTTACTGAGATCCTTCTTTTTCACAAAGTTTCTTTATAAATTAAACCACTCAGTTTCTCAATGCATATAAACATTTCTATGAGTAATGTGCATATTTTATTAATTATATAACTAAAATATTATTTTGATTGTTTCACGGAATGCCATTGTAACTTGGCAAAATTTATCAACAGCCCAACGTGCAACCTTAAAACAACATTTCAGATCAAGAAACAAATGGGATAGGTTGATAGAGATTTATATACTTTGGTGTTCAGTACAGTGTTTACTATAATAGTAAAGGTTTTAGATGTAGTTCATATATCCAAAATAGGGGCTATTAAGTATCATGGTATGTATGTACACATGCTGGTGCATATCATCTAGTAATTAATAACCAGATTTGGAAAACAGACAGTCCCTTATTTATGACGATCCAACTTACAATTTTTTGACTTTACAGTGGGTTTGTGGGGTATTAATGCATTTTTGACTTACAATTTGTTTATCAGGTCATAATTACATTGTAAGTAGAGGAGAATATACATTATATATCAGACAAATATAGGATGGCCTGAATTTTCACATAATTGATATGTTCCTAGGAATAAGAACAGAAATAAACAAACCAAAACATTTTTTTTCTTGAAATATTTACTTATAGGTTTTTATTTTTTCCTGTTTTTCTTTATTTTCCAAATATTTTGCAATAAGCATGTATTACTATTATCACCAGAATTAAATCTAGTCACAACATAAAAATGATATGAGAAAAAATATATAATTAGTAAAAAACACACAAACCACTCATAATCTTTTGGACCCTCACAGATTCACCACACTTGCTTATTATTCATATGACATACAGTATATTTACATAGACCTGTATTCAACAGGGCTATTTTCCATAAGCACAGTTGGTTAGTAACCATGTTGTAAAATTTAATGAACATTTACTAAAAACCTGAAAAGTTTAGTTATTTGTCTTAACTCCCTGTGTCCATGTGTGAGCAAAGACTTGGATGAAATATAAAAATCGCAGTGAAGCATGGGCTCACATATGGATACAGACTTTGCTGTGTTTGCTTTCTGGAATTATCCAGAAATTGCTTCATCTGTCACTTTCATTGTAACTTCTTGGGGAGTGTAATGCCAATGATAAAAGCATTTCTATAGTGAATTAATTTTACATTAAAAATCCAGATTTTAGTTAGCTTTCATCAAAGAGACCAAACATTTCTTAATTTTCTTATTATTTTCTTTCTTACTCTTCCAATGTTGCTCAGTTATTTTATGACAGCTTTTGCCAAATTGGTTTTATTTTAGAGGATTCCAACCTTTTAGAGACAATCAATCAATTTGAGAATTGTCTACATTTAAAAAACAAACAAACGAAAAACATAAACAGCAAAAGAAAGCCCAGTTTGGTGTCTAAAACATCTTTTTCAAAGTTGAAGCCCTAGACTTCGATTGAAATTTAATAAATCTGTTCCTGTGATTTAAGAATTTTTTTTTTTTTTTTTTTTTTTTTTTTTTTTTTTTTTTTTTTTTTTTTGAGACGGAGTCTGGCTCTGTCGCCCAGGCTGGAGTGCAGTGGCCGGATCTCAGCTCACTACAAGCTCCGCCTCCCGGGTTTACGCCATTCTCCTGCCTCAGCCTCCCGAGTAGCTGGGACTACAGGCGCCGCCACCACGCCCGGCTAGTTTTTTGTATTTTTTTAGTAGAGACGGGGTTTCACCATGTTAGCCAGGATGGTCTCGATCTCCTGACCTCGTGATCCGCCCGTCTCAGCCTCCCAAAGTGCTGGGATTACAGGCTTGAGCCACCGCGCCCGGCCAAGAATTCTTTTACTTTAAAAAAGGATAAGTGCGTATACAGGGCTTGCAGGCAAGACATATCTTGAGTAACTAAAACTATCATCCATAGGTGTACTGTTACTCAGTTCTAGCTGAGAGTTAATAGAGATTAATGAATTATTGAACGCTAGTATTTACTAAAAGAAAACAAATTCCATGATGCACAATTATAAAAACCATTAATGTATTTTTGCATACTTACTATGAAGGAGGATAAAATATTTCTTGTCATTAAACATGCATTCATTTATATTTGTGTGCTCTTGTTAATTTAAAATAGGTTAATTTCTGCCAGCATTCTGTGTTCCAGCTATAAATTTCACTGTTAGGATTTTATTGTTGTTTGCTGTAAAATTCGGTGAGATACAGAACTACTAAGCTGGGATTTGTTCTCCTTGAATCAGTAGAATCCAGATGGCATATAGAGGAATTTGATGTTCAATTCTTAAGGAGAAATAGATACTTCCTCTTTACCAGTGATTTGGTACTCACTGAATTTTCTTGCAATTAGATTGGAGCCAAATTATTACTCCTGGCCAATGAACTGTTTGAGCACAGTTAATGACTTTCTTGACAGTTGTACATTTCCCTTTCTTCCCTGCTGCCATAACCTTGGAAGCTACATGCTTCAGATGGCAAAGTTAAAAGACAGAGGAAGACTGGCTAACCTATATCAGATGTTAGGAATTTGTTTGACATCACAGCATGCCAAAACAATACACCCATGTTTACAATTAATCATGATCCCGGCTCTTACGTTAACTGATATATATTAAGGTAAAGACACAGCCATTAAATTTAATGGCAATTTAATGGCAAGTATCTGCCAAAATACACTTCACTAGAAAAATCACATTTTAAGGCAGGATAGATTCATTTCAAAATCTGATGCAAGCACAAAGCCCAGCAAATATTATACACCATTTTCTCCATTTTTGATATTCTAAGTCATTAAGAGTCCTGAATATTGGAAATATAAGAAAGAAATCAAATACATGGCTTTGGGTACAAATGTAAATACTAGATAAAACCATTAGTGTGTCACTAATCTGAAGGGTAACTAAAATAGAATATAAGTAAAGAGGATAGCTATAACCCATCCTTGCAAGGATGACTGTTTCCTTTTCATACATGAAGCCCTTAAGGATCAGAGTTAAGGAATCAGGCAAAGATCACATAGTCATAAGTACGTAGTATGTACTAAACGTTAGGTTAATTATACTCATTGCCAATAAGAATCCAGTTGAATCAGAGCACATCAAGTTCCCTTGAACTATCAAGTAAAACCTCTGGCGAAGTGATGATATAAAACTCAGAGAGAGAACAGATGTGCTGCAGGAGAACATGCTGTTTTTACAGGCACTAAAGTTTCTCTTAAAATAAATACAGTCATTTAAAGTCGTTGAGTCATGGCTGGAGAAGCACTACATAGAGGTGATAGAGCAATTAAGAGTCCTGTGGGAAAGGAAAGAACTGAAAGAGATTCTCTATGGAGCAAACCTTAAATATACAAATTAAATTGAGTGTACATGGTAGATGAAACATGTCTAAAATTGGTTCCATATTAATATAGGATTTTACATAGTACACTAAGCCCGCTTTTTGATCAAGCCTGATCTAATGAGAATAAGGAAAATAACAGTCACATTTCAACCCTGGTTCAATCCCATCACTCTTTTTCAATTTAGTACAAGTGATTAGTTGATTTCTCATTCTGGCTAATTTCATCACTCTGTGGGCAAGCAAATTTTTTAGTGAAAAAAAATACAGTGTCCTTTGGATTTGAATTCTAGCTCTTTTTGTTATTTGGGCATCTTTGGTTAAGCCCCTTAATTAGTTAAAGGCTGTTTTCTTATTTTTCAAACAGAAATAACTCCTACTGACAGGGTTTATGTGAGAATTAAGGATAGTCAGGTGTTTAGACTCACAGCCACACATTAGGAGCCCAATATCGTTTTCCTTTCTTATCTTATAAAAGAAGGAAAATTACATGGCCAAGTTAAAAGGGGCTTGGAGTTAAACCTTGAAGTAACTTTAAAAATTTAATATATTGATTCTAAAAAATTATGTATTAGGTTGGTAGAATTCCTAGTGAGGAATGCTTTGGGGAGTACAGTCCTTTTAAGACACATCATATTTTACTGAAAATTTAAAACTAACTTAACATTAACCATGCTGTTTTTAAAAACTATTGCAACATTTACTTTTTAAAAGGACATTTAATCTTTTCAGGATAAATTCAATGCACTGTTCTGCTCATATCTTCACTTGGATGTGTAACACATATCTTAAATTTGAAATGTCCAAATCAAACTTATTTTTTTTTCTGCTCCAATATGAATCTGTTTTCCTCTCAATCTTTGGAAATGTCAATTCCATCCTACTATTCCAAGAGCAAAACTTACTTTTCTCATTATTTTAAAATCCAAAACCAAACCAAAGCTTATCCTTTCAATTATATTCAAAATACACCAACTCTTTCGCTCCTATTAAAGTACAAGTCATTGCTAAATTTCATGTGGTTGATAGAAATTGTCCCTTACGTATTTTTGTTTTTCTTTTTTTTTCTACTTAGCCTCCCTGTATAGTTTATTCTCAAAAGAGAACTTTGAGTGGTGTTTTAAAAAACATGAATTAGAGTACATCAGACCGCTGCTCAAAAGCTTTGTAGCATCCCATCTCATTTAGAATGAAAGCTGGTGTCATTATAACGGCTTAGGAGACCCTTAATGATCTGGTCCTCATTAACTCTAGATTTTTACCAACCATTTCTTTCCTGACTCATTCCAGATAGTCTCAATTATTTGATGGACCTCCAAAAGCATATGCTCTTTATCTGTTCATCTGTTAAGTATAGAATGCTCTTCCTTACATTTCACTCTCACTTCTTCTACTCAAATACTGTCCCCTCAGTGAAATCTTCCTGATTGCCTTTTGTAAAATATCAATAAAGCAACCTCATCTCAGGTTTTCCTGTCTTCCAGACCCTGTTTTGTGTTTCTCCATAGCACTCAGCAGCATGTGGACCACTTAATACTTATTTTTACTGTCTGATTCCCTTACTGACATATTCATTCCCACCTATTTTGTTTATTACTATTTCCTCCTCAGAATCGTGATGGGTCTATATATTCTCAAAAAATATTGATTGAAAGAAAGAAGGAAGAAAGGAAAAAGAGAAAAGATTTTATTTCCTTTTCTATGCCTTTAGATTTCTAAAGACAAATAGGCTTTGGAGATAATGACCCACATCTAGCTCTAGCATACTTCCTCCAAGATATCTGTTGGATATCTTATAGAGAAAGAAAGTATTTCGGTTCACTTTTCAAATAAAGCCTCAATACTTTCATTTCCCTATAACATTTAGAGCAACTTGAACCTTGATAGAATAATGTAGCCTTAGTAGTTTGCCAAGTTGTTTTGCTGATTCTGCAAGGCACAGCCCACGATATGAAGAGGGCATTGCAGGTTATAAGTCTGGATTACCTCATTGGGCAATAAATTACTGCCAAGTACATTGTGAATTTTGTGTCCTTAGAAACATAAAGACCAGTAGTTACTTTCCATCCTTTGGTAATTTTTTAGAGCCTTAGGGACTCATTTATCTTGTTAATAGTAATCCATGTTAATAACAAATTAGTGGATACACAGATATAAATGTGACATGAGAACAATAATATTGGAAAAATCGGTGTTTGTTGGTAAATAGCCCAGTATTCCTCCATGTGCTAAAAGAATTACTATTTGTTGAGTGTCTACTACATAAAAGGCAATTTAAAAATCTTACCTTAGTTCTACAATACGCCTGCGAGATAACTATTGTTATTCCTAGTGAATAAACAGACTGAATAAAGTTGAGGGTTTTATTCATGATTGTAGATAACGTACACATCCAGGCTGGGAATTAATCCAGCATCCACCTGATTTCACAGCCTGTGAATTCTTTTGAACATGTTATGTTACATTAGAAGTCTTGACTGTAGCATCCCTTTAAATCCAGTGGAATAATTGGCCTGCCTCTGCAGAGGACACTCTGAAAGTATATTTAGAAAATATATTGTTGTATTTCTACAAATGAAAAATTGTTACACTAGTATAAAGCAAAATAACCCAACTTTAGGTTGTCGCTAGATAGTAAATTAAGTTCAAAGGAAATTAATCTGCTATCAAAGTGGTATCCCAGTCATCACTTTCATCACTTGCAAAATGTCAGATTATGTAAATAAGTCAGGAATTACCTCTTATTATTTTATAGAATGAGGTTCTGTAGAGTTCATGCTGAATCAGAAAATGAACTCTATGTAACACTCATTAATTTTAAGAATTATTGCCGTCATTAGTTTCTGTCAATTCACAATTGCTTTAAGTGAGTCTAAGATATTTGAGTTTTTCAGGTTGTGCTACATCTACATTTATTTTAAAAATGTTATACTTTGTCATTTTACTTGGCAGTTATTTGACTTTCCCCATGCACAGCATTTGGGAGTACTCGGCAGGGGGTGGAGTTGCGGGTGGTGAGGGGCGTAGTAAGCCATTTTTTTTTCCCCCCCAGAAAAGTCAGTTATTTCCTGATCATTTCAGTGTGATATATTTTTCCTTGTGGGTACTTAATACACCTTTTTAATTAACATGGTTAGTAGCTCTTAATTTTAAATTAGTTCATCGTGATATAGTTTATCTAAGACGTATCTTTTGTGTAGAGGCTGTATCTTGGATAATATAGCTTATGTCTTAGATATTGTAAAAACTATATAAAGCATTTTATGCATATATTTATCCTTACTACATGCTATCTGTCAGGTAAATATGTGTATCCTTATTTTACAAAGAAAATGCATGAAGCTCTAATAGATTGTGACTTGCTCAAAGAAAATTGGCAGAGCTGGCATCCAAATCCAAGTCTGACTGCTCTATAGGTAAATTACATTCATTGTCCTTTACTCAATCTCTCTGTGACTTTGTTTGATATTTATCCATAAAAATAAAATAACACTTGTTTCATTTAATACACAAGACTGTAGTGAGGCTAAAGTTTAATAAAAAGTACCTCTTTTTTCTTAACAAATGAAGGATGCTCTCAGTAACGAGGAAACTACCATCATATTACAAACTAAATCGCCAGATTTACTAGGCTGCTCAAATAAACCTCCATGATCTAGAGAGAAAAGTCTACTTCTGTGCAACAGCTTGCATCTCCCTGAAAGCTGTACAATTGTACTGAACCGTAGCGTTAACCGAGTATTCCAGTGGGAGACCACATTTGGCAAATGAAACTGCTAGTTAAAAGCCTTGCTTTGTGAGAACAAACTCTCATTACATAATAATGCCCGGAGAGCAGATCTCTGTTTCCAAAACTTACTAAATCTTGCCTTTTCTCAAATTACCATTTTTATGGATTTTACATACATGGCAGAAAGCTTCAGGTGATGGTATTCAGTCTGATCCATGTGGTCCTGAATGGTAATTGCATGTAGTTAATACATATCCATTACCAGCATATTGCTACTTCATTTCCCTGGTAAAGCTGGGAGCCAAACTCAGGCAGTGTCACATATTGGAAACTACAGAAAGAATTTCTTAGAATAGTAGAGTTTTTGAGAGAAAATGACTTGACTGAGGCAGATTCAGACTTCTAACCTGTGCTAATATATAATTTGGAGCCAAACATGAGAAAGTTCTATGCATTATTCACTGTGCTTTTCTAGTGCCGAGACTAGGTAAAGGCATGGGAAGAAAAGTAAAAGTGCAGAAGATAAGAAGTGTCTGCAAGAGAGAACCAAGCAACACTACATTTTGAATCAATGTCCATGAAGTATGATTTATGTCGATATACCTCATTCATTTAAATGGCACAATTTAATGACTTCTGAAAGATGTCTACTCATGGAGTGATCAGGATACATAATCTTTTATATTATTCTCAAAGTTTCCTCATACCCCTTTACAGTTCATCCCTCCTTCTGCTCCCAGACCCAGGAAACCACCAATTTTCCTTTTGTCACTATAGATTACTTCTAGTTGTTACAATTTTATATAGATATAGTCATACAGTGCATCCTAGCCTGTGTCTGGCCTCTTTCACTTAGCATATTAATTTTGAAATTTATTCACATTTTGTGGTATCAGCAGTAGTTCATACCTTTTTATTGTTGAGTAGAATTTAATCATATACAATTACATTTATTATTTTTTCATTCAGCTCTTCATAGATATTCATCATTTGATGAGTTGTTTCCAGTTCTTAGCCATCATGAACAAAGCTGCAAGGAACATTTGTATACATGTCTTTGTGTGAATATATGTTTTAATTTATGGGGCAAGATGTCTAGGTATAGAATGGTTAGAAGATGTTAAACTTTTAGATAAAACTGCCAAACCATGTTTAAGTTTCTGTATAATTTTTCATTCCTACCAGCAGTGAATGAGAATTTCAGCTGTTCAACATCTTCCTCAATCCTTAGTCATGACAGTACTTGTAATTTTAGCCATTCTAATGACTGTGTGGTGGTGTCACACTGTGGTTTTATTTTTTAAATGTTTTTATTAAAATGGCTATGTTTATCAACATGGCCATTCGCCATCTCAGCAACCACTTACAAAACAGAATGGAACAGAGAGGAAAACAGCTCCCTTACCAAAGTTTTTGTGCTTCCTTAGGAATTCTTCATTGTTGCCAGCTCACTGCTGTCTTCAAGAGGGTGTTTTTAATTAATTTATTCTTATTTTATCTTTTTTTTTTTTGTAGAGATGGGGTGTCCATATGTGGCCCAGGCTATTCTCAAACTCTGGGGCTCAAGCGATCCTCTCACCTTGTCCTCCCAAAATGCTGGGATTACAGGTGTGAGCCACTGCACCCAGCTCGGTTGTTTTTTTAAATTTTTAGTTGTCAGCTTTTCTAGATGTTCTCAGTAGAATATCTAGCTCAAATTACTTGGTCTACCATTATTGTAAATGAAAGCCTTTATTTTTATTTATTGTACTGATGGGGGTTCCCCTATATTGCCCAGGCTGGTCTTGAACTCCTGGTCTCAGGTGATCCTCCTGCCTTGGCCTCCCAAACTGCTAGGATTAGAGGTATGAGCCACTGAAAAACTATAAATAAACACACATATAAAAATGCAAAAATGATAATTGTACAGTTCTATAAATTTTCACAAATGAACACATAGTGTAACCACTAGCTGGGTCAAAAAATAAAAGGGAGGGTGCTAGGTTACCATCAATATAATTTGTTGATGTGGTAAGTGATATAAAGAGAAACAGAGTGAGGGTTTGTAGAGGGTGTTATCTTAATTCAGGTACTTGGGGAAAGTCTCTCAAAGGAAAAGATGTTGGAACAGAGGATACATGCGTGGAGGAATGGAGTAAGTCATTCATAAGTCTGCAATAGGAGAGCCCCAGACAGGGGAAATGGCAAGTGCAAAGGCCTAGAGGCTGGAATGTGTTCTGCATGTTCTGTGAATAGCAAAGGTACTCTGTCCTTCTGCCTGAAGGACTTCCATTAACATTGTCATTGTGTGGTTCTGCTGATGAGAATTTATTTTAGTTTCTGTATATTTGAAAATCTTTATTTTTTCTTAATATATGGAAGATATTTTAGACTTATGTGTTAACAATTTTCTTCTGTTGTATTTTAAAGATGTTGCTCCATTGTTTTTCATTTGCATTGTTTCCTATGAGCAATCTGATGTCTTATGTGCCTATGACCCCAATGGTATTTCTGAGATTTTTTTCTGGATTTTTCATAGTTTTGGGCTATACATTTAAGTCTCTAATTCACTTTGAGTTAAATTTTGTATAGTGTGTTAAGAGGAGATCCAGTTTGAATTTTCTGCATGTGGCTAGCCAGCTCTCCCAGCACCATTTATTAAATAGGGAATTATTTCCTCATTGCTTGTTTTTGTCAGGTTTGTCAAAAATCAGTTGGTTGTAGGTGGGTGATCTTGTTTGTGAGTTATCTGTTCTCTTCCATTGGTCTATGTGTCTCTTTTTGTACCAGCACCATGCTGTTTTGGCCACTGTAGCCTTGTAGCATGGTTTGAAGTTGGGTAGTGTGATGCCTCCAGCTTTCTTCTTTTTTGTCAGGATTGTCTTTGCTATTTGGACTCCTTTTTGGTTCCATATGAATTTGATACCTATTACTCTATCTTGATCAGAAGTGAAAGCCCCTCTCATAGAGGTATTCATTTGCAATTCTCTGATTACTAGTGATGTTGACCATCTCTTTACATAGTTTGGGGCCAGTTGTGTATTTTCTATGGCAAAGTATCTCTTAAAATATTTTATCTATTTTTGATAGGTGTCTTTCTCTTATTGTTATTGAGTTATAAGAATTACCCTTCTAAAGATAAATAGGTTTTAATTTTATGAAGTCAAATATATCAGGTTTTTTTTTTTTTTCCTAATGATGCTTTTTTGTGTGTGTTCCAAGAAATATTGGTCTACTCCCAAGGTTGCGAGAATGTTATCCTACATTTATTCTAGCTTTGTTTTTTTTGGCATTTGTATTTATGTATATGGTTAACTTCAATTTATTTTGGTGTATATGTAATGTCAGAAAATGATTAATGCTCATTTTTGTTATCTCACAAATATCAGATGTACCAGCACAATTTGTTGAAAAGACTTATCTTTCCCCTTTGAATTGCCTTTGCATCTTTGTCAAAAATCAATTGACCATAAGTGTGTGGATCTATTCCTGAATTCTGTGTTCAGTTCCATTTATTTATGTTTATCTGCCCATTATTACTGCAGTATCTTTATTAATGTAGCTTTAAATTAAGTCTATTGTTAAAATCAATCAAATTTAATTAAGCAAGAATTATTTCAGCAATTGCTATGTGCCTAACCAGAGTGATATGTTGTGTGAAATAAGATCATAAGATCATTTCACCCTTTTTTCCATGCCCCTCTCAACCCACAACATATCAGCATATAAAACACAAATATACATATGTTATATTAGATAAAATTTATAGAGTGAAATTTATTTGCTAATATATTCTAAGTTTATTAATTAAACATTTAATGTGCAGTTTTTTTAAACATTTGATTTGCAAAGTTTAAGTTTGAGGCCAAGATAGAATTTTTAAAATTCTAAATATTTTTAAGAACTTGAGAGCATTTAGGTCATACCTTTATGGATAAATTGGACTTATTTTGTGATACAAGACATTAAGCTATTAACCCTGTCTTCAGTAGCAAAAAGATACATTCAGAAAAAAGAATGTGATTCAGTCATTTGCAACAATGAGGATGGAACTGGAGGACATCTTATTAAATGAAATAAGCCAGGAACAGAAAGACTAATTTTACATGATCTCTGTGGGATCTAAAAATCAAAACAATTGAACTCATAGAGATGGACAGTACAAGGATGGTTACCAGAGGCTGGGAAGGATAGTATGAGGGTGAGTGGATAAATGGGTACAAAAATATAGTTAGAATGAATGAATAAGGCCTTGTTTTAGACAACAGAATGACTATAATCAATAATAATTTAATAGTACAATTTTCACCCATTTTTCCATTTAGGAAAAAAAAAAGTGTAGCTCCCTGCCAGCACTCATTTCTCAGGGCAAACAGGAAATGGCTTAAAATGACTAAAAGAATACAATCAGATTGTTTGTAAAACAAATGATAAATGCTTGAGGGAATGGATGCCCCATTTTTCATAACGTAATTATTACACATCACATACCTATATCAAACCATGTCACATATCCCATAAATACATATACCTACTGTGTACCCACAAAAATTAAAAATTATAAAGTATAATAAATTAAGACATAATATAAGATGCCAACAAATTATCTGATAGTGAGTACAATATGGCTAGAAGCTTAGAATTTCAGAGTGGTAAGGTCATTGTAGGCTAGAGTGGTTTCAAATAAAGAAAAAAATGAAGTCTTGACAGAAAAGTATAATTGAAAAGGTGAAAAAGACAGTTGAAAAGAGAAGGGTTTTGTATAAATCGTTTTAGGGTAAAATTGGGGATATGGTGGTTAGGTAGTTTGGGAATAATAATGTCAAAACACTGGTCTTATCTAAATGAATAAAATGAATGGCCTGCTTATCCTATTTTAATATATTTATAGTATATTATATAATATAGAAATAATGCTACAGGGCTGGGCACGGTGGCTCATGCCTGTAATCCCAGCACTTTGGGAGGCTGAGGCGGGCAGATCATTTGAAGTCAGGACTTCAAGACCAGCCTGGCTAACATGGTGAAACCCCTTATCTACTAAAAATCCAAAAAAGTTAGCCAGGCATGGTGGCGCAAGCCTTAATCCCAGCTACTTGGAAGGCTGAGGCAGGAGAAACACTTGAACTGGCAGAGGTTGCAGTGAGCTGAGATCACTCCACTGCACTCCAGCCTGGGTGACAGAGGAAAGAAAGAAAAAGGAAGGAAGGAAGGAAGGAAGGAAGGAAGGAAGGAAGGAAGGAAGGAAGGAAGGAAGGAAGGAAGGAAGGAGGGAGGGAGGGAGGGAGGGAGGGAGGGAGGGAGGGAGGGAGGGAGGGAGGGAGGACGGACGACGGACGGACTTGGTAGTTGTGGTTCACAGTAAATTTACAAGCCTGAGAGGGTGAGCTATTACAGGGGGACTAGGGACAAAGATGCAAAAAAACAATGTAAAATCTCAGGGAGTCATCTTGTCCAACTTCACATCCAATGCAAAAAAAAAAAAAAAAAAAAAAAATCTCCCTTACAACGGCTTGGAAAATTGATGCTCCTTATTGCTTGCTCAACTACAAAGAGGTAGATACCCTACAAGATAGAATATTCACTTCCTTGTAATGTCCTCTTATCTACATAGTGCTATTACGTAGTGCCCTGTTCTTGTAACTGCTACTTATTTGTTTTATAATTTACTACTTTTTACTACTTAGACTCTATGGGATATTTCCTTTCCCTTATAGACCCTCTGGTTTTCAAAAACAACGATCCTAACTGTATATGTCTTCTATTGGCCAGACAACTAGTCATATAACTGGTTTCCCAAACCGAGTTATTATCTCAACACTCTGCATTTTATATGTCTCTCTGAACATGTAATACAGACCTACACTCATAACTCTGGGCATAGTTAGACCACTGCAGATCATGGTTAAATAACTGCCTCCATTAATCAGGTGACTAAATGATTATTAATGTAACAGGAGTCAGCAATAATTTTTATGATAATCACATTCTGCAGTTGATCTTTATTTTGAGATAGCATAATACAGTGGAAAGGCCATAAAGTCTTGAATTACACAAACCTATTTCCTTGTTCAACTATGTGCTGGTTATGAGACAAGTATCTCAACTCTCTGAGTTCCAATTTGCTTCCTAGCAAAATAGGGCTAATACCCTCTACCTTATAGGGCTGTTATAAAGATAAATTTAGATAATATATGCACTATGACAAACATATAGTGGCTGCTGAATAAATGCTAGTGAATTTCTCTTCTGCTTTGGATATGCTTACACACAGCTACAACAAGAGCTCAAGCAGATATTGATGAATAAGTTGAATAAAACAAGGCTAAGAAAAGAGCATTGGGACATGGTGCTAGACAGTTTCCACCTGCCTGACACTGATTCATAAATTACCACCCTGGGTGTGCGCACAGATGTAGGCTCACGTCCATGCCGTGCACTATCAGCTAGCCCACATTGCTCTGGCTTGTCCACAAGGACAGTTGAAAACTTGTGAAATGTTTTTCTAAATTCCAGATGTATTGTGTTCAGGGCATTTCTTTCATCTAGCTGTCTGGGAGCTATATCAAAAAAGGAAATAAATTTAGTTTGTCATCTTTCATTTACAGAGATCATGCTGAGACCAAATGTTATGTGCTTCCTTTTCTGAGTGTTCACAGACCATCTGTTTTCTAATCTGGACTAGGCATTTTGGGGAATCTACATTAGGTGCTATAATTTGGAGCATCTTTAAATTTTACCTTTATGGAAGCTGAAGAATTTATTCTTCTGCAGCTTTCTGGTTTCTTCTGTTTTCTTTCTAGAATTCAAATATTCTTTACCACTTCTTCAGTGAGTGGGATACTAAAGATTAAAGATTATTATTCTTTAAAAAATCTTTTTCTTGTTTCCAGTGGATAGAATTATTATTCTTACAAAAGAAAATAGAAGAAAATTGAAGCTCTGTTTCTCTACTTGATGTCTATTGGCTATTAACATTACAACTCAAGCTCTGGTTCTATTCCATCTTTTTCATTTTATTCTGGGCTTTAAAAGCCTTAGATTGCTCTTAGTATGCTTTATTTCAGTCTATTCTGGGATTTAATCCTCTTTGTTTAGTTTTACAGTTCTAGGACACTATTTTGTATTTTTTTCTTGCTGTTTGATATATTTTCCTTTTGAAGTCATTGCTCACTGGAAAGTTTTTCTGTGGCCAAAATAATTTATTAGCTATAGTGCCACCTTTTTAACTATGATCACTTGTGATTTCATCACTTGGTTTTTATTTTTCCCCTAGAATGCCATACATCTTCCTTGATCCTTATTCTCTTATAAAGTCTCTGCTCAAAGGAAAATACCTTCATTTCTCTTAGAATCTTGATACGTATTTTTCTAAACTCACAAATACTGTTCGTGAATATAAGTAGCATTCCCTAACTTGATGTGTTAGTCCATTTTCATTGCTATAAAGGAATACCTGAGAATGGGTAATTTATTTTAAAAAAGAGGTTTATTTTGGCTCATGGTTCTGCAGGCCATACAGGAAGCATGGCCTGGTAAGGGCCTCAGGAAGCTTACAATCGTGGCAGAAGGCAAAGGGGGAGAAGGAAGTCACATAGCACTGGAGGGAGCCAGAGAAACAAGAAGTATCAGGCTCTTTTTAACAAAAAGATCTCTCATTAACTCAGAGTGAGAACTCTCTCATTACTGTGAGGATAGCATCAGACCATTCATAAGGGATCCAGTCCCATGATTCTAGCATATCCCACCAGGCTCCACCTCCAACATCAAGAATCATATATTGACATGAGATTTGAGGAGAACAAACATCCAAACTATATCATTTTGTCCCTGCCTCCCAAATCTCTTGTCCTTCTCAAATTGCAAAACACAATCATGCATTCCCAATAGTCCCCCAAAGTCTTAAATCACTCCAGCATCACTCAAAAGTCTAAAGTCCAAAGTCTCACCTGAGACTCAAAGTAAGTTTCTTTAACGTGTGAACCTAAAAAATAAATCAAGTTATTTACTCCCAAGATACATTGGTGATACAGTCATTGGATAGATATTCCCATTCCAAAAGGAAGAAACTGGTCAAAATAAAGGGGCAACAGAAGTCACACGAGTTCAAAATCCAGTCAGGCAGGCCTTAAATCTTAAAGTTCCAAAATAATCCTTAATCCCATGTCTTGCATCCAGGGCACACTGGAATGAAGGGTGGGCTTCCAATGCCTTGAGCAGCTACAGCCCTGTGGCTTTGCAGGGTGCATTCTACATGGCTGCTCTCACAAGTTGGAGTTCTATGCCTGAGGCTTTTCCAGGCTCAGGGTACAAGCTGCTGTTGGCGGTATCATTTTTCAGTCTGCAAGGTGGTAGCCTCATTCCCACAGCTCCACTAGGCAGTGCCCAAATGAGGACTCTGTATGAGGGCTCCAAACCCATATTTTCCATTGTCACTGTTCTAGTAGAGTCTCTCTGTGGGCACTCTGATTCTGTGGCAGGCTTCTACATGGGCATCCAGGCTTTCCAATACATTCTCTGAAATCTAAGTAGAAGCTGCCAAGCCTCCTTCACTTTTGCATTCTGTGCACCTGCACAATTGACACCATGTTGAAGCCACGAAGACTTATGGTACCAAGGCTTACGGCACCAAGTTTATGGCTTGCACACTCTACAGTGGTGGCTAGAGCTGTACTTGGGGCCCTTTGAGCCATGGCTAGACTTAGAGCAGTGGGAATGCAAAGAGAAGCCTCCCAGGGTGAGACAGGGCAGTGGTACCCTGGGCCTGGGCCATGTAACCATTATCTTCTCCTGGGAATCTGGGCCTGTGATGGGAGGAGCTGTCCCAAAAACTTTTGAAATGCCTTCGATGCATTTTTGTCATTGTCTTGGATATTAGTATCTGGCTGTCTTTTAGTCAGGTGAATCTGTCTAGCACATAGTTGCTCTGCAGCTCACTACTATTCTTCACCTAAAAATGCCTTTTCCTTCTTTGCTACATGGCTAGGCTGCAAATTATCCAAATTTTTATTATCTGCTTTCATTTGAAATATTAATATAATTTCCAAATTTAAGTCATTGCTTTGCTTTGTATCTGATCATAGATTGTTACAATGAGCCATGCCACATCTTGAACACTTTGCTGCTTAGAAACTTCAGCCTTCCACAAAGCCCTAGGACATAAAAACAATGCAGCCATGTTCTTTGCTAGGGTGTAACAAGAATGACCTTTGTTCCAGTTCACAGTAACTTTCTCATTTCCATCTGAGACCTCCTCAGCCTGGCCTTCACTGTCTATATTTCTATCAGCACTTTGATCTCAGCCACTTAACAAGTTTCTAAGAAGCTCCAAACTTCCCTTCATCTTCCTGTCTTCAGAGACCACCAAACTCTTCTGCCTGTTGCCTAGTTCCACAGCTGCTTCCACATTTTCAGATATCATTATAGCAACACTCCACTCCTCAGTATCAATTTTCTGTATTAGTTCATTTGCATTGCTATAAAGGTATATCTGAGACTGAGTAACTTATAAAAAAAAAAGAGATTTACTTTGGTTCATGATCCTACAGGCTGTACAGGAGGTGTAGTGCTAGCATCTGCTTCTGGTGAGGGCCTCAGAAAGCATACAATCATAGTGGAAGGTAAAGGGGGAGTTAAGCATGTCACATGATGAGAATAGGAGCAAATAAATAAATAAATAAATAAATAAATAAATAAATAAACAAACAAATAAATGAAGAGGAAGTTCTAGGCTCTTTTAAACAACCAGTTCTCATGTGAACTCATAGAGCTAGAACTTACTCATTACCACAAAGATGGCACCAAACCACTCATGAGGGATCTTCCTCCATGACCCTACTGTTTTCCACCAGACCTCATCTCCAACATTAGAAATCACATTTCAACATGAGATTTGGAGAAGACAAACATCCAAACTATACTACATGGATATTAGGAATTCTCAAATGACCTCATCGTCTTAAATTTTCTAGACCCAGGTTCTCCTGACTTCAGCTTTATCAGTTTTTCCTTTTGATCAAAGCATTTACATATAAATTGATTTACTCATCAACATATTGTAAGATAAGGCTAATAATAATAATATTACTTAAAATTCACAAATTATTCCCTTTGTGTCATAGGTGTTTTAAACATTTAATATGTATTTCCACATTCTTTTCCCACTCCCCACAAAACTCTATGAAATAGGTATACTAGTTATTTATGTTATAGTCAGCTGTGGCTTTGCAACTTTAAATAATATGCCTTAAGATACAATCAAGTTAATGGTGTTGCTAGTACTCAAGATGAGGTAGGCTGACTTTAGATTCTACACATTATGTCTCTGTTAAAGAAAGTCTGTCATTTTTTAGATGCTTTACTTAGAATATAATACAATTATGATTATTTGAAGACCGTCATCACTACTTTTTTGTCTCTTCTCCAGCTTGTAAGTTTGAAAAATATTATCCATGTTATTTTCCCACCATACTCTTTTGTGTGTATGTGTTTTATAACACATCATTTTCTATTTTTTCATGTGCTTGAATGCTGTACATGATATTAATACTCATTTATTAATTTAATTCTAGTGGTCTGATATAAACTGTCTTATGTATGAATAATCATATAACTGATTTCTAAACCTAGTTCTAGATATCTCTTATCTGATTTATTTCCCATTGAGTTTTTTGATGTATAATATAGCAGTAAAAACTATTCTTAAACTTTGACCTCTGTTTGTAAAAACTGTTCTCATATTTAAAAAAAATTCCCTTAGATATATACATGGCACTATGAGTAAATTCCAAACTGTTCTGGTAAATTAAATTAAATCATGTAGTGACTCACTTTTTTTTCTAGTATTGCTTATGCTTTAATGCCTATATTTTCTGATATTAATAAACCTAAAGCAAATTTATTTTGGTAACTTTTTAATTTATATTTTCAATCTTTTTATTATTTCTGCTAAAGAGTATATAAATTAATTATTCTTAACCATAGGTTGACACTTACTTTACAGTTGATTTTTTTAATCCATTTATATTTATTGTGATTATTTACACAGTTGGATATCTCCCCTTACTGTTTTTTGCTAAGATGTAATTTACATACAAAAAAATTTATTCATTTTATGTGTACAATTCAATGAGTTTCAGTCAATTTCTAAACCCATGGAAATTAATGGAAACCCATCAACTTCATTAAGATATAAATTATTAAAAGCTCTTTCTTCTTTCTAATGAATTCTCACTATTTCCAGATTTAATCATTGTTCTATTTGTATTGCCAAATATTATTTTTGCCTGTTTAGAATCACACCATATTTGCCTCTTAGTGTCTGCTATATGTGTTTAAATACATGCTTTTAATATTTGATCATGTTATTGTATGCTTTCCCTTTTGTTACTAATTAGCATTCAATTGAAGTAATTTTTTTACTAATGCAATAATTTTTTGATACATAATATTTTACATATTTACACATGTGATATTTTATTAAATACACAGAATGTGTAATGATCAAGTCACAGTATTTGGGGTATCCCTTACATTGAGTATTTATTATTTATCTGTTTTAGGAACATTTGATCTTTTCTAGATACTTTGAAAGATGCATTCTTGCTAATATAGCAACCTATTCTGCTATCAAATATTAAAACTTATACCGTCCATCTAACTGTGCATTTGTTTGCATTGATCAACCTGTCTTTATCCTGCCCTGCCACCCATACATCCTCCACAGCCACTGGTATCCATCTATCATCCTACTCTCTACTTCTATGAGATCAATATTTCTTAACTCCCACATATAAGTGATAACATGTGATATTAATCTCTCTATGCATGGCTTATTTTACTTAGCATAATCACTTCCAGTTCCATCCATGTTGCTGCAAATGATATGATTTATTTTTGTATCTGAATAGCATTCCATTTTGTGTATCTACCATATTTATTTATCCATTCATCCATTGATGGGCACATAGGTTTATTCATATTTTTATTATTGTGAATAATGCTGCAATAAATAAGCAAGTGCAAGTATTCCTATGATATACTCAGGCTTTTTTTTTTTTTTTTTTTTTTTTTTGGTAAATACTCAGTAGTAGGATATTTTCCCAGTAATAGGATTGCCTGATTGTATGACAGTTCTATTTTTATTCTTGTGAGAAATCACTATACTGTTCTCTATAGTGCCTATGCTAATTTACATTCCCACCAACAGTGTATAACAGTTTTCTTTTCTTTCTTTCCTTTTCACCATATGTTTTTTCTTTTTAATAAAATCCATTCAAACTGAGGTAAGATTATATCTTCTTGTGATTTTGATTTGCATTTTCCTGATGATTAATGATGCTGAGTATTTTTTTCATATAACTGTTGGCCATTCGTATGCCTTCTTTTAAGAAATATCTGTTAATGTTTTTTGCCCACTTTTATGGGAATATTTGTTTTTATTGCTATTGAGTGGTTTGAGTTCATTGTTTATTCTGAATATTAGTTCCTTGTTGGATGAATAGTTTGCAAATATTTTCCACCATTCTATGGGTTGTCTCTTCACTCCACTGATTGTTTTTTTTGCAGTGCAGAAGCTTTTTAGTTTAATATAGCCCCATTTCTTTATTTTCATTTGTGATTTTTACATCTTAATCATAAAATTTCCCATGAACAACATGCTGAAATGTTTTCCGTATGCTTTCTTATGGTAGTTGTATAGTTTTTGGTCTTTTGTTTAAATTCTTAATCCATCATGACATGATTTTTGCATATGGTTCGAGAGAGAGGTCCAGTTTCGTTCTCATGCATATGGATATCCAATTTTCTCAGCACCTTTTATTGAAGAGTGTGCCCTTGCCCCACTGTATGTTCTTGTTCTTGGGACCTTTGTTGAAAAACAGTTGGCTGTAAATATGTGAATTTATTCCTGGATTCTCTATTCTGTTCCATTGGTATATGTGGTTTTTCTGTTGTTTTGTTGTTTATTTGTTTGTGGTTTTTGTTTTCTTTCTTACAAACACCATGCTGTTTTGATTACTACAATTACTACTTTGTAACATATTTTGAATTCAGGTAGTGTAATGCCTCCTGGTTTTTCTTTATACCCAGGATTGCTTTGACTATTGGGGCTCTTTTTTCATTTAATACAAATTTTAGGATTTGTTTCTAATTATGTGAAAGAATGAGGTTGGCATTTTGACAGAAATTATACTGAACCTATAGATTGCTTTGGGAAGTATGACCATTTTAATAATATTAATTTTTCTAATCCATGAGCATAAGATATCTTTTCAGTTATAATCCCTTAAATTTCCTTTATCAGTCTTTTGTAGCTTTTCTTGTAAATGTGTTCTAGCTCCGTAGTTAAATTAATTATTAAGTTTTTTTTTTTCTGTAGCTAATGTAAATGGCATTTCCTTCTTGATTTCATTCTCAGCTAAATCATTATCAGTGTGTAAAAATGCTATGGATTTTTGTGCATTGATTCACTATCCTATAATTTTTCTAAATTCATTTATAAGATCTATGAGATTTTTGGGGGGAGCCTTTATGTTTTTTTAAATATAATGTCATCTAATCTGGAAAGAGAGATAATTCAACTTCTTCTTTTCCAATTTAGGTGCTTTTTATTTATTTCTCTTATCTGATGCCTCCGACTAGGACTTCCAACAGTTGATTGAACAGGAGTGGGGAAAGTAGACATCCTTGTTTTATTCCAGTTCTCAGAGAAAAGAATTTTGGCTTTTCCCCATGCAGCATAATGTTAGTTGCAGGTTTGTTATTTTGCATAGAAATGTCTAGTTGGTTGAGGCACTTTATATGCCTTTATTTTTCTCCTGAAAGCCAAACATGAGCAGAACAGTACATAACGAAGTAAATTATTTTTATGCCTGAGAATGAGCATGTCCTTCTTTCTTCTAGGCCTTAAATGCAGGCCATTAAGTTAGAAATTGTCCTGTGTTTGAGATTTATTTGTTTACTTTTTTGCTTTTTATTTTTTGTGGGTATACAGTAATCATCATATCAAGATAAATGGTGTAGTCATCACCTCAAGCATTTATCTTTGTATTGCAAACAATCCAATTATACTCTTCTAGTTATTTTTAAGTATACAATCAAATTATTGACTGTAGTCACCCTGTTGTGCTTTCAAATACTAGATATTATTTATTCTTTCTAACCAGTATTTTGTACCCATTAACCATCCCCACTTCCCCCAAAACTCCCACTACCATACTCAGCCTCTGATATTATCATTCGACTCTCTATTTCCATGAGTTCCATTGTTTTAATTTTTAGCTCCCACAAATAGGTAAAAGCATGTGAAGTTTGTCTTTCTGTTGTGGGCTTATTTTATTTAACATAATGACCTCCAGTTCCATCCATGTTGCTGCAAGTGACAATATCAAATTCTTTTTTATGACTGAATAGTACGCCATTGTGTATATGTAACACATTTTCTTTAGCCATTCATCTA
This sequence comes from Chlorocebus sabaeus, assembly GCF_047675955.1. Classification (NCBI taxonomy): domain Eukaryota; kingdom Metazoa; phylum Chordata; class Mammalia; order Primates; family Cercopithecidae; genus Chlorocebus; species Chlorocebus sabaeus. The sequence goes on along the minus strand of NC_132913.1, from coordinate 26,805,242 downwards.
CTGAGGAACACTTAGGTGTCTTCCAGATCTTGGCTATAGTGAATAGTACTGCAAAAAACATGCGAGTGCAGATATCTCTTTGATATACTGATATCCTTTATTTCGGGTATATACCTAGCAGTGGGAGAGCTGAATAATATGGTAGCTTTATTTTTTGTTTTCTGAAGAACCTCCAAATTTTTCTTCATAGTGATTGTACTAATACATATTCCCAGCAACAGTGTATGACGGTTTGCTTTTCTTCAAATCCTAGCTAGCATTTGTTATTGCCTGTCTTTTGGATATAAGCCATTTTAACTGGGATAAGATGATATCTCATTGATGATCAATGATGTTGAGTATGTTTTCATTTATCTATTTGCCATTTGTATGTCTTCTTTTGAGAAATGCCAATTCAGATTTCTTGCTCATTTTTTGGACCAGATTATTAGATGTTTTTCCTATAGCATTGTTTGATCTCCTTACACATTCTAGTTATTAATCTTTTGCCAGATGAATAGTTCGCAAAGATTTTCTCCCATTCTGTGAATTCTCTCTTCATTTTATTGATTGTTTTATTTGATCTGTAGAAGGTTTTTAACTTCATTTGATCCCATTTGTCTGTTTTTGCTTTGGTTGCCTTGCTTGTGGGGTATTACTCAAGAATTTTTTGCTAAGACCAATGTCCTACAAAGTTTCCTCAATCTTTTCTTTTAGTAGTTTCATAGTTTGATGTCTTATATAAGTATTTAATCCATTTTGATTTGATTTTTTTAATATATTGAGAGACAAGGGTCTAGTTTCATTCTTCTTTATATGGTTACCCAAATTTCTCAGCAGCATTTATTGAAGAGATCGTTCTTTCCCCAGTGTATGTTTTTGGCACCTTTGTCAAAAATAAGTTCATTGTAGATGTATGGATTTGTATTTTGATTCTCTATTCTGTTCCATTGACACGTTTCTGTTTTGATGCCAATATCATGCTGTTTTTGGTAATTGTAGCTCTGTAGTATTATTAAAATCTGATAATGTGGTTTCCCCAGTTTTATTCTTTTTGCATAGAATAGCTTTGGCTATTCTGGGTATTTTTTGGTTCCGTATAAATTTTAGAATTGTTTTCTCTATTTCTTTTAAGAATGTCATTGGTGTTGTGATAAGATTGCATCGCATTTGTAGATTGCTTGGGTAGTATGGACGTTTTAGCAATATTAATCTTTCCAATTTAGGAACAAGAAATATATTTCCATTTTCTGATGTTCTCTTCAATTTATTTCATCAGTGTTTAAAGTTTTCATTGTAGAGATCTCTCACTTCTTCAGTTAAGATAATTTCTTGGTATTTTATTTGTGGCCATTGTAAATGGGATTACTTTTTTCTCTTTCAGACTGTTCACTGCTGGCAAATAGAAATGCTACCGATTTTTGTATGTTGATTTTGTATTCTGCAACTGTGTTTCAGATTTTTAATGATACAAGCAAATGGCTAGTTTACCAGATAGTGTGGTTTTTTTTTTATTTTTATTTTTTCTAATATCTTCTTTACCCTGAGCTCTAGGGGCTGCCTATCAGAAAGCATTTCTTTCCATGTTCTTTCTCCTCTTTATTTATTTATTTTTTCTTCAGCAGTATTTGATAGTTATTTGTTAGTTAACACTTGTTAGTCTGCAAGTGGGTGGCTGATTAGGTAGACACTCTGTTCATAGGGACATGAGGCCTGCATTTCTCCAAGTCATTTTTCTGAGCCATCACATATTCCTTCATTGCTCACACAAAATCTTCTCCCAGTTTTCGCTCTTCTTAGCTGCGATGGGTTTTCATGAGTGACTTGGAATGATTTTATTTGTTGTCTGTCCCCACAGATGAAAGCTTTTGCTCCATAAGAGGGGTGGGGAGGAAGAATGTGAAGGCAGTTTGTGCCCCTCCTGCAATGGCTGCTCTTCTCCTCTCCCAGGTATATTCCAGAAGTGATACTTTATTGCAGTCTTATCCAATCTTTTCAGTGAGTACACAGTGGCATTTTTAGAGAAAGACCACGAAAAGCGCTCAGCCTCCCCAGGTTCTGTGATTCCCAAAGACTCACACTCTTTCCACTGCAAGATCGTAAACGTTTACCAATTCTTTAACCTCTCTAGATGAACTCTTGTTACCAGCATCTCGTTGTGTCTACCCCCAAATAACTCAGTGTGCATGTCTTATTTTCCTAGATTTTGTCATCTGCCTCTCTTTAGATTTCAGACCAGTTTGTTCCCTGGTAATCTCACCTCAGATTAAAGGAAATTCATGACTTTGCATTTTTTCAGTTTTTTTGTTTTGTTTTGTTTTATGACTGGAAGTAATGTTTTTTCTAGCTTTCTAAATCTCTGAGAGGAAATCAGATGTCTTCCCAAATCCTATGCTTTTTTTTTTTTTTTTTTTATTCCAACAAGCTGTTTTAAAGAGTCCTTAAATGATCTTCTTCATAAAATCATTATTTTTACCTAAGACTATTTTATGTTTCTCAATTGGATATAGGTAAAGTTGGGGACAGACGAACAATATATATTTAAAGAGTGCATATTTTGTTGAGTTCATATGTAAAAATGGGAAAGAGGACAGAGATAGCAATTACCTTGATTAACTAACAATTAATTTAATTTTCATTCACATACCTGTGTTAAATAATGCAATGAAAAAGCATTTCAGTAAAAGACAATGTACCTGGTCCCTTTTCCTGATTTTGCTGATGCTTACATTTGTTAGTGTATCCATGTTTCTTTAGTTTTTGAGTTTCTGCTTTATCTCCTGTCAAAAGCTTTCTGATTTTTATTAGGTACAATTTTTTTTTTTTTTTTTTTTTTTTTTTTTTTTTTTTTTTGTAATTGGAAGCCTGGCTTTAGTAATTACATGATTGTAAGTCATGTATTTTAAAACATTTTGGTGATAACTTTGTAATAAACATTTGTTTATCTTTCTAATCATTTAATACATTCATTTAATAAATAAATATATATTAGTTATTTATTAAGCTTCTTTTTTTGGTAGGTATCATTACAGGCACAGGGTGACTAATGCAGGGGTGATAAGACAGACAAGGTACTGGTCTGGTAGAGTTTCTGTTTTAATTATACGGAATAAAGAAATCAGACATAAGATTTTTCTCAATACGGATTTAATGCAACTAATAAAATTAGCTAATAACATCTAGAATTATTATTTCAGTTGCTATTATTTAGTCAAAGAGAAACTCAGATAGGTTGATATTTAAGATCTAAAACATTTCAGAGGATCTAACTGTATGAATATCTAAGGAAAAAAGAACAGTAAATACAGATAGATGATAGATAGGTAGATAGATATGTGTAGGGGGTGTTTATATATAAGTTACATAAATGTGTGTATGTAGATAGATAATGTTATATACCGTAACTAATCAGCAAACAGTTTGAGATAGGTGAATCATTTCTCTATTTTCACTCTAAGTCATTTAAATCTATCCCAAATGACCATTCATTCTGATTCTGGAATATATTAAAAGGTAGTATGATATACAGGATGCACTTAAAAATCATTTTAATGTAATTCTCATAAAATAAAGCAAATTTGATTCAGCTTCTTTGTGCAATTAGGAAACACCTAAAATGTTCCAACCCATCAAGGCACTTGATCACTCTTTATTGCAAATGGAGAAAGAGATGTAACGTCATGGTCCATTGCTAATGGGTTCTCCCACTGTTCTGGTTAATAGCATGTTTCTTCTACATCTAATTTAAGGTTTCTGAATTACATAGATTAAAAGGTTACTAAGAACTCAATGATGTATTAGAGTGTGTGTGCGTGTGTGTGTGTGTGTGTGTGTGTAACCAATTATGTCCCTTTTAAACTTAGTTTTATCATAGTATGATTTTGTATTTAAAAACTTTTTGGCTTGGCTGGGGGAGGCCAATTCTTCAATCACATTGCACTTGGAGCAACAAGATCATTTTATTAAATATCAAAAATCCATGAGTGCTTTTGATTTTCTTAGTTGGCTGTTGAGAGCAGTGTAGTGTACATAAGACAAACCTACAAACAGACAAATAAGCATTATTTGTGAAGACTGAACGTTTGAATTCTAGTCTCATATATATTTTTAATGAACTACATGCCTCTGGTCAAGTTATTTAATATTTCCTATTTAATTTCTAATTTATTTTAATATTAAAAGTACCAAAATTCATTACCTCCATTAGTCAGTACCACTAGGAACCTGATATAATTTAAAAGACTATAAAGCTGTATGGCCTTTTATCAGTCAAAAGCTAAGGACATTTTTTTGCCACATGAAATGCTATCTAGCTTGGGAGATGGGTGATGCTCTTATCTATACCTGACTCAAAGTGAGAGGCCTTCACAAATGTTTTTATGAAATTTGAACTTTCAATAAAATCCCATTACTTTTCCATCCTACCATAATAATTAGAATGTCCCACATAAGTGGATGGTAAAAGATGAGTAGGCAATTTGCTTCTACAAACTTTATACTTTTCCTGGGAGCTTTGATATTCCACAGAGGCATGGTCCTTGGCACCCCAGGCCATAAACATCCATTTTTTTATCTTTCTCAATCTCTGGTCAATTAGCTCTAAGTGAAAGTAACAGAGGAAAGCCATTATGCAGATGTATCCATTAAGAGTCATCTTTCCTTAAAGGTCATGGAGAAGGAGGTGCAAATTGCTTTATCTGACAGTTTTGCTTATAATTAACGTCAGGACTCTGATTTTTACTATTATAGTTCACCATCTCAAGGTCAGAGATTCTGTGCTAGTACAATCCTGTCCTTACCACAATATTTACAGACAACTATTCTATGCAAGTCCCTAAGCTTATAGAAGTCATACTTTCCATATTCAAATCATTGAGTTATTTTTGGATCCAGAGATGTCATTCATTCAAATAATTCTGAAAGGCCGCCGGGTATGCAGTAGTCTGAGAAAGTCAGATTTTTTTTTTTTTTTTTTTTTTTTTTGGTAAACTTCAGTCAGTTGTTTCGGTACCTGAAATTTTAGGCATTTTTGACTTAAAGTATTTCAAGGGGTTTTTTAACTTGGGAATTTAGGAAAATAACAAAAGGGATTATTTGAGAAGACAAAACAATTTTAAGAAAAGTGGCATATAGGCTTCCCTAATGGATAACTTGTTATAAAAAATATTAATTATGGCATAAATCTGACAAGCTTGATTTGTTTAGTTAATGGTTCTACTTTTTAAAACATTTTCTATTCCTCAGCCATGGGTACTTAAAGTTAGGTACTTAGTTATCTAGATCATGGATAGCTACTTAAACTGTTACTCACTTTACCCTTTGAGTTTATTGTATTCTCAGCTTCTTTTGAAGGCTGTTCCTTGTCTAATACCTTCTAGTGCTAGTATTTTACCAACTTTTTCTACGTTTTTAGCATTTTCTTTGAGAGACGTCATTCATTTCCATGTTTTGACTGCCACATTTGTGGCAGTCATATATATATAATATATATATAAGACCCCATATATACTAATAAATCTCAAGTATATATCTTCAGATCAGACTTCTCTTTTGAGCTCCAAATATTTAGTGCCTTCTCCATATCCTTACATGGCTATTTCTTGGACATCTATAACAAGACTAGATACAAAACTATACTCATGATATTTTCTCAAACTTCCTCTTTTCCTATATTTCTATCTTGGTCAGTTTCTCATTCTTCCTCTAGCTATCCCCAGCTATTACGGGTAACATCCACTCATTGACCTAGACCTAAAATAGATTTATTTAGGCACATCTCTAATTTAACCTTTATCTTTTTGGGGGGATTCTTATCTATGCTAGTTCAGAATATTGCAGTAATCACCTAATTGGTCTTCTTCTTATTAATGCACAAGATACTGCAATGCTGCTACGTTGATCATTCTAAATTGGAAAACTTATTATGTTACTTGCCTACTATACATTTTTCAGTATTTTCTCATTTCCTCTGAGAAAATTCCAAATTTACTTCAGTAATACCGCCACTCATTAATTTATTTTTAATAAAGTTACCATTTACAAAGTGTAGGTAACTTCCTAGACCCTGGGGCCATAGCTGTGAAGGAAGCATGAGTTTGACCCCTACTCATGTCTCTACACTTTCTGTTCCTGCAGTCCTCTTCCCTGACCATCACACAGTGAACTTCAGTCATACTGAAATCTCTGCTATCTCAGAAAAGCTACATGATCTGCGAAACTCCTGTGGACAACTGCTTCCTTCTGCTTCATTTTTCTCATTCTCACGCCCATACACCTGTTCAACTTCTAATTATCTTTTAAAATTCTACTTAGCTAATGTCTTCTCCAGAAAGTGAAAGAAAGCTAATCAGTTGCAAAAGAAATAGGAGAAGAACCTTGGCTCCTCCAGGGTAGTAGAATGCAGAACGCTGTTCTCCAGACTAGTCGTATTATATGTATTATATCCCATCCTCTTGTGACACCTTGTCTTGGGACAAAACACTATTTCAAAAACATTGGCAGAAGCCCGGGCAACATAGTGAGACCCAGAATAAAGTTTATTTGTCATGAAAACATGCAGTTATGGCGTGAAATCAGAATCATGGCATGGCTTATTTCCCAGAAAGTTGGTCCTCTTAATACCAATAAAAGCTTAAGTGTGTATCAAAGCTGAGTACACAGTGTGCACAGAGTACACTGCAGAACAACTTCAAGCCCCTCACACGTTTTGGTCAACAATTGAGTTCATGCACATTAACAAACATGTAACAAAGGCTTATAGAAAAATGGTTTAGTTCTGAGGATGCACTCTTGGTATTAAATTATATAACACTATTATTATTATGTGTCTGCACATTTCTACCATAACATCATTTTGTGCCTTCAGATGATTAATCCTAACTAGGCTTCTGCACTTCTGGATGACCTTGAAAACCCTCTTTGCTCCATCTTCAATCCACAAATCTGTAATTTAATTGATCTTATTTGTTTACAAATAAATGTGTCTTTTACTCTTAAACACTTGGCTCCCTTCAAGCAGGAACAATATCTTATTAGTTTATATAATCATGACACTTGGCACAGAGTCTAGGAAATGTATATAGTTTGATAGTATGTGTTGAATAAATTATTGATCTCATTGGTGAATATTTGTTGAGCACTTTCTATATGCTGGCCTCTGTATTACATGATGGGGATATACTGGTGAACAAAAAGATTCTGCCCTCATAGAATCTCCCACTATAATGTTCACAGTATATACAGCAAGGTTGGAAAATTGCACAGCAGAAGCTTTGTTATGGCTATTATTTCACTGCCTTGTGACCTGTCCTATGGATATCCATAGAAACATTTGCTTTTATTACTACAATCTGGGCTTTTTTTCTTTGTTCTTTACATTCTGCTCCATTTGTGATCTGCCTTTAGGTGTTTTCTTAATAATGAAATCTCTTAGACCTTAAGTAAGTAAGGCCACTGATTACTGCTTTGTACATTGTGCACTTTTTCACATTCACAAATACTACATGACATGATTGGCATCCCCTGAAGTTGTGCAAGTCAACATGCCAGCTCACAAACTTAGCTGACTACAGAATCACTGCATGAGCTTAAAATACAGATTTTGAGGCTCCATCTCTCAAGAATATGGTTTTGTAAATCTGGAATAAAGCCAGATATGTGATTTGTTTTAAAGCCATCCCCTTTCCCCCGCATTCCCCCTGTTTCCGGTTCCCTTAACCCTCCTTTTTACCTTGTGATTCTGATGATCTACCATGTCTGAAAAACACTTCTCTGAGTCATGGATGATTGGTTCTATGGAGACTCCTTTGAAAATCACTGCAATTCCGGTTATAGTGTGCAATTCACATGTTGAGACTTCCTGCCTAAGCTACTTCTAATATGAATTTAAATTAGCTTTAAACTCCATACATTCACCCAGAATAAGAATACAGAATTGTCTTTAAATAATTTTGCATCCCAATTTCCATATTTAGTCACCAGACAATTGGATCTGGCCACCATCATGAATTTCATAGCTTTCTGTTCATCTCATTTTTCATTATTTCTGTCCTAGTTAATTCTGAATCATGTATCCCTAGAACTATTCCAATTATTTCCTAACAATTATCTCTGCTGTAGTCACTTGGCCCTCTAATCCATTTTTTCCCTTTTTTTTTTTCCACTCCCCGAGATGGAGTCTTGCTCTGTCACCCAGGCTGGAGTGCCACGGCACGATCTGGGCTCACTGCAACCTCCGCCCTTTGGGTTTAAGCAATTTTCCTTCCTCAGCCTCCAGAGTACTGGGATTACAAGCATGCATGGCCACACCCAGCTAATTTTTGTATTTTTAGTAGAGACAGGGTTTCTCCATGTTAGCCAGGCTGCTCTTGAATTCCTGACCTTGTGATCTGCCCAACTCAGCCTCCCAAAGTGCTGGAATAACAGGCATGAGCCACCGTGCCTGGCCTCATTTTTTCCCTTCTTCATGAGTGATTTATCTGGAAAACAAACCTGATCACATTCTCAAACTTAAAAATGTTAATTGGCTCCCCATTAAGTCTAAACTCCCTGACATGAAGTTTAAAGTTATCCTCCATTTAAATATATTTTTCTATCATGTTTCCTAATATTATGTTTACCATTTACTTTGTCCACTGAAAGCTACTAGCCATTCCCTAAACACATTACACATTCTCCTCATTCTTTGTTTATGTTATTTCCTCTGCCTGAATGCCACCTTCTGTCTTTTTGTTTTGTTTTGTTTTTCCTATCCATCAATGGATAATTAAAATGTTACCTTTACTTCTCTGCTCAAATGTGCTTTCTTTCTCAAGGTTTTTGTTAGTTTTGTCTTGTGTGTATATTTTGGGGGTACAATTTTATGGCATGGGTGAATATATCAACAAGATGACAGAATAGGAGGTCACCCACTTTTATTCCCTAACAATAACCAGAATTTTGTATTCATCCACAGACAAAAGTCTCATTGTGGAAGCCCTGGGATTCAGGCAGGAGGTTTCAAAACCCTAATGGAGCCCAAGGCCTAGGAGGAATATTTGCAGAATGTAAACCCATACCCAGGTGGCAGGAGTACCAGTAGTGATCCCAAGTTCAAACCCAGAAATTGCTCTGTTCCTCAATGGCTTGGCTACAACCTCTTTTGGCCATAAGCCTGCAACTAAAACCATCTGCCAAGGAGAATCACCCACACCAGTTCCTTGACAGAAAGGCTCATTTGCCCATTGATATTGGTCTCAGCAGTGAAAGTAGAAGCCTGTAATTTGGCTCTACCCCACTTCAGTTGTTGTTCCAACATAGTACTATTCACACAGTGACCCAGAGGTAGACTCACTCATGTGAGCTACAGGGACCAGCTTGCCAGCCTCTGTCCCATAGCATATTCTGAAGAGGTCCTGTGTTTGTTACAGATTCTCTCTGCTTCAGCCTGGGAGCATTCAAACCAAACATGAAACTACTGGGAGACTTGCTTATCTGTGCCACCATGAAAGCTTGCCAGCCTTCATCCCCTAGAACATTCTGAGGGAATTTATTCTTATGAGAGTATAAGACAACAAGCAGGCACTAGTTTTGTCATATCAAGGAATTTAGTCAGCACTCCTTACAGATTCAAAGCCCATCACCAGACCACATTCATGGAGGTTGGCGGATCTCAACACTACATTTCTACTGAGCATAACAGTCAGTCCACCTATCCTGATCTACTTAACTTTGAGGTCTCTCCTACAACTCTTTCCAACTGCTGAACTCAAATAAGGGTGCTTTCTGGCCAGAGAATATATCTTGTGTCCCAGCTGCATCAAAAGTGATTGCAATGCCCATCCAGAAGTACAGCCTGATTGGAGAGCTTAGCCAGTGGTCTCCCTGTATGGCAGAACCTAACTAGCTATCTCACATAAATTCAGACCAAAGACAGCAGCCCACACATCTAAAGAACCTAAAAGCAAGCTTTGTCTCCCTAGGGTCAATACCAGTCAGCCCAATCAGAATCATAAGATATAATAAATAGTAAAGCTCTATCCCTCTCAAAGAACTTCTGTAAAAATTGAACATGGTCTCTGTCTCCACAAATGTACAAACATCAACACAAAGACATAGCAAATACAAAGATTCAAAAAATTATGTCACCTACAAAAGAAACAAATAAATCTCCAATAATGGCCATTAAAGAAAGGAAAACTATAAAATTCAGAAAAAAGGAATTCAGAATAATCCTCTGTAAATAGTTCAATGAACTCCAAGAATATATGTATGAAATATTAAATGAAACCTGAAAAACAATACATTAAAAAGTCAAGTAGTTTTACAAAAGATAGAAGTCTTAATAATGAAAAATATCATGACTTAACTGAAGCATGCAAATAAAAAGTGTGAACACCTAGCATCATCAAGCTGAGGAAAGAATCAGTGAACTTGCAAAAAAAAAAAAAAAAAAAAAGAATGAAAAAGAATATAGAAAGCCTATGTGCCTATGCTACAGGATATGTGGCACATCATGAAGAGATCTAAGCTCTATATAAAATAAGAATTTAAAAAGTAGAAGAAAGAGAAAATGGGCCAGAAAACATATTTAAAGTAATAATGGATTAAAGAAATAAAGAATAATGAAAAAGTTTCCTAATCTGAAGAAAGAAGCCATCATCCAGATACAGGGAGCTCATTAATCTTCAGTAAAATTTAATCCAAAGGCCGGACACGGTGGCTCAAGCCTGTAATCCCAGGACTTTGGGAGGCCGAGGCAGGAGGATCATTTAAGGTCAGGAGTTCGAGACCAGCCTGGCCAAACCTCGTCTCTACTAAAAATACAAAAATTAGCCGGGTGAGGTGGCAGGCACCTGTAATCCCAGCTACTCAGGAGGAAAGAGGCTAAGCCAGGAGAATCGCTTGAACCCAGGAGGCGGAGGTTGCGGTGAGCCAAGATCATGCCATTGCACTCCAGTCTGGGGGACCAGAGTGTGACTCCGTCTCAAAAAAATTAATCCAAAAAGGAGCTTATCACAACACATAATAATCAAATTATTAAAAATCAAACACAAAGAAAAATCCCAAGATCAGCAAGATATAAAAGTACATCACAAATAGAGGAGTTCCAGTATGACTATCAGTGGACTTAGCAGCAGAAACCCTGCTCTGCAGGAGAGAGTGAGTGGTATATATTCAAAGTAATGAAGGCAAAAACCTGACAACCAAAAATATTTGACTCAAAAAAGCTTTGTTTCAGGAATAAAGGAGAAGTAAAATTTAAAAAATAAACTTTCACAGATAAACAAAAGTTGAGGAAGTTCATCACCACTAGGCCTGTCTTAAGATAAATTGCTTAATAGAGTTCTTTAAGATAAAATAAAAGACTGCCAATTAATAAAATTAAATGTATATAAGCACACAACTTAATGATGTAAGTAATAATGAGCAATATTCAGAGCACTAGGACTGTAATGGTGATGCAAAAAGCAACTTTATCCCTACTATAAAGGATAAAAGACAAAATTGTTAAAAATATGAGCTAAAATAAACTGTGTAGGGATACATACAATATTACAAAATGATGTACATTTAAACATCAAAAACATAAAATGTGGGTGAGGACAAAAAGTGCAGAATTTCTGTATGCAGTCAATGTTAAGTTGTTATCAGTTTGAAATAGATGCCTATAAGTGTAGTGTGTTCTTGTAAACCTCATGGCAACCAAAAAAAAAAAAAAAAAAAAAACCTTAGGAGATGCGCAAAACAAAAATAAAAAAGATTTAAAACATAATGCTACAGAAAACCAGCAAACCACAAAGGCAGTAAAATAGCTAAAAAGAAGTAATGAAACTGTATATATGTGTGTGTGTGTGTCTATATATATATATGTGTGTGTGTGTGTCTATATATATATATATATATAGACACACACACACACATACACACAATGAACAAAATGGCAGTAGCAAGTACTTTCCTATTAATAATTGCCTTAAATGCAAATTGGTTAAATTCTCTTATAAAAAGACATACAGTGTGAATGTATTTAAAACAAGACCTAACTAACTACACGCTGCCTACAAGAGATGAAACTCAGTTTTAAGAACACAAGTAGACTAAAAGCGAAGGCATTGAAAAAAAAAATATTCCTTTCAAATAAAAACCAAAAAATAGCAGGTGTAGTAATATTATATCAGAGGAAATAGCCTTTAAACAAAAAACTATAAAAGGGATAAAGAAGAACATTATACAAAAATAAAGGAGTGGCCAGGTTCAGTGACTCATGCTTGTAATCCCAGCACTTTGAGAGGCTGAGGCGGGCAAAGCACAAGGTCAGGAGATGAAGACCATCCGGGCTAATAGGGTGAAACTCCATCTCTACTAAAAATACCAAAAAAAATTTAGCCGGGTGTGGTGGTGGGCACCTGTAGTCTCAGCTACTCGAGAGGCTAAGGCAGGAGAATGGCCTGAACCCGAGAGGTGGAGCCAGCAGTGATCTAAGATCAAGATACTGCACTCCAGCTTGGGCGACAGAGCGAGACTCCATCTCAAAACAATAATAAGTAAATAAAAATAAATAAATAAAGGAGTTAATTCATCAAGAGGATAAAACAATATGCAGCCAAGGGCAAAACACCTAAATAAATTAAATAAATATTGAAGGATCTGAAAAGAGAGATAGATTGTGATTAAATAATAGTAGGGGACTTCAATATTCTACTTTCAGTAATGGACAGATCATCCACACATTATATTAATAAGGGAACATTGAATTTGAACAACATTTTAGACCAAATGGACCTAACAGACATATACAATATATTTTATTGAACAGCAATAGAATGTGCATTTTTTTTTCTCAAGAACACACAGAACATTTTCCAGGATACATTATATGGTAAACTACAAGACAACAATTAGCAAATTTAAAAAAGATTGGAATAATATCAATTACCTTTTCTGGACACAATGGTATGAAACAATAAAGCAGTAACAGGAGACAATTTGGGGATATTTATGAATACCTGAAAATTAAATAGCATATTCCTGAGCAACCAATGAGTCAATGAAGAAACTAAAAGAAAAATTAAAACATACTGAGACAAACAAAAAAGAAATATATTATAACAAAACTTGTGGAATGCCTGTATCAGAAAAAGAAAGAAACATTACAAATACACAGCATAATGTTATCCCTCAAAGAATTAGAAAAAGAAGAACAAGCTAATCTCAATTGTAGAAGAAGGAAAGAAATAATAAAGGGCAGAGCAGAGATAAATAAAATAGAGTCTAGAAAAATAAGACAAAAGATCAATGAAACTAAGAGTCGATTCATTGAAAAGATAAAATTGACAAAACTACAGCTAACAAAAGTAGCAAATAAATAAATCAGAAACAAAAGAGAAAAGATTACAACTGACACCACGGAAATGAAAAGGATTATAAGAAACTGATATGAACAATTCTAGGCAAAAAAACAAAAGCAAAACTCAGGTGTAATGAATAAATTCCTTGACACAAGCAACCTACAAAAACTGAATCCTGAAGGAACAGAAAATCTTACCATAGAAATAATCAGAGGGGAGATTGAATCGGTAATAAAATATTTTCAAACAAAGAAAAGACCAGGACCTGATGACTTTACTGCTGCTAAATTCTACCAAACTTTTAAAATGAGTTAATATCAATTCTTCACTAACTAGTCCAGAAAATGGAAGAAGAAGGAATACTTCCCTCTTCCCCCCTTACTCTGATATCAATGCGAGACCAGGACATCACAAGAAAAGAAAATTGCAGGCCAATATTTTTGATAAGCATAGATGCAAAAACCACACACACACACACACACACACACACACACACACACACACACACACACAAAAAGCAAGTCAAATTTAACAACAAATTAAAAGGATCACTCATCAAAATCAAGTGATATTTTGTCCTTGGGATGCAAAAAGTATTCAACATACTCAAATCAACAAGTGTGAAAAACCACATTTACAGAATGATGAACAAAAGTCATATGATCATCTCAATAGTTGCAGAAAAATATTTGACAAAATTCAACAGTATTTCATAATAATGAAAAACCCTTGCAATAAATTTAGGTATAGAAGAAATGTACCTGAACACAATAAAGGTATATATGACAAACCCACAGCTTACATCATGCTTAACACGAAAATTTTAATATGTCTTCTCCAAGATCTGAAAGAAGACAAGGATGTCCCATCTTGCCATATCTATTTCAGATAGCACTGCACATTCTAGCCAGAACTTAAAATCCTCGGTTCTAATTGGAATCAGAAATAACATTCTAATTTTTTTTTTTTCCTTTTTTTTGAGATGGAGCCTTGGTTGTTGCCCAGGCTGGAGTGTAGTGGCATTATCTCGGCTCACTACAACCCTTGCCTCTTGGGTTCAAGCAATTCTCATGCCTCAGCCTCCTAAGTAGCTGGGACTACAGGGACTTGCCACCACGCCCAGCTAATTTTTGTATTTTCAGTAAAGACAGGGTTTCACCATGTTGGCCAGGCTGATCTTGAACCCCTGAACTCAAATGATCCACCCACCTCAGACTCTCAAAGTGCTGGGATTACAGGCATGAGCCATTGCGCCCGGCCAACATAATTTTATATATTGAAAGCCCTAAACATTTCACCAAAACTATTAGAACTTATTAAAAATTTCAGTAAAGTTTCAGGATACAAAATCAACATGCCAAAATTAGTAGTGCTTCTCTACACTAACAACAAACTTATCAAAAATAAATAAACATAATCCCATTTAAAATGGCTACAAAAAATGAAATAAAATACTTAATAATAAATTTAACCAAGAATGTGAAAAACCTGTATGCTGAAAACTATAAAACATTAGCAAAAAAAAAAAAAAAAAAAAATTGAAGAAGAACCAAATAAATGGAAAGATATTTTTTATTTATAGATTGGAAGAATTAATATTGTAAAAATGTTCATGTTACACAAAGCTATCTACACATTTATTGAGATCTTTATCAAGATTCCAATGTCATTTTTCAAATGTACAGAAAATAACTATCTTAAAGTGTATGTGAACCATAGTAAAAAGCAAATAGCCAAGGCAATATAAGAAAAGAGAACAAAGCCGGATGTATCTCATTCCATGATTCCAAGCTATACTTTAAAGCAATAATATTTAAAATAGCACAGTACTAGCATAACAATAGACACATCAACCAATGGAGCAGAAGAGAGAGCCCAGAAAAGAACCCATGCCTCTGTAGTCAATTGATTTTCAACAAAATTGCCAATAACATACAATGGAAAAAGTACAATCGCCTCAGTAAGTGGTGCTAGGAAAACTGGATATCCATATGTAAAAGAATAAAATTGTACCTTCATCTTACATCATATACAAAAGTCTACTCAAAATAGATAAAAAAAAATTAAACAAACTGAAACTATAAAACTACTAGAGGAAAATAAAAGAAAAAATTACATGACATTGGTCTGGGTGATAATTTTTAAAATTGGAGCCCAAAAGTACAAGGTAACAAAAGGATAGGTAGACAAATGAAATCACATCAAAATTAAAACCTTCTGCACATCAAAGAAAACAACTAACAAAGCAAAGAGACAACCTACAGATTGAGACAAAATATTTGCAAGTCATACATCTGATAAAAATATGTTAGAAACTCCAACAACTCTATAGAAAGAAAACACATAATCCAATTAAGAAATGGTCAAGGTAATTGAATGGATATTTCTAATAAGAAAACAACTAAATGGCTAACAGATACATGAAAAAATGATCCACATCACCAATCATCAGGGTAATGCAAACTAAAACTGCAATGAGATATTACGTTGTGCCTGTTAGAATGGTAATTATAAAAAATGATAGCAAATAACAAGTCCTGTCGAGGCTGTGGGGAAAAGGAAATTCTTATATACTATTGGTGGGAATGTAACTTCATACAACCATTATAGAAAATACTATGGTGGTACCTCAGAAAACTAGCAATAGAATACCATATAATCTAGAAACCCCATTTCTAAGTATTTACCTGAGATTGAGAATCAATATGTCAAATAGATGTCTGCAGTTCTGTTTCATTGCAGCACTATTCACAGGTTGATTCAAGCTATGAAATCAACCTAAGTGTCCATCAAAGGATGAACAGATAAAGAAAATGTGGCATATATACATTATGTAATATTGTACAGCTTTAAAAAAGAACAGATTTGGTCATTTGAAACAACATAAATGGAATTGGGAACTTAATGCTAAGTGAAATAAGACAAACACAGAAAGACAAATATGACGGTTTCACTTATACAAGAAATCTAAAGAAATTAAATTCATAAAAGCAGGGAGTTAGGATGGTGGTGACTAGAAGCTACGAAATGGGGAAAATGGAACAATAATAGTCAAAGAGTACAAGGAAAAATAAGTTTGATTTTCTTTAGATTAATTACACAGCATAGTGAATATGCTAATAAGGAAGTTCTGTACATTTTAATATTAAAAAGTAAACTTTTAATGTTCTTATCAGAAAATATATTAGACATTTGAGGTCAAGGAAATGTTAATTATCTTAATTTAATGTTTCCACATTGTGTTGAAAAATTATAATACCATTTTGCATTCCATAAATACATGAAATGACAATTATCAATATAAAATACAAATTTGAATAAATAATTTGTACAAAGATATAATTTTTGTACTTATCTATTTTTAACAGTTTTTACAAACACAAACACATAGACAGATACATAATGTGGTGGATAGCGTTATGCTAACTTGATTAACCTGGAAACTATGTGATTCCAGTTTAGCATTTGACAAAATAATCATTGGTGGTCCTCTGGTGGAAGTATCATGAAAAATTGGAGAGTAGAAGTGAAGTAGCCATCATCTCTGTCCGAATTTTTTTTAAGGTTTATGATTGATGGGTGGGCACAGGTTACTTGGTCATTTCCAGCTTGGCCCCAATTCCCTCCGGCTTTCTGTTTAGCTCCTATTCCTACTTGCTACGTATAATTCACTCCTGCTAAGAGTGATTGTAACTCTAACACCAGACACTTGTTCGTGAGCTCACTGAGGCTAGCAGTCCCACATCAATAGCTCATCGCACTTCACTTCTTAGTTTGCTACTCTGCTTGCTGACGTCTTCTCTAAACATACAGTGTTTCATTATGTACTTTTAATTTCAAAACTCCTCCTTTCCTGTTCCAGCACATGCATAGTGAATCTCTTTTTTTCATAAATGGCCTTGCATAATACATATAAGGAAAGACAAAAGAAGAGAGAAAGAGAGAAAGGGGAGGAAGAAAAGAATAAGAAGGAGGAGGAGGAAGAGAAAGAGGAGGAAGAGAAGGAGGAGGTCAAGGAAGGAGGAGGAAGAAGAAAGAGGAAGAGGAGATCAAAATATTAAAGGTACATTTCTCAAGAAAAGTTGATAGAAACATCAGTTCAAGGTGGTTATGTGACCTAAGTTTAGGTAATATTGTGATACATGAGACTTCTCTTTCCTGTTATGCTGCCTCAGAGTCTTACTGTTTATTTTTTATTTCATCCATCAGAGGACCACAAATGGACTTCACCAAATTGAAAGCTTAGTGTGCATTATAGCTATTTTCAGTTCCTCCAGTAACAGCATGAATAGGCAGAAAAGATTACTTTGAGTTGAAGTGATTGATTGTGATAATCAAAGAAACAAGGTTGTTTCTGTACAATAAGAGCTGAGAGGAGAAGTATGATATGAGTTGAAGGTGATCATCAGAGTTCCCTCTTGTGCCCCTCTAATACTATGTGGTCAAGGCCTTTTAGTGTGTGCAACTAGGTTTTATTTACTCACTAGGAAAAGGACCTCAACCAAATGAAGTGTTAGCTGAAGGGAGGGAAAGAGGTATGTCAGCCTGAATAACAGGCAGAGAGAGGCCCTTTAAAAGGAATTATATATATTCAGGAATACAGCATTGCAATGAAAATCAATGTGCCATAGTAAACAATATGTGTATTCTGGAAGATAAAGAAAAGCAGGTTCAAAAAAATGAGGAAGATTATATAATTGTTTAGAGATAATTATCTTTGGCTATAAGAATCAATAACAAGGGTGGTGCCAGTCTGAGGTCCGACAAGATATTGTTGGGCCAATGTCCTTGCAGAGTATTTTTTTGTTTAAGTTTGCAAAGGGCTTTATGCAAGGCTGTGGGTTTTTTTATTCTTTTGTGATCATTTTTGTTATCAGGTACTTTTGCATGAGAAGTCGCCCTTCATGGCTTTCCTTGGTTCTATTATTCAGGGTTTTTTCTTTTTAAAAAATGACTCCATTTTGATTCTGACAACTTGCACATTTTTCCTTTTTATTACAATCTTTCTCTGAAAGCATTGCTGACCGATCCTCCTGTAGTTAGGTTTTGATGATCTCTTGGTGCTATTATGGACCTTTCCTGGCTTGTTGGTTTTGTCTCAAGTTGGAGAGTGATTGGAGACTAGGCCAAAATGTCAACAGAATTTTAACAATGTTTGAGCAACAAGGGAGAGTTGGAGGGAGTGGCTTTCAAGCCAAGTTTAATTGGAGACCATTATTAAGTTTAATTTTGTCTCTTCCATAGGCCTTGGCTATCATCTCAAAGTGCTGGGCCAGCACTATTCTGTTAAGAGTTGTATTTCTGCAGAAATTCAACAAGTAACAGGTAAAAAGTTTAAAATTTAAAGTAACATAAAAGTAATATAAGAGCTTATAATATAATACTGTAGTATTGTATAATCATTTGGAGTCATGAATCTAGCCTTAAAGGCAGCCAACTGAATAAATTAAATGCAAATTAGGTGACACCTGTTGTAACCATGTGACTTGTTTTCTTATTTTATATAAATATATATATATATGAGTCACATATATATATGAGTCACAATTTTCCCAAATGAATTTGTCCAGGTACAGCATGTAGTATTAGCAATAACAAAGCAGTTTTCTTATCCAGCCAATAGACACTATAAAGCAATTTTATCATCTACTATTCCATGGCTGGGTTGAATTAAAGCAGAGAATGAACACCAGTCATATTTTGGTTGTTGCCAAAGTCACCCACTAAATAGATTAAAGAATCTCTTAGGTCAGGTTCTGTCAAGTTACCAACAGAAGCTACTGATTGTAAAATTTCGATTACACTCTTATTCTGTCAAGTAAAATGGTAGGCATTGAGAGGGGTAAGAATCTCATTATGATATGGAGTCTTGTTCTGACATCTTGAGAAAAGCTATCTATAGCATGAAGTCATCAGCTTCTTGTCTTAGTTTGCAGTTTAAATGTCTCAGGTGATGTTATTGGCAACTTCATAAACTTTCTGTGTGGCCCATTTGTCAGGCATGAGACTTGTCTCTTGAAATTTATTTAGTTTAAGTTTATAGTGCTTCAGGAAGAGTAGTTCCTGGTTTTAATAGTTTTATATAAAATAATTAGATTAGAGGAACCATGAAGAATTTAAGAGCCAGTCCAGTCTATAGGAGTATAAGAAGAACACAAAACCATGAATAGAGCTTCAGTTTAATAATGATTGTATTATAGTTTTTCTTTAGAAAAATAACTTTTTAATTCATAGTCATCCTCAATTCTACTAAAGATAATAAAGATGATTTTTGTGAAAATAATTTTATTTTTATCAATTTTGGTCTGATTATTTATATATATGATTGACTATATAGGAATCTCAAACTTAAAAACCTTTTGAGGTTAGGAAGCCAAACCAAGGCAGACTGTAGATTTCACCTATAGTCTTAAGGTTCTTGGGCCTCTCAGGATGTAACACTATTTACTCACTCACTGTAAGGCTGGGAATCTTGGAAGCCAGGTATTATACCCAATTCTCAATATGGCATTCCAGCTGAAGCCTTGGTGATATAAGCAATGCTTCTAATTGTATCCAGCTATAAAGAGAGTACCTTCTTACTGAACTTATACAAACAAGCATATTGCCACAAGAAACAAGAACAGTCATAATTAGTTTTTATATTTTGGAGGGGCTAGATAGAAATAAAAAGTACATATTTCCACTTTTATTCACAAAAGTATATTTTATTAAATTGCTCTAAAATGTAGATAGCTTGTGGTAGAAAATATTCTTAAATATAGGAAAAAAGTAAATGAAGAGCAAAAACACTATTTTAGATAAAAGGCATAAACGCGCTACTTTCAGCAGTCATTCAATCTCATGTAATTAATTTTTGTTCTGCTTGATCTTGATTAGCAGTTTCATGAAACCATCAGTTTCTTCATTAGAGTTCTGGAAATTTTTATTTCATTCATTGATCTTAAAGTTTTAGAAACCTGTGTTTAAGAATACTAGTTATTTTCCATGAATCTAGTTGCAAATGCTTTTAGAGAAGTATCAAAATTGTGGATAAAAGAGACTTAGAATAGCCGTGGCTAAAAATGTGATTGAAGTTTAGTTATACTGATCAATTGACAAGGAAATTTGGTTATTTTTGTATCACATAACATTTTAAGATAACAAATGAGATTAAGACTAAAACTATATTAGATTTCTATAAATTTATATAGTTTTTGAGACTCATATTTAAAACACACAAAAGAAGATTCAGCATCATTTATCATTTGACAATATTATCCATATAACTTACCAAATAAGCCTAATCATTTGATATTACTACCACATGAGTGATAATGCCCCTTAATGCTCTGCAAAGGACCAACTATTACGTCACTTAGTTAATTCCAGATGAAAAATACTTAATTTAGAATTTTGATACTGGGGAAGCCCATCAAAAATACCAAAAAGTTTAAAACTTTGATCAAAACATCGTGACATATCATTGTAAGATAATAGTCCTTCATTTAGCCAGAATGATAATCCAAGTTCTACTTCAAAAGTGATACAGAAAATTACATGAAGGTAAAAACAAAACAAAAAACAATGCTTTGAAAGTTCAGTTTTCTAAGTAATCAAAAAATCCTAATAAAGACACCAAGACAACATGGAATACAGAATATTATCTGATGAGTTATTTGTTTGTTTTGAATGAAGAGGATCATTGTGGACAGGAGGCAGGACTAGACTGTAGCTCCCACTTGGACAGACACAGCAGCATGTGAAGTCTTGCATCATGAACTTTTGCTCCAGACCTACTGCTGGAATAAATCAGGAAAGGCAAGAGAACCCACAGACCCACTGAAGGAAGCAGATTGCTCCTTCAGGACCCGACACCCCAAATACTGTGCTGGTATCCATGACTGAGAGACCTACAGGCAGTTGACATCACAGGACTCTGTGCAGAAACACCCCAGTACCAGCCTGGAGCCTGGTAGACCTGTTAGGTGGCTAGGTCCAGAAGAGAGATAACAATAACCACAGCTTAGCTCTCAGGAAGCCACATCCCTAAACAAACAGGGAGTGTACTACCTCAAGGAAATACTCCATGGGACAAAGGAATCTGAACAATAGCCTTGAGCCCTAGACCTTCTGTCTGCCAAAGCCTACCCAAACGAGAAGAAACCAGAAAACCTCTGGTAATATGACAAAACAAGGTTCAATAATACCTTCAAAAAAAATCACGCTTGCTCACCAGCAATGGATCCATCCAAAAATAAATCCTTGATTTACCTGTAAAAAAATTCAGAAGGGCAATCTTTAAGCTAATCAAGGAGACACTAGAGAAAGACAAAGTCCAATTTAAGGAAGTTAAAAAAAAAAAATGATACCAGAAATGAGGGAAGAAACCTTCAATGAAATAAAGAACATAAATAAAAAACAAAACCTCAGGAATGAATAGACACACTTATAGAAATGCAAAATGCTCTGGAAAGTCTCAGCAATATAATCAAACAAGCAGAAGAAAGAACTTCAGACCATGAAGCCATGAAGACAAAGTGTTTACATTAACCCAATTCAACAAAGACAAAGAAAAAAAAATAAGCAAATATGTACAAAGCCTCCAAGAAGTCTGGGATTACATTAAATGACCAAACCTAAGAATAATCGGCATTCCTGAGGAAAAAGAGACATCTAAAAGTTTGAATAACATATTTGGGACAATAATTGAGGAAAACTTCCTGAGCCTTGTTAGAGACCTAGACATCCAGATACAAGAAGCTCAAAGAACACCCAGGAAATTAATCACAAAAAGATCATCACCTAGGCACATTGTCATCAGGTTATCTAAAGTTAAGACAAAGGAAAGAATCTTAAGAGTTGTGAGGCAAAAGCACCAGGTAGCCTATAAAGGAAAACCTGTCAGATTAACAGCAGATATGTCAGCAGAAATCCCACAAGCAAGAAGAAATTGGAGCCCTATTTTAGCCTCCTTAAACACAACAATTATTAGCCAAAAATTTTGTAGCCAGTGAAAGTAAGCTTTATAAATCAAGGAAAGATACAGTCTTTTTCAGACAAACAAATGCTGAGAGAATTCACTACTATCAAGCAAGCACTAAAAGAACTGCTGAAAGAAGCTCTAAATCTTGAAACAAATACTGGAAACATATCAAAACAGAATTACTTTAAGGTATAAATCTCATAAGACCTATGAAACAAAAGTACCATTAAAAAATAAAAGGTATACAGGCAACAAATAGTACGATGAATGGAATAGTACCTCACATCTCAATAGTAACACTGAATGTAAATGACTTAAATACTCCACTTGAAAGATACAGAATTGCAGAATGGATAAGAATTCACCAACCAACTATCTGCTGCTTTCAAGAGACTCACCTAACACATAAGGACTCACCTAAACTTAAAGTAAAGGAGTGGAAAAGAACATTCTATGCAAATAGACACCAAAAGTGAGCAGGAGTAGCTATTCTTACATCAGACAAAACAAACTATAAAGCAACAGCAGCTAAAAAAGACAAAGAGGGACATTATATAATGATAAAAGGCAATGCCCAACAGAAAAATATCACAATCATAAATATACATGTAATGAACACTGGAGCACCCAAATGTATAAAACAATTACTAATAGACTTAAGAAATGAAATAGACGGCAAGATAATAATAGTGGAGGACTTAAATACCCACTGACAGTACTAGATAGGTCACCAAGAATGAAAGCCAACAAAGACACAATGGATTTAAACTACGACCTTGAACAAATGGACTTAACAGATATTTACAGAACACTCTTCCCAAAAAGCACAGAATATACATTCTATTCATCAGATCATGGAACTTTCTCTTAGACCATATGATAGGCCACCAAACAAGCCTCAATAAATTTCAGAAAATTGAAATTATATCAAGCACTCTCTCAGATCACAGTGGAATAAAACTGGAAATCAACTCCAAAAGGAACCTTCAAAACCATGCAACTATATGGAAATTAACCTGCTCCTGAATGATCATTGGGTCAACAATGAAATCAAGAAGGAAATTAAAAAAATTATTTGAACTGATCGACAACAGGGACACAAGCTAGTAAAACCTCTGGGATACAGCAAAGGTGGTGCTAAGAAGAAAGTTCATAGCCCTAAATACCTATGTTAAAAGTCTGAAAGAGCATAAACACACAATCTAAGCTTATACCTCAAAGAACTAGAAAAACAAGAAAAAACAAATCCAAAGCCAGCAGAAGAAAGAAAATAACCAAGATCAAAACAGAATTAAATGAAATTGAAACAAACAAAAAAATACAAAAGATAAATGAAGCAAAAAGTTGGTTCTTTGGAAAGATAAGTAAGGTTGATAGACGATTAGCAAGATTAATGAAGAAAAAAAGAAAATCCAAATAGGCTCAATTAGAAATGAAATTAGAGATGGTACAACTGACACCACAGAAATACAAAATATTGAAGGCTAGTATGAACACCTTTATGTGCATAAACTAGAAAACCTTGAGGAGATAAATAAATTCCTAGAAAGATACAACCCTCCTAGCTTAAATCAGGAAGAATCAGATACACTGGCAGAGCAACAGCAAGCAGCGAGATTGAAATGGTAATAAAAAAATTACCAACAAAAAATAGTCCAGGATCAGATGGAGTCACAGCTGAATTCCACCAGACATTCAAAGAATTGGTACCAATACTGTTGACACTACTCCAAAAGACACAGAAAGAGGGAATCCTCCCTAACTCATTCTATGAAGCCAGTATCACCCTAATACCAAAACCAGGAAAGGATGTAACAAAAAAATTAAAACTACAGACCAATATCCCTGATGAACATAGATTCTAAATCCTTAACAAAATACTAGCTAACAAAATCCAATAACATTAACAACATATCAAAAAGATTATCTGCCATGATCACGTGAGTTTTATATCAGGGATGCAGGGATGGTTTAACATACACAAGTCAATAAATGTGATATACTGCAAAAACAGAATTAAAAACAAAAATCACATAATAATCTCAATAGACACAGAAAAAGCATTTGACAAAATCCAGCATCCATTTATGATTAAAACTCTCAGCAAAATCAACATACAAGTGACATACCTCAATATAATAAAAACCATAAATGATAAAACCACAGTCAACATAATACTGAATAGGGAAAAGTTGAGAGCATTCCTTCTGAGAACAGGAACAAGACAAGGATGCCCACTCTCACCACTTGTCTTCAACATAATTCTGGAAGTCCTAGCCAGAGCAATCATACAAGAGAAAGAAATAAAGGGCATCCAAATCAGTAAAGAGGGAGTCAAAGTGCCACTGTTTGCCAATAATGTGATTGTATACCTAGAAAACCCTAAAGACTCCTCCAAAAATCTCATAGAACTAATAAAAGAATTCAGCAAAGTTTCAGGAAACAAAATTAAGGTACACAAATCAGTAGCTCTTCTGTACATCAACAGTGATCAAGCTAATAATCAAATCAAGAAGTCAACCCCTTTTATAATAGTTGAAAACAAAAATAAAAAACTTAAGAATATACATAATTAAGGAGGTGAAAGATCTCTGAAAGGAAAACTACAAAACCCTGCTGAAAGAAATAGACAACACAAATGGAAACACATCCCATGCTCATGGATGGGTAGAATCAATATTGTGAAAACGACCATACTGCCAAAAGCAATCTACAAATTCAATGCAATTCCCATTAAAATACCACCATCATTCTTCATGGAACCACAAAAACAATCCTAAAATTCACATGGAACCAAAAAGGAGCCCTCATAGCCATAGCAAGACTATCCAAAAAGAACAAATCTAAAGGCATCACATTAGTGAATTCAAAAAATACTATAAGGCCATAGTCACCCAAACAGTATGGTACTGGTATAGAAATAGGCACATAGGCCAATGGACCAGAATAGAGAACCCAGAAATAAACCCAAATACTTACAGCTAACTTATTTTCAACAAAGCAAACAAAAACATAATGTAGGGAAAGGACACCCTATTAAACAAATAGTGCTGGGATAATTGGCAAGCCACATGTAGAAGAAAGAAACTGGATCCTCATCTCTCACCTTATATAAAAATCAACTGAAGACAGATCAAGGACATAAATCTAAGACCTGAAACTTTAAAAACTTTAGTTGATAATATTGAAAAAAATCTTTCTAGACATTGGCTTAGGCAAGGATTTCATGACCAAGAACCCAAAGCAAATGCAATAAAAACAAAGATAAATAGGTGGAACTTAATTAAACTAAAGAGCTTTTGCATGGCAAAAGGAACAGTCAGCAGAGTAAGCAGACACCCACAGAGTGGGAGATTATCTTCACCATCTATACATCTGATAAAGGACTAACATCCAGAATCTACAAAAAGTTCAAACAAATTAGCAAGAACAACAATAACAATGAAAAAACAATCTACGAAAAAGTGGGCAAAGGACATGAATAAGCAATTCTCAAAAGAAGATATACAAATGGCCAACGAGCATATGAAAAAATGTTTAACATCACTAATGATCAGGGAAATGCAAATTACAACCACAATGTGATACAACCTTACTCCTGCAAGAATGGCCATAATAAAAAAATTAAAAAAAAAAAAAATAGATGTTGGCATTGATGCAGTGAACAGGGAACACTTTTACACAGCTGGTAGGAATGTAAACCAGTACAACTACTATAGAAAACAATGTGGAGATTCCTTCAAGAACTAAAAGTAGAACTACCATTTGATCCAGCAATCCCATACTGGGTATCTACCCAGAGGAAATGAAGTCATTGTATGAAAAAGTTACTTGCACATGCATGTTTATAGAAGCACAATTCGCAATTGCAAAAATGTGGAATCAACCCAAATGCCTATCAATCACCAAGTGGATTAAAAAACGGTAATATATATATAAACTGTAATATATATATATATATATTTGTGTATATATGTGTGTGTGTGTGTGTATATATATAAAAAATGGAATACTACTCAGCCATAAAAAAGAACAAATTAATGGCATTCACACCAACCTGAATGAGATTGGAGACTATTATTCTAAGTGAAGTAACTCAGGAATAGAAAATCAAACATTGTATGTTCTCAATCATAAGTGGGAATTATGCTGAGGATGCAAATGCATAAGAATGACAGTGGACTTCAGGGACTCAGGGAAAGAGTGGGAAGGGAGTGAGGAATAAAAGACTACAAATTGGGTATGGTGTATAGTACTTGGGTGACAGGGGCACCAAAATCTCACAAATCACCACTAAAGAACTTACTCATGTAACCAAACACCACCTGTTCCCCAATAACCTATGGAAATAAAAAGTTTTTAAAAAATGAAAGAAAAATAGACGGTCGGGCGCAGTGGATCACGCCTGTAATCCTAGCACCTTGGGAGGCCAAGGCAGGTGGATTGCTTGAGCTTAGGAGTTCGAGACCAGCCTGGGCAACATGGTGAAACCCCATCTGTACTAAAATACAAAATACAGGTGGTGTGTGCCTGTAATGCCAGCTACTTGGGAGGCTGAGGCAGGAGAATTGCCAGAACCCAGGAGGTGGAGGTTGCAGAGTCGAGATTATGCCACTGCACTGTAGCCTGGGCAACAGAGTGAGATTCCAAAAAAAAAAAAAAAAAAAGAAAGAAAGAAGAAAGAATGGAAGGAAGGAAGGAATGAAGGGAGGGAGGGAGGGAGGAACGGAAGACTAGAGTGGGGAGAAAGGGAGGGGAGCAAAATTTGAAAAACTAACTATTGGATACCATGCTTACTACCTGAGTGACAGGATCAATTATATCCCAAATCTCAGCTTCACTAAATATAACCATGTAAGGAACCTGAAATCTAAAATAAAAGTTGAAAAAAATGTGTATTATCTGAAAAAACACAAAATCTTTGTGTCCTACACCAGTTACAAGAAAGGTAAAGAAAAACCTATTGAAGGTGATTTCTTCTCCCTATGGGAAGCCTATTTAGATAACCTGGAATTCAAACCTGATGAAAAGACACTTAAATTTTATCAGATACAGGAAGAGTATGAGTCCAAGATTACGAATGTACACCATATTATAGAAGAACATAAACAAGAAAGCTAGTACATTAAGCAGGAGAATATGTGGCTGTTAGCAAAAAGTATTAGAAGCTGCCAAATTACATGGAACAGTTCAGACACATCAAGAAAAGCCAAGATCTCTTGCAAAATTTGCAAAATCTCTTGCAAATTTTATTAAGAGCACACAAGTACTCCATGAAAACCTTGTACTAACACAGGAGACCAAACTTCTGGTTTTGTATCTGTGTGTATTTTGTGTGTTGTGGTGCATGTGTGTATCAGTATGTATATGTTTGTATATTTTATAAATATGTTTATTTATCAAAACTAAATCTTCAGAAAGACTTTTAATAATTTTCTTCTAATTATAGCTAACAATCACACAAAAAATCTTTTCTATAAATTATCTTTCATAAACCTACTTGGAGTTAGACGTTCCACAACATGCTTAGACCTTTAATTTGTACTATATTTTCTCTTTCTTAAATAACCAGTCTTTTTACTTTAGGAGAAAACTTTACAGCATAAGATTCTTCCTCAGATGAAATTATTCTTCTTTTCTTTATTAAGTTCCTTACCAAACATACGTCTTCATCATTATATCTATAACTTTCTTTACATCTGTTTCTCCTACTTTCTATTTTCTTTCTATTTTGTTTCCATTTCTTTCCTAAATCCATGTTTGAAAACAACTTCTAAATGACCTCTGAGTTTAAACAAATTTTCTTCTCAAAAAGAGCATGTATGTCATATAATTTTTCTCATAAAAAACACATTTTTTGCATACTTTGTGCACAAAGTTATATATATTAATTAGAATTTCAACTCTTAGTAAACTTATTTCTGGTTAAATCTAGGAAGCAAGACATTTTGAACTATCTGTCACATATCAGTATTTTATAGATGTAAAACATTTTATAATTTGTAGAACTATTTCTCCATAATATAATTTTATGTATATTAATAGACATAAATACATCCACTTTCTGTAAAATTTAAGAAGCCAGTAACAAATATTTATACTCAACAATTTATGTTTCAGTACTTTATGTTACTTGTTATCTATTACTTAATTTAACATAACTTTAAGATTTTAAAATACAAAAAAAGTTTCTTTATAAATATTTATTTCATTTACATTTATTTATTTTGATCAATTATTCCTGGATTACTTATAAATACTGATACTGTAAACAGAACTAGTCCTTATTTTAAGATATACCCTTGTTAACCATTTTTATAGACTGTAAATATCACATGTTCATCTAAGTAAAAAACTTAAATTTGTAGGTATTTTACTGATAAGTCAAAAGATGCAATTGTTTTAATTAAACCAACAATATTAAATTAACCTTACTTATCAAAGAGTTACAAAAACAAAGAACATTCACTCTGTGTTTTCTAGCTTTATAATTTTATAAATTCTGTGTCAAATCCTGACACTTTAAGGCATCTTGCAGAGACAAATACAGAACTGTCTGACCGGTAACCCTAGATAAAAATGTACGCTGACAATTCTGAAAATGATTCTCTTTTTATTTTACCTACATATTTAATACTAGCTTATTTGTTAAAAATTTACTTAAGTCTCATGAACTAAAAAACATTTGGATTAATTACATTTTAACAATATTTATATGATTGCTCATTTATCTAAGAAAATCTGAATAGAATTTCTTAAGAAATACCCAGCTGACTAGGTAAGATTTTACTATATAGACATGAAATACATCCTGATGCATTTATATATGCATAAAAACACCCAATATATATTCACATACAAGCAAAGTTCTTATAGCTTTCATTTTAGAATTTTAATTATGAGACAGTAAAAGACAGTAATACAAACTACAAACCCACAAATCTATAAAACATATTTAGACACAAATTATATTTCTGATAAAATGGGAACTATTGACATCTCTAAACCTATCTGCTGTGGTAGGTAATCTCATAAAGGCTACAGGCCAAAATTTGGGGTAAAGCAGTTTGGCTTAAAAAAAAAATCCTTATTTACTTTTTTTGGTCCCTGTTACAGCTTCAAGTTGTGTTTAGAGTTAAATTTTTGGATGTCTACATTTAAGCTATGACTGGCTGAAGTGTAAAAGAAAAACAAAATCTTCAGGTTACCTTGAATTTTAGTAATATATTTTTCTTTTGTTTGCTGGTCTGACTAGTTAATGTATGGAAGAAAGCATTTTTTAAGAAAATGTAATTTGCACTTTTTATGGCTCTTAGCAGGGCCACGTGTGGCAGACAAAGCAGTTTTATTCCAGACAGAGATCATTTATTACTGATCTGAGCTCAAGACTTTGACCTATTTGATCTGAGAGCCTAATTTTTATAAATATTTATCTAGCTCTTTCTTCTCAGACTATCAATTCTTCAATTAACTATTCCCTCACCCTAAGTTATTGTTAGCCAGGCAAACCTAAATTTACATTAAAAAGGATGACTCCTTGGTCTAGGTTAGTGGTTGCCATGGAGCTGCTGTAATTTGTAAAGCCATTAATTTGAAATCCCTTGAAGTTTTGTTTTCTATCTTGGCTGGAATGGCATAAGGAGTGAGTTTATCTTAATACCATCAGAAAATCAGTGGATTCAAAGTAGGCAGAAAAAAAAAAAAAAGAGAGATAAAGAACTTAGAAGATTCTATATGTTGACTTTACAGTTGGTTGCAGTTTGCAATTCAGATCTATGGAAAACAGGCTTGGGGAGTTTAAATGAGCCCCGTGATAGTCATTGACTTAAAACTATGGACAAGAAAAAGTCATGTAGCTGGCTGGAGTCCCAGGATGCTTGGCATGCCTTAATATTTCAGGATCTTACTTAATTTCATATTAATTTCTCAAAAGCAAAGAAAAACCTACAAATCCTGTCAGACTGTCAGGAGTTTGGACTGGTGTTTTAGATGGTGGTGACTGCCCTAGGCACTTGACATTGGCTATCTTATGACCACTCTTTAGAATGGTTATTTTGCTCTCGGAAGAGCGAGCAAGGGGAGAATAAAACGTGAAAGAACCAAATCACTTATAGATGCATGTAACCAAACCAAAATAAGAGTGTTCACAGAAATTTTAAGTCAGGCATTCAGACAAAACAACATTTTAAATTACGGAAATAGAACTAAAGTGAATTCACCAGATCAGATGTGTCTCATAGACAAAACATCTATTCTGTGGAAACCAGAGTATTCAAATAAGAAGGACACTTGTCTTTATACCAGAAAAGGCTTGCCAAAAGCAAACGAAACTTTTGTAGTCTCAAGGGGGATGCAAGGTCCTGTATTCAAGGTGGGTTTATCACCGAATCAGATCCCAAATAATGTAAAAATGAATTTTCCAATATTGAGTAGTCAGATAATCCCAGAGGAAATTCATTAGGGCAAAAAAGGCAACTCATGGAAATGTAGAGTATGAAGGACTTGGCTGGTACAACACTGGATTCCAGGCAGCCAGTTCATCCAAAGTGACCTCAGTTTGGTCCCACTTCTGAAGCACTATGTATGTAACATTGAGAGGTTCTCTAAAAGAAAATATTCATTCAGGAATAGGCACTGCAATTGGAATATGCCAAAGTAAACTATGTGCATATTCTGGAAGGTATTATAAATGAAGGCAAGGTTTTGAAAGGGAAAACAAAGAGAATTTCAAAATAATTTTGAGATAATTATCCTTGACTAAAGGATTAACAAGAAGAGTTGCTTCAGTTTGAGGTTAGACAGGCAGGTAGGGACAGATGTCCTTGCAGAAGTACTATTTTGTGTAAGATTGTGGTGGTCTCTGTGCAAGGCTGTGTTTTTTGGGGAGTCTGATAGTCACTGACATCAGGCATTTGTCAGTGAGAACCCTCTCTTCATGGCTTTCCCTAGTCCTATTTATCAAAGTTTTTAACACAAGTGACTTCATTTAATCATTGATATCCCACAAGTTAGCCAATCAGTAATTTTCAAAAGTTTGAAATTGCATTGTAAAAACAACAACAACAAAATGACAACATTGTAACAAGGTTCCCAGGTGCTTTTTAGGCACATAAAAGTTTGAGGAGTGCTGGTCTACCAACTTCAACACGACCAAGCTCCTATCCTCTCTCCACCCTCATGTTCTACCATCTTCACTTAACTCTCGCTTCTGGGCTCCTCACTGTTCCTCAAACGTGGCAAGCATTGTGTCATTCAGGATGTCTGCTTCAACTCCTCTGTTGCCTGGAATGTTCAGTCCTTAGGACATCTTCATGGTTCATCCCCTCCCCACTTCCAGATCCCTGCCCACCATCATCTTAGGAAGCCCTGACCACCCCCACTCTCCCCTGCCAACTCATGTTCTCTAGATTCCTGGACCATGCTTTGATTTGATCATGATATTTATCACTACTTCATAAAATTAATTACATTATATGTTTATATGAAGTATTGCTCTCTCCTACAAATAAAATCTCCATAACTGCAAATACTTAGTCATTTACTTATTTCACGGCTCTATCCCCAAAGTCCAGCGTATAGAAGATATTCAACAAATACTTGATACTCAACTGAATATATGAAACTTCTAATGAACAGTGGCTTAGCCAAGTATCCAAACTTGTTTTAAATACCTTAAAAATATAACTTAGGCACGTTTGATGCCTAAAAGAAAATTAGCTGTAGTTTACAAATGCAAAAGGACATATAGTCTAGAACGTCTGGGCACTGAATGTATGAATAATCTGATCAGATTTTTGAGGTTTTTTGTCTTTGAAAACGGGATAAATGTGTTTTCAATTTTATATAAAGAAAGGTCAGTTTCATTATAATATATTTGAGAATATTTTCATTATAATATAGTGGAGAATATTTTCCCTTAAATTCTGAGCATGGGAATAAGGCTATATATGTGTGCTAGGAAAGCAGAAGGCACTCCAGCCTGGGTGACAGAGCAAGACTCTTTGTCTCAAAAAAAAAAAAAAAAAAAAGTTTAATTTGAGGGAGTTCTTCATCATATGCATCTGTGGAAGCCAATGAAGGTAGATCTTCCCTTGCCATAAACCTTGGGAGCTTGAAGATGGGCATCTGAATAATTTTAGCAAGCAGACTCTTCTCTCATTGATTTTTGAAACCTTTTTTTTTTTTTTTTGAGACGGAGTCTAGCTCTGTCGCCCAGGCTGGAGTGCAGTGGCCAGATCTCAGCTCACTGCAACCTCTGCCTCCCGGGTTCACGCTATTCTCCTGCCTCAGCCTCCCGAGTAGTTGGGACTACAGGCGCCCGCCACCTCGCCCGGCTAGTTTTTTTGTATTTTTTAGTAGAGACGGGGTTTCACTGTGTTAACCAGGATGGTCTCGATCTCCTGACCTCGTGATCCTCCCGTCTCGGCCTCCCAAAGTGCTGGGATTACAGGCTTGAGCCACCGCGCCCGGCCGAAACTTTCCTGAGTTATAAATACGCTTAAGGAGTTTAAACTTGATTTACACTAGCTTGGGAATAACGGGCACACCCTGAGTCCATTTGTGGTGAGGTCCTATCCAAATCCTTCTGACTGCTGGACACTAGCTGTGGTTTCTGTTTCCCTCTTGCTTGTTTCATGCCTACATTTCAAGGCCCCAATATTCAGTCTTCCCAAACATTTTGTGAGATATACTCTAGTTTTCCAACAAGTTCCTTTTCTGTTTACATTAGCTAAAGTCAAGTGCTATTCCTTGCAACGAAGAAATATTCACTACTTCTTATGTATTTTCAATTCTTCTCCTGTGTGTGTACATTTCTTTACTTATTTCTGAGACACTTTCTTTGAAAGTTCTGCAAGTGGTTGCCTATGAGTAGTAAAATCTTTCGAAGCTTGTGTGTTTGAAAGTATCATTATGGCCAGGCATGGTGGCTCATGCCTGTAATCCCAGCACTTTGGAAGGCCGAGGCAGGCAGATCACCTGAGGTCTGGAGTTCGACAGCCTGATCAACATGGAGAAACCCTGTCTCTACTAAAAATACAAAATATTAGTCAGGCATGGTGGCGCATGACTGTAATCCCAGCTACTCGAGAGACTCAGGTAAGAGAATTGCTTGAACCTGGAAGACAGAGGTTGTGGTGAGCCAAGATCACACCACTGGACTCCAACCTGGGCAACAAGAGCAAAACTCCATCTCAAAAAAAAAAAAAAAAAAAAAAAAAAAAAAAAAAGAAAGTAAGCTTCATTCTTAGCAAAAATATTCATTAACTTATTCAACAGAATTTGTTGTGTACCTACTACACAACTGGCACTAAGTAATGTTTCTATTATGCTAAAAGAAAATATTGCTAAGATTTATAACTAATATAAAAATAAAAGATTGACATTTCTGAGAAAGTCATACACAATTTGGTTTAACATTTCAGCTCTTTGTGTGCTTTTAACAGCCGTATAGTTTTGGGATATGTTTTTAAAATAAAAATAAGATTTTAACTTTTAAATCTTATGTGTTAAAAGACATATGTATTTAAGTCCTATATACTTAGGCCTATATGTATATAAGTACATATGTTCAGATACACATACACTGCACACAATATGTATACTCACATATATATGTATATGTGTGCATTTATATAAAAGTCTGTGAAGTGTGTGATTGTGTAGAATTGGACCAACTTTATAGCCTCTAGATTCAAGAAACTTTTTTTTTTTTTTTCAGAAAAATGAAGAGCTAAGAGATTACCTAGGATAGGACACAGCACATAAGTACCATGCAAGAGATTATAGACAACAAAATAGGTGATAGATACACAGATGTCCGTGTGTAGATAAAGGCTCATCTGAGTTTCTCAAGAACAAGGTAAGGCTTGAAGAGGGTGGGTACTTGAAGTTTGGATGAGATTTTGATAAACAGAATATTGGAGAGGTAATGGTAAAATAGGAAAGTACAAACAAAAGTACCTCAGATAAATACTCACTATGAAGACACCATGAAATTCAATAGGATTCTTCTTTCTTTCTTCTTTTCCCATATTTCATGATTCTAAAATGATTAGAAGGTAGTGGGAGTTTCAATAATTATTTTCAAGGAATAATCATAGTGAGTGACTTTTATTGCAGCACAACTTATACAAAATTCTTTATACTTTCAAAAAACTATTATATCTCAACAAAAAGCAATTTAGTATAATTTCTTGCATTTTACAGATAAGAAAACTAAGGATTGAAATATAAATAACTTGCCAGGAGTGGCACAGCAGTAGGTACAAAAGCTGAACTGTATCCTTCTGAGTCCCTGACTCCTGGGTCATTATCACCATCCAGGCTTCCAGGCTGCCTCCTTTTAGCCTCCCTTTGGATCTATACAATTTTAAGTCAATACTCTCTCTTTTTTTTTTTTTTTTTTTTTTTTTTTTTTTTTTTTTTAAAAAAAAGGTAGAATCCTTATCTTAGCCACTAAATAAGTTTTATAATGATGCCAGGTCCCATATGCTTCCATCATTGTTTAAAGTAGAAATATTGCTAAATATCAAGATGCTCCAATCTAAGTATGATTGTTTCCCTAAACTAAAAGTTTATACATTTATTTATTTATTTATTTATTTATTTATTTATTTATTTATGAGACAGAGCCTTGCTGTCTTGCCCAGGCTAGAGCACAGTGATGCGATCTTGGCTCACTGTAGCCTCCACCTCGTGGGTTCAAGCAATTTCCCTGCCTCGGCCTCCCAGTAGCTGGGATTGCAAGCGTATGCCACCACGCATGGCTAGTTTTTCTATTTTTAGTAGAGATGGGGTTTCACCATGTTGGCCAGACTGGTCTCAAACCCCTGACCTCAGTTGATCTGCCTGCCTCGGCCTCCCAAAGTGCTGAGATTATAGGCATGAGCCACCATGCCCAGCCCTAAAAGTTTATACTTTTAATAGAAAAAAAAAAATAGAAACAAAAGCACTCCATAGGAAAGATTTTTTCTTTATAAAATCTCAGTGTGCAAATATAATTTTATTTATATTTCTCTTAATGTAATCATTAAAGAATATTCTCATATCCATCAAGCACGTGTGACTGTGGATGAAAATGTCATTCATTATTCTCTCTCTCACCACATAAGAATTGTTTTAAAATCTTTCATTATTTTTTAGTCTATTGAAAGTTAAGACCTTCTATCTCTCCTCATTGGCAGCAGAAAATACTGGACTAAAACTTTTTAGGTAGAAAGCTGCTTTTATTTATCGCACCCACAAGTGCTAGACTCTGACTTCTCCTGGTCCTGTGGCAGAAACAGTTGGGAGGTGTGTGAGTGATTTCAGTCCTGGGTGGATGATAATTCCTCTGGCAGAGAGGACAGGCTCTGTGTCTAGTGAAGGAAGGGACTAGAGGACATACAAACTAAGTTGAAGCCTTTTAAATACTGTTGGAGATGAAAACAAAGCTGTTTCAAAAAAGATGGCAGTCAAAAACTCTTGAAGACAGGAGCCCACCTGACCTAAAAGAAAAAACAAGAAGACATGTCCCATAAAAAAATGGAAGATCACAATCTCAAAAATAGATCTGATAATGTCTTTAAGTCTCTCAATGTAAACATCATAAATGTCCAACAAATTAGCAAAGTGTGTTGTGTTCCAAAACAAGGCTGCCTTACGCTTAACATTGATACTTTAAAGCTTCAACCGAAAGCACTGGACTGACTTTGAAGTCTAGAACTTGGGAAATGTTTAGTCATTTGACATCACCACCTCCTTTTCTGAATGCTCAAAGCAGTTTCTTTCTAAAAGTAAGTGTGTCATATACTTGGAGACAGAATTCCTGAAAAGTGGAGCTAGAAAAAGAGACCAACGGAGGTGTCTGCTTTTGAGTCTTATTTCAAATGCTCATTTCTATTTTTTGACTCTTGTCCTTTGCTTTTTACTAACTCTAGTAAGAACAGGAGCATAAAAGCTAAAATTGAAATTGCACTAGTAAAGTCACTGGGACCTTAAAGCTTGACAGAGATATTGGTGTTTGGTGATATTAGCTTTAGGTTTATCTGTCTGCATTTCCTTTCACACATTTGTGGAAATGCCCAATCATTTTTTTTAGATTTTTCCCTTGAAAATTTATCTCCTGATCTTCCTAACCTCTTACTCTATTCCCAAGCATAAGCACAGCATACACCGCCACCCTACTGGGTCTCCCCTTGGCCATGAAATATGACACTTTCAAAATTTTTTTAAATCCTAAGTATTGGTAGAAGGTTTACATTAGCATTGGAAGCGGCATTAATTTTGGCTCCTCTCAAACCAGGGTTTGATTATTTTCTGCCTTTAATTTTTTTTTTTTCTTCTAGCAAGGGCAGAACCTCTTTCAAATCCTACCTGCTGTGCCAGCACAACAAAAGATTGAAGGGATGGCAATGCAGGGAGGCAGCCCAAATTCATTCTTTGACCTCTGAGCTGAAGTGGCTGTCATGCACAAATTCGATTTTTGCTAGAAAGATCTATTCTTCCATCCTTCAAAGGACAAAATTAATGAAACTAAATGAGTTGAGGAATTATTTCTTAAGCAATTTTTCACGAATGATGTATAGCAAATCTGAGAGTTTTCAATATTTGTTTGACAATTTGAGGAAGACAAACCAGAGCAACTTTTTGCTTTAAAACATAGAAAACATGTTATAGAACCCAGTGATAGGGACCACATGGTACAGTGGAAAGCATCTTGAACTCAGAGTTTGAAGATGTAAACTGAATTTAAAATGCTGCTTGCACTTCTTATCGATCACTGTGTGTCATCATTTTCCCTGTCTGTTACCTCTCTTTACCCCAACTCAGTATAGTCACTCATAAACGGTGTTGAATCATTCTGTCCAATCTCTCTCCTTCCACACAGAAATCTTCCTGAAAAAGAAAGTGATTTGCTCATCCAGAAAAGATTGATCACAAGTGAGTGAGACACTTGCTATATTCTAATGAATTTTCAGTTCATTTAAGCAGGGATAACATGCACGTAAGAAATGTGTAAATGTAGTCATGTAATGTTTGCTCAAATTCTATTATGAGGACATTTGCGAGGTGGCATTTTAGGAAAGAGAGAGATAAGTTGGGATAAACGAAAGGAGGGGAGGAAGACTTAATGAGGGAACAGGACTTTGTGCCTGGAGTTCTTGGTGGAAGTTTCTGAGAGTGAGCAAAGAAACCATTATCATATAATTGAGATTACACTGGTGTTGAAGCAAAAACTGCTAGCTTTTTTCAAAAAGTCATTTAAAACTCATAAACATTCAGATTCCTGCACAATTAAATGAAGTCACAATAATGATCTAATTATCCTATTTTCACAAGTTAATTGAGAGTATTTTAATAGATCGTATATATGAAAGAGACCAGTGTAGTATCTGGCATATATCAAGTGCTAATTTGATACTTGGTATGGTTCAAGAGGAGGCAAGGCGTAGAAGCAAAGACAAGGCCATGATAGCAAATATGCCATGTCCAGAGAAGAGTACAGAAGCCAGACTGGCTAAAGACGAATCAGTCACTCTAGATTTTGAACTGTAGGAAGAAAAGAACCCTTTCCCTTTGTGGCTAAGAAGGCTACTCTGACCTGTCTAAGCTAATTATCACATCTTAATGGAATTGCCAGTGGAATTCGGGTTTCTAGATTTGCTACCTAAGTTTAAATCTTTAGTCCCCTATTTGTTGAGTTCACTTAAATCGGTCTCAGTGATGCCTGCACAGTGCCAGACCAACAGGTCAATACAGCCTAAAAGTTGATAAAGGCAGAGGGGAAAAATACAAATGATAGTTGACTGTGGGTTATTGAATGAATAGATGAGTGAGTTCAATTTTTAAAACCCTGATGTACTAATGATATATATTTTTGTAGTATAAGTTTATTTATATTCTGAGATCATATATTAATTAGCTTTCTAAGTCATGCTGTGGTAACAAATGGTTCCAAAATCTCTGGGTTTACAGCAGTATTTATTTCTCACTCACATGTATCTGCTGCAGCTTGATTTCAGTTTACTTCACTTAGATTCTAATTTCAGGACCCAGATTGACAGATTGAAGAAGCAGTCTTGCGGCAGAGAGGGTAGAGTGGTATCACCACATTCTGGCCACATTTAAAATTCTGCAAATTGGGGGCATCTGGCACTTCTGCTTACTTTATATTAGCTAAAGAAAGTTGTGTGGGACAGAGATATACACTTCTACCACAGGGAGCATTTTAAGTTGCGTATCATTGGAAAGTGAAGTACAATTCTTCTACAAATGAAGAAGGACATGAACAATTGGGAACAAAAACATAACCATAAATACCTGAATTAACATTTTCTAAAAATTAACATACAACTATTTTGCCCCCATTTCTTAATGGAAAATGTAGCCTAAAGCTAGCATGTCATTTTTACTTCACTAAAACAACCTCGCCTTCACAGATGTGTAAAATTGTACTGTTTTACCTGCTTGAGCTTCTATGGGACACTTCAGAGGCTACTGTCCATTCCTAATACATCTCAATCAGACAGACTGGCAGATTGTGGTCTTCCTCTGAGATCTTACTCTTGGATATGCCTATTATTGCTCAGAGAGTTTAATGGGTTTCCCCAAATCAAGATTTATTGATAAGATTCTAGGTGCTCGTAATATATGTTAAAAGGTATGCATTGTAGTGACCTTGCTTTTAAAGAATTGCCTCAAGTAAAATGCAGACTGTGTAGTGGATAAATCAGTCACTGTCCAGGGTCTTTGGAAAGTATGACTATCAATACAGCTGGAGCAATGAATGAATTGGGTTTGCTTTACATCCACAGGGCCTCTCCAACAGTCTCCGTCTGTAGATAATACTATAAAGCCAGTGTCTGAGACATCTTTGTTTTTATTTTGGCAATGTATCTAAGCCTTCTCTTTATCTTAACTAATCCAGTACCCCTGAAATATGATGCTGCATCTCTGAAAGAAAGAAAAAAAAAAAAAAAACCTGATAAGATAACCACCTAGAGTGACATTTATATAATTGTCCAGTCAGAACTCATTTCCAGCTGCCTATGTGGAGCTTGCTTCACTGTTGTAGCTAGGAAACAGGGAAGGCAAATAGCTGCTTGTGTTTGGTGCCAACCTTCTGAACTAGTCATGCTTAAAGGAAAGCATTCCTATACTTGCAGTTACACAGATTTGCCTCCTAAAGTCTCATTTTTTTTGAATGATAATTAGAGGGACCTGCCATTTGAAATCAAACTCCCAATGTAGATTCAACAAGAAAGTGTCTTTATAATTAATCAAATTCCACATGTTTTCCTCCAATTTGTATAGATGCCCCCAAACCCTCTATTTTAACTGAACTTTTAATCTCAAAATTCAGTTGGGTTTACACCAAGTTGGCAGCTGATGTGTCTGCAGCCAGCAGGGATTTTCTGCATTTAGTACGACTGGCCTAGAAGCTGTTGCTATAAATTCCCATCTGGAGATTTCAGGCAGTCTTTCTAGCCTCTCTCTCCAATTAATGGTTTCTTTGTTTATTGACTCCAGGCACCTCAAGACTTTACAGGTATCAAGAGTCTGTCTTAATGCTCTACTTTTAAGCTAAGGCAACCAGTAAGGAGGAAAATTTACATGACATCATTCTACCCAGTTCTCTCTGATTTTATACGGTATAAAGCTTGGCCTTATTTATAAGTGGTGCTGTTCTTGTCTCCTTAATATCCTTTGTTTCCATGGCTCTTACAGGAATCTAGGTCTACTTATCTTTCAGCATTTCCATTCCTCAAAGCTTTGGAGAAGAGCTTGCACATCTGTTAGAGACTTTGAGATATAAACCCAAGCCCTAAGTTATATGGAAATTGGCTTGGGGCCTGGTGGAGTCAACTCAGAGCAAGGTTGACAGTACCTCCACTTCAAAAGTTGGAGTCTTGAAGAAAAGCCAGTCTCATTTGTGGCCACATAAATAATCTTTACTTTGTCAAGCTAAAGGTCATTTAAATGGTGAATTACTCAGAGCACAGTTTCAAACTCTTGTGAGTTACATAGACTCACTTAGCCTTAAAGATCTGCAGTTTGGGATAATACAAAAGTTTTGAGGGTCAGTTCAGATTTAATTATTCCTTGATACTCATTCCTCAAATCCTGTTTTTTGTCTGACAAATCTCAAATTCCTGAGACATACTATGCAGGAAATTCATAGTCAACACTTAGTAATAAGCACTGTTTGGGTATAAACTTCCATTAAATTTTATATATATCTGTGAACATACATCATAAAATTGAGGTTATAATGTAGAAATAATTATTTAATTTTTGAGAGCATGATTTTAATGACTATACAGTATTTGATAACATAAACACATCTTAATTTATCTAGTCCTCAACTGATATTCATTTAGATTATTTTCACAAGGTTGTTATCAGAAATAAGACTGAAACGAACATCTTTATGAATAAATATGGGCTCGTGTGTCTGATTATTTCCTTCTATTTAACATACATTCCTAGAAGTAACTCTTTGAACTCTTTATGTAACACCGCTGGAATTTAAAACTATATCTAAATAAAAACTTTTAAAAAAATTTCAAATTATATGTATATATGCACACAATTGCTTAGGTGTTTATTTTTGTTTTTTTTTTTTTTTTACATTTTTCTAATCTTTCTTTGAATGAATACACTTCATGTTCTACAAGAGTGCTTCTAGAAGAATCAAATGAGTAATACTACAGTTTGGCTGACAGGAAACATTCAGAAATATTTGAAGAATTATGAATGAATAAATGCATTAATAAATGACTTATCTTCATGCTAACACGGCTGGAAATTCATACTATCTTGTGTTTCTTTTTTTTCTGTCTACCACTCCCTATAACCACTGCATACCTCTTCTTTTACACATGAATAAGACATAAGGCCAATAACTGGAGGGCTGTTTTCTGTCTGCTCTCAACCAAATCTCCTACATGGTACTACTAATGGAATGTTAACAATACAAAATTACTGCTCCCGAGGTACTACACAGCAGCTATTTTTGACCCCTCTGTTGGAACAAAATCTGATGTCATTATGTTAGATATTCTCTGTCTATTCCATGTAGCATTTTCTATCTGAGAATGCCTCATGTTCATTTTATATTGAAAGGAATTTTAAATAGAACCTCTGACCTATTCTATATAAAAATATGTTTTATCACAACCTTTATGATACTTTCAAAAGCTCTTTGGAAATCTAACATGTGAGTAGCCTGTAAAATACTTACCATTCCTTTTGAGAGTGTCAGATGAGAAACGTAAGCTGTAGCTTTGGAAGCCAATGGAAAGCCTCATGACTTCAGAATCTGTCTTACTGGCCCTTGTATGAAGCCCTTGAACTCTGACAAGTATTTTATTTTTCCTCCTTATTCCTCTCTGAATCAAAGCTCTCAAGCCTATAGTCATTGTTAGCTGTCTTTGCTTGTTTCTTTTGCTTTTCATTTACATGTTCATTGGAGGGTGGTACAGGAAAAGTGATTCCTTCTCCTGGAAAATGATAGGCCATAGACATGTTTCCCTTCCTCTTCTTGTCTTTTTAGGTGAGATCAGGATTTTAGATGCTCTGCTAAGACAGATATAAGTCATTGACTTTTATTTAATTCTTCCTGTGGAAGAAAATATTCTTGCAGGATCAATTAACTGCCTTTATTTCTGATGAGTACCAGGCAGCAAGGAAAATCCATATAAGAATCTAATAATTAAATAAATTAGAAGCAGACCTGCCAAGAAATAGAGAAAGGACGTTCACAGAGATATGCTCTGACATATTTGAGGTGATTTTCTCCTTAAATTATAATTTTGTAAGCAACTATTTTATTTCTCCTAAAATGAAGAAAGAGACAAAATTTCACCCTTCTCCCAGTAGGTTAATGACCCCCAAAATGATACCATGTAAAAATCCTGACTGAGACACTTAACTTTTTTTCTTATTGATATACCTCCTGATATGGTTAGGCTTTGTCTCCCCACACAAATTTCATCTTGAATTGTAATCTCCCAGGTGTTGAGGGGAGAACCTGGTGGGATGTGATCTAAT
Source organism: Chlorocebus sabaeus (assembly GCF_047675955.1). NCBI lineage: Eukaryota > Metazoa > Chordata > Mammalia > Primates > Cercopithecidae > Chlorocebus > Chlorocebus sabaeus. Next base: position 26,762,936 of record NC_132913.1, on the reverse strand, counting down.
CCTGTGGGTGGTTTCCTCCATGCTGTTCTCATAATAGTGAGTTATCACGAGATCAGATGGTTTTATAAGTGTTTGGCAAGTTCCTCCTTCATTCACTCTTCTCTCTCTCCTGCTGCCAGGTGAGATGTCCTTGCTTCACCTTCTGCCATACTTGTAAGTTTCTTGAGCCCTCACCAGCCATGAATAACTGTGAGTCAATTAAACCTCCTTCCTTTATAAATTACCCAGTCTTGGGTATTTCTTTTTTTTTTTTTTTTTTTTTTTTTTTTGAGACGGAGTCTCACTCTGTCGCCCAGGCTGGAGTGCAGTGGCCGGATCTCTTTATAGCAGTGTGAAGATGGAATAATATGTCTCCTTTCCATTTTTATGAACAGATTGCAACTAAGAAGGAGATGTTCTGGATTCTACTCTCAATTAATTTGCAATTCACTGGATACGACCGTGGAAAAATTACTTAAATTCTTTCAGTCTTCATCTTTAATGCTGAAGCTATTGATAACCTTTATTAAATATTTAACTTTTGATTTTAATGAAGCTTGATTTGATATGATTGTATCTTTAGTAGATATCTATTTTTGCACCTGCCCAGATTTTATCCATTCATCCGATAATCACATCAAATTTTCCTCTGAAGTACCACCCCTCACTTTACTTTTACCAAGTTCAGTTAGGGATAGTTTACTACATCCCTTTCTTCAGAGGTAGACATTTGACTGAGTAGCATATTTTTGGATTCACATTGATTATTCAATGAGACATTTGAGATGCAATTAGAGTAAATGAGAAACAATAAGGTGTTGGCTGGGATTTATGGGGGAAAAAAATCCTTATCTTTTCCTTGGGATTTGAAGCTGAAATAATAGCGATTTTTGGACTGTGGTAGGGTGAGAATAGAGTTTCTAGGAACGACTGCATGAAACCACAAAATGAACACAATTAAATGGAAGAAAGACTCAAGAGAGACAAAACAAATCCTGATAATCAGTTGAGTTCCTATAATGCAGCCATCCCTAAAGATAGAATATTTGCTAATATCAGAATTTGGTGTAGTTGTGTGTGTGTGCACATGTGTGCATGCTAATGCCAGGGTATCAGTTGAAATTGTTTTTAGTACAAGTGAAAAAAACAAATTACTACAAATGACTTAAATAATAGAGATAATTTATGGATTTATATAGACAAAATATAAATATTAAAAGAGCATTAGATTTGTTTCACTTATGCAGCCTATACTGTCATTAATATCCACATTCTTTTGATTTCTCTAATCTGATTTCCATAACAAAAAGTTTCACATAAAAACTTGCTCCCTTATAGTACTAAGATGGCCAGTTGCAATCTGATTTACATATCTCCTTGTCCAAGGCAAGGACAGATCTTCCTTTTTCATAAACCTGTTAGAAAAGTATTTTCCTTACAAAATGCTACATATTTACTAAATTCAGTGAAATGCTCATTTTTGCATAATTCCTGTGGCCAGAGGATTGCCATAGTTGAAGAGCTTAGAACCAGATTTCCTGAAGCAATAACTATGGCCTTGTGGCTTTAACAAGTCTGACCTCACCTACTCAGATGCTGCATTGAGTCAATCTCATCCACATTCCATGAGGATAACATAACAGGAAAGTGGTAAACGTGATGTTGGGAGACAGCCACGATGTCTGCCACAGTCAGGTCAGTATAAAATTTTTGTCACTTCCACGTGACACTATTTTTCTAGTAGAGTATCTCATTTAATTTGCACTTCAATTTACACAACACCTATTTGAAAGCTGTAGATCAAACCTGGGGGAGAAACTGGAAAGCACAGTTGCTGTATGTTCTTATTCCATCCTTCCTCTGACCTGAAAATCTAGATGAGACAAGAGGGGAGGACTGTTTACAGAAAAATGGTTTCTGGAAAGTGGATTGGAAACCAAATAAGACAAGAAAAGTCTGTCAAATCCAAAACCTGAGGTCAATCATTAGACCTTCTCTCTACCCTGTATCTAATCCAGCCAAAGCCTCCGATAGATCTTGGAAATTTCATCTGGGCTTCAGGTAGCCTCAAACCCTAGTAAGATTTAAAAGCAAACCCTTTAATACAGTTGCTATCCTTTGGCTTCAGATCCAAATTGTCTCTATGACACTGCTATCCGGGTGTGGAGCATCGATCCACCAGGGGCCATATTCCACCAGCTGTAATGCTAACTTCCATGGTCAGAGCAGGCCAGAACCAAGATGACAGCCTAGCTAATGATAATGTGAACTAGGAGACAAAGACACTTGGGGTCTTCTGCTGTTGAACACTGAGCTATAAAGTTACAACAGAGATGCAGAGGAGCTGAAATCATGGTAGAACAGACATCACAAACTGTATGAAAGAAACTTATCTACAGAGAGCAGAATGGAGAATGAGCACACAGAAAAATAAGAAATAATCTTGTGATTCTGGAGGCAGAAAGATGGAGAAGGGCCTGTTCACTGACTTTCTTCCTGTGAAATACAGTTGTATTAAGGACTCTAAATTCTGACAGTACTGCCACCCTTACCCTATACATGTTTGCTAAAGGTCTTAAATGAAATTGAATGTTTTTCTTCTTTTAATAGTGAATAATATTAATTTAGTTAAGCCTCGAGAAGATATATACAAAAAATAAATATATAGGAGATTGATGTCTCTTGATACCTATTATTAGACATCCCTAAAGAAAAAAAGTAATACAGAATCATAAGGGCCCTAGCTGAGAGAAAGTCTTAAAGTCATAGAAATGATGGTCTGAAATAAACAAAAAACTACTATTTACTTTGCCCATAACATTTCATATGACCTTATTTAATCCTCATAACAACCACATGACATGTATATTATGATCCTCATTTTTTCAGATGAGAAACTAAGATTCAAAAGGCTTCATAACTTGCACAGAGGAAAGTGGCAAAGTAAAAATTTCTTCTACAACCTCAGAGGAAAAAGACTCTTTACACCATTTTTTCTTTCTCCTTCCTCCTTTCATAATAAAGATTAGTAATCTTCATATATCAAAGTATCTCTTTCAAGCCAGATACAATTTATGATTTTATTATTTGTACAGGAAGTATGTAGCCAGAGGAAATTGCAAAGGCAAAGGCACATAGGTGTGTGAAGGCCCAGTGTTTGAGAGAACTACATACAATTCCAGTTCTAGAATAGAAGGTTCAACATGAGGAGTGGTTGGTTGCTGATGATGCTGCAGAAGTGTAAAGGGGATCAATTAATAGAGTCCCTTCTGAGGGATTCTAGTTTTTTTAGGTTTGCCTATTATAATACAAACTCTCTTAAGAATTTAAAGAAGGGGAGTAGAGAAAATGCCATCAAAGGCATGAGGATGTTGTTGCTGAGCTACAAAAACTACATAAAACATAAAGATGCACACACACACAGAATGACAGACGAAGTCTTGCACTGGAACTTTAAGACAAGAAGAAAAGGGATGTGGAATGATGTGACATTATCTCTACATGCTGAATTTTATTTTTAAACATATGGTATAGTTCTGCATAGGCATAATAATGCTAAAATCTCCACAACTAAATTCAGAGCTCTTTTGTTAAATATTTTGTATAATACCAAAACATTTCTTAACAAGTTCACAAAATGAAATTGCTGATGGAATAGGCATTGGCCTGATGAGCACATAAAAACAAATGTTGCTTCTAAGACCCAGGTAACCTGGACATTCAATTCCCACTCAGTCTGCAAGCTGGTTCTTTGGGTGCCACCTCTCTAGACACTTGCTGGTGTGTAGATGGATGGTGTTAATTTCAGATTGGAAAATCTCATAATGCTGTCCTGAACCCTGCAAACAAGGTCGGACATTTGTAGAAGCTGTTGCCCTTCAGAGAAACATATGCTTGTTTATTTTGTCTGTGTATTTTGTCTACAAATTACGTCAGAATAATTTTATGTGTGTCAGGGAACATAATAAATGTTTCCATGTTTAAATTTTCTACGGTTTTCAACAGAAAAAGCAGAGGACTTCCTCGGTTTAATTAGAAAGCACCTTGTCATCAGGCTAGAAAGCATCAGTTGTCTGATGTATAGCTGAAAAGGATGCATGTTTAGATAATTGGTAAAGGTGGCATTTAAACTCGTTAAGACCTTATCTAATAAAAATTGGGAGATGGGTGATAGTCTTTCAACATCTCCTAGCGCCTTTTCACTCGTGATTACCCTGGGATGCTTCTCTCCTCCTCATGTTTTTGTTCTTTTATGTAATTGAAGGATGACTGACCTTGGCATTATCATCATCTAATCAAATTCAACCATTATTTCCTCAGCAGTAGTTGTGCACAAAACTGTGTAGGTACTGCAGAATAGGGTCACTGCCCTTAGAGAGCATCTAATTTAGATGAGGAGACAAGGCATTTACAAAAGAAATAGTTTAGTAACAACAAAAATGTGAAAAGCTGCTATTACAGAGCTGTTTGGTAGTTTGGTTCCTGCCCAGAGTTTACATGACATCCAAGAAGAAACGGTAACATGGAGCAATCAAAATTTGTAACTACTATTATATCTCCTCATCCCATCGTCACTAACATAGAATCTGACAGACTGAAGATTCAGAAATGACTCCAAGGTATTGGGCTTGGGTGACAGAGAATGATTACATTCTTCACAAAGATAGAAGGAAAACAAAGGGAGCTATTTTTAAAGAGAAAATGCATCTAAAAAACTGCTCTGATTATGTTATTATCCTATTCAAAAATGCCCATGATTTCCTGTGGGCTGCTTGTAGAGTTTGGTAGAGCAAAATGATTACCTTAAGCAGTCTTCATGCTAGGGAGTGGTGACACAAGATGTAATAAACTGTACTCTCTGCCACTGAACTCACTGTAAATAGAGAGTCATGAAAGTGGGTGAACACCTTGAGAAAAAGAGGGCTGTGGATCAATCTAAGAAGAATTATCAGAAAGCACACAAACCAGTCTTCTGGAATACCATTAGTGGGGAAAAGTCACAGAAATGAAAGCTGTAACAGTAGATATGCACGACTCTGGTTCTTTGCAGTCTGTGGCAGCACACAAAGACATATTAGACTTCTAGAGAGGGACCTGGCCCTTGGTTTGGGGGTTTCTAAGCTCCTTGACTGGGGAGGTTCTCATCTTTCATGGCATGATTAGGAACTGAGATTCAACACTGGTATGACATCGCAGAACCTAGACTCAAATGTAATCCAACATCTAAACACTCATTGGTTGAGAAAGCACCAGAGTCTCCCTCCCCGGGAGCAATCAGGAAACTAGGTCCAAGCCTTGAGACTACAGCTATAAGGCTAGCGGAGTGCTGATCTATCACTCCAGTATTTATGGTTGTAGAAGTCTTATCCCCACGACCAACATGATCAAGGTGTGGGGCACAAGTCCTCTAGTTACAGCTATTCAGCCCGGCAGAACCTTGCCCTGAACTCACATTGCAGCACTGCCAAGATTGATTGCCTTACGCATTCAGTGTACCAGTTTCTATGAAACTTTGCTGCGGCCAGTTTAGAAAGAATCAATCTTGTAATAGCCCTAATCTTCAAATGTTAAGAAGCAAAATTGGATTTGGGCAATTCTAAATTTAGGGGTCAGGAGAAGGCAGAACCACCTAAAGAGGAAGAAAGAGTATCCAAAGAAGTATAAAGTGAATGAGAACGAGAGTATTCAGGGTCATAAAGGCAAAAGAGAAATAAATTTCAGGTAAAGAAGGACATTTAACTTGCTCAATGCTAGTGAGGCTATAGGAAGAATGAAGCACCAAAAAAAGACGCAAGATCTAAAAAGAAAGGGGTATATTAATGAGCATGTTTCAGTAGTGTTATACAGTTAAAAACTAGATTAAAACTAGATTAAAAGTTGTTAAGAAATGAAGAGTGATAAGAAGAAAAGATGGAAACGGCAGGGAGAAGAAGGCAATAGTTTGAGATAGGAAGAGGAAGCAACAACAATCTTTTATCTACCACAGAGATAACCTGAGCTCTTGTGAGAGGGGCTATTGAGGATGGAGAAGGTTAAGCTGGTTAGAAAGAAATTGTGTTCTCTGACAAATAGTTTCCAGTTCTTATGAGTTAACATATATCAAAATTAAAGGACATCAATGAAGTCTTAAATAAGGTGATTGCTTTCATTTGATTAAGAATAATTTTATGATTCTTTACTCCAGCTTATGAGAATAGTTCTAGCAGTGGTTTCTCAGTCACCAAGCCTAGCTAAGAGAATTGTATTCTGGCTAGGACACTTTTTCATGATCCTTCACATGTCATCCTCAATCTACTCCTTTATTACATATCAAACATCTCTACCTATACAAAATAGCATAAGCACATGTTTTTCCCCTCTCCTAGAAATTCCCATCAAAACAAATGTGGCCAAAATCAGGGGTGGATAAACCGCATGGGAATTTTCCTCTTTTCCTGAAAAATTATATTTTTAACTTCTATTTGTGACAAAGGCAAGAACTAGGAACAAGTGGATTGAAACATTTACTTTTTCTTGCTGGAGACTCAGCGCCCTATAAATGTAATGTTACATTTTTAGTATTTTTTGAAATGTAATATTCAGTCAATAAATGAAGAAACTGAGGCATAGGAAACTTAAAAACATTTTTAGGATCACAAGAAAGGTGAATAAACATACCATCTATAAACAGCCATGTGTCTCTGATTATTTTCATTTAGTTTTCTACACTTTTCTGTTGATACTATACAGATGAAAGTAGAGTAGCTTATTTTGAAGATACAAAGCCATCTTGTATTAGTCCGTTTGTATGCTGCTATAAAGAACTGCCTGAGACTGAGTAATTTATAAAGAAAAGAGGCTTAATTTACTCACAGTTCCTCATGGTTGGGGAGGCCTCAGGAAGCAATCATGGCAGAAGGGGAAGCAAACACAGCTTTCTTCACATGGTGGCAGGAAGGAAAAATTCCAAGCAAAAGGAGGAAAAACCCCTTATAAAACCATCAGATCTCATGAGAACTGTCAGGAGAATAACATGGAGGTAACTGCTCCCATGATTCAGTTACCTCCCATTGGGTCCCTCCCATGACTCATGGGGATTATGGGAACTACAATTCAAGATGAGATTTGGGTGGGGACACGGTCAAACCATATCACATCTTATCCCAAAGTTGAGCTTCAGCTTTCCACGTTGTTGGTTTTTTTTCCGTTCTGGGTATTTTTACTATTTTGAGACTTGATGGCTTTCTTTAAGATATGTCTAAGCAATACCATAACATACGATATTGCCAGCCAAGGTCATTTGAGTGACAATGTCAGTCAAAATTATAGCCTGGTATATTGTAGAGTCATTTAACCAGTTGAATAACTGTTTTTTGTTCCCTTTACTTTTCAACCCATCAACCGGAAACATATCCCAAAAATACATACTTTTACAAATCATACCATACATAAGATATTTACAAAATTACATCATATTAAGCAAAAGAGTTAAAGCTTTTTCTTGGTTCCCAATGCAGATGCTTTGTTACATCATCAAAAGGTTCTCAGTATGTATCAAAGCCATAGATCTTCTTTAGTTTGTATTTGAGATTCAGGGGATGTTAGCTAGAGCCAGTAATAATTACATTCAGAGAACAGGCATATGGTCTAATTCACACTATCATTTTTTCACACAATTGAAAGATGCCAGTTTTTAAAAATACATGATTATTCCGCCTATAGTGGTCTGCCTTGCCAATTTGTAGGTCACAAACTCCTGTACGCTAAAGCTGGAACTCATAAATGCTTTATGGAATATCCTTTCAGTAGTAGAGATGGAGATTGCAGGGGCCAGATGGGACAGTATTCATGGCAAAGCATGAGACTAGAAAGATCATCTACTCTTTTTTTTTGTCTTGTTGCTCTAAAGATCTTTTTCCTACAACCATTAAAAGCACTAAAAATGAAGAAGTGTTGTTCCAAAGAGTCCACTTGCAGTAATTTTAAAAAAGAAAAATGTTTATATTACAAGGAGAATCGTGATATGAAAAATTCAGACATCTGTTCTCTTCAGCTGACTACTGTATCCCACTGATTCTACCTCAAAAATACTTCTTCAGTTGTCCTGCAAATACAGGCCCTCAACACTTCCTACTTGGATTATTGCAATGGTTTATTCCTTGTGCACCCCAGGCTTGCCTCTGCACATATATGACAGGATATATCACTGAATTTATCCACCTGTATATAACATATAATATATTTTACTTCCGTGTCATTTTTTTTTCTTCTGCCTGCCCATAAATTCCTTGAAGGCAGATACGGTTTTGTTCACTGGTGTTTCTCCATCTTCCAGAATGATGCCTTCTAATTACGATATCCTAGAGGACAAATAACAAAATATGTCATGTATTCATACCCAATTCCTCTCAGTAAATATTTTCTGAATAAATAAATTTGTAGCGAGTATATATCTTAGAATTATATAGAATATGTATCTTAGATTGCAGGGAAGTTCCTTAAGAGTTGAGTAATGAACATTCTGGTTTTTGGTTTTTTTTTTTTTATTATTATTATACTTTAAGTTCTAGGGTACATGTGCATAACGTGCAGGTTTGTTATATATGTATACTCGTGCCATGTTGGTGTGCTGCACCCATCAACTCGTCAGCACCCATCAACTTGTTATTTACATCAAGTATAACTCCCAATGCAATCCCTCCCCCCTCCCCCATCCCCATCATAGGCCTCGGTGTGTGATGTTCCCCTTCCCGAGTCCAAGTGATCTCATTGTTCAGTTCCCACCTATGAGTGAGAACATGCGGTGTTTGGTTTTCTGTTCTTGTGATAGTTTGCTAAGAATGATGGTTTCCAGCTACATCCATGTCCCTACAAAGGACACAAACTCATCCTTTTTTATGGCTGCATAGTATTCCATGGTGTATATGTGCCACATTTTCTTAATCCAGTCTGTCACTGATGGACATCTGGGTTGATTCCAAATCTTTGCTATTGTGAATAGTGCCACAATAAACATACGTGTGCATGTGTCTTTATAGCAGCATGATTTATAATCCTTTGGTTATATACCCAGTAATGGGATGGCTAGGTCATATGGTACATCTAGTTCTAGATCCTTGAGGAATCGCCATACTGTTTTCCATAATGGTTGAACTAGTTTACAATCCCACCAGCAGTGTAAAAGTGTTCCTATTTCTCCACATCCTCTCCAGCACCTGTTGTTTCCTGACTTTTTAATGATTGCCATTCTAACTGGTGTGAGATGGTATCTCATTGTGGTTTTGATTTGCATTTCTCTGATGGCCAGTGATGATGAGCATTTTTTCATGTGTCTGTTGGCTGTATGAATGTCTTCTTTTAAGAACTGTCTGTTCATATCCTTTGCCCACTTTTTGATGGGGTTGTTTGTTTTTTTCTTGTAAATTTGTTTGAGTTCTTTGTAGGTTCTGGATATTAGCCCTTTGTCAGATGAGTAGATTGCAAAAATTTTCTCCCATTCTGTAGGTTGCCTGTACACTCTGATGGTAGTTTCTTTTGCTGTGCAGAAGCTCTTTAGTTTAATTAGATCCCATTTGTCAATTTTGGCTTTTGTTGCCGTTGCTTTTGGTGTCTTAGACATGAAGTCCTTGCCCATGCCTATGTCCTGAATGGTATTACCTAGGTTTTCTTCTAGGGTTTTTATGGTATTAGGTCTAACATTTAAGTCTCTAATCCATCTTGAATTAATTTTCGTATAAGGAGTAAGGAAAGGATCCAGTTTCGGCTTTCTATTTATGGCTAGCCAATTTTCCCAGCACCATTTATTAAATAGGGAATCCTTTCCCTATTTCTTGTTTTTCTGAGGTTTGTCAAAGATCAGTTGGCTGTAGATGTGTGGTATTATTTCTGAGGACTCTGTTCTGTTCCATTGGTCTATATCTCTGTTTTGGTACCAGTACCATGCTGTTTGGTTACTGTAGCCTTGTAGTATAGTTTGAAGTCAGTTAGCGTGATGTCTCCAGCTTGTTTTTTTTGACTTAGGATTGACTTGGCAATGCGGGCTCTTTTTTGGTTCCATATCAACTTTAAAGCAGTTTTTTCCAATTCTGTGAAGAAACTCATTGGTAGCTTGATAGGGATGGCATTGAATCTATAAATTACCTTGGGCAGTATGGCCATTTTCATGATATTGATTCTTCCTATCCATGAGCATGGTATGTTCTTCCATTTGTTTGTGTCCTCTTTTATTTCACTGAGCAGTGGTTTGTAGTTGTCCTTGAAAAGGTCCTTTACATCCCTTGGAAGTTGGATTCCTAGGTATTTCATTCTCTTTGAAGCAATTGTGAATGGAAGTTCATTCATGATTTGGTTCTCTGTTTGTCTGTTACTGGTGTATAAGAATGCTTGTGATTTTTGCACATTAATTTTGTATCCTGAGACTTTGCTGAAGTTGCTTATCAGCTTAAGGAGATTTTGGGCTGAGACAATGGGGTTTTCTAAATATACAATCATGTCATCTGCAAACAGGGACAATTTGACTTCTTCTTTTCCTAACTGAATACCCTTGATTTCTTTCTCTTGCCTGATTGCCCTAGCCAGAACTTCCAACAATATGTTGAATAGGAGTGGTGAGAGAGGGCATCCCTGTCTTGTGCCAGTTTTCAAAGGGAATTTTTCCAGTTTTTGCCCATTCAGTATGATATTGGCTGTGGGTTTGTCATAAATAGCTCTTATTATTTTGAGGTACGTTCCATCAATACCGAATTTATTGAGCGTTTTTAGCATGAAGGGCTGTTGAATTTTGTCAAAAGACTTTTCTGCCTCTATTGAGATAATCATGTGGTTTTTGTCTTTGGTTCTGTTTATATGCTGGATTCAGTTTATTGATTTGCAAATGTTGAACCAGTCTTGCATCCCAGGGATGAAGCCCACTTGATCATGGTGGATAAGCTTTTTGATGTGCTGCTGGATCTGGTTTGCCAGTATTTTATTGAGGATTTTTGCATCGATGTTCATCAGGGATATTGGTCTAAAATTCTCTTTTTTTGTTGTGTCTCTGCCAGGCTTTGGTATCAGGATGATGTTGGCCTCATAAAATGAGTTAGGGAGGATTCCCTCTTTTTCTATTGATTGGAATAGTTTCAGAAGGAATGGTACCAGCTCCTCCTTGTACCTCTGGTAGAATTTAGCTATGAATCCATCTGGTCCTGGACTTTTTATTGGTTGGTAGGCTATTAATTATTGCCTCAATTTCAGAGCCTGTTATTGGTCTATTCAGGGATTCAGCTTCTTCCTGGTTTAGTCTTGAGAGAGTGTAAGTGTCCAGGAAATTATCCATTTCTTCTAGATTTTCTAGTTTATTTGCGTAGAGGTGTTTATAGTATTCTCTGACGGTTGTTTGTATTTCTGTGGGGTTGGTGGTGATATCCCCTTTATCATTTTTTATTGCATCTATTTGATTCTTCTCTCTTTTCTTCTTTATTAGTCTTGCTAGTGGTCTATCAATTTTGTTGATCTTTTCAAAAAACCAACTCCTGGATTAATTGATTTTTTGGAGGGTTTTTTTGTGTCTCTATCTCCTTCAGTTCTGCTCTGATCTTAGTTATTTCTTGCCTTCTGCTAGCTTTTGAATGTGTTTGCTTTTGCTTCTCTAGTTCTTTTAATTGTGATGTTAGAGTGTCAATTTTAGATCTTTCCAGCTTTCTCTTGTGGGCATTTAGTGCTATAAATTTCCCTCTACATACTGCTTCAAATGTGTCCCAGAGATTCTGGTATGCTGTGTCTTTGTTCTCATTGGTTTCAAAGAACATCTTTATTTCTGCCTTCATTTCATTATGTACCCAGTAGTCATTCAGGAGCAGGTTATTCAGTTTCCATGTAGTTGAGCGGTTTTGATTGAGTTTCTTAGTCCTGAGTTCTAGTTTGATTGCACTGTGGTCTGAGAGACAGTTTGTTATAATTTCTGTTCTTGTACATTTGCTGAGGAGTGCTTTACTTCCAATTATGTGGTCAATTTTGGAATACGTGTGATGTGGTGCTGAGTAGAATGTATATTCTGTTGATTTGGGGTGGAGAGTTCTGTAGATGTCTACTAGGTCTGCTTGCTGCAGAGATGAGTTCAATTCCTGGATATCCTTGTTAACTTTCTGTCTCGTTGATCTGTCTAATGTTGACAGTGGTGTTGAAGTCTCCCATGATTATTGTATGGGAGTCTAAGTCTCTTTGTAGCTAAGGACTTGCTTTATGAATCTGGGTGCTCCTGTATTGGGTGCATATATATTTAGGATAGTTAGCTCTTCCTGTTGAATTGATCCCTTTACCATTATGTAATGGCCTTCTTTGTCTCTTTTGATCTTTGATGGTTTAAAGTCTGTATTAACACAGACTAGTACTGCAACCCTTGCTTTGTTTTTGTTCTCCATTTGCTTGGTAGATCTTCCTCCATTCCTTTATTTTGAGTCTTTGTATGTCTCTGCATGTGAGATGGGTCTCGTGAATACAGCAAACTGATGGGTCTTGACTCTTTATCCAGTTTGCCAGTCTGTGTCTTTTAATTGGAGCATTTAGTCCATTTACATTTAAGGTTAATATTGTTATGTGTGAACTTGATCCTGCCATTATGATATTAACTGGTTATTTTGCTCATTAGTTGATGCAGTTTCTTCCTAGCCTCGATGGTCTTTACATTTTGGCATGTTTTTGCAATGGCTGGTACCTGTTGTTCCTTTCCATGTTTAGTGCTTCCTTCAGGGTCTCTTGTAAGGCAGGCCTGGTGGTGACAAAATCTCTAAGTATTTGCTTATCTGTAAAGGATTTTATTTCTCCTTCACTTATGAAACTTAGTTTGGCTGGATATGAAATTCTGGGTTGAAAATTCTTTTCTTTAAGAATGTTGAATATTGGCCCCCACTCTCTTCTGGCTTGTAGAGTTTCTGCTGAGAGATCTGCTGTTAGTCTGATGGGCTTCCCTTTGTGGGTAACTTGACCTTTCTCTCTGGTTGCCCTTAAGATTTTTTCCTTCATTTCAACTTTGGTGCATCTGGTAATTATGTGTCTTGGAGTTGCTCTTCTTGAGGAGTATCTTTGTGGCATTCTCTGTATTTCCTGAATTTGAATGTTGGCCTGCCCTACTAGGTTGGGGAAGTTCTCCTGGATGATATCCTGAAGAGTGTTTTCCAACTTGGTTCCATTTTCCCCCTCACTTTCAGGCACCGCAATCAGATGTAGATTTGGTCGTTTTACATAATCCCATACTTCTTGCAGGCTTTGTTCATTTCTTTTTCTTCTTTTTTCTTTAGGTTTCTCTTCTCGCTTCATTTCGTTCATTTGATCCTCAATCGCTGATACTCTTTCTTCCAGTTGATTGAGTCGGTTACTGAAGCTTGTGCATTTGTCACGTATTTCTCGTGTCATGGTTTTCATCTCTGTCCATTCGTTTATGGCCTTCTCTGCATTAATTATTCTGGTTATCAATTCTTCCACTCTTTTTTCAAGATTTTTAGTTTCTTTGCACTGGGTACGTAATTCCTCCTTTAGCTCTGAGAAGTTTGATGGACTGGAGACTTCTTCTCTCATCTCGTTAAAGTCATTCTCTGTCCAGCTTTGATCCATTGCTGGCGATGAGCTGCGTTCCTTTGCAGGGGGAGATGCGCTCTTATTTTTTGAATTTCCAGCTTTTCTGACCTGCTTTTTCCCCATCTTTGTAGTTTTATCTGCCTCTGGTCTTTGATGATGGTAACGTACTGATGGGGTTTTGGTGTGGGTGTCCTTCCTGTTTGTTAGTTTTCCTTCTAATAGTCAGGACCCTAAGCTGTAGGTCTGTTGGAGATTGCTTGAGGTCCACTCCAGACCCTGTTTGCCTGGGTATCAGCAGCAGAGGCTGCAGAAGATAGAATATTGCTGAACAGAGAATTTACTTGTCTGATTCTTGCTTTGGAAGCTTCCTCTCAAGGGGTGTACTCCACCATGTGAGGTGTGGGGTGTTGGTCTGCCCCTAGTGGGGGATGTCTCCCAGTTAGGCTACTCAGGTGTCAGGGACCCACTTGAGCAGGCAGTCTGTCCCTTCTCAGATCTCAACCTCCTTGTTGGGAGATCCACTGCTCTCTTCAAAGCTGTCAGACAGAGTCGTTTGCATCTGCAGAGGTTTCAGCTGCTTTTGTTGTTGTTGTTGTTGTTGTTGTTTAGCTGTGCCCTGTCCCCATAGGTGGAGTCTACAGAGACAGGCAGGACTCCTTGAGCTGCTGTGAGCTCCACCCAGTTCGAGCTTCTCAGCGGCTTTGTTTATCTACTTAAGCCTCAGCAATGGCGGGCACCCCTCCCCCAGCCTCGCTGCTCCCTTGCTGCGAGATCACAGACTGCTGTGCTAGCAATGAGGGAGGCTCCGTGGGCGTGGGACCCTCCCGGCCAGGTGTGGGATATAATCTCCTGGTGTGCCCGTTTGCTAAGATCCTTGGTAGAGCGCAGTATTGGGGTGGGAGTTACCTGATTTTCCAGGTGTTGTGTGTCTCAGTTCCCCTGGCTAGGAAAAGGGATTCCCTTCCCCCTTGTGCTTCCCAGGTGAGGCGATGCCTCGCCCTGCTTCAGCTCTCACTGGTCAGGCTGCAGCAGCTGACCAGCACCAACTGTCCCACACTCCCTAGTGAGATGAACCCAGTACCTCAGTTGAAAATGCAGAAATCACCTGTCTTCTGTGTGGCTCGTGCTGGGAGTTGGCCATCTTGCTCCGCCCCCAGTAATGAACATTCTTTATCACTTTTCTGCCATTCCCTTCCTTCACTCTGCTCATTGCAGTAGAGACAGATGGCTTGAGATGAAGCAGTTACTGAGGACCATGAGACAAACTCATTTGTAAGAATGGTGAAGTAACTAAATCTACAAGGTCAAGACACCATGTCTCATTATGAGATAAAATTAAACTTCTATCTTATTAAACCAATATTATTTTTGGGTTTCTCTTAGAACTGAATTTATCTTTATGGATAGAAATATGATGTAATACATTAATTATTTGGGATGACATGTCGTATCCAAATTCCTGGCATTTTTTAACCCTCTGTCTACTGTCATATTTAATTTTATAGCTATGGTTGCAAACAAGAGTCTCAGAGAGAATTAAATGGCACAAGGACATAGTTTTTCAGCCAGTAAGTGTTCAAACACTTATTTTTCCAACATTAAAAGTCATGAGTTACACATAAAATCTGGCATTTGGGAGTGCAAATGCATCACAATAACAGTCAGAGCTGAGTTTACATGAGGCAGATGTCATCATACCTAATCTGTTTCATACACTTATATTACTTATTGGGTATATTATGGAAAACACCACATATAAGAAGTTCTCCTTTGTTCTCTCTTCTATTCATCCAATGCTTTTGAACTACAGTACTCCCATTCTAAATAAAGGGAATATGGTGGCTACAGGGACTACCAAAGTCCTTACATTTTAGAAACAGAAGACAGACAAGGTTAACCAAGTAAACAGAAATCCAAATAGATATTTTCTGATAGTTCTAAGTTTAATGGAGATAATGAAAAAACATGTGGAGAGAGAGACAGTGACTGATGTTAGGGAATGGGATCCTGTGGATTAGATTATCATGAGAACCTCTCTGAGGAGAGGTCATTTGAACTGAGACCTGAGTGACAACCAGGAGTCAGCTATTCAAGACCTAGGGGAAGATGATTTTAGGTGGACAAAATGGCACCTAAAAATAACCTACAATAAAAATGAGAAAAAATAATCTTTCTCAGACAGAAAGATAATTTCTGGTACATCATACTTTACAAGGTGTTGTGAGTCATAGCTACCTAGGAATTCTCCCAATTTTCCTGGGACTATAAAAACGACAAAAAGACATCCTCTTCTTGGTCATATGTGGTGGCTGAGGCCTGTAATCCCAGCACTGTGGGAGACTGAGCTGCCAGATCAATTAAGGCTGGCCAACATGGTAAAACCCCATCTCTACTCAAAATACAAAAAATAGCTGGAAATGGTGGGGCACACCTGTAATCCCAGCTACTCGGGAGGCTGAGGCATGAAAATCACTCGAACCCGGGAGGCAGAGATAGCAGTGAGCAGAGCTTGCACCACTGCACTCCAGCCTGGGTGACAGAGCGAGACTCTGTCTCAAAAAAAAAAAAAAAAAAAAAAGAAAGAAAGAAAAGAAAAGGAAAGAAAAGAAAAGAAAAGAAAAAAAGAAATCCTCTTTTCTCTGTTTAAAACTTTCAATTTCAAAAAAAGAAAAATTAAAAGGCTGACTGTTGCTCAGTAATCCCACAGACTGATTAAATATGTTAAGCTTAACTAATGGAGGGTAATGGTGTCCACAAAATGTTAATTGTATAAATACCACAGGCTGCTAGGTATACATATGCTTCTGTTCAGAGCCTTTTACTTTTCCATTTTGTTTTATTCAAAATGTGCTGAAAGTTATTAGTTCATGAATCTGAAGAAGCAGACTGATGCTCATCTCTTAATCAAGCAAATGTTTAAAACATAAATTCCATTTAAATGTCAGTGTAAAAACGGAAAGCCTTAGTTGACTAATTTAATGATATACCAACAGCTTTGGGAGGAAAACTGAGCAGTCTATGATTATCATATAATCACAAACACACACACACTCAGAAACACACATAAGTACACTTTCTTTTAAAACTCAAGTTCACTTAGATTGGTGGAAAAGCTCCTTTCTTAAACAGAAATTTAAAAGTATTAAGTATTAGCATTTTTTCATCAACTCAATAAATTTATCTTGACTTTTTGCAACTGAACGAAATGTTGAGTTAAAAAAATTAAACCTTGGCACGTACCTTGGGTGGGGAGTGCATATGTATACAAACAGCCATTCTTAATTAAGGAAACACCATATCACAAACAATCAGAGCTGAGCTCTTTGAAACGTTCCCTCCTATGCCAGCATAATATTCAACCACCATCAAATTTTCTGCATTCTGCATAATGTGCCGGTAATTAACCTTATAAACTTATTTTCTGAGTAACTCTCATAGTTGATAAATGTAGGTAAGGGCAAAACTCAGCAAGGTTATTGAATAACAATCAGTGCATCCAGAATGAAAAATAACCCTCCTCTTTCTGAAATAAGATATGAATAGACTTTATCCTAGTAATTAATGTTGCTGCATTTTGCATGAAGATGGGGTATTTTTCATTTAAAGCCCATGTGTTAATTTTCCTTCACAGATAAGCCAAAAACCTTGACTCTGTCATCAGACCTTTGGCATCTCCTTCTGTTTCAGTCCTGGGACTGTGCCAATACACAGCTATTCTGTATTTGAACTTCCATACTGGGGTTGGGGCATAGATAGTCACCAGAATTCACTTTGTTTTCAATCATATTCAGATGAAAAGAAGTCACATAAAAACCAAATACTACTCCTATTAACCAAGCATATGCCAAACATTCGTCTGAAAGACAAGGAACCCTAAAAATCAGCATTCGAAAGCTAAAGATAAAAGCTATTACAGGAGAATGATAATTGGGACCAATCAGTGCCAAGTGATGACATTTTGCAACAATCTCCCAAAGTTACAGTGATTTGGAATCTTCAAATAACTCTGAAAAATTATTTAAGAGACTTGTGTTCCAGTCCAGCTCTGCACCTGGCTGGTGGTAAGGCCTTCAAATTATCATTATGTTTCTAAGAATCTTAATTTCTTTATCTGCACAAAGTGGAGATTGGTCTTGAATACTCCTTAGGCCTCATCCAAAAATAAAATTTGTATGACTTTGGAATTATTCAATTGTTTTTTTACTAGGAAAATATAAATTACATATTTCCTAAAGTGAGAAGCAATCGTTTTTGTGAGTAGCAGCTTTTATCATAGTTTTCTGGTTTTAACAATCTTTCAGTAGCTTGCCACTGTCCATATAACAAAAGTATTATCATGGGTCTCATGACCCTACAGAATCATATCTCTATATTTCATACTCATCTCCCACTTGTTGCTATAAATCTTCATTTTAAATTACAGAATAACAAACTATGTGCAGTATTTTGAATATGCAATTCTATTTCACTCTATTGCCAATACTCTTTTTCAACACCCCCATTAATCCGGTTAATTTCTGTCTGTAATCAAAAGCCCCATTAAAGTAAGACTGCTTCCCTAAAGATTATGTTGTGCCAAACAGTTAATCCCTTCCTCGTCTATACTATCCTTTTGCCACATACCTCTTTTCCGTCATTTACATTTATGAGCTATCATATTCAATTCAACATAAAACAAAGCTTATATTATGTTCTTCCTTGCATTACCTAGCACTATGCCTTATAGGTAGGAAATGCTCAGTATGTATGGATAAAATTAAAATCCTTGATCTTTGTGATTTTGAATGATCCTTTGTTATATGTGCTAATTTAGTTCCATTTACCTTAATAAGCTAGTTTGAGAATATCCTTAGGACTTGTACTGATCAGTTTAGTAAAACATTTTAAAACAGTCAATTACTGTTTGATTGTACAGTGTCAATCATTAGAGTAAAAATTGTAACACTGGTAGGGATATTTCTGCACTATAATAGGAAGACATCAAATATTTCTTCTATAGTTTTAAAGTGCAAATAAATATCAAAAATTCTTAACACATGGCCAGTATTTACAAAGATAATCAAATATTTTAATGAGACAGTTGAAAAAATTATAAGCTATGTATGTCTACATAACATATATGTGTTTTAAATATTAATACTCAATTGCTAAACATAGAGGTGCCATTTGTTGGTAAATGTGCTATAATATACTAAATGAAATGAGCCAGGCCCCAAAAGAAAATACTGCATAATTTAACTTATATATGGAATCTTTACAAGTTGCATACATAGAAACAGAATTGAATAGTGTCTATCAGGGAAGGGGAGAAAGCGGAAACAGGAAGTCAGTCAAAGAGTACAAACTTGCAGCCATGTAGGATGAATACATCTAGAGATCTGATGTGCAGCATGAGGAATATAGCTAATAATATTGCATTATATGTTGAAATTTCCCACAACTGTAGATTTCAGGTGCTCTCATCACAGAATAAAAGGTAATGAAAGGTGACGGATATGTTAATTTGCTTGACTATAGTAATCATTTTAAAATATATGTATATCAATACATCTTGTAAACCTTAAATTTATATAATAAAAATAAATTTAAAATGAGAAATCTTTAGATTTGTAATAGCGGTTATTGCAAGTCATTTAAAATTTAAGATAAAACTTCAATGTGTAATAAATAATGACCTAGAACATGCTGTAGAAAAAAGAAAGTGCCAAGTTCAAAAACACTGATACATAATTTTTGAAAGTACAGAAATTAAAAGTATGCTTTGGACATGGTTGATGTTCAACATGTATTTTTGAAATTAAAAAAAAGACTATAAGAAAGGATTGCTATTGTGATGTGACTTTTTGATTTTGTTTACTTTTACCCATTTAATTTCCACTTTTACTCTATTTTCCCATTTAAGAAATATGCCCAAGATCAAATCTTACTCTCTCACAGCCATAGATATAATTTCAGAGAAAGTGAAAGAAGTGATGATATTAAAAGAGTAACAAATATTTAGTTTTTAATTTTATATTACAGATAAACCAAAAATACCTGATTACACTCTCTTTTGTGACCAAACATTTTTTTCATTGTTGTGCTTAATAAATGTTGGTTCAGTGTCAGAATGCATGGATGAAGGAAGGGATGGATGGCTGCATGATTCAACAAATAATAGTGGAAATGAATAACTGCTTTTACAACTAAGGCACAGGGGTCATCTAGGGAGTGGCTGACAAGTTGGTGATGTATAATATAGCATCCAGAGTATGTTCGTTCACAGTATTTCAGGATTAATTCTTATTTTTTCAGTCTTTTTCACATTGTCTCATACTAACCAAGCTCATAAAACTGATGCAAAATTGAATGCAAATTTAATAACTTACAAAAAGAAATACAGCTGCTAGGTAGACAGTATTTATAGTTTTACTGGCCAAATTATTTACTTTGCAAGAAATTACTTGGAAAATCAAAATATAAAGACAAGATTGCTAATGAAATATAAATTAGTACAAGGGGTGTTAACGTAAATGATTACAATGTTAAACCGTGTCATGTCCAGTGAATACTTCAAAATTAATATTACCAAATTCGACTTCTGTTGAAAATGTATTGTCTAGGATAACCAATATTATTCTGAGCAATTAATTTCCTAGTTTCTAAATTAGTATCAAATGTCTTTTAAACATTCATTTTAACATGTTGCCGAGACAGACATTCCTTATTTATTTTATTTTTATCTAAGAAATTGCATGTCATCACAAGAAACATTTAAAAAATATGATAACTTTTTTTTTTCTTTTGTCTGGTTTATTACCAGCATTTATAAGACCAGACCTAGGGAATGGCTACATGTGGGTACATATGCATGTTCTTAATGTAGAAAATGTTTAGCCTATCCTGACTATCACATAATCAGAACATTGAGAATATTCACAGAAAATATGATAACTCTTTGAATGTTAGAAAAACAACCAAACATTCATTGATACAAGATAGGATACTAATGTCAGAAGAAATGCTTAATTCAATTGATGGAAAAGAATATCAATAAAAATAATTATTTGGTATCACCTAAATTAAGATACATCAATTTCACTAATGCTTTGTGAAGAAGAGTTTATAACCAGGATAAGTTCTAGACAATTTTTGTTGTTTGGACTCATGGTAAAAATAATAACATTATATTGAAGTGAATAATTGTAAATGATATCTTTAAAACTGTTACTTAGAATTGTTCTGGCAGTATGACAGCCTTGATGTTCTGAAAAACTATGCAGTATTAAACACCTAGGAATGCTGAATAAATTTTGACAACTATACCTTTAAATGCATAAGAGAGCTCACAAGAGGCTAAAGGAAAATCCAAAGAGGACCAAAACAAAAAGAAAGCTGACACTAAAGTGATAAGCAAGAACTGAAGCCACATCTGTTCTATAGATATATGGTGAAACCAGAAATCCAAAACTATGAGCATTAATCATCACCTGGAGAAAGGAGAAAAAGGTCGTGGTGGAGCAACAGAATCCTCACATACATCCAACATCTTTAAGCTACTACATCTCCAGTACAAACATAGGCTAGAAATACATACATACATACACACACGCGCGCGCGCACACACACACACACGCACACACGTGTCAGTAAAACAAATAAGACAGCAAAGTTAAATACCTTTTGGTTTTGGGTTTTTTTTGTTTGTTTGTTTTGTTTTGTTTTTTCCTGCTTTGGTTAAGACTTTGGGGGAAAATATATGCAATCTTTGGCTTGAATTAAAAAGAGTTAAGATTTTAATTAAGAATACTTACACAGTTTAGGCCGGGCGCGGTGGCTCACGCCTGTAATCCCAGCACTTTGGGAGGCCGAGGCGGGCGGATCACGAGGTCAGGAGATCGAGACCATCCTAGCTAACACGGTGAACCCCGTCTCTACAAAAAATATAAAAAATCAACTGGGCATGGTGGCGGGCGCCTGTAGTCCCAGCCACTCAGGAGGCTGAGGCAGGAGAATGACGTAAACCCGGGAGGCGGAGTTTGCCGTGAGCCGAGATCTGGCGTCTCAAAAAAAAAAAAAAAAAAAAAAAAAAAAAAAAAAGTACTTACATAGTTTAGAAAGCCATAGGCAAAAAATAATCACTCAAATTAGTAAAGATAGATGAAAAAAGATGTATAGAGATATAATAGATGAAAAAAGAGAGAGGAAAGAAAGAAAAGAAAAAAAGCAAAAAAAAAAAAAAAAAAAAAAAAAAAAAAAACGAAAAGAAAAGAGAGAAAGAAAGAAAAAAAAGCAAGCCAGCCTTAAAAGCGACTAGACAAAAAAGACACAGAAAATACAGAAGACAATGAAAATAATGACAGCAGATTTCTTTTGGGAGAAAAGATTATCCAGAAAACAGTAGAACAATAGCTTTAAAGTATAAAAAGGGCAGACAAAAGAAAACAAAACATTAAAAAATAAAAGAAACCTGTGGATCCAAAATTCTATACCTAATAAAATCATCCTTGAAAACCAAGATGAAATAGACTTTCAAAATATATGTAAAATCTTGAATAATTCATCATCATCAGGTGTCTAAAACAAGCAAATGTTAAGAAAGTCCTTCAGAAAGAAGGAAAATGACACCGGATGGAAATCTGGATCCACAAAAGGATTAAAGAGCACTGGAAACGGTAGGTATGTGGATAAATACAAAAAAAGTTTATTATTATTATTATTTTAGTGATTTTGAAAGATAATAGACAGTGTAAATTTTTTTTACAATATATTGTGGTATTTATAACGTGAAATAAGTTGTATGACAATAACAAAAAGGCTGAGAGAGGAAAAATAGAAATATTTAGTTGTTAGGTTCTTATACTATATGTGACATAGTATAATATCAACTGAAAATAGATTGTGTTGAATTAAATATGTATACTATAAACACTAAAGCAATCACTAACATACAAAAATATTACTAAGAGAAATTAAGGAATACTAAAATTATTGGTGAGTTATGCCAGGTTCCTGGATCAAAAACTAATATTGTTAAGATGTCAATAGTCAAAATATACTGGAAAAAGAAGAAACAAGTTAGAGAACTTATCCTATCTTATTTCAAGACCTGCTATTATAAAACTGTGGTAATAAATATAGTGCTACATTAAGAGATACAAAAATAGGTCAATAGAATAAAATTATATGACAAGAAACAGACTCATACATAAATAGTCAATTAATTGTTTAGCTTTCAAGAAAAATGCTAAATAAATTCAGTAAAGAAAGGATAAACTTTTAAACAAATATTAAAACAATTAGATATTCACATACAGCAATAATAAAACAAATGTTTCATAAATTTCATAACTTGCACAATCCAAAAATTAACTCAAAACAAAGATCTAAATTTTAAAACTAAAGTAAAACTTCTGAAAATTATCATATGAGAACATTTTTGTAACTATGGATTAAGCAAGCATCTTTTTGCAGTATATTATTTCATTTATATAAAGTTCAACAACAACATAAACTAATTAAAGTTTATAGAAATCAGAATAGAGATTATCTCTAGGCAAACAAAGATGAGGGTAGCAGTGGTGGCATGTATTGAAAAGGAGTGCAAATATATGTTTAATGTGATGAGATGTTCTATGTCTTTTTTAAAAAGTTTTTTATTGTTTTGTAGAGTAGTTTTAGGTTCACAGCAAAACTGAGAGGAAAGAACAGAGATTTCTTATATACTTCCCGCCTGTACACATTCATAGCCTCTCCCATTATGACCATCCCCCACCAAAGTGATACGTTAGTTACAATTGATAAACCTACATTGACACATCATTATCACACAAAGTCCATAGTTTATATGAAGGTTCACTCTTGCTGTTGTATGTTCCATGAGTTTGGACAAATGTATAACGATACAAATCCATAATTATGGTATTATTGTGGTAGTTTCACAGTCCTAATAATCCTCTGTACTCTGCCTATTCATCCCTCCCTCCTCTGTATGTCTTGGCAACCACTGATTATTTTACTGTCTCTATACATTTGCCTTTTCAACAATGTCATATAGTTGGAATACTACAGTATGTAGCCTTTGTAGGTCACCCTATTTCACCTAGTAGAAGGCATTTAAGTAATTGCCGTATCTTTTCATGGTCTGATAACCCATTTCCTTTATTGTAGAATAATGTTCCATCTTCCGGATGTATCACAGATCATTTATCCATTGCACTAAATAGTGACATTGTGATTCCTTCCAACTTTTGGCAGTTATGATTAATGATGATGTAAACACCTGTGCACATAAGATTTTTATTCCTTTGGGTAAATTCCAACTCCTTTGGAAGCATGACTGCTGAATCATATTATAAAAGTATTCTTAGTTATATTTAAAAAGGAAACAAAACATCAAACTGCCTTTCAAAGTGACTTACCATTTTCCATGTCTACCAATAATGAATTAGAGTTCCTGTCACTTCACATCCTCTTCAGCATTTGGTGGTGTCAGTGTTTTGAATTTGGCCATTCTAATACGTATGTAGTGGTATCTCATTGTTTTAGTTTGCATTTCGCTTATGATATTTGATGTGGAGCATGTTTTCATATGCTTATTTTCCATCTACATATCTTGTTTGGTAAGGTCTGTTAAGTCTTTGGCCTATTTTTAAGTTTTTTTGTTGTTGTTATTTTCTTATTGTTGAAGTTTAAGTGCTCTTTGTATATTTTGGATAATAGTCCTTGATCAACTATGTCTTTTTCAAATACTTTCCCCCAGTATGGGGCTTGTCTGTTCATTCACTTGAGAGTGTTTCATGCATGGGAGATAAAACTATTAGTTAAGTCCAACTTATGAATTATTTCTTTTTTTCTTAATTTTTTTCTTCTACTTTTAGGATCCAGAGGAACACATGCAGGTTTGTTACAAGGGTAAATTTTATGTTGCTGAGGGTTGGTGTACAAGCGATCTCATTACACAGCTAGTGAGCATAGTACCCTATAGGTAGCCTTCCAACCCACAGCCCCCTCCCATTCTCGCTTCTCAAGCACTCCCCAGTGTATATTGCTTCCATCTTTGTGTCCATGTGTACTCAATGTTTAGCTCCCACTTGTGAGTGAGAACGTGGTATTTGGTTTTCCATACCTGCATTAGTTTGCTTAGGATAATAGCTTCCAGCTGCATTCATATTTCTGCAAAGAAAATAATTTTGCATTTTTTATGGCTGCTGTGTGTGTGTGTGTGTGTACGTATATTTCACATTTTCTTTATTCAGTCCATCATTGATGGATACTTTAGTTGAATCTGTTTTTGCTATTGTGAATAATGCTGCAATGAACATATTAGTGCATGTGTCTTTTTGGTAGAACAACTTATTTTTCTTTGGGTGTATATGCAGCAGTAACATTGCAGGATAAAATGGTAATTTTTTAAGTTCTTCGAGAAACCTTTAAATTGCTTTCCACAGTGGCTATGCTAATTTAAATTTCCACCAGCAGTGTACACGTTCCTTTTCCTCTGTAACCTTGCCACCATCTGTTGTTGGTCTTTTATTTAAGTCTTTAATCCATATTGAGTTATTTTTTTTATTTGGTGAATGGAAGGGGTCCAGTTTCATTCTTCTGTATATGGCTAGCCAGTTATCCCAGCACTGGGTTTTGAAAAAGGAGTCCTTTCCCTATTGTTTGTTATTGTTGACTTTGTCAAAGATCAGGTGGTTGTAGATGTACACATTTATTTCTGGGTTCTCTATCCTGTTTCATTGATCTCTGTGTCTGTTTTTGTACCAGATTTATACTGTTTTGGTTGCTGTATCCCAGTAGTGTATTTTGAAGTCAGGTAGTGTGATGCCTCTGGCTTTGTTCTTTTTGCTCAGGATTGCTTTGGTTATTCTGGTTCTTTTTTGGTTCTATATGAATTTTCCCAATTCTGTGAAAAAAAAAATATTGCTAATTTGATTGGAATAGCATTGAATCTGTAAATTGCTTTGGGCAGTATGACCATTTTAACAATATTGATTCTTTTATCCCTGAGCATGAATTTTCTTCCATTTGTTTTTGTCATCTCTTATTTCTTTCAGCCGTGTTTTGTAATTCTTATTGTAGAGGTCTTACTGCCTTGGTGAACTCTATTTAAAGGTATTTTATTCTTTTTTTGGCTATTGTAAATGGGATTGCATTCTTGATTTGGCTATCAGCTTGGATGTTTCTGATATATAGAAATGCTACTGATTTTTGTACATTGACTTTATTTCGTGAAACTTTACTGAAGTTGTTTTGCAGTTCTAGCAGTCTTTTGATAGAGTCTATGGGGTTTTCTAGGTATAGAGTGTGCAAAGAGAGACAGTTTGACTTTCTTCAGGGTTTGTGCCTTTAATTTCATAACTGAAATCTCATTGTCAAACCCAAGGTCATCAAGAGCTTCTCCTCTGTTGTTTTGTAGGAGTTTTATAGTGTTGCATTTTACATTTAGGTTTATGATCCATTTTCAGTTAACTTTTGTGAAGAGCCTAAGTTCTGTGTCTAAATTCATTTTTTTCAAGTGAATATCTAGTTATTCTCATACCACTTATTAAAGAGACAATTTTTTATCCATTGTATTTTCCTTGCTCCTTTTTAAAAGATCAGTTGATTATATTTATGTGGGTCTATTTCTGAGCTTTCTATTCTATTTGTAGATTTTTTTTTCTGCCAATATCACACTGTTTCTTTTATTATAGTTTTATAGTAAATCTTAAACTTGAGTAGTGTCAGTTCTTCAAATTTGTTGTTCTTCTTCAATATTGTTTTGGCTATTCTGGATCTTGTGCCTCTTTATATGAACTCTAGAATTAATTTGCTAATAACTAAAAAAATAATAACTGTCTGGAAGTTTGATTGAGACTGCATTGAATCTGAAGATCCAACTGGAAAGAAATGGCATCTTGACCATACTGGAATCTTTGCCTTGTTCTCAGTCTCAATAAGAAAAACAGCTATTTTCTCACACTTTAGAATGATGTTAGCTATAGTTTTTTAAATAAATATTTTAGATCAAGTTGGTGAAGTTTCCTGGTATTCTACTTTGCAGGGAGTTTCTTTTAAATCATAAATGGGTATTGGATTTTGTGAAATGCTTTTTCTGTATCTATTGATTATAATCATGTGGCTTTTCTTCTTCAGCCTGATTATGTGATGAATTATATTAATTGATTTTTAAAAGTTGAATTAGCTGTGCATTCCTGAGAAAATTCCCTCTTGGTTTTGGTGTACAATTGTTTTCATACAATGTTGGACTTTGTTTGCTACTATTTTGTTAAGGATTTTTGCAACTATGCTTGTGAAAGTAATTACAATCTTTTTAATTATTGCAATGCATTTGTCTGGTTTTAATATTAGCATGATGCTGGACTTATAGAATGAGTTAAGAGGCATTCTCTTTGCTTCTATCTTCTTAAAGAGATCCTTTTTTTTTAAATTGATACAATTTCTTCCTTGAATGTATGGTAGAATTCACCAGTGAATTCTTATCCGGACCTTGTGCTTTCTGTTTTGGAAGAGTTTTAGTAAGTTCAGGCTGCTATAACAAAATTATGTAACCTGGGTAGCCTATAAACAAAAGGAACTTATTTTCAATAGGTGTGGAGAATGGAAAGTCTAAGATAAAGTTGCCAAGTTTTGGTGTCTAACGAGGGACATAGATAGCTTTTCATAGATAGCTTCTCCCTGTGTTCAATACACTATGTGTATCGAAAGGGGAAAGACAGCTTTCTGGTGTTTCTTTTATAAGGGTTCTGGTTCCATTAATGAAAGCACTACTCTCATAATCTAATCACTGTTCAGAAACCCCACCTTTGAATACCATCACACTGATGATTAGATGTTCAACATATAAAATCTGGAGGGACACAAACATTCAGATCATACTATTCCACCCCATCTCCACAAAATTTATGTCCTTCTTGCTTGTAAAATACATTTATTCCATCTCAATAGCCTCAGAAATCTTAACATGTTCCCACATCAACTCAAGTCTGAAGTCCAAAGTTACGTGAAAATATTATCTAGATACGGGTGACACTCTCTAGTTGTGAGCTTATAAAATAAACAGGTTATGTTCTTCCAAAGTACTGTGTTGGTACAGGCTTAGGATATACATTCTGATTCCAAAAGGGATCATTAGGATAGATGACAGAGGTAACAAGTCCCAAGCAAGTCTGAAACCAAACAGGGCAAATGGAGTTAAATACTGAGGATCAAAAATAATCTTTTACTCAATGTCCTGCTTTCTGGAAATACAGGATGGGGGTTGGGCACCAGAATCCAGGCAACCTTGTCCTACAAAACCTAGATGGAGATAGCCACATCCCAACAGTTCATGCACTCTGTGCTCTGGGGAAGATGAGATGGCACACAGTGGACACTGCCAACGTTGAGTATTTGTTCCCTCTGGAGAGGTAGCCAACTCAGTTCACACTTCACCTGAACCCACTAGAGCCACACCTAGGGCAGCCAAGGAGCACTGTGCTAAAATTCATGGAGCACAGCCTTGAAATAGCTTGGACCTCCAGTTCCTTGTACTCTGGGCCTATGATGGGAGGTGGTAACTCCAGTAATTTACAAAATGCCCTCAGGATTATTCCTCTATTGTCTAGATGAGTAGTCCCTGGCTTCTCTTGAGATAGCAAATCCAGACAAATCTTGTGAAAATCCTTTGTCCCTACCTTTATTCTCTCCTAAACATATTTTATCATTCCTTGCAACATGAGTAGGCTGAGAATTTTCCAAATGTTTAAGTCCTGCTTCCTTTTTGATTAAAAGTTTGGTCTTTAATCATTTATCTTTTCTTACATTTTATTGTAAGAATTGAAAAGGGCCCAGGACACACTTTAAGCACTTTGCTTAGAAATTTCTTCAGCTAAATACCCAATTCATTGCTCATAACTTTTGCCTTCCACAAAACACAATTCAGCCAAGGTTTTTGTCAGTTTATAACAAGGATTGCCT
Source organism: Chlorocebus sabaeus (assembly GCF_047675955.1). NCBI lineage: Eukaryota > Metazoa > Chordata > Mammalia > Primates > Cercopithecidae > Chlorocebus > Chlorocebus sabaeus. Next base: position 26,734,478 of record NC_132913.1, on the reverse strand, counting down.
TTTCTCCAGTCTCCAATAACATATTCTTCATTTCTGTCTGTAGGGATTTTTTTCCAATATTTACTGTGAGAACCTGGGTAAACTCCTGGAGGGGAAACTCATGAAAGTGTGGGGTCCACACTATGACTAGGTCTCTCTGGAGTTTTTAACTCTCATACTTGTCCACACTTAGCCTCCAGCAATGTCAAATACAGTTTAGGTTTTATTACCTTGACACTGGTTCCCATGGAAGTTTTTGCTCTGATATGTTGTGATTCCCTATATCCCTCTGTCAGTTTCTCCAATTTTAGGGACAGTGGTTTGCCCTGTGATCTGACTTCTCTTATGGATCTAAGATTTTTATTTTATTTTTTTTATTTTTCAGTTTGTTCAGCTTTTTGCTTACTATTAGGATGGAATGGTGACTTTTAAGCTCTTTATTTACAGAACCCAATATTTTTTAGATATGACACCAAAACCATGACCCATAAAAGAAAAAAAAATGTAAATTAGACTTTATCAAAAGTAATACTTTTTAATCTTCAAAAGTTTCTGCTAAGAAAATTAAATAGAAAGACATAGGATGGAAAAAATAAGCATTTGTAAATAATATTTTTGATGAAGTACTTATATCAAGAGTATGTAAAAATGTCTTCAAATCCAATAGGGAAGGAAACAACCCACAAAAGGTCCGCAATGTATTGGTGCACCTTACTACAGATACAAATATAAGTATGTGAAAAGATGTTTAGTTAAATCAGTCATTATGGAAATATTAATACATATCTTTCAGAATGTCTCATAGAGTGTTTGCTAGTGAGAATGTAAAATAACACAAGCTTTTGGAAAACTATTGTATTTTCTTTTTTTAACTTTTAATTTTAGGTTTGAGGGTACATGTGGAGGTTTGTTACATAGATAAACACATGCCATGGCGTTTTGTTGTACATATTATTATATCACCCAGGTATCAGTACCCATTAGTTATCTTTTTTGCTCCTCTCCTTCCTTCTACCCCCTGCCCCCACCCCAAGTAGACGCTAGTGTCTATTGCTTTGCTCTTTGTGTTCATAAGCTCTTATCACTTGGTTTCCACTTTATATGAGAACATGTGATATTTGGTTTTCTGTTCCTCCATTAGTTTGCTAAGGATGATAGCCTCTGGCTCCATCCATGTTCCCATAAAAGACACAATCTTGTTCTTTTATGGCTGTATAATACACATGTTTTGTATGTACCACATTTTCTTTATCCAGTCTGGCATTGATGGTCATTTAGGTTGATTCCATGTCCTTCCATTAATGGGCATTTTGGTCAATTCCATATTGTGAAGTGCTACAATGAACATTCACATGCATGTTTCTTTCTTTATGTTCCTCTGGGTATATACCCAGTAATGGGTTTGTTGGGTCGAATGGTAGTTCTGCTTTTAGCACTTTGAGGAATCACCATACTGTCTTCCATAATGGTTGAAATAATTTATACTCCCAGCAATAGTGTATATATAAGGGTTCCCTTTTCTCTGCAACCTTGCCAGCATCTGTAGTTTTTGGACTTTTTAAATTATAGCCATTCTGACTGGTGTGAGATAGGTATCTCGTTGTGCATTTGATTAGCATTTCTCTAATGATTAGTGATATTGAGCTTTCCTTCCTATGATTGTTGGCCACATGTATTTCTTCTTTTGAGAAGTGTCTGTTCATGTCCTTTGCCCACTTTTTTAGGAGTTGTTTTTCTCTTGTAAATTTGTTTAAGTTCCTGATAGATGCTGGACATTAGACCTTTGTCAGATGCATGGTTTGCAAATATTTTCTCCAATTCTGTAGGTTGTTTGCGTACTCTGTTGATAGTTTCTTTTGCTGTGCAAAAGTTCTTTAGTTTAATTATATCCCATTTGTCAATGTTTGCTTTTGTTGCAATTGTTTTTGGTGTCTTTGTCATGAAATCTTTGCCTATTTGTATGCCCAGGATGGTATTGCCTAGGTTGTTTTCCAGGGTTTTTATAGTTTTGGGTTTTAAATTTAAGTCTTTAATTCATATTGTGTTGATTTTTGTATATGGCATAATGAAGGGGTCCAGCTTCACTGTTCTGCATATGGGTAGCCAATTTTTCCAACACCATTGATTGAATCTTTTACCCATTGTTTGTTTTTATTAGCTTTGTCAAATATCAGAGAGTTGTAGATGTGTAGTCTTATTACTGGGCTGTCTATTCTGTTCCATTGGTCTATGTGTCTATTTTGTACTAGCACCATGCTGTTTTGGTCACTGTATCCATGTAGTATAGTTTAAAGTCAATTATTGTGATACCTCCAGCTTTGTTCTTTTTGCTTAGGATTGCTTTGCTATTCAGGCTTGTTTTTGGATCCATATAAATTTTAAAATAACTTTTTCTAGTTCTGTGAAGAATGCTGTTGGTAGTTTCATAGGAATAGAATCTAAAATTGCTTTGGGAAGTATAGCCACTTTAATGATATTGATTCTTCCTATCCATAAGGATGGAAATTTTTCCCATTTGTTTGTGTTTTCTTTTATTTCTTCGAGCTGTGTTTTGTAGTTCTCATTGTAGAGCTCTTTAACCTCCCCAATTAGCTGTATTACTAGGGGGGCGTGTGTGTGTGTGTGTGTGTGTGTGTGTGTGTGTGTGCGCGCGCGTGTGAATTATGAATGGGATTGCCTTTCTGATTTGGCTTTCAGTTTGGTTGTTTTTGGTGTATAGGAATGCTAGTAATTTTTATACATTGATTTTGTATCCTAAAACTTTAGTGAAGTTATTAGCTAAAAGAGCGTTTTGGCAGAGACTGGGGGGTTTTCTAGGTATAGAATTATGTCATCTACAAACAGAGATAATTTGACTTCCTCCCATCCTATTTGAATGTCCTTTATTTCTTTCTCTTGCCTGATTGTTATGGCTAGCACTTCCAATACTATGTTGAATAGTATACCTATTCAACAATACCTATAATCCAATACCTAGCTTAGTGAGCTAGGTATTAAAGATATATATATATATTTTTTTTTTATATATATATATATATTTTTTTTTTTTTTTGAGATAGAGTCTTGCTCTGTCTCCCAGGCTGGAGTGCAATGGTGCAATCTCAGCTCACTGCAAGCTCCACCTCCTGGGTTCACGCCATTCTCCTACCTCAGCCTCCCGAGTAGCTGGGACCACAGGCACCCGACACCATGCTCAGCTAATTTTTTTAAAAGATATTTTTATTAGAGTTGGGGTTTCACTGTGTTAGCCAGAATGGTCTCAATCTCCTGACCTCGTGATCTGCCTGCCTCGGCCTCACTGTGTCAGCCACAGTGCCTGGAGGGATATTGAATTTTATCAAAAGTCTTTTTATTATTATTGTCATAAGTGGCTTATGACAATAATAATAAGTGGAATTTTATCAAAAGCCTTTTTATTATGATTGTCGTAAGTGGCTCTTATTATTTTGAGGTGTGTTCCTTTAATACCTAGCTTACCGAGCTAGGTATTACAAAGTGATATTGAAGTTTATCAAAAGCCTTTTCTGCATCCATTAAGATAACCATGTGGTTTTTGTCTTTAGTTGTTTATGTGATAAGTCATTGATTTTCATATGTTGAACCAACCTTGCATCACAGGGTATGAAACCTATTTGATCATGGTGAATTCACTTTTTATGTTCTGCTAAATACGGTTTGCAAGTATTTTGTTGAGGATTTTTGCATTGATGTTCCTCAAGGATATTGGCCTGAAGTAGTAGTTGTTGTTGTTGCTGTTGTATCTCTGCCAGGTTTTGGTATTCAGATGATGCTGACCTCATAGAATGAACTGAGGAGAAATCACTCCTCCTCAATTTTTTGAAATACTTTTCATGGAATGGTACCAGCTCTTTTGTGTACATCTGTTAGAATTTTACTGTGAATCCATGAGGTCCTGGGCTTTTATTGGTAGGCTATTTATTACTGATTTAATTTCAGAGCTCACTATTGCTCTGTCAGGGAATCAATTTCTTCCTGGCTTAGTCTTGGGAGGGTGTATGTGTCCAGGAATTTATCCATCTCTTCTAGGTTTTCTAGTTTGTGTGTGTAGAAGTGTTCATAGTAGTTTCTGATATTTGTTTTTATTTCTGTGGGGTCAGTAATAACATTCCCTTTGTCATTTCTAATTGTGTTCATTTGGATCTTATCTATTTCCTTCTTAATTAGTCTAGCAGGTGGCCTATTTCATTAATTTTTTTCAAAAAACCAACACCTGGATTTGCTGATCTTTTGAATGCTTTTTTTGGGTCTCACTTTCCTTCAGTTCAACTCTGACTTCTGTTATTTCTCATCTTCTGCTAGCTTTGGGGTTGATTTGTTCTTGCTTCTCTAATTCTATCAGTTGTGAAGTTAGGTTGTTAATTCGAGATCTTTCTAACTTTTTGGTGTCGGCATTTGTGCTATGCATTTTCCTCCTAACGCTGCCTTAGCTGTGTTCCAGAGTTTCTGATATGTTGTATCTTTGTTCTTATTAGTTTCAGATAATTTATTGATTTCTGCCTTAATTTCATTATTTACCCAAAAGTAATTCAGAGTATGTTATTTCATTTCCATGTAAATGTATGGTTTTAAGCAATTTTCATTGTGTTGACTTCTATTTTTATTGTGCCTTGGTCCAAGAGTGTATTTGGTATGGTTTCAGTTCTTTTACATTTGTTGAAGATGGTTTTATGCCCAATTATGTGGTTGATTTTAGGGTATGCACCATGTGGCAATAAGAATAATTTACATTCTGTTGTTTTTAGGTGGAGACTTCTGTAAGAGTCTATCAAATCCATTTGGTCCAATACTTAGTTTAGATACTGAATATCTTTTAATTTTCTGCCTCAATAATCTGTCTAATATTGTCAGTAAAATGTTGAAGCTTCCCACTAATATTCTGTGGGAGTCGATGTCTCTTTGGAGGTCTCTAAGAACTTGCTTTATGAATCTGGGTGCTCCTGTTTGGGGTACATATATATTTAGGATAGTTAGTTCTTGTTGAATTAAACCCTTTGCCATTATGCAATGCTCTTCGTTGTCTTTTTTGATCATTGTTCTCTTGAAATCCATTTTGTGTGAAATTAGGATTGAAACCCCTGCTTTTTTCTGTTTTCCATTTGTTTGGTAGATTTTTCTTCATCCTTTTATTGTGAGCCTATGAGTGTCATTGTGTGAATGATGGGTCTCTTGAAGATAGCATACCATTGGTTCTTGCTTTTTTATCCAGCTTGCCACTCTGTGCCTTTTAAGTGGGGCAATGAACCCATTTACATTCAAGGTTAGTATCGATATGTGTGGATTTGATCCTGTCATTTTGCTGTTAGCTGGTTATTATGTTGGCTTGTTTGTGTGGTTGCTTTACAGTGACACTGGCCTCTGTGTCTAAGTGTGTTTTTGTATTATCTGGTAGCAGTCTTTCCTTTCTATATTTAGTATTCCTTTCAAGTCCTCTTGTAAGGCAGTTCTGGTGGTAATGAAGTCTATCAACTTTTGCTTACAATAGTAAAGTTTTGGCTTTGTGACTTGATTTAGCCAACAGAATATGGTTGAATCAACATTGTGCTAGTTCAAATCTAGGCTTTAAAAAAAGCATTACAGCATTTCTGCTCACACTCTTGGACCTCTACTTCCATGAGGCAAATAAGTCCAAGCTAATATGCTAGAGGATGAGAGACTAAAGCTTATTTAATCCATAGCTATAACAAAGCGCCTAGCCTAAAGATCCTCCAATTGGTTGCAGACACTTGAACACACCTAGCTAACATCATCCAAGCCCAGCTCATAAGAGAAGGACCAGCCACTTGAACACAGACCTAAGTGCTGATGTATAGAACCATAAGCTGGATAAATTATTATTCCAAGTTCAGAGTAGGTTGACAAATAGTAAAATCTAACTGATACATATGTGAAGAAGTTACACAGAATATAACACAGATAGACTTGCAGAGAGAAAGATTATAAGATTGGCTGTGAGACTTCAAAGACAGCATGCAAAGATCTAATGCTCACTTTGAAATTCTTAAAGAAAACAATAGAATAAGGAAGAGATATTTGAAAAGTTAATAATGCTTGTGGTGGGTTAAGTAGTGGCCCATCCCCTACTCCAAAGATAATTTCATCAAGAATTTCAAAATGTTACATCATCTGGAATAAAGATTTAATTCACAGATATCATTAAAATAAGGATCTGAAAATGAAATCATACTGGATTAGGATGGGCCATAAAAGCAATCATGGCTGTGTTTATAAGAGACATAAAATGAGAAGACACAGAGAGGAAGGTTACATGAAGATAGAGGCAGAGATTATAGTGATACATTGATAAGCCAAGGAGTGTTAAGAATTGCTGTGTTCCACCACATCCAAGGAGAGAGACACTGAATGACTCTTCCCTCTGAGCCTGCAGGAGGAACCGACCCTGCTGACACCTTGATTTTGGACTTCTGGCCTCCAGAACTATGAGATAATACATTTCTGTTGTTTTAATTACCCACTTTGTGGTAGTTTGTCTTGGCATTCCTAGAAAACTAATCCTATGGTTAAGGAGTTTTAAAAACTAATGAGGAATATGAATTCTCAGTTTCAAAATTCTAACACATATTAAAAGAGTGAAAAAGAAAAGACAGCTATACCTACACAAACTGGTTAACTCACTATCAAAGATAAGGTTATATGATAAAAAGTCTCCTAGCCACCCAATTCTCTTCCTCCCTGACACAACTACTCTTTTCTTTTGTTTGCATGTATGTATCCCCTGCCCTAGATTTTGTATTTGGTACAAAAGTTAATATTTTTAAAGATATATTTCAGTATTAATTGTTCAAATTAAAAGTATGTACATTTTCTCCACATTGAGAATAGTCTTAGTTCTTAGAGGGTATTCATCTGTTTTTGTCCCTTAGGGTAAAGTGGGTGTATCTAGGCATTCTATATTGTAGTTAATTTTGGTAAACTTCCTTTTACCAACCTAAATATCCATAATTGGCCATTTTGGTTTAGGGGTGACAAAGTAACAATCCTCAGACGGCATTTATTAGAGGTGAGTTTGGTTTGGCTAGCATTTTGATATTTATTTATGTTTTTATTTTACATTAAAGTAAAATATTAATTTAAAATTCATTAGGCTGGGCTTGGGTTTTCTGGTGTTTCACCGACCTTTATTGTCTAATTTAGACACTGAGGTTACCTGCTTGGTCTCTTCTAAGCATTTACATTTTCTGTAACTTATTATAACAAAAACTTATTAATTCATTAACATAATAATACCACACTGTTATAAGTGATATTGGGATAAACTTTTATAACAAAAAGTTATGCTCTTGATAAATGGTTTAGTGGGAATAAAAAAGATATGCTACATGATGCTATGAGAATATTTAACTTGTAATACATAAGGAAAAAAAACATCCGGGAGAAACTTTACCAAAATGTTGGCAACAGTTATTTCTAGGACAAGATTGTAAATATTGCACTTTTTTTTTGCTTACGTAAATGTTCAAATTTTTATATAATAAAAATATATTACTATCATCATAAGCTATTCTAAAAGAGGGAAAGAAGAAAACTATTGTTTTTTTTTTTTCTCTGTTGGACTTTGAATTGTATTTATCATTATGTAATTACATTCCATTTTCTGTTAGAAACAACACATTGATAATTAAAACGACCAATTTTTTAAAAACCTATAAACTAAAATACAATACTACTTGTATTGTAGAACAGCGATCCCTAGCCTTTTTGGCACCAGGAACCGGTTTTGTGAAAGACAATTTTTCCACAGACCAGCATGATAAGGGAATGGTTTCAGAATGACTAAAGGGCATTACATTTATTGTGTGCTTTACTTCTATTATAATTACGTTGTAATATACAGTGAAATACTTATACAACTCACTATAATGTAGAATCAGTGGGAGCCCTGAGTTTGTTTTCCTGCAACTAGATGGTCTCATGTGGGAATGACGGGAGGCAGTGACAAGTTCTCATGAGGAGTCCGCAACCTAGATCCCTCAGATATGCAGCTCACAATAGGGTTTGCATTCCTATGAGAATCTGATGCTGCCACTGACCTGACAGGTGGTGAAACTCAGGCAGCAATGCAAGTGATGGGGAACAGCTGTAAATACAGACGAAGCTTCACTCGCTCACCTGCCGCTCACCTCCTGCTGTGTGGCCTGGTTAGGGACCCCTGTTGTAGAGGACCAATACATTCACCAATACGAAACTTTCAACACCTCTTCTTGTTCTTTCAGCTTAAGGGATTTATTACAAATGCAAATAGTCAAAAAAGATTAGAATTCTACAATGTTTTGAATCCCAACTTAATCATACACTTCCATTATGATTTTGGTAAATTTTTTAATCCCTTCATCTTAGTTTTCTCATCTGCAAAATCTACAGTTGTTTCAAAAATGTTAGAAAGATAGTGTTGAGAAAGTGTCAGGCATGTTGCAGATTCCCAGTAAAGTATGTATAACTTTCCTCTAGACTTGAATTTTTCCTTTTCGATTGATATCAAATGAAGAAAATCTGAGTGTTATAAGACACCAAAAATATGTTTCTTTTGTTTCTCTGGCTTTTTAAAAAGGGGTTATACTTCTTTGTGATAGATTAAGTCAGTTTTTTAATAATTACAATGACATGGATATATATTGCAACTGTTACATTTTTTTCTATATATTTTTACATTTCCAATGGTTGGAGACCACATTTCTATTTTTCTGCACTCTTATTTACTTTCTACACATTCACATATGGGTAATTTTTGCACATGCAATATACATTATATTGATGTAGCATGCAGGTAGCTCTCTAGGGTAACACTCTCTAGCTTTCCCTTCTCCTCTGTTCTTCGTATACATAGTCACACAAAGATATTCATGTACAATAAAGCAAAAAGTTTGTAACAATGTAAAGCACTGATTTACCTTTTCCCTAGCTCTATATGACTGCTCTTTTCTTCCCTTCTTCAGTTTTAGAATCTCATACTCATTGCAAGGCATTAATATTTTGAGTCACACTCCTAGAAGTAATCCAAATCTCATGTTCATTTACATGTACAATCTGGTTATTAGAATTCATATATATCCAGTTTTTAATGCTTAAATTGAATCACTTCTCACAAAAAAACTGCCCCAATACATACTTTAAAAAAATTTTGCCTATCCTTTTATACTAATTTGATTCATACCAGTTTTGATCTTTTGTGATTTGTGCATAGCTTGGGCATTTCATTGCTCAGAGGGCTAAACTATTAGTTCCTTTTACATGCTTCACAAACTTATCACTTGATAAAGGAAAAGGTACCTTAAACAAAACCCTGGAAGTAATTGATATCCTACAAAACCTTCTATTTTATATCTACCCTACTAGGTAAGTACCAGAACCAAGAAGAAAGAAACCATCAATATACTCTCCTAAATAAATAAAACTACATAATTGTTTTAATGGTTCCTCACAAAGAGTAATTGAGATTTAGTATCACATTATGGTTTGAACTTTTATTGACTTTCTCCCGGCGTAAACCGGCAGAGATATTTCTTTATAATGTTCAAATGTGCTTCTTTTTTTTCTTTTCTTTTCAATTTTACTCTGGGCACTGATTTTCTTATTACAGGCAATATGTTGTAACATTTATGTTATTCAAACTATTTTAGTTTTAATAAATAAAACTATAATCTGTCACTCTTTCTATATAAAACCTCAAATAATTTTATTCCTCTGATCTGAAAATCCTAGCAGCCTTATATCTTATTTATACAGTATCGACAGAGGCCAATCCCTTCCTGGAGACCTGGGCACCTGTAAATTATAGTAAGCACAGAGTTGGGTAATGAGATATGCTGATAAAAGGGATGTTTAATGGAAAACTGAGAACATTTCACTCTGAAAATCAGGGTGAACATGTATATTAAAAGAAGCAATAAACACTTTCTTGAATCTATAAATGTACTTAACTATATTTTCTCTTGAATTTTTACTCTCGCTTCTTTATTGTACTGCAATGTCTTTTCTTACTCAAATGCTGAAATGTAAGATCCTGGTCAGGACAAAACTTTCAGCACTTTCTCTTTTCTTTTTGGCTTAAGTGGCTTATTATAAGTGCAAGTGGTCAATAAATATCAGAACTCAGTAATATCACTGTCAATCCCTACTTAACTATAAACTTGCATGGCTATTTTTATTATCTCTTCACCTTAGCTTCCTCATCTTCAAAATAAAGTTTAGAGTCACTTCAAAAAGGGCTAAAAAGATAGTGTTGGAAAAATTTCAGTTGTATTGTAGATGCTTAATGAGGTATTGTGACTTTCCTCTAGATTAATTTCAAGTTGATTAAGTTTTTTGAGGACATTGTAAAGATTGATTTCTACATAAACAATAATATCAGCTCAGGTGTCCATTTATTTCAGACATTTGCGTGTCTAATCCCCTCTGAAACTCACCACTTACTGCTTGACTTACTTGTACCAATCTTTTTCTTCACTAGACTCTATGTTTGCTCTTTAAACTATGAAGATTGCCAGGTTGGCAACTGTGCCTTCCTTGTTCACTATTGCTACTCTGAGATTTATCAATAATGTCTGAAACATAGTTAATGCTCTAAATAATCTTTATTGAGTGAATTCACTAGTGAATTTCTTCTCTCTCCATCTCTCTCTCTCTCTCTCTCCCCCATCCCCCCCCCCCCCCCCCCCCCGCTATCTGTGTCTCTATCTCTTCTCCCTCTCCTCTACAACTTTTCCCATTCAAGTTAGGCATCCATCATAAGTACTTTAGTAACACCCTCTAACACTTCTGTGGCACATGCCATACGTTTACTAGATTATAATCTTAAAGCAGCAATTGGCCTTTTGCGGTGTTTGCAGGTTGAGCCCATTTGCAGTGTTAAACACATGACAGACTTTCATAACTTAGCTATTGAGTGAGTAGAAAAGTAAACAAAAGAATAATCCATTCGTTACTAAAATTTTAGTATTCAAAGAAGTTTAGGCACTAAAGAAAAAATGGTACAAGTTTGACAATGACTAGTGATGGGGTGAGTGATTGTGCCATCCATTCATCCATCCATCTATTCATCCATTCATCAATTTATCAACTAGCAAGCAGGTCTTGAGAATTTTTTTATGACATCAGCAGCAGGCTTTGAGAGATAGAAATAAAGTATATAAAACATATGAGAAGTGGTTCCTAACCTTAAATTGTTCACAATATAAACAAATGCAAATAAAACTACATCATTTATCTGGAATTTTGAGGATTCTGGACCACTATTAAGTGGGTAATAAAATGTCATATCAGATTTTTCTTCAGTACACGGGCTTGCAGTAATGAAATACTCCTGATCGTAGTTATTTGAAATTATAACACAGCTGTCTAACGTATAAGCTAAGCTCATTGGTTTTAGCACCAGTGAAAATTCATGTACTTATTGCACATAAAAAGATAACATATTTAGAAATAAAAAATATAAGCAAGTAAATGAGCTTTCAGGTAAATAATGTACTAAATTTACTATATTAATAAATAATTGCCACTCATTTGTTTCAGCAATGCTATCCATCCAAAATGTGCCAGGTCAGTTATGACTCCAATCCCAAATGTCATTCTTCTGTCAAAATATGGCAGTCACTGGTGTTAGATGTTTCTTCCAAGAACAAATTATTTCCGGCAATAAAGACCCATCTGTTTATCCAATTTGTGGATGTGCTCTGCCTATATTATCATTTGCTCAACTAGCCTTGAAATGAAATATCTCATATGACAAAAATTATAGGCCCTGCCATGACATCATTTCTCTACATAGCTATTGGAGGAGAGCAATTTCTCTAGCTTGGGGAATGAAATACTCTGGAGCTAACAAACAATTCACTCTCCAATAATAGGTGCCAACTCTGCTGAAATACTGTGTCAGGTACCGCTGGGGATGGCAAAGGTTAATTACACCACCTGAACCCTCATGAAGATTACAATTTTCTGGGAGCCAGAGTAGTCTATTGTAGCACATTTATTATTTTAATTGATTTTTTAAAGACATTCTCTTTGAAATAAAAAAATAAAATTAAAGGTCACTGGAATTTAAAAAAACAGTGCTAAATATAGTGAAGATTTATGTATATTACACATAACAATAAAAAGCTGGAAATGCAGTCATGCTTCATATAACCTTTTAATCAACAACAAATACTATATCTGTTAATGATAATAAATGAATGTTACTAGTTTATGTTTTTACTATACTTTTATATGTATACTATATATGTTTGTGTATATACTATACTTTTTAGTGTTATTTTAGAGCCTATTCATTTTGCTTATTTGAAAACGAAGTTAACTGTAAAACAACCTCAGGTCTGTCCTTGAAGAGGTGTTCCAGAAGAAGGCATTGTTAGCATAGGAGATAACAGCTCCACAGTGCTACTGTCCCTGAAGACCTAGCGGGACAAGATGTGGAGGTGGAAGACAATCATATTGACGATCCTGACCCTGTGTAGGCCTAGGCTAATGTGTGTATTTGTATCTTAGTGTTTTACAATAACATTTAAGAAGTTTAAAAAGTCAATAAATAATGTTTAAAATAGAAACAAGCTTACAGAATAAAGATACTTTAAAAGAAAATACTTTTATACATCTAAACAATGTGTTAGTGTTTTAAGCTAAGCGTTACTGCAAAGAGTCAAAAACTTTTTTTTTAATTAAAAAGTTTACAAAGCAAAAATGTTAGCATATGCCAAGGTTAATTTATTATTGAAAAATATTTTTTAAAAATAAATTCAATATAGCCTAAGTGTACAGTGTTTATAAAGTGTGCAGTACTGAATAATATTGTCCTAGGCCTTCACATTCTCTCACCACTTACAGGCTCACCCAGAGCAAATTCCAGTTGTAGGAGTCTCCTTCAGGGTTAGAGTCCTATACAAGTATGTCACTGTTTATCTTTTATACTTTATTTTTACTGTACCTTTTCTATGTTTAGATACACAAATCCTTACCATTGTGTTACAGTTGCCTACAGTGTTCAGTACAGTAACATGCTGTACAGATTTGTCACCTAGAAGCAACAGCCTATACCATATAAACCAGGTATGTAGCAGGCTGTACTATCTAGGTTTGTAAATGTTCTCACAATGCTTAACAATGCATTTATCAGAATGTATCTCCTTTGCTTAGCAACGCACGACTGTATATTAATTAATCAATTATAGTGATAAGTCTTACACAATGGAGCCTTTGAAGTCATGTCTACGAAGATAGTAATATAGAATATTTTACTTTTTACTTGCATATATCCCTCCAAAAAAAAAAATCTCAAATGAAACAAACTGCAAAGGAGATTGAGAAAAAAAAATCAGGTCCTCTGAAGTGATAGAACTATAAATACAGGAATTAATTTTTATTTCTTTTCTTCTGTGTTCTCTAAATTTTTAAAAACATTTTGTATCATGAAAAATCAAAATACATCCCACATAAATTTAGCTTGCCCTTCCAATCTACCTACATTAACTTGTACATAACCTGGGGTCCAAAGCCTCTAGATTGGCAGAAATGTTTTTTGTTTTGTTTTGTTTTGTTTTTAAATAGGTTTATAGATGGAAATTTTTGTGCAGGACCCCTTAAACAAAGACAGTATTTAGAGTACTTTGTATTTCACCAAATGCTTTCAGAAATACTATGTCATTATTTTTTCACCAAATAACCCTGGACAAAGACATTATTCTTGTTTTAGATCAGGATATTCTAACTCAGGTTAAATGGCTTGCCCCAAATGGAGGATTTAGTAAATATCAAACTGAGCTTCAAATCCCACCCCCATTTCATAACTCTGGGTCTAAGGTGTTTATTCTGCACTTATTGTCTCTCCCTACAATAATAGCCTCTGACTTCACTTGTATGTTGGGACAAGTTATTTCAACAAAAGGAACATTTTAAACATTGGTTTCCAATATTTTTTTTTCCCATGGTTATACATAAACAATTTGTTTTGCCTTTAAAAGTAAAAGCCTATTTGACATTTTATTTAAAATAATGCATCCAATGTTCAACATAAACGAAAATGTATCTGGGGTGGTTATTTCTAGGTCTCAAATGCCTCTTGTCATCCCTTTCAGGTCATAATTCATAATGCTTTTCTCTGTCACCCCAGGAAGAAAAACAGGATGATATGCAATGTAGCCTAAGTGCACAGAGTTTATAAAGTGTACAACAAGTGAGAAAATGTTTCCATGAGTGATATTAATATCCAGGCTAATATAACACATGTTTGGATCAGGTGTGGTGGCTCACGCCTGTAGTCCTAGCACTTTGGGGGCCTAGGCGGGCGGATACCTAGGTCAGGAGATGGAGACCATCCTGGCTAACACAGTGAAACCCCAGAACCCAGGAGGCGGAGCTTGCAGTGAGCCGAAATCGCGCCACTGCACTCTAGCCTGGGCGACAGAGCAAGATTTATTTGTCACTTGCTACTTTTGAGTAGTAGTAGGTTTTTCATCTATATAGCTCTTATTTTACTAAATAGAATGCAGCCTCCTTGGGAAAAGAAGAACATTGTATTCTTACTGTATTTCTCAGGTTGCTTTTCAAAAATTAGTTGTTCAAAATTATTTTCTGACTATTATATAATGTCTTTATTAAAATACAGTGTTTTTTATTCCTACTAGAGCATTATATATATATACATATATATATATATATATTTTTTTTTTTTCTTGTTTGACATCTACTTTGAAGAAAATTACTGCCTGTTCAGTTTATACTATATGGAGGTAGAGGGAAATAACTATAAAAATATATTTGTATATAAGATGTGTCTTTAACCACTCATGTATTTTTAAATACCCTGGAAAATGATTATTACAAATACAACAGATTGGGAAATAAAAGTTTGGTGTGAATAGGTTTGTAATAGTTATCTATTGCTGTGTAACAAATTACCCCTATATTTAGTGGCCTGCCTAAAAACATAATAACATTTGTTATAGCACAGTCAAGAATATGTTTCAAATCCTCTGGCTCTAGGTCTCTATCAAGGTTGGATCAAGGTGATGAACAGAAGGGGCTACAGTCATCTTTAGGCTCAGTTGGGATTAAAGTCATTTCCAAGCTAGTTAAGTGATTGTTGGCGGGGTTTAGATCTTCACAGTTTGTTAGACTGAGGGCCTTAGTTCCTTATGAGCTGTTGATGCTTCCCTCAATTTCCTGCTATGTGGCATACTCTGGAAAGCAGTTCCCAATATTGCAGCTGGTTTCCTCCAAGTGAGAAAATCACAAGGGAAGACAGTGTGGGCTAAAATGAACAGTCGCTTGTAACCTACCTTGAAGGTGACATCCCATAACGTTTACCTATTCAGCGCATTAGAAGCCAGCCAGTTGGTCTTACCCACATTCAAGAAGAGAGGATTACACTGGGGAGTGAGTACCAGGAGGGAGGGGATCATTGAGAGCCATGTTAGAAAGGTGCCCACCACAGGGTGATTTTATTCTTTCCTTCTAATGAGAGAGATACAATTTGGGGATAGTAAAGCATGGAGGGATGAATTGGAAGAAACTCTCCTGAGCTGAAAATTGAAATCAGGGTGTGAAGAAGAAAAACTGTTATGTAGAATATTAATAGGAATAATAACTTTTAAGTAACAATCATATCTAGGCTTTGTGCTAGACTTCATACGTATTGTCTCTAGCCCATTACAATCCTTTGAATGCATGAACCCCTAATATTAAAGACAGGTTTCAATTAATTTAGAAAGTTTATTTTGCCGAGATTGAGGACACATACCCACGACATGGCCTCAGGAGGTCATGACAACATGTGTCCAAGGTGGTCAGAGCAGTTTTGTTTTATACATCTTAGGGAGACGTGAGACATTAATCAACATGTGTAAGATTAACATTAGTCTGGAAAGTCTGGGCAACTCAAAGCAAAGGTGGGACAACTGGAAGACGAAGACGGGAGGGAACTTCCAGGTCATAGGTAGATAAGAGACAAATTGTTGCATTCTTTTGAGTTTCTGATTAGCTTCTCCAAAGGAGGCAATCAGATATGCGTTGATCTCAGTGAGCAAAGGGGTGACTGAATAGAATGGGAAGCAGGTTTTCCCTGAGCAGTTCTCAGCTTGACTTTTCCCTTTAGCTTAGTGATTTTGGGGCCCCAAGATTTATTTTCCTTTCACAAAAGATAGCATTATTCATGGTTAGTAGATTAAGAAATGGTAGTTCATGAAAGGAGAATGACTTATTAAGCCTCATTAATTATTAAGTGACAAGGTACAACCTATATTAGAACACAATTCTTCTGCTCTTCAAAACTCACACATTTAAAATAAGAAAACTAATATAGAGTTGAAGTATTTAATTTGTAATACAAAATCTCCTTTTATCATAGATATGTATCTTTTTTTTTCTTTTTTAAAAAATTATAATTCAGATGATTTAAAAAATGGCATTCTTCTGGAAATGGCATTTTTCTGGAAAACACAGCAAATCAAGTTACAATTTGGTGCTTGCAACTTTGATCAGTTTTCAATCCTGTCTGAAAAGCCAAGTTTGTTTTGGAGAGAGATAAACGAGATGCTACTTAGGATATATCTGTGTGGGATGTGTGTTTTTAATAGGCAGGTGGTGGTGGTTGCCATATCCTGGCTTATACGATGGGAGAAAGTAATACGGACATAGGATTCGTGGTTCTGAGTCACACACATCACTGTAGTCCTGGCACTATTGATCTCACTGTTCAGGTGAGACATACATCTTTATTTATATCTATAGGTAGAGCTATATCATCTGTCTAACCGGCCTCATCTCACGTTCAAATATTGCCTAATAACCTATTACTTCATTACAATTTCATTTGAGGAATGCTAACTTAGCCTAATAATAAAAATATCAGTAGTATCATTTATCAAATTAACTGAATAAAGAAGAAAATCATAGGATGATCTTAATAGGTAAATAACAATTACTTGTTAAATGTAAAAACTCAGTCATGATAACTACTCATTGAATTAAATTAAAAAGAAAACTCTTTGCTCTGATTAACAGTACCTGTGAAAATTATGCAACTTTATACAGAAGGTGAAATATTTAAAGCTTTTCCTAAACTGGAGAAAAAAACAAGGACATGTGTTACCAACATTTGTATTCACCTTGCATTTTAGAAACTAGAATTGTGCAATAAAGATAAAAATAGGATGTAAAACAATAAATGAAACAGATAATATAAAACTAATTATTTATAGATGACATAATGATTCAGGAAGAAAATCTAAGTGAATTCATATGAGAATATTACAAGGTCACTAAATATTGTAAATATGTAGAATCAACTGTATTGCTAGATATTAGTAACAAACAGGAAAGGTAATTTTAAATGATAATATTTACTATATTATAATAAATATAACCCATTAATCATTTTCATAAAAGATATGAGGCATATACACTAAAACAATCTAGCAACAAAAACAGCAACAAAAAGTCTAAAATACCACTGAGATAAGGAAAACTACATAATTGGAGGCAAATGTGATGTTCACAGGTTAGAAGATTCAATACTATAAAGATGGCAACTCTCCATCGGATTTATCTATAAAGGCAATGCAGTCTTAACCAAAATCTCTACATTATTTTCTTGAAAATTTACAAGTTTATTTTGAAATTTACATTGCAATACAAAGAGCTAAGAATAGCCAAGACAATCTTGAAGAACAAATCCAGGGCACTTATGCTTCCAGAAATCAAAACGTGTCATGAAACTACAGTAATTTAGATGATATTATATTGGTATGTAAAAAGTCCAATAGACAGAAGAAATGGGGAAAAAAGAGACCTGATTCAATGCAGATTCACACAAATGTAATAATTTGCTTTATAACAAAGTCACTTGCTTTATAACACTGCAGTGCATAAGACAAAGAAGGCCTTTCAATAAATGATGCTAGGGTATTAGAGTTTCCATATGGGGAAAAAAAAAATTGAATCTTTACCTCTACCTCACACCACAGATAAAAGCCAGTTCCAGATGGATTACAGATCTAAATATAAATGTTAAAATAATTAGCTATTTGGATAAAGACAATATAATATCACCATAGTTGTGAAGAAAGCAAAGTTTTAAAAAATGAAACACAAAAAGAACTACCTATATTGGAAAATATTGGTGAAATGAAATTTATTTAAAATGAAAACTTAGATTAAAATAAAATGAAATCAAAAGTTTCAGAGAATGAAAATACAGGCCACAGAGTTACGATGGATATTTTCAAAACATATATGCCACAATGAACTCACATCCAGGATATTCAAAGAACTTTTACAAATCTATAGGAAAAGTAAAGATTCAAAGGAAAAATTGGCCTAAACTTTTGCAGATGCTTTTCAAAACAGATAATCAAATAACTGTTAAATATATGAAAAGATGCTCACCCTTAGACACCAGAGAAATGTGAATTAAAATTAGAAAACCTATCAGAATTGCTTGTAATCACAATGAAAGACAATATTAAGTGTTGCTGAGGCTATGAAATAACAGTAATGCCCATACAATGATGGAAGTTATATAAATTGGTAGAACACCTCTTGAAACTGTTTAGTAATAGCTACTAAAGCTGATGACAGACACAAGTTATACCCTGGCCTTCCCAATCTAATTATACCCCACAGAAATACACACGTATGTTTACAAAGACGTATAAAGCAATGTTCATAAATAGCATGATTATAGTAACCACCCAATGTTAGAAGAACTGACTGATAAATTGCGGTATATTTTTACAGTGCAATGCTATATATCAGTGAGAGAAAAACAAACTATAATTAGAAGTAACAATAAATACATATCACAAACATGGTTTTGAGAAAAACAAGGAATATACACTGTGATTGCAGTTATGTAAGTTTCAAAAGTAAGCAAAATTAACTTATGGTTTTGAAATTCAGAATAATGATTCTCTTTGAAGGGAATAGTTGTGAGAAGGGTCATGAGAGTGTCTTCTAGAGTGTTGATAGTGTTCCGTATCTCGATCTAGGTGATGGTTAAAAGTTTGTCTTTACTTTGTGAGAATTAATCAAGCTGTACATTGAGTGTGTTTCTTTATTATGTGATATTTTAATGAACTGTAAATTTAGAAAAGGGAGAAGGTACACTTCTCTTTTTTCCCTTTCTCTTTTCTTCTACTTGGAATATGAATGTGATGGTTGGAGCACAAGCAGCTGTTTTAAGTCAGCAATCTTGAGACAACATTCTCAGGATGGCGGAGCAATAAGAATGGAGGATCCTGGGTCCCAGATAACATGAAGCTGCTATGCCAGCCCTAAACTGGCAACTTCTGGGCTTTTCTTACATGATACACATATTTTTATCTTGTTACATATAAAGTAAGGAAGCAGTATTTTTTTTTCCTACGCACTAAACACTAAGACAAAATTAGAGTTCATACTGCCAGAGTTTAGACAGTCCATTTCTTTTCTTCTTGACTAAAAGGAATAATAACAAGAGCCTTAAAAGTTAACCATTCTTCAGGCCCACTTTTGAATTTCTCCACAATTTTCATTAGACATACAATCTCCCAAACAGATTAATGGAAAATAGGTAGATTTAATTATTTTCCCATGGGCATTAACAAAAGCAGTAACATGCACTTTCTTTATTGGGGTTGTTCTACACCATCACAATTCTTTGGGAGACTTTTCTCATCAGCATTCTTTGCTTGAAAAGAGTGATGACTTTTCTGCCGAAGTTTTAATTCCACCACTCAGCTTTAGCGAACACCCCTTAGCACATTAATGAATAATATTTGTGCATTAGCAAACATGCTCCAGAGACAAAATCAAATCAAATGGGCTTGGATGTTCATAAATTCTGACACTTCTAAGCTCTCCTAGAGAAACTGCTTTATAATGAATTGCTCAGGTTACATGCATTCCACCAGGAGACTTAAGGCTCTGCTGTGCTTCAATAGAGTGAAATTTAGTTAAGGATAAAACAGCAACAATAATTAAGAATTTTCACAAATCCATAAGGATTTAATTAAAATTTGACTTTCTAATCATCAGCTGTGTACATTCGGTGTTGATTTAAATCACCTAACCTTTGGCAATGTTCTTCCACATACTGTAGTATACACATTGATCACACAGTTTTTCAAAAGTCTCTACCCTCTCCCAATTATGTTAGTTCCTTTTAGGTGCTGGGATGATGACAGAAGAATTTCTACAAAGGAGGCTTAGAGATTAAGTGGATTTCAAAATGAGTAGTTTGCAATGGTTATTGCTTAAGAGAAGCAGAAAAAATGTTTTAAAATAATTAAACCACTAATTGAATACCGATCTTGATAAATCTATAGTTCTAATTTCTTTGTGTAAACCTTCCCTCCCATTAAAATTGATCTCATTATTTCCAAGTTGTCTATGAATATCCTTTTCTGCTCTTGCTCTAAATTCTCTTCCCATCCAAACTTTTGTTAGTGATGCTTATACTTTCCATTGACATTTTCACACTTGCCATTCAAATTTAAATCATAAACTGTTTTACTACCCTACCACTTGCTGAAAACTCAACTTGCTGCAACCTTCTCCAGCCTCCTTGTTCTTGAACACAATGGACACTTTTCAGTCTCTGTTTAACTTGTGTAGCACTCTTAAACATTTCACAATATGAATGAGTTATCTTTTGGGAAGAAGTCATTGTTCCCTGGCTTCCTCAGGTCTTTGTTTCCCATCATTTCAATGGACTTCTTTCAGTTTTGTGTCAGTTCTTCTCCATCTGACCTTCATTTAAGTTTGTCGTTGTTGTTATTCAAGGTTCCAAACTAAGCTCTTTTGTGTTCTCACTCTGTTACTGCCCTTGGAAACAGCCCATGCACTTCCTTAGCTTTACCTACCTTCATACCACTAACTCCAAATTAAAGATCTTCATTTTGTACTCCACACCTCTAAATACAGCTCTCTACAGACACTACAGGCCCAGAGAAGGTATCTCCACTTGCGTGCCTTCCAATGCCTCAAATATTAAAAGTCAAAAAAGGAACTAATTAAAATCTGACTTTCTCATTTTCATCTAAGTACTTTTTAGGTTTTGATTTAAGTTGTTAACCTCTGGCAGTGTTTTTCCTTTTTAAATATGCTAATCTGATATGCCCGTTTGAACAAACAATGTATTTGATTGTAATTATAGCTGTAGAATAGGGAGTTATCGCTCATCGCTTTCTCCACCACCACATCTTATCATATTATCACATTTTTTAAAAATTCTGTATTTTAAGTGGTTCTTAGAAATATATACTTACTGCTATCACCATTGATCTCAGTCCAATTTACTACCTTATCTTTTCTAATTATAATAGCCTACTAGACATACACTAATTTTTAAAACAATTATTCTGGTAGACCTATGGGGCATATAGGATATAATTTCTCCTTCTCCATAGATGTATCATCTCACTTTGTTCCTCACTCTATAGCCACAGTGACTGTTTTAAAACTAAATCTAATCATGTCACTCTCCTTGAATTTGTTAATGATCTCAGCACCTTAAGATAATGTAGGATTTTAAAACTCTTAATCCATTCATTCTTCAGATATATTTTGTTTGGCACTTTTTGGTGTTTTAAAAGCATTAGATTTGAATGTATTCAATTAGTGGCTTCACTCATCCCCTTCAATACAGAATTCAACCGTTTCCTATATCTTACTTCCTGACATTCTTCATGTTAGACACCTTTCTGCCTAACCCATGAATTCATTTGAATTTGGGGTTCTTTAATGGTTTACTTTGTCTTTTCTGATTGTGTCCATGCTTATTCCAGTCTTCACGATCGCTGAACTCTTTGCTTCCCTTGGCCTCTTTGGGTCTTTGTTTCCCATAATTTCTTTAATGGTTAACTTCCTCTTTTCTGATTGTTTCAACCTAGCCAAAATTGTATTTCTTTCCAAAAGCATACAAAGTTCAATCTGTTGTGCTTTGAATATACTGATCCCTCTGTCTCAAATGCATGCCTTCTCCCTTTCATACTAAATACACTCATTTTAACACTCAGATCAAATGATCGGCTTCCAAAAACATTTTAATTTTGACCTCAGATAAACGACCACTTCTTTCTTTGTGTCAACACTGTAACATCAGCATGCTTCTAATTTAGACTCATTGCCATGATTACAATTTAAAAAAAAATCCATATACCTTAATAAACCATATATTTTTTGAATTTCTTGTACTCCCAGTGTCTAGCATAATCCAAGATGCACAGTGGTGGCTCAATAAGAATTTTTGACTAAACAACACATAAATGGATCACTTTACTTTTTTTTTTTCTAAAATTTTATTATCCTGAGCCCCATCTACTGGTCACTCCTTCAAGCTACAGACACATAATCCCTGGAGCTTTTAAGGAAGTATTAGCTTTTAAAGATTGTCTTAATAGAATCAATTTATAATGGATTTATCACAACCACATCATCCCTAGTAGAAACTATAAGTGCAAGGATGAATGCCACCCAATTAAATAACCCAAATGTCTTTAGAAACAGAGCTTCTCCAGCAGGAGTAAGTAATTATTTAAAGCTCTTCAAAATGTGGGCCACAGACTAATTTAGTATGTCAGGATTTTACAACTTAATTGGACTCAATGCATAGAAAGAAAGGCTTAGGCCCTTTTCCAACAGCTGTTAGCCGATGGAGGAGTCATATGGTTACCATTTTCATTGTTGAAAGGGTGTCTCTGATAGCACTATCCAACTTTATGACTTCCAGACACTTTTTCATTGTTTTTTTCCCACAGGAAACATTATGTATATCAAAACAAATACTCTGTCTTCCACATCTGACTGTTAACCAGGAAAAGTGTAGATTTACAACAGTTGTCTAAACAATTGTTTCTTAATTAGTTACCTGCTTTGTGTAATTTAGCTTGAGCTTTTTACTTCAGAAAGAATGTTCTGTGCAGTCTTTTCTTGGTTTTCTACAAAAAGCAAGAAGCTAGGTAAATCAAAAAATGTTCCGCAGGTGATGTGCTTAGCACGACTGGTGAACATTTACTGTTGATCTTTAAGTGTATAAGACACAGCATTCACTTTGGAGAATTAATCTGAATATAATCCTCTTGTCTAAATATATCTGGAATCTACTTGCTTTCCACTGTTTCTAATGTTGCCTACTCTGCTGGGCCAGTTTAATTACCTGCTTGTGTAACTGGAGTTGAACTTAGGTTCTTGGCCTCACTGACTCCGAAGAATGGAGTAGTGGGACAGGGTCCAGCGGTGAGTGTTGCAGCTCAAAGAAATTCACAGTCCAGAAGAGTGTGCAGTAGCCGGTTAGTTTATTGAGCAGAGCAAAAGTAAAGTTTCCACGTGGTGGAAGGGGACCTGGAAGAGTGTGCCGTTGCTAGTCTGACTTACATCCCCATATTGTTCCCTCCCCTGTTCTCCCTTTGTCCACTCAAGAGAGTCTATTTTTCAATCCTCCTCTTGATTGTTTTTGAATCCTCTATTTGATTGGTTAGGAACTGAATCCTCTAACCTCCGTGTTCTGATTTGTCCTATAGGGCAACGAGGACCTGTTTTTCTTCTTTTTGTGGCGGGAAAGTCTCTATATTGGAAAGTTCCTGCCCGACCCGGGAAGTTTCTTCCATTTATGTCCCTCACTTGGACAACTGCTATAGCCTGCTAACTGGTTTCCTCAACAATTTCTGTTC
The DNA here is from genome assembly GCF_047675955.1 of Chlorocebus sabaeus. Classification (NCBI taxonomy): domain Eukaryota; kingdom Metazoa; phylum Chordata; class Mammalia; order Primates; family Cercopithecidae; genus Chlorocebus; species Chlorocebus sabaeus. Next base: position 26,710,821 of record NC_132913.1, on the reverse strand, counting down.
TCTTGATATAAATTATGCAATTACCCCAGTGTCCTTATTACTATACTATAATAATTCTTAAGATAAAGGTACAATCCTCAACCTGCACTCTAAGTCCTTATAGGATCCAGTTCTGGCTTCCTTATCTAGCTTCATCTTGATGTGTCTTTCCCTTCCTTTGGGAAGTTCTGCCATAGTGGCCTTTTTTTTCAGAGTCACATCATTCCCAAGTCCTTTCTGAGTGCAGTGATCACTACTTTTCTCTTCTTTATACTTAGAACCTTCTCTTCACTCTATCCCTACCACCTTGGCCAGGGCCTATTTATTTTTCAACTTTCAGCCTCTCACGTGCTTAGAGGATCCTTCTCTATCTTGTCATAAAATCTTGGGCCACCCTATTATTTGCTTTAGTAATGGGCCCTGCTGCAATCCAGACAACTAAAAACAAGTTAGTTGACAAAATAGCATGAATTTACACATTCATATGAGGGTCACCCAGTACAAAAGTTTGGTTTTTTTTTTAATCAACTTCTGGAAACTAGTTGAAATAATACATAAGCAATAGCTTTAAACCTCTAAAATTGATTCTCATGATTTTGGATGAAAATTTTCCGAACTAAATTATATTTTCATGTATTTTTAAATCATATTGAACAAAATAATTGCTTCAGTGACATGGGGCTGTTATGATGAATATGAACAATTTATGTGAGAGCAAACTGGACCTGCTCCTGGAACCTCGTGCTTATTAACCCTCCTGATTCAAGTTTTTCTCTAGGCCTTCAATGCTTCCAGTGGAAAGGTCACTGTTTGAGGTAAAAAGGCAGAGCTGAGCTTAATCTAGTAAATTATTCTTTCTCGATTTCCTACTAGGTTAATATTGAAAGACGATTTTCCATGCACCTGCATGGTGAGGGCCTCTCTTTGAAGAACAGTCTTACAGATGATGTATGCCTCCAGAGCGATCTGAAGACAAACCTTCCCAGAACTACCTAAGGATAATAATCATAATGCCCTCTTTTTCTCCTTCCTGGAGACATTTGCTTCTACACCAGGGTAATATGTTTTCTCTCTCTCTCACTCTTTCTGTCTCTGTCTCTCGTGACAAGAAAGGTAGATGTGCCACCAGTCCCACAGAAAGTCAGTCTCCTATGGTCACAATTCCTGTCCTGTGATGTAACCCTCTGCACACACAGGTAACACTTGGCCTTCAACATATTGCCCTGTGGGAACTGGGTTGCTAGGAACTGATGCAAGATGCTGCTCTGCCTGATCTTTTTGCTTTAAAAATCGTCTATTTCTCTCATCCAGTGATTTTGTGTTGTTCTGTCACAGTTACTGACTTAAAAATAAATTATTTCAATTCCCCAAAGGTGAAAAGAGTAAAAAGACAAGAGAGACATATAATGTAGTCTGGGACAACTCCTCTTTCTGGAAATAAAGAAATGGGAAAAAAATGTTTCCCCTTTTCTAACAATGATGACCAGGATACAGGTAAGAGGAACAGCAACATAGTACTTACTCGTTATAAATGCTTACAATAATCTCTTTACAAAAAGAAACCTACTGTTATCTCACTTAACCCCAGCAATTTCATTGTACTGTTTAAAAGAAGTACTTTTATCACCCCTACATTTTAAAAAAGAAGAAATTAAAAATTAGAAAGGTTAAGAGACTTCCTCCAAGTCATGATAATATGTGTAGAAAATTGAATAAAGGCCCAGGTCTGCTTGACAAAAAATCCATGCTCTCTTTTGCTAAGTAATAATGAAAGCACTGTAAGGACTGGGGTTGTATCATGTCAGTCTTGCTGAATGCTAAATTTTTACTGCCTACCATAGTACCAGATCCTCAAAATACATTGCCTCTCCATAGGTCAGCTCTCAGCCTGGCGGCTTGCTTTCCTCAGATCCAGCACATGAGAGGGCGAGAAAGGGTTCTCAACCTGAAACCTTGTTGGGATCTAATCTTGGAAGTGACATGTCATAATTTTTAATGACTTCTAATTGTTAGAAGCAAGTCTGTAGGTCCAGCCTACACTCAGAGGGATGATTACACAAGGTGTGAATACAAGGAAGCAGGGATCCTTGGTAGCCATTTCAGAAGCTACCTAAAGCACAGGGTAAGATCTCTCCTTGCCATTGCTGGTAGGATACTGGCTCTAACTTCAAACCATGAGAGCTATGGTTCCTGGTTTATCCTTCAGTGCTCTGCTAGAGAGAGGCACTGGCTTCCCCTATTACCTCTGGATAGTTCTCTACTCTTTAAATACACTTTGAAGGTCTTGACTTTACTGTTTTAACTGCTCTGTTTTCTGTAGCTATTCTTCTTGGTACCCTGAAAAACAATTGCTAAGAAAAAAAAAAAGAAAGAAGAATGAATGTACAAGAATCTTTGTATTCATTTTAACTAAATTATCCTCCTATATGACTAATATTTCTGAGTCACTTAAAAACTTAAGGATATTCAATGATTAACCAATAGCAGTTGCTGCAAGTCTAATGTTTTTATTTTTTATATATATTTGATGGCAATTGATCCACGAAAGAGCTACATATATGGCTATTGAGTGTGTTCACATTTACATGTGTGCTTGTATATAAAATAAGCTTATGACAGTGATCTACATGAAATTATACCACAAATATAGCCCAGTTAATGATCTCTTACTTGGTCTTTCACTAGAAAATAGAAGTTTCAGCTTGATTTTGTTTTTTAAGCACTTCATTTTTTCAGAATGAACATTTCATAATGAATGTTGGTTTACATTTAGAAGTGGTGGTACGTGGTTTGTTTTGATCTTTATCTTGCTTTTTTTTTTTTGTACCCGGTTATGAAGCTGCTCTTTACCTAGGAAAAATAATCAAAGATAAAATAAAATAAAACAAAATAAAATAAAATAAAATAAAATAAAATAAAATAAAATGTTAAAATGCACTCAGTGGGAGAACTGTATTTTAGTTTTGTTGTTCAAGTTTTCTTGTTTCTTTACTTGCTTGTTTTTAAATGAGAACATAGAGCACACACCTTATGCAACCTGAAAATGGACAATTCTGGGCACCCATTTGTTTGGTTTTAAATAACTTACCAGAATCTAAGGGTATACCCTAAAAAAATGGAAGTAGTTGGGAGAATTTCTGAATTAATGTAGGCCTCTAATGTATGTTCAGCCAGGGGAAAACCTGTCCATCAGCTTGAGTCCCTAGTCAGTCATGAGCATAGCTCTTCAGAAGGAAGGTGGTCACAGAAGTTAGACTGGACAGACAGTAGCCAGCCTCTCTTTTCAAAAGAAAACAAAATAGAATTTGGAGTTGTTATTCAGGAAACTGAATGGATAATGGCTAAATAAATGGCTGCATAACCAGTTATTTTTTCTTTTTTTTTATCCCAGTGATTTCTGGGCTATTTTTCAAACATGGGATACTTCTAAAGTATTTAAGATTTAATTATTCTAAGCAACTATCTTTCCTATGAAGCAACTATCTTTCCTCTTAAAGCCAGTGACTTTAAGAGGAAATAGGGTTTACAAAAATTTCATTTTTATTTATTTCCAGAGACTAATCTGATCATTAGGATAAAGTGCTAACAATCTCAAAATATAGAAGGATACAAATTTTTCAATGCAATTATTCTATATTAACTAATCACATTCTATATAAATTATTATGCTTGGCATAGAGATGAGAAAAATAAAATACCCACTTTTAAGAAGTTCACAGCCCTAGTGGGGCAAGAAATACATACGCATAACTCTACTGCAAGAAACTTCTATTCTTCTGGTAAAATTCACATGGAAAGTTTCTACTTCTACCATAGATCTAAATTCCAAATTGAGACATATGAAAAACATGACTTAAAAACCCATGTAGTCTTTAACAATTTTTTTTCTTTTTTTTCTTTTTTCTTTTTTCTTTTTTTTTTTTTTTTTGTGACGCAGTCTCGCTCTGTCACCCAGGCTGGAGTGCAGTGGCCAGATCTCAGCTCACTGCAAGCTCTGCCTCCCAGGTTCACGCCATTCTCCTGCCTCAGCCTCCCCAGTGTCTGGGACTACAGGCACCCGCCACCTCGTCCAGCTAGTTTTTTGTATTTTTTAGTAGAGACGGGGTTTCACCGTGTTAGCCAGGATGGTCTCGATCTCCTGACCTTGTAATCCGCCCGTCTCGGCCTCCCAAAGTGCTGGGATTATAGGCTTGAGCCACCACGCCCGGCCTAACAATTTTTTTTTATTAAACTTACGTGATTCTGAAATTTAAGACTCTTCATATATTTTTTATAAACGTGCCTTTCCAAACTGTATCCCTTGAAATCAATAGAGCTCAGAGGAAACTTCCAGGGAATCATAAATAGAACAAGAAGGGGGAATATGGAAAGAAATGGCAGGTGATTGACCAGGGCTCTAGAGTCAGTCTATCTAGATGGTGGGTTGGCCAATTATGTCTTGTTGCCAAATCGCACAATGTGTTTTTATAAATAAAATTTTACTGGAAAACAGCTATAACTATTTACTTATGTATTGTCTGAGGCCACTTTATGATTCAACAGGAGATTTTGTTGCAGGAGTTGTGACAGAGATGAGTTGTGACAGAGATCATAAAATGGGAAAAATCTAAAATGATTACTGCCCCTGTCTACAAAAAGTTTGCCCACACTTGATCTATATTTCATTTGAGTCAGATTTGGTGATCTTATCTGTTTTACATATGCGATTAAAATATATAAATAGAAGAAAAAATATGAGAAAAAAATTAAACTACCTTTTCCACCATAATCAAGGGGAATAGTAGCAATTGCCTTAGAGGTCAAAGACTCTTATTCCAGAAAATATCACTTCTATTCAGTTTCATTGAAGTAAAAGTGATAAGCAACAGTTGTACATATTTAAGATATTTAAGGTGTACAACGTGATGTTTTGGTATACACATATATTGTGAAAAGATTGCCTCAATCAAGCAAGTTACTATATCCTTCACATCACAATTACCTTGTATGTGGGTGTGACAAGACCATTTAAGATCTACTCTCTTAGTGAGTTCCAAGTATACAATACAATATTAACTATAGTCCCCATCATGGGGACTATAGATTAGAACTCCAAAATGTATTTCTCATACATAGCTGAAACTTTTTACCCTTTAATGAACATTTTTCTGTTTCCTGACTCCTCAGCTCCTGACAACCACCATTGAGTTCTGCTTTTTAGATTCCACATATTAAGAGAGATCATGCAGTATTTGTCTTTCTGTGCATAGCTTATTTCACCTCCAGGTTCATCCACGTTGTTGCAAATGGCAGAATTTCTCTCTTTTTTAAGGTTGAGTAATAGTCCACTGTATATATACACCATATTTTCTCTATCTATTCATCCACTAATAGAGAATTAGCTTGATTTTGTATCTTGGCCATAGTAAATAATGCTGCAGTCAACATGGAGTGCAGATATCTCTTCAACATACTGATTTTATTTCCTTTGGATATACACCCAGAAATGAGATTTCAAGTTTCATATGGTAGTTCTGTTTTTAATCTTTTGAGGAATTTCTATATGTTTTTTCCTAATGACTGTACAAATTTACATTTTTACCAACAATATAAAAAGGTTTCCTTTTCTTTCTATTCTCACTAACACTTATCTTCCACCATTTTTATAATAACCATTCTAATAAATGTGAAGAAATCTCTCTCTGATGTTTTTATTTGCATTTCCCTGATAGTGATGTGAGGAACATACTATACTTTATTTGTTGATAATTTTTATCATTAAAAAATTTGATTTTTTGGACTGCTTTTTCTGCCTCAGTTGAGATGATCATACAATTTTTATTCTTGATTCTGTTAATGTGGTGTATCACATTTACTCATTTGCATATGTTGAATCATTGTTGCATCCCAGGGATAGATCTCAGTTGATCATGGTATATGATTCTCCTAATATGCTGTTAAATTTGGTTTGCAGAAAATATCTTAATAAGCCTTTTGGTAAAAAAGCAAAGTTCTTTGGGCCTGATGTTGATAAGAGCTTTATATCAAATATGCAAACTATACTGTATTATAAGAAATGTGCTCAATTTCTTCCTGCTATACCTTTGAAACAAAATGCTGTCAGAATGGTGGTAAGAGTAACCTTGGTGTGCACAAGAAGCAGAAGAGAGAATTAATGGAAGGGTGGATGTGGGGAGTTTGCTTTGCAACATGATACCAAGTGAAATCTCAGAAGATGACCTGTAAGAATGTTCTTGTGGTAGAGGTGGTCAGTGAATTTTAGAATTCAGGGTATTAAATTATGATTTGTTTTATTCTTTTTGCTAAAAGTATCCCAACACCACTTCCATGATCTGTAAAACTTTAGTAATAATGTGATACTAATAGCCATGTTTATGCTACAGGGAAAGTAGAGAAAGGGCTGCTCTAACCTGGGTCCTTCTGTGGGAGTGGAGACCATGTTTCAGAGATGCTGAAACAATGCTTATGAGCTAGATAACTGCAGAAAAGCAGGCTGCCAATACTCAAGAGGTACATTCAGGCAATTCTGCTTTCCCTCCAGAATAGAGAGGAAGGGGATGATTGATGAGAACTGAAGTAGGGAATAGATTCCACTATTATATGAGATAAGGTTTAAGCCTTTCCTTTTGTTTTATTTTTTGTGGGGGGCAGGGAGAAGGGAGTGATAGGAATTTGGATTATAGATGTGAGAGACTGAGTATACCAATGGACAATGGCCAGACCATGTATAAATATAAAACTCTGACCCACAGCTGGCAGCAACCTGCCTAGGATCCCAAGCAGGAAGCCAGCCTGCCATGAGCCAGACTTGTAGGAAGCCAGATTGCCATCTCGAGTAACAATCTAGAAGCAAGAACTTCTGTAACAATCAGCTTTAAATACTCAGAACTTAATAAATGACAACTTTTCTAATTTTGGTTTCCATGTCCAACTTAGGACCAACCAGAGAAACCCAGATATGTATCCCTTAACCATCCCATAGGATGTCCCACCTCTAGTTAGCCTGTAGCGTTCCATGCCAACAGTCTTTGATCAGGGCATAATTGAAACCTTCTCTTTCTCCGCTGTTTAAAACTTTTCCACTACTCTGCCTGCCTTTGAGTCTCTGCCAGAATGCAAGGGACAAGGGCTGACTCCCTTGCTATAGCAAGCTTTGAATACATTGCTTTTGTTCTCTAATTTGTTTGGTCTTTGTTTATTTCCACAAATGTAAGATTTCACTTAAGATATGGATTGAGATTTGTGTCCCCTTTCAAAAAAAAGTGGAAGCCATTTTGTAATCCAACATTTTTTTTATATAGATGGGAAACTTGATTTTGGAGAATATCATTGACTTGACTTTAGACCAATGATTCACAACCTCCTGCACATTAGAAGCAGTTGGGGATTTTGAAAATATCCAATGCCTAGGTCCCTACCCCTAGAAAGACTGGGGTAAAGCCAAGTATAAAGATATATATTAAAAGCCCCCTAGAAAATTCTAATAAGCCACAGAATCTAGACTCTCTGTCTTACAAGATGGTAAAAGTCAGATGCATGTGCAGGAAACTGAACTCTTCACCTCACTGTTTTCCATTATCCTCTGACATCTGAAACTTTTCATCTCAATGGAGAAAATGATAGGTAATCCAAAGAAACACAGTAACATCCCTCCTGGGTAGAATTTAAATACCAAGCAGCTTCATCTGTCTAACAAATAAAACAAAGGAACACAAAAGTGACCTCTGGGTAGTCAAAATAGTGTCACTTATTCATAGAGGACTCCCTCAAGCCTTCACTCAGAAAATAGGTATTCTTATTTTACACATACCTCTGATATGTTTGGAAATCCAGTTTTCAGATTTGCAAGTTTTAGGAGAAGTACAATGCTTCATGCCCTGCCCGTTTTTATGATTGCCCTGAAAAATGATACTCAAGAGCAATGGAGAAACTGGGAAACTTACAAAAGCCAGAAAATCCAGGACCTGCATAACTTCTATTGCTATACGTCTCAGTAGATACTGGGATCACAAAACAACCAGAGATCATATATCTGGAGAAAGAACAAAAAAAATTAAAATACATATCTGTTGTTTAGCTAAAAACATTCCCAATTATTCAGACAAGTGGATATTTCAAAGAGCACATTTCTCTAAACTTTTGCACAGCAGAAATGCTTTGAAATTTACCAATATTGTGTTTTAAATAAATGAGGAAAACTGTATCAGCTTTTGCTTCCAAAAATGCTTACCCAGTGAGGTATATTTTGCAAACACCAAAATATCAGTCAAAGCTATGAACGATACTCCATTTTTAATGTATCTGCTTTAGCACTTGCTGCTTTTTCAAAATATTTTTCTCTTAGAATTTTCTTTAAAATGAATTCTTGACTGGGTGCAGTGGCTCACACCTATTGTCCCAGCACTTTGGGAGGACAAGGTGGGTGGATCACTTAAGGTCAGGAGCTCAAGACCAGCCTGGCCACATGGTGAAAAACCCATCTCTACTAAAAATACAAAAACTAGCTGGGAGTGGTGGCGGGCGCCTGTATTCCCAGCTACTCAGGAGGCTGAGGTGGGAGAATCACTTGAACCTGGGAGGCAGAGGGTGCAGTGAACCAAGATTGTGCCACTGCACTCCAGCCTGGGTGACACAACGAGACTGTCTCAAAAAATAAAAAAATGAATTCCTGTAATTTACAGCAAGTGAAAGAATCATTGGTTAAGATATTCCTACTCCCATTGTTTGTTTAAATAAAATCCTCCTAGCTAAGCCACAAGTGAAATTAACCCTCAGTATGGAGAAAAAGTCCTCTATTGAGCCTTGGGTTTCTGTCAGTTCAAATCTTTACTGCTTGTAGCCTAAACTAATAAACCCTTGCCCTTGAATACCCTGCTTGAAAGGTGATCATCTGAATGACACGAAGGCAAATACAGATAATATGTATATTCGTTTAATATTTAATGTTCCTTTCCTGCATACACTTTAAAGTCAACACTTTGCATATTGCCTATACTGGTACTTGAAATAAAGTGGCAGCTTCAGCAATAATAGATGCAACAAAAATATTCATTTTAGTGGAGATCCCAATAAATTTGTGCATTTACCTTCCTAGCCCAGGTGTCTTCTTTCCTAGGTCTCTATCTGAGGCCTTGGGCAGAGTTTCTCTTCAGGTGTCTCTACCAAGGCTTCCTTATGGTTTGCAGGTGGGGGCTTAAAGACACTTTTTCCCACTCTGATGCAGCACCCAGCACTTTTCCACTACTACTGCTCTCCCTTCACCTCTCCACCCACCCCAGAGTCCATAACATTGCCAAGCCTTTTGTTGGAGGCTCCCTCAGCTGTGAGAGGACTCCATATCTGTATTGATTCACCTGACCTGCCATAGGTGCTCTGTTCTGTGGTGGAAAATGGAGCACAGGGAGTCTGTGTTTTCTCTGGTTTTAGCCTCTTGCGTATACCATAGCCGTAAGATATTAAAATCTTAAGGCTTTCTTTTTTGACTTATTGCTTTATTCGGCTATCCTGACACCTGACAGCTCAGCAATCTCATTCTCTCCCAGCTTAGCTGAATTCCTGACACTACTTTCAACCCATATTATGATCCAGTTCCCAAAGAAGGATCTGAATGAAATGTTTCTGCACTGTTGATAAGCTTTGAGAATTTAGTATTAGTGTACCTCATTTCCACAATTTTAAGGGAGCATGTTGTTATCAAAACCCACAATGCTCGAAGAGTGTGACTACCTGAATGTGTGAAATATGGGTCTTCTGCAACCTCCACTAGATTACCTCATTTTTCTCTTTTATTAATTTCATTACCACATTCTGAGAATCCCAGTGCTATCCCTTAGCAAACGAAAACCATGTACTGTCAAAGTACATGGTAATTTGCTTCTCACAAGCCTACCCTCTTCTTTATATGTTTCAAATCTAACCACTACATACCTGTTGCTTTTGCAGATTGATTTTAATGAGCCACATAGGAGAGTCTACTGGATAGTTTTATTTCAGGAGGCTTTCTGCAATGCTTACACCTATTTCTGTAGGCAGATACTTATTCTTCATCTTCGTAATATTGAATCTGTACCTTCCTGGGTAAGACACCAGCGTGATTTATACATAATAACTGTTCCAGATTGGCAAAAAAGCTGTTGGATGTATTGCAGCTCAGAAAATAATTCTCCAAAGTATGGCACTTTGGCATGCTGAGCACTTTGAACTGAAGAAAATTAAAAGGCCTTGGAAGTAGTCTCAGAACCATGGACTTCCTGACCTTCTGTTTCCACCCACAAGCACCGGGTGAACTCTCTCTCTGAAGTTCCCTTGTCTGAAGTTCCTCCAGGAGGAAAGCATTTGCCTTCCAACCCCTCCCTAAAATGTCTTAAGCAGGAAAAATTCAACTCAGATTGTAGAAAGGAAGACTGAGGAATGTCATCAAACATAGACTGACTGTCACAAGCCATTGTCTGTTTTTCAGTCCCATTCAATTTCCAAAAAGAATCATTTACAAACTATGGTCTGTTTTGGGGCCCATTTGATGATCCTAAAAATCATGTACTACCCCTCAAATTTACCTACTTTTCCCCCGTCTCCCTCTTCACTATGAAGAAGAGTATATAAGCTTCTGCACCTCACTGGGTCATTGGGTAATCACTCTCCTGTGGTTTCCTTGTACTCATACTAAACTTTCCGTTTTCTTCCGTTAATCTACTGTCAGTGTTGTTTGTTTGTTTGTTTTAGCTAATTCAAGCATTTGAAGGGTAGAGAAAATTCCCTTTACCCCTACATGTTAGGAAACTCATTCCTGGGAGTCTCAGTCCACAAATGTGAAGACTAATCCACACAAATGGTTACCAGAAATTATATAAAAAAGCAAAAAAAAAAAACAAAAAACCCAGAAATATTGAAATGCTGATGGTGATGATTGGTGGTATTGGAAGCTGAGATTTGACTAAGATTACTGCATACCAACAGGAAATTTCTTCTGATATTTACTTTTAAAGCACAAAAACAGATACACAATGAATCTTACAAATGAAAGCACTCTTCAGGCTACAAAAAAGCAGATAGTTGATTAAGCAGACATTTCCCAAAAGAAGAGATTGCAGAGAAAGGGCTGTAAAATGTCCTGGCCCCTGGGGCATGCTCGTGATTGTTTTGCGTGAATACATATGTAAGGGGCATCACTATCCAGGGTTAATACTTTTTCCTTGAGGTGATTGAGCAAAGCAATAGATCTAGTATAGTGTAAGCGTTTTGAGAAAGTAAGCAAGGTTTCATTTCTCGTTGTTACTATTATTACACTCCACCCAGTAGCATTTATTGCCTCAAGGAGACGTATACATTAGCCTAGGAAAACAGGACATAATAATTTATAAATAAATATTTTTGTTTGTGTAGCAGAAATAAAAATAAAATTCAGAGCACTTCTTATTAATACGAGCCTGGCTTTCATCGAGTAAAGAATTTTCTGAATTCTTGAAACTTGACTCTGGGTATTATGAGAACATTTTAAAGGAGTTATAGTTTTGAGTGAGTAAAAAAATGTGATGATTAAAGAGCAGTTTCCCTAATCTCAAGAAAGACGGTGCTAATTGAAGATCTTCTTTAGGATTCTGAATGCAGGGAGAGTTAGGATTGGGAGAGAAGAGCTGGAGAATTTAGAAACAACTTGGGGAGTTATATCACTAACCCACATGTGTTCTTTATAGATGAAAGTTTAATAAAGGAAATTATTAAGTGTTGAATTGACAGCAAAATTATCTGTCATGAGTATAAATTATGTCACAAAGGTTAGTCTGACTTTACTTATAGAAATACAAAGCAAGTTCCCAAAAATACACTGATGCTGTGACTATGTATCTATTTATATTTGAATAAATTTAAGTCTATATAAATATCTATTTATATTTAGATATAAATATATTTATTTATATTTAATACATAATTATATACTACATTATAACTATGTACTATATAATATAAATATGTAATCAGTTATGTATATGTAATAATAGATATTATATTTGTTTAAACTCCTGTTTGATACTGTGCTGTCATTTTGGATGGCAGAAACAAGAGGATAATTCAGCAAAACTAAAACTTGGGTCCAATGCCTACAGGACATATGCTGTGTAAGTTTTCCAAGGACAGATATACATATTAGTCTCCTATTGCTTCTGTAACAAATTGCCTCAAACTTAGTGTCTTAAAACAACACAAATTTATTATTTTGTAGTTCTGGAGTTCAGAAGCTCTAAAGTCCAGGTGTCATCAGGGCGGCCACATTCCTTCTGAAGGCTCTAAGGGAGAATGTTTCCCTTACATTTTTCAGCTGCTAGAGGCTATTTACATTTCTTGGTTCATGACCCTTTCCCTCATGTTCAAGGCCAGCAGCTTAGCATCTTTAAATCCTTCTTTTATTGCCTGACCTCTGCTTCCATTGTCTCATCTCCTTTTCTGAATCTGAACTTTCTGCCTCCCTTTTATAAGAACTTTTGCAACTCTATTGGGCTCACTCATAAAATCCAGGATGATCTTCCAATATTGAGATTTTTAAAGTCTACAAAATCTCTTTTCCAACATGAAGTAACACATTCACAGGTTCTGGGATTAGGGCATGGACATCTTTTGGGGACTGTTATTCTGTTTCCCACATTACAGTTTCAAGCATAATATGTAAACCTCATTAAATCAGAATCAAGGGTAGAAGTTCATCATTTGACAACAAAGCTTTACTGTCGGAATGTGAGATTTTTGGAACTCCAATTAATTTCTTATCCAATTCCTATAGCAGTTTCTGGTCTCATCCATCTCAACGAGACAGGAAAAGGAAATTAGTTAATTTGCTAAGATTGGAATTATTGGGCAACTACTTTCTACCATTATAGACAAAAGGATTATTTTCAATAGATTTAACAAACATAGGGAATCTTTCATGTGCATGACAGCATCATGCCATTGATACACTACAATTGTTTTATTATTCATCTCATTTGAAAGCAAAAAAGCAAAAGGAAAAGAAAAGCAGTTTCCAAACTTTGTTAAGTGTATAGTTTCTCCAAAATAATATTATACTTAATAAGTTACACACTTTTTCACATAAAATGTTACTTTAAAATATGTATTATAGATACTTTCATGAAAACTCATTAGATAGAAAAATTTATTTATTATTTATTTTGAGATGGAGTCTCACTCTGTCAAAGGCTGCAGTGCAGTGGCGCTATCTCGGCTCACTGCAACCTCCGCCTCCTGGGTTCAAGCGATTCACCTGCCTCAACCGCCCAAGTAGCTGGGACTACAGGCACACGCCACCACACCTGGCTAATTTTTGTATTTTTTAGTAGAGATGGGGTTTCACCATGTTGGCCAGACTAGTCTGGAACTACTGACCTCAGGTGATCCACCTGCCTCGGCCTCCCAAAGTACTGGGATTACAGGTGTGAGCCACTGCACCTGCCAGAAGAATTTATTTTTATAAACCTATGAAATCTTTTGATAGTCCATCTTTTATTCAAGAAGAATTCAAGTAGACCGTATGTTTGAGTTAGTGTCACTTTTAACATTCGTAAGTGTATGGGTTTGATAAATTATATGACCACCTCAGGATAATTCTTTGTACATTAAAACGCAAATAGAAGATAGTTCAATTTTTTGTCTGCCTTCTCCATAATCAATATATGTTGAGGATAAAAAATTTTAAAAAAATATGCCAATGCCTGGAGGTAAAAGGGGATATCTCAAAGAGATGTTGTTAAGGAACTTAGAGACTGAGGGCAAATGGGGTCAGATACAGGACTAGAACAGTAGTCTGGGGCCCTTGCTGAAAGCTGGGAGAGGGCTGAGATAGAGGAGCAGCAGCCAACAATGCTGTGTGGTTTCTCAACTGGAAACATTAATGAAGCAAAAAACTACCAGACATCCAAGAAACACCAGAGCCTAAAGAAACTGAAAACAAACAAAAGACATTATATCCAAGGAAATAGATGACAGAGCAGCTAGAAAAAGTCAAACCAAATAAAACTAACAATTTCAGGAAGATGAGAGAAGGTATTTAATCAAAAGAATAGCAGCAGAAAGTGTTAGAAAAAATGTATAAACAAATATCTGGAGATGGTGAAGGTGAAGATAAAAAATAAAGTTTTACACAAAAACAGTCCATTGTTGCACTAAACAGTAAACAAATCCCAATTTTGATTTAGGAATTTTCTTTCATTACATCAGAAAAGAATAATGAGATGACAAGTGTAATATAAAAATTTGAAAAAGGAAGATAAAGAAATGGAATTCGAAGAGAGAAAAGAAAGTCTGTAATTGTAATTACTGAAGCTAATGGAAAAACACTTCTACTTTTAAAATATTGATCTTATATTCAGATGCCCTATTAAACTTTAAAAAACTTAATTCTTACTTAAATTTACCCATTTATTATTTTGATTGTCCTAGATAGGTAAAATGGCACCTGAAAATAAAAAAAATCTTCATCTTTAATTATGTTACCTATACTTTCATATGAATATAAAAAGATGTTCACAATAATTCATAACAGCAAAAGTATTGTAAACAGCCTTTATTCCATCAGGGAAGGAAGAAATCAATTACATCATGATGAAATGCTATATAACAATTAAAAATAATGATCTGATTTATAAGTATCAAAATAAATGAATTTTTAAAATAATATTGAGAAAAGATTTTGCAAAGAAAAGTGCAGTGAGATACATTTCAATGTAACATCTTAGAGAGAACATCAAATATTTTTGTTCATGGTTCATTGACTTTACACATATAAGAAACAGTAAAAAAAAAAAAAATAGATTAGCAACATTCACCTTAAATATGTTAAAATGGATGTCAGAATAGGAAAATGGAACTGGGAATGGGGTATAAAAGTATTAAAAATGAAAAACAGTGGGGTATTACTTGGACCAGTGAGGAAATGATGTCACCAAACTAAAGAATATGAATCAAAACAATGTTTTCATTTCCACCTAGTCTGGTGGATCAGGATAAAACCAAACCAAATCCAAATCTAAAATAATTTTTAAAATAAAATTAATACATAAAAATAAATGAGCAGAATTTAAGAAGAAACAAAAGGAAAACCATTTGTATCATAATGAGCATCTATTCTGGCAGACAATGAGAAAGGAGGAAAGATACGGATTTTTCTAACTTATTATTCAAAAAGTAGTTACAATGGACCCTTCTTCACCTAAACCCTACAAAATGCATTTCATGTATATAGGGTGATATTATGGGGATAAGAGGACAATTTCTTATTGATACTTTCAAAGCTTAAAGAAATAGAATTCAAAATGCTGATTCTTATAGTTCCCTCTGATAACAATCAAAGTCTTGATTATGAAGGATAATTCAGGACAGCCAGTATGTGAGCAACAGCATGAAAAGTGCCAACCTTGTTCATTGCACCTTACTGAGCACTATCTGTATGCACCAACTCAGAAAGAATAAAAAAGAAATAATATTTACTAATTCATATGAAAAAGGCACCCAAATCTAGTGGAATTATTGAAACTAACAGAAGTAAATGACTTGGTAGGGTGACTAAACTCATCTCTAAAAAACTAGAGTAAGATTTATTTACAACAATTAGAAGAAAGGGTTTCTAAATGTGAAAGCAAGCTTTATTTCAGGCCTAAAATACATGACTTTTACAGTAGAAGTCCCTTCACTTTTAAACCTGTTTCTTTCTGGTTATAAGGGGGAAGAAGTATTAACACATCTAAAAAGGGCTGACCATACTGCTCATGTTCAATATTTGAACTACCAATGTTCTACAGCCTATAGAGTTGTTTGCTCCCAATTTAACTTCTGTCAGTTTGAACAGTGTTTCCATTCATTGGCTGGTATGATGATTTCTGGGGATTTGGATGCCACGATTGATTAACTCACTGCCAAACCTTTACTAATACACAATCTGGACCGGGACAATTGTTTCCCTAAAGGTTGCTTCTCAGCATTAGTTACTGAATGCAGGGAAAAGAAACAAATTGGTCTTGTTGATCAACAGAGAGAATCAAATACAGCTCAATGGCAGCCTATGGGACAAATCTAGGTTTGTTATTTTCTTAAATAACTCTAATAAGGTTTCATTTTTTTCTAAAATGCCAATTTGTCTAAATTTCTGATCTGGATAAAAATCTTGATGCTCAGAATAGGGCAGGGAAATAGAAAGATCAGTGTTACAGGTAGTGTTTCTAAAGTTCAGTCTGTGGACCACCTGGTTCAGATTCATGGGGGTGTGCTTATTAAATATTTGGATTCCTGGTCCTTACTTACTACCGAATGAACTCTATAAAGCAGGCACCAAAAACACACATTTTAGAAGTTTCTTATAATCTAGAAACTCAACCTAGAAGATTTTAATTTTAACTCAGTAGTCTTAATAATTCTTCATTATTTCTCATTAGAGGAGTTCTGTTGAATAATTCAAAGTCATTGATTATTAATTTTAAATGCAATATGGGTCCTTACAGGGATCTTTCCTGAATAGAAATCTGCCCAGGCATCCTAGGTCCAATTTGCAGTGTCTGTTTTCATGTATTAAAAAATAAAGATGAATTCCATTAGATAGAGACTTTGGATTTCAAATCTGAAGTCTTTGCAAAATGACTAAATGATACATGAAAATTCAGAAACTTTTTGACAAATCTCATAGGAGAATCTTTTCATTAGCCTACTGTTAGATCAGAAAGAATTTTCGTTAGAATATACTATTGTGCTGTCAATTTTAGTTATTTAGAAGTGAACGCTTTACATTTGGAGGACCACTACATGGGACTAGAAGGATATTCAAGAGTAATTGGAGGGGAATGTGGTCCAACCATGGTAGGCACACAGCAGAGAGCACTTTTAGGCAGTAAAGGACAGAAACCTAGATTAGCTTGAATCAGAGTCTGAATAGATAATGTAAAACCAAAATATTATATTCAGAAACTTCTAAACTGCATATATGTTGACTTCCATCAATTTTTTTATGTTTCAAAATGTAACAGACATAGCTTATAACCCAATAAATACCTACATCATAGAAAAATATCAGTAATAATTGGAGAAAGAAAAAATAGACCAACCTTCTTATTAAAAGTATGTTTTACTTTTTGGAGCCAAGCTAAACATGACCAGGAATTTTATTTGCCTCATTATTTAACAAAAATGAAAAAGAAAGATTAATGCTAAGCAATACTAATAAGAAAAATGAAGTAGGGTAAAAATAAACTGAATTAAGACAAAATTTTACAAATATAAGGTTAATGAGCTAGGATAATTACATAATGTTAAGAGATGGTTGATATGAAAAAATCTTAAAGAATAAAGTAGAAAAATAAGATTTGAAAAGATAAAACACTTATGAACACAAACTTTAAAAGAGTTTTTTAAAAGCACTAGAAATCTAAGGGATAAAATAACAAGACAAATATATAGGAATGCAAGAACCACTTATAAGGATAGGGGCTAAAAGAAAAATTCAGGCTGTATATAGAAAAGTCCCAAGTTTAACACCCTTGAGAACCAAAAATAGTCTTCTAGGATGAAGTACTAGCAAATCTCTGGAGAATGTCTTGTCTTTACCTCTGTCTTAGTTCATTGAGACTGCTATAAGAAACTATCGTAAACTGGGTAGCTTATAGGCAACAGAAACTTATTTCTCATGGTGCTGGAGTCTGAGCAGAGCTCAAGATAAAAGCACCAGCAGGTTAGTTTCTGGTGAGGGCCCACTTTTGGCCTCATAGTCAGAGTCTTCTTTCTGTGTCCACTTTTATAAAGGCACTAATCCCATTCATGAGAGCACCACCTTCATGACCTAATCATCTCCTTGAGCTGTTTCATGTCCTGCAATGTTATGTGATTGGTTTATTATAACATAGTGCTCAAATGCCACAAGTACTTTCATAATTCTAGTTGATTTTAATTTGTCTGCTCTTGATATACTACATTTACACTGGCCAAATATGAAATCATTGCCACCTTTTAACCTTTTAATATCCACTCTTTAGGAATTATTTTAGCTTGTTCTATGGTACTCACTACAAGAAGTGGGACAAATACTATTTTGCATCAAAGAAAAGGATGCATATTGCTTTGTCTCTTTCTGCACTTGCACTTCTTACTGTATATTTTAAGAACACTAGTAGTAATCTGTGTGGTAAGTTACTTAATCAAGCTTTGTACAGTAAAATATAAGGTCATATTGCTGTATGTTTACTAGTTGCAAAAATATGCTAATGGTACATAATTGCATATTTCCTCACCACACACTTCACCCTCTTAAATGAGGAAATAGCTGTAACAGCATTTCATACTCTGGAGGGGCCATTTCTTCTTAAAAGGAAGTTTGATACATAAGTTTTTCTTCCAAAAGGATTTCACCAGAAAATATAGCATACTGAGATGGGCAAAATACAGCTTTTTGCTCTCTCTCTATACATCATTAATGTCGGCTGTTTAAAAATGGATGTCTCTGAGCCAGTTTGCAGCATGTTTTATGGCTGCAAAAGGATTTAGTGTAGACATAAGTCAGAATATGATTTGTTCCTGACACCAGATACTGCCTGTGACGTTTTGTCGAGAGAGAATAATGAAGGGAAGCTGCCGCATAGATTCTATTCATTAGACTTTTCTTTTTAATCAGGTCACAGTTCGAAACCTTCTGACAGTGCCGGTTCTGCACTGATCCAAGGATTATCACGGTTGATGGACAGTAAGTATTCCACCTCAACTTCATTTCAACTGATGACTGGTTACAGTTTGCTAATGCAGCATTTATTTTTATATTAGAATATGAGAGGAGGAAAGAGTTCACTGAGTAATTTTCTTTTAAGATTAATTCAATAGAAGGAGAATGCTAAAATTTTTCTGTCACTTGTCAACTTAACAAAACTGCAGAACTGATACATTTGAAAGTGAGTACATTCAACTTCCGGAGTTTGAAGGCCTCTATAAAAATCGCTTCTAAAAGTTGAAACCAGGAAATTTCTGATTTGAAAGTCAGTATAATATGATGAAAGCGATCAATCACAAAAGCTGGTGAGGATTAAGAATAGCAATAGTTCATTGCTAAAAATTTGCATATAGCTAAGTAGTTATTTCTTTTTAACATATTGCAGCCAAATCTGAACATTCTCCTGAACAACTTAAGATTTACGGGTCTCATGAAGGAGGTCAATCCTCATTACCTGGCAGGACTCATCATTCCCTGCAGCTTCACTTCTCCTAAATAGGAAAATTCAACTATTCTAATCAGCTTGAGACTCATTTTCTGAACTCAGTTATAAAGTTTTTGTGTTGTCATCTTTCACTGGTTTGACCCATATAGCTTACCAAAATGGATTTATTATATCCGTGTGTCTGTGCCATCTCTACTTTTTTCTATTAATTTCTGCTATGTTGTCATAAACATATTCTCTACTCTTTTAGACCTATCAGTGAAATTGATTTTAAAAAGTACTCACTACAAAATTAAATCAAAATTGATAATATTCTAAATGTAAGACCTAAAAATACAAAACTCTTAAAAGAAAGTTTAAAAGTAAAATTTCATTACAGAGTTTTAGGCAATAGTTTCTTAGATATGACACCAAAAAGACAAGCAACAACAACAACAAAAATAAATAAGTTGAGCTTCATCAAAACTAAAGTCTTTTATTAGTACAGCCATTATGGAAAACAATACAAACTTTCCTCAAAATTAAAAATAGAACTACCATTTAATAGTAATCCCACTACTGAGTATACTCAAAGTACATGAAATCAGTATGTTGAGGAGACATCTGCAGTCCTGTGTTCATTGAAGCGTTATTCATAATAGCCAAGATATGGAAGCAACCTAAATGGCCATCCACGAATGAATGGTTAAAGAAATTGTGTTATATACACACAATGGAATATTATTCAGCCATAACATAGAAGAAAATCTTGTCATTTGTGACAACATGGATGGATCTGGAGGATACTATGTTAAATGAAATAAACCAGACACAGAAAGACAAATACTGCAAAATTTCACATATGTGGAATGTAAAAAAGTTGGACTTATAGAAACAGAGAGTAAATGGTGATTACCGAAGGCTGGTGGGTGGCATAATTGGTAAATGTTATTCAAAAGAAACAAAATTTCAGGTAGACAGGAGAAATACCTTCAAGGGACCTATTATACATTATGGTGACTATAGTTGACAACAACATACTGTATATGTGAAAATTGTTAAAAAAGTAGATTGTAAGTGGTCTCACTCCCAAAAAACTGATACAGATGTGAGGTAACACATATGCTAATTAGATTTAGTCATTCCACAATGTATACATATATTGAAACATCATATTATACACCATAAATATATACAATTTTTACTTGTCAATTAATTAAAAATAAACTTTTTGTGTTGAAATTAATTCCATTAAGAAAGTAAAAAGACAAACCACAGAATGAGATAAAATATTTGCAAATTATATATCTGATATGAAACTTATGCCCAGAATGTATAACTAACACTCATAACTCAATAATACAAGAAAAATGAACCATTTTAAAAATGGGTTATGCATCTGCATAGCCATTTCTCCAAAGATACACAAATAGAAAATAAGCACATGAAAATATGTAAAAATACTTTTAAAATAATGTGTCAGTAGGAAAATCTAAATCAATACTATAAGGAGATACAACTCTGCACTCACTAAAATGGCTACAATGAAAGATATAGATAATAACAGATGTTGGCAAGATTGTGGAGAAACTGAAACCATTATACATTGCTGATGAGAATGTAAAAGGTAGAGCTGCTTTGGAAAACAGCCTGGCAATTCCTCAAAATGTTTAATATACAGTTATCATATGACCCAGTGATTCCATACCTAGATGTACGCTCAAGAAAACAGGTGTTCACACAAATGCACAGACACACACACAAATAAAATATACAAATAAATGTTCATAGCAGCATTACTCATAATAGCCCCAAATTTAAAACAACTCTATTTTCCTTCAATTAATGAATGCATAAACAAAATATGGTATATTTATACAATAGAATATTACTCGGCAATACAAAAGAATGAAGTAGGCACAAGGAGGAGCTTCAAGACAGCTAACTATAGGCATTTCATACTCACCTCCTCTTCTAAGAAGAACCAAATGGTGAGTAGATAACCACACTTTGAGTAGATCATCCAAGAAAGAACACTGAATTCAACAAAAAAGTAATAGGAAATATCTAAAATAAGGAAGATGATGGAAGCAAGGCAGCCTGCTCAGCTAGGATTGGCTGGAAGTCAGGAGAGACTCACCAGTGTGGGTAAAGTGTAAGTGAGAGAATCCCAGAGGACCACGTTTCCACCATGGACTCACCAAATCCTGTCAAGAGAGAACCCCTCAAATGTCATGGGCCATGAAACTAACATAGGAAGCTGTCAGGAGACCGTGTGATGGTACTGCTACAGGGAGGAAGGTCACACTGAATCCCACACACTCCTTGAGACCTAAGCAGCTACAGCAAGGAGTCATTGTAGAGCTCTATCCCCAACAGACTATACACTGTCCTGTAGCCCAGTGGTGCTGTAGGTGAGGCACAAGAAAAGAGCAGACTGCTGCCCCCAGAGCTGAGACATGAGTGACTATGGACTACTGAAGACAGGGCTGAGGCATGATTGAGATGTAAGCTACTACCACTGGATCTGAGGTGTGAACAACTGCAGGCTACCCTACCTAAAGCTGTGAGTATCAGCTACCACAGCAGGGAATGAATTGCTAAAGCTGCCTGAGCTGAGGCACAAGTAGCACTCATGCTATACAACACCTGCCAGCCTAAACTGCTATCTCTGAGAGTGGCACCTCCCTCTCCAATGGCAAAGCAACAGCGCGACTTCTGATGCCCACCACCCAAGCATTCCAATGGTGGCCTGGGAATCAACCCACCCCTATCTACCGTGATCGGCTCTTGCATGTATCACCAAGAGACCTAAAAACAAGACTCCCTTGCCCAGCTTTGTCTCACATCCCATGCCCGAGTATACAGTGTGGAGGCCAGAGGATTGCCCAACCCAGTCCATCACCATTGACACTAGAACACTCCTCCCAGGCCTGAGGTTAGACCTACCCACCCAGTTATTAATGCCACAATTGGCACCTATCTTCATGTGCCACCTGGGGGCCTAGACACTGGCCTACTCAACTCATTGAAGCCACTGTCACCACCAACACACACCACTCAAGACCTTGAGGGTCATCCCACCATTGCCAATGTGATCACTCATGCCATATGACTGGCCAGGGAACAGAGAAGCCTCTCATCTACCTGACCTACTACTGCCACTACTGGAATCCAGATAAGGCACATGGAGGTCACAGGATTGACCTGATTTGTTAACACCAGTGTCAGTGTACACTACTCTGGAATCCAAGGGCAGACACACTGAACCCACTGCTACCACCACCGGGGCCCAAAGACTGGCCTACCTGGCATCCCTGTCCCCAGAAAAACTTCACCACAGCCCCCATGAAAAACTACACTCTAAGCAACGGAGAAAATCACACATACCACTGACACTGTTTACAGTGAAGAAATCATACAGAGACTGCATTACCACACACCAAGAAGTAAAGCCCAAGTGCCCTACCCAATTAACACTACAGATACATACTCAGAAAAGTCATCTCCTATGAAAGCAAATTCAAAAAACTGGAAAAAGAGCCTGTTATATCAGATGTGTAGACATCAAAATGAGAGCACAGGAAACACACACAAAAACAAGGAAATATGACACCTCTAAAGGAACGAAATAACTTTTGAGAAATAGATCCCAATCAGAAAGAACTTCATTAAATCTTGTAAAAACAAGTCCAAGTATTGTTTCTGAAGTAGCTCAGACTAAATTCTAAATATATATGGATTCAACACTGGAGCACTCAGATTCATAAAGCAAATATTATTAAATCTAAAGAGAGAGACTCAAATAGTGGGAAACTTCAATACCCAACTCTTAGCATTAGACTGATAATCAAGACAAAATATCAACAAAGAAACATTAGATTTAAAGTGAACTTTAGACCTAACAATCAACAAACATTTTAAACAATAACTGCAGAATACATGTTCTTCTCATCAGTATGTGGAACATTCTCCAGAATAGACCACATGTTAGACCACAAAACTAGTTTCAAAAAAAATTCAAAAACCTAAAATAATATCAAGTATCTTCTCAGACCACACTGGAATAAAACTAGAAACCAATACCAAGAGAAACTTTGGAAACCAAATAAATACATAGAAATTAAACAACATGCTCCTGAATGACCATTGAGTATATTAAAAAATAAAAATGCAAATTAAACAATTTCTTGAAACAAATGAAAATGAAAAAAAATACCCAAACCTTTGGGATACAGCAAATGCAGAGCTAAGAGGGAAGTTTATAGCAATCAATTCCGATATAAAAAAGTACAGATTGAAATAAACAATCTAATGATGCAGCTCAAGGAATTAGAAAAGCAAGAACAAACCAAACCCAAAATTAGCAGAATGAAAGAAATAATATACATGAGAACAGACCTAAATGAAGTAGATGTAAAAATACAAACGATTACCAAAATGAAGAAGTTACTTTTTTGTAAACAAACAAAAGTGATACACCACTCGCTGACGAACCAAGAAAAAAGAGAGACGATGCAAATAAACAAAATCAGAAATGAAAACAGAGACAATACAATTGACGTCACTGAAATACAAATGATCGCTAACAAACGGGACAACCTAGAAAAAGTAGATACATTTCTGCACGTGTACAAGCTACCAAGATTGAATCAGGAAGAAATAGAAAATCTGAACAGTCAAATAACGAATAGTGGAATTGAATCAATAATAAAAAAGTTTCACAATAAAGAAAATTTCAGGACTGGATGGATTCACTACTGAATTCTATGGAGCATATAGAGAAAAGCTAATATCAATCCTCCTGAAACTAATTCAAAAAATATGAAGAGTAGAGGATTATCTGTAATTCACACTGCCCAAAGCAATCTATAGATTCAATGTAATCCCTATCAAAATAACAATTTTATTTTTCACAGAAGTAGAAAACCTTAGCTTACAATTTATATAAAAGAAAAAAAAAAAAAAAGCCAGAATATACAGAGCAATCCTGAGCAAAAAGAACAAAGCTGAAACATTACACTACTTGACTTTAAAATATATAACAAGCTTATCATAACCAAAACCACATGATATGGTATAAAAAAAGAGATACAGACCAATGGAGCAGAATTGAGAACATACAAACAAATACATATATATTATAGCAAACTCATCTTTGACAAAAACATCAAGAACATACAATAGCAAAGGATACCCTCTTCGATAAATGGTGCTGGGAAAATTAGATATCTATGTACAGAAAAATGAAACTGGACCTCTATCCCTCACTATATACAAAAATTAACTCACAATGGATTAATAACATAAATGTAAGACCTCAAAATATAAAACTACTAGAAAAAATAGGGAAAACATTTCAGGAGATTGATCGAGGTAAATATTTTATGGTTAACACCGCAGAAGCACAGACAACTAAAACAAAAATAGACAAATGGGACCATATTAAACTAAAAAGCTTCTGCACAGCAAAGAAAAAACAGTAAAGAAACAAGCTGTAGAATGGGAGAAAATATTTGCAAATTATTCATCCAACCATGGACTAATATCTAGATAAGAAACCCAAACAACTCAGCAATAGAAAATGAAACAACTAATCTCATTAAAAATAGGCAAAGGACACGAATAGATAGTTCTCAAAAGTAAACATGCAAATACAGAACAGGTTTATGAAAAATTGCTCAATATCACTAATCATCAGAAAAGCAAAAATAAAAACTGCAATGAGATATCTTATTACTCCAGTTAAAATAGCTCTTATTAAAAAGATAAAACATAACAATAACATGCTGGCAAGGATGTGGGTAAAGAGGAAACTCCTATGTACTGTTGGTGGAAATGTAAAAACAGTATGGAAATTTTTCAAAACATTGAAAATAGAAGTACAATACCATCCAGCAATCCTACTACTGGCTGTCTAACCAAAGAAAATCATTATATCAAAGGGATACTTGCCTCCTCATGTTTATTGCAGCACTATCTGAACTAGCAAACATATGGCATCAACCTAACAGTATCCATCAACAGATGAATGAATAAAGAAAATATGGTGTGTGTATACAAAGGAATACTATTCAGCCATAAAAAGAATGAAATCATGTTATTTGCAGCAACACAGTGAAACTGGAATCACTATGTTAATTGAAATATCCCATGTACAGAAAGACAAATCTCATATTCTCACTCATATGTGGGAGCTAAAAAAGTAAGTCTCATATAGGTAGAGTAGAATAATAGATACTAGAGCCTGAGAAGGTGGGGTGAATGGGAAGAGGGATAAAAAGAGGTGTGTTAACAGGTACCAACATACAGCTAGATAAAAAGTTTAAGTATAGTTAGTTACAATGTATTGTATATTTCAAATAGTTAGTTGCAATGTATTGTATATTTCAAAATAGATAGAGGAGATAACTTAAATTGTTCCAAACATAGAAATGATAAACACTCAAAATGATGGACACCTCAAATATCCTGACTTGATCATTACATACTCTATCCATGTAACCAAATATCACATGTAACCCATAAATATGTAAAATACTGTGCATCTATAAAATTTTGTTATAAAAGAACATCAGAACAGTGAGAAGATGGGCGCCCCAGCAGTGTCCGGGCTCTCCCGGCAGGTGCGATGCTTCAGTACCTCTGTGGTCAGACCATTTGCCAAGCTTGTGAGGCCTCCTGTTCAGGTATACAGTATTGAAGGTCGCTATGCCACAACTCTTTATTCTGCTGCATCAAAACAGCGTAAGTTGAAGCAAGTAGAAAAGGAGTTGTTGAGAGTAGCACAAATCCTGAAGGAACCCAAAGTGGCTGCTTCTGTTTTGAATCCCTATGTGAAGCATTCTGTTAGAGTGAAAAGCCTAAATGACATCACAGCAAAAGAGAGGTTCTCTCCCGTCACCACCAACTGGATCAATGTGCTTGCTGAAAATGGTCGCTTGAGCAATACCCAAGGAGTCGTTTCTGCCTTTTTTACCATGATGAGTGTCCATCGCGGAGAGGTACCTTGCACAGTGACCACTGCATCTCCTTTAGAAGAAACCATACTCTCTGAATTAAAAACTGTCCTCAAGAGCTTCGTAAGTCAAGGCCAAGTATTGAAATTGGAGGCTAAGACTGATCCGTCAATCACTGGTGGAATGATTGTGCGCATTGGAGAGAAATATGTTGGCACGTCTGTCAAGACCAAGATTCAGAAGCTGGGCAGGGCTATGCGGGAGGTTGTCTAAGTGTTGATTTTCTGTCATCAGTGAAAATTCTTAAACTTGGAGCAACGATAAAAAAACTTCCAGAACAGATCAAAAAAAAAAAAAAAAAAAAAAAAAAAAAAAAGAAAAAGAACATCAGAAAAAAGACAAAAATGCTTATACATGCTATGACATTGTTAAGCCTTAAAAATGTTATGCTAGGTTAAACCAGTCACAAAAGACTATACGTTGTGTAATTTCATTTATATGTAATGCTTAGAAAAAAAAAGATACAGAAAAAACTCAATTAGCGGTTATTCAAGCCAGCCAGGAAGGAAGGAGGGGACTGGGTGACGAATGACCGTTAATAGGTACAAGATTTCTTTATGGGGTAATAAAAATGTTATAAAATTAGATTTTTGTGATGATTGCTCAACTCAGAGGATATACTGAAAACCATTGAACTATATACTTTAAATAGGTGAGTTTGTGATATGTGAGTTATATCTCACTAATGCTGTTTAAAAATGGATACTAGCAACAAAAAAGAATATTGACTTTTAACTGTTGCTTAAAAATAACTGGAAGTCTACGAATCAATCTATATCATTTGGCTGTAATACATTTTTGAGTCAAAACACCAATTTGTTGTTTAATTCTTTTATCATCTTTTAAAAAGAGGAAATAGAGTAGAATAAATCAAAATGGACCGTAATAGAAGGGATAGAATAGAATAGAATAGAATAGAATAGAATAGAATAGAATAGAATAGAATAATCAGAGAAGAAAAGGAAAAAAACATAATAGAACACATAATGATCTTATGTATGAGTTACATTTTAAGTCTGGTGATCAAAATGCATTAAAAATGCTGATGTATGTATAATCTACATCCTTTCTACCACTTACCCTCTCTGCCAGGCAAATAGATGAAACTAATGTATCTTCACATAAAATTTCATGTTTAAATGTCTACTTACTCTGTACCTTTGCTGTTTGTCACATGAATGGGATTTCACCTTTCTATAAACATGACAGAATTTTATGAGAAAGGAGAATCTATCACTTTTCCAGAGGAAAAAATCCTGGATTTTAGCCAATGTTTATATGAATTACAACAGTGGTATAAACTATATCATTTTGGCAGGACACTTAGTTGTCCTTGTTTTCATCTGCTTATTTTTGTTGTTGTTCAGCTTTGGTGTTCCTTAAAGTGTTATACCTTTTAACCAAAGTGACACAGGTTCATATTTGGCTCAGCTCTCATTGCTTATGGTACAGCTCATGAGAAATTGCCAAACAAGAGTTTGCTATATCTGAGAGGGTTTTAACTCTAATATAGAAGTATCTTCCATCAAAAAAAGCATAATAAAACAATCTTCTTTGTTCCAGTACCTCAGGGAGCACACAGCCAGCAGAAGACAGAGTCATAAAGAGGGTACTGAAATTACAGACAGAAATACCCATAATGGCAGCCTTACAAGGCTCTTCACATTAATTCATAAAGTAAGCAGGGTTTGTAGAGTATATTTGAGGAAGAAGAAAAGAAGTCCCCACTAATTTGTTAATTACAAGGTCTCATATAAGATTAGACTTCACTTAAATGAATGAGTAAAGCCAACACCAGTTGGGGATTGGTTGTAAAGCTTTTCAGAACAACCCAGGTGCTTTGTTTGGTACAGATGATGTCAAGAAGGAGTCAGTCTGACGATATATGTAGGGGACCTGAGAACTACGAAGATGCAATGAGAAGCCAAGATGCTTACAGACTGTATCAAAACTCTGTTGCTCCAAACCAATGCTATATTACAAGAAAAAAATTCAGACTGATATTACACTCCCTGCCAATGTATGATTTCTATTGTGTTAATTTCAGCTTGGTGACCTTATTTTTAAAATAGTCATGACATTCAGAGTACCAAGAGCTCAGCTGCTCCCAAGAGTATCATCTGTTCTGCATTAGAAAGCTTTAAACTGAAGAACAAAGTTTCCCCCGGTAATGTTATATATAGGGATATTATGTTATATATAAGGTTATATATAGGAATGTTATATGTAGGGATGTTATACATAGGGATGTTATGTTATATATAGGGATCCCTGGGCCACACAATTCTTCTGACTCTCAAAAAGTCAAGTAATTTCTCCTCCTTTTAAAAGGCTGTCTTCATGGGGTTTATTTCCTCTTAGATGTTCTACTAAAAAAAACATAATACCTTGAGATAAACATTCTATAGATTTTCCAGGTGGCCAGTTTATATGGTCCTATTTCTCCCAAGATCAGAACAGAGTTTCCCCTATCACCAACAAAAATCTTAGTTGTGAGACAGTAAAACTAAACCTTTTTACTCAACAGCTTGAAGTTTCACATTAGCCTATCTCTGTTGTTTCATGCAGCATAAGAAGTGATGGATGAAGGCTTAGGAGTTAGAAAGAACCAAGTTAAAACAACAACTCTTCTACTTATCACCCACACCACCTCAGGCATCAGTTAACTTCTCTGTTCCTTATATAATTAGAATAATAACACATGGTAGTTTTTATAAAATAATTATAGAGTGTTAAAATGTAATAATTAAGGTAAGTCTCAATCTAACAAATTTCAATTGAGTTTATTATTTGGGGATAACAGAAAGTTTAGTAGTCTTTCTGTATCTTTGTATCTTACTGATTTTCTTTTACTTGCTGTATTTTCCCTTTCAGATCTCATTGTGGCCTTTACTCATTAGCGGCAAAAACAGTACTCTTGCTTCTCTCTTTGAATATGCCGAAATTGTTAATATGCAGAAATTGAACAGAAATCAAACACACTGTCATCTCTTAGGACTAAAATATACAGAAAGAGAAAAAGTGAGCATAATTTTGCTCCAAAACACTGGATGTTGTTTATGCCTAGGGTAAAATTTTTCAGTTTCAGCAGTATTGGCATTTGAAGCTGGATGACTTGTTGTTGTGGGGGACTGTCCTGTATATTATGAAATTTTTAGCAACATTTCTGGCTTCAAGCTACTAAATGAAAGTACCACCACCCCTTTCCATATAGGAATCAGCTTGTTGTTGCTCTAGCTTTCTGCCTGAAGAGTCTCTAGGCTGCAGGAGAGAAAGAAGAACCCAGGCGGAGCCCACTGGAATTCATGAGTTGAGGGGATGGAGCTGAGATTCAATAGAAACCACAGTATTTAGAGTTTGCTGTATAGATATATCGAAAAAGATACATGACACGGCAGGAGAAAACATAGAAACCTGGGAGTGAGTTGAATCAGTGAACACAATAGATTAGATTTCTGAGGAAAAGCCATACAGCAAACCAAACAGAGAGAAGAGAGTGAGCAGAGCGACACCTTGGTCACTCGAGAACAAATCAAAGATGTAGGTCAAAAACCCGTCAAAGAAAAGTCCAGAAACTTATGAAGATGGAAAGCTAGGGCAAAGCAAGAAAGCCAGCATGCAGGCAAGTCGCTGGAGCAGGAGACGTGAGACACAAACTGCAAGATACTATGATAATAAGATCACTACCTGAAACTCAGAAAGAGTCAGATGATCTTTCCACTATTCTAAAAGTCAATTTGAGAACCTGCAGTGGAAGCAAATAAAAAAGCTGATAGAACATTAGACATTTGAAGATTATGGTAGATCCTCACACTTAGCCAACCACACATGAGTCAGAAGTACTTATAAAATTACCAAATAACTAAGAGATACAAGGCATCTCTATATTGCACATTATAGAGTGTTACATACTAAAGGGTTAAGCTAGATCTTAGATCCTTCTCTCATTCGTATGCATGGAACTCAATTATTTTGTGAATCTCTAAAATGTTTGCTTTCTTTCTTAGACCTGGCACCTTACTTTGATGCCCTGTTTGGTTATGAGAGTGTTCCTGTCAATATGTCTTGCTTCCTCAACTAAATTCTGTGTCTCTTAAGGTCAAGAACTTCATCTTCTTTGCATTTCCCATGCTGCTTAGAAAAATGCTAAGTATTTAGAAGATGCTCTGTTAACCTGTCTAGAATGAATAATGAATATTACTATTCCCTGTGTGTGAGCATCTGTTTCAGAAATGACATGAGAGAACTGAGAGGTTTGGGAAGACATTTCATGACATTGTGGGTTTGGGGGGTTCATGTTATAGCACTAGAAATGATATTAAGTTGGTCACCTGGGTCTAATTTATTATGTAAATCTTAATGAATATAAAATGATATTAAATTAAACAATGAATTTAAATGAGGAGATTTAATGAGAAATTTCCATCTGCATATTTCATCTGGGCCACTGTTACTGCTTCCCAAACTCTATATTAGGATACTCAGGTGTTCTGAGAAGATCAATGAACATAACATCCTGGACTTTTACAATCCATTTAGCCATTTTAAGATGACAGAATAGAACAAGTGAGAGTCAGTCACAAAAAGAAAAAGGAAGATGAAAGATGTGTGATGGTGGAAGGGGGTAGCAAGGGATGTGTGCTTGCATATGTGTCTACAGACATACAATTTTTATGATTTCACATATATTTATGGACTAAATTTCTCTAGTATTCATCATTAAGTTTCTGAGAATAATGTTTATACATTATCTTAGACAAGCACAAAAACATGTGCTGAAGGCTACCTTATATTACTTATGTTTGGAAAGGACACATGTTGAAAATGATTGAGGGGGAAGAAAACTGACTTTAGGCTAAGATTTCTAAGGTTTCATGGGAATAAGAAGTGAAAGTGATATGAAGTTCAAAGTCATTCTCACCAGGGTGAAGTTCCAATGTTAGTCATTGCTGTCTGGCAAACCAATAAAATTAGTTACAACCATAAAGCTACTACAACCATTCATTTAAGATGTTTCATTGAGTAAAACTAATTCTACACAACAGAAAATTCCGTAACTTTGCTGATAACTTAGCTCTTTTTTCTCTCTTTGAAAAATGTCACTACGCTTACTTGTGTATTAAAATACAATTTAAAATATATGAAGAATGTGTAGAATTGTGTAAATTTATATAATGTAATAAAAAATGTTAAATTGCCAAATGGTACATATGTTTTGATTATAATGATATAAAATTTTATAGGCATATGAACAAAATAGAGAAAATATAAGAACTTTAATTGTGCTAGGTTGTAGAGTTGTAGATGATTTAAAATGTGCTGAAATATTGTGAAAATACAGTTTTCCTTTTTTAACAAATTATAACATAAACAGTTTAAAAAATAAGATCACCTTTTTTAACCAGATACCCTTACAGTTTTTATGGAATTCCCCAGGCTGACACATTAATCAAATAAAATGTCCATCCCATGTCTTTGATGTCATTGTTTTACTTTCTCATTTCCTTACATTAGAGGCAAAAGATCCATATCAAATTATGCCATGCCTTTTGATAAATACATTTATGTGAAAACATATAACTCATAACTCTTGTTTTTTTTCACCAAAGAAAGTAGCTGATAATAAAAAATGTTCCATTTTTCATAGTACAAGCTCTGCCAATTTGAGCTTGTTGATGCATTTAAGTGTGATGACATTAATTACACTGGCAAACACTCCAAAAGTGCACTTTCTTTTATAGCAAAATGTCTTTTAAATAAAATGTTTTCAAACCTGACTAAGAAAATTTAGAAGGGAGATAAGCCTCATTATTACTTATCATTATTATAAATATTAAACTCTTTTATGTCATAAATTATAGATCCTTAAAAATGAATTATCAGCTTCAAGCTAAATACTAAAATAATTTTATTTCATAGCAATATATCTCAAAGCAATGTGTGCATAATTATAACTTCTGGTATGTTATTAGAGCTAAATTTTGATACGATACATTTTTAAAACTTTGTATTTTAAGTTTAATATTTTTCCAATTTTTAAAAAAATATTGCATATTTGATCAAAGTGGTTGTGATTTAAGATGTAAAAATTCCCCGTTTTTGGTAAACAAAGTCTTGTCAGAGGATGAGTAGAAAGACTGCCATAAACTATATAGCTACGAAAAGGCTAACTTATATATTAGGAACAGTTTTACTGCAGAAAATTTAAATTGGCTTCAAATGTTTATACCCTCCTACTTTCTACTGCACCAACTCTATAATGAGGTAGGTCAATTGAGCTTTTTTACTTCCTTTCAAAAATAGCACAAAAACAGTTCATAATAATTATGTTGAGTGAGAATTCGAGATTGAAAATTATCTGCAAGAATATATATATCTTCCTTCTCCCGACACCATCAAACGTGTTTCTCTCCTTTATTCCCCAGATCGGTTGAGGAATTACCATACATTCAGTACCCCCGAGCTACCTCTGTGGAAGTAAGGTTTTGGTGTCAGTTCAGCAATCAAATAAACTGGGGTTTTCTTGGAACTTCAGTATCTGTAAGCAACAAGTATCAGAGCAAATTAGCTAAACTCTTTTAGATTCAGGATTTTCTCTCGTTTCAGGGGATGATTACCCAATTTTCCATGATATAATTCTTAAGCATTGCATGTCTGTAACAAAATATCTCACGTAACTCATAAATACACATACCTACTATGTACCCACAAAAATTAAGAACTACTCATTTTTAAAATGAGGATAATGACATCTATTTGTTAAAGTTGTTATAAGTATTAAGTAATACTCTTTAAGTAGGTAATATTTATTTGAATTCCTGCCTCCCCTTCATCTCTAATATCCAAACAGCAAACAAATCACAAAATTTCCAACTTTAAAAAATGCCTCTCATATGTGAAAACCTTTTCCTACCAACTGTCTCTCATGATCTTCCCTCTCCTCCTCATTCTATTTATCTTCTGCAACATTATTAATGTTCCCTTTCTCAAAATCCATCCAGTTATATCATGTGTCACCATTTACAATGACTTACTGTTAATTCATTCTTGTTTATATTCTAAAAGCCAACAACTTGGCATGCCATTCAGCACTGGCCCAGTCTGGGTTCATCTCACATCCTATGTTTTGGGTTTTACTGTAACCACATCGCAGTTAGTGTTCAACAAACACTCATACATCTATGACTTTGTCTACACTAATCTCTCTACCTAAAATATTATTCCTCAATGTCTCATTTTCATAGCCCATATCAATGTCATCTCTCTGAGGCCTTCCTCATTAGTGTTTCTATAAGTACCCATTTCTAGTACAAACTTGATTATGATATATTGTGAATTTATATGGCATTTACACAGAATTGTGAGCTACTTGAATTCCAACAGCAGTCATTCTGTAAATGGAAAACATTCACATATAGTTTTTGATTAAATAAAAACACCTGCAGATAAACTTAATAAAAGGAAAAGAAATCTTTGTGGTGATTTGACTGTACTTAAATATTAACAGGTTATAATATTTTCAAAGCATGTATTTAAGCAAAATACAACCAGAGTATAAAATTCTACAAGGCCATGTGTTAGCATTATTTCAGAACATATATCTTATGAAGAGCTATATAGCCATCTGCTGTCCACATTTATTTACTCTATGAGCAAGGTACAATGTCTTGATATGTTCAAATCAGGATTCAGGTTCAATTTTCGAAGATCTACTAGGGGGAGAGTGTCTTCACCTTGAAGAACCTGAACATAAAAATAGAAATGTTTTAAATTTCAATATTTAGTGAATACTTAAGTTAAATTGACAAGCTGTACAAATACAAATTCTCTTGGTTTAATTCAAAGAAAAATTGATCAATCTCAACACGTTTAGAAATCATGAACTACAAGTACCAAAAAAATAAAAGTATAAGAGATGTTAAGAATAAGACCAAATATATCATTTATCACAATAATTGTGAACGGCTTAGTACCCCTTTTAAAAGCCAAAGCGGCCAAAAAAATTTCAATTACATTTAAGTAACAGGATGAACAAGGATGTGTCAATATTTCAAGCAAAGACACATAAATTAAAATAGAAATTTAGGCCAAATATATTAGATTGGCAAAATAAAAAGTAGTAAATATGAAAGCAACAAAATAATCAAGGATGAAATACATTTATATAATACACAAGCAGTGCAATGCATAAGGCAAAATTCTTAGAAATACAAGGAAACTTGGAGAAAGCACAATTATAGTGAGGGATTTTAATTTACTTCTCTGCAATTTGAGCAATGAAGAATAAAAAATATGGATTAGTATGAAAACAATGTTAATGGTATAATTAACAGAGGCTACAATTTTTGTTTATAAGACATTTTGTAAAATAATTTTATGTTTGAACATAAGGAGAATGTAAATAAATTCTAAATAGTAAAGGTGCTTTTTCTCTGACCAAAAGTGAGAAACAAACAAACAAAATCAACAATGAAAAGATAAATTACAACAAACACAAAAAATAAAAGTTTAACCATTTTTGAAATGCCTAAAATATTTGTTAAAATTAATATTAGCTTTAAAGTAACTAAACTGCAATGTGATCGAGAAAGTAATGGAAATTATTAAACTAAAAATATAGAAACTATTATAGTTAACAATTATATATTTTAATGCAACTGTGTGTTGTTTGCTTTCTAATATTTTGACATAGACATTTTTGACTGAATCCCAGGCATCTCACTTCTGAAAAATATCCAGGTTGTTCAAGAATCATATATTGAAAAAGATCAATCAATGAGAATCAATATAAATCACTGTACTCAATAGAAAAGTAGAGTCTTAAAGTTTAATTTTTTTAAGTTAAAAAAAGATATATTTAGATTACTTCATTTAATAAAAGACACACACATAAAATCAAAGAAAATATATAAAATTAAAAAATAAAAATAGGCCGTGCACAGTGACTCACACCTGTAATCCCAGCACACTGGGAGGCCAAGACAGCAGATCACTTGAGCTCAGGAGTTCAACACCAGACTGGGCAACATGGCAAAACCCCAACTCTACTAATAATACATAAACATTATCTAGGCATGGTGGTGCATGCCTATAGTCCCAGCTGCTCAGCAGGCCCAGGTGGGAGGATAATCTGAGCCCAGGGAGGTTGAGGTTACAGTGAGCCGTGATTGCACCACTGCACTCCAGCCTTGGTGACAGAGTTAGATCCCATCTCAAAAAAAAATTAATTAAAATAAAAGCAAAGTTAAGAAAACAGAAAATTATAAACATCAAAATTAATAAAAATTATAATGCTTATAAAGGATTTGTAAAACAGACATAGCTAACAAATTTATCTAAAGAAACGCTACAAATATACAATAACATTGAGTCAAAGAAAATAAATGAAGTTAAGTAATCAGAAGTATATTCAATAAAATTTCATGATAAATTTGAAAACTTAGTTAAATTTTAAAATACATTGTTCTTAATTCACTCAAGTAGCTAAACTGACAGCCATAAAACACACAGAAAATATCATCAAAGATTAAGCACTGTATTAGGAGTCAGTGTTTCACAGACAAGTTCTTCTTTTTTCTCTCTATGTTACCTAGCTATTCAGGAACAAAAAAGACATTAAAAAAGGTCATGATTTATTTAATAAATACTTATGTTAAAATAATAATTTACTATAACTTTATTAACTATGCTAATTATAAAATAATATATTACTTAATATCTATAGAGTGCTTGATATACATTCTTCTATTTAAATTATTTTAATTATCATAAAGTCATTTTTAATATAAACAGCATTTCCATGCCCATGTTAGAGATAGGAAGTCTGAAATTTAAGAAGGATGCATGTCTTGCTCAAAATATTTATATGAGGAGAGTTAGAAGTAAATATATGCACCCTCACTGCAGAACTAGTATTTCTGATATCTATGCTATGTGCCCTTAAAATGAAAGTGTCTGGCAACACACAAAAAAAGAACATTTTTAAAATATCAACAATAAGGGAAGAGAGAAAGGGAGAAGAGAGAGAGGGAAGACAAAGAAGAAAACAGAGAAAAGAAAACACACTTAGTCTCACTTACCAATATGCTCAGTGTCTCAGAGGAATACAGAAATGTTACTTCAATTTGCCTTCCATACCTTTCTGATACCTAGTAAGTTTCTTGCTATAGAGTAGTTTCTTTGTATCCGTAACGGATTGGTTCTAAGTGCCCCTTCAGAAACCAAAATTTAAGATGCTCAAGTTTCTTATATAAAATAATGTAGTATTTGCATATAATCAAAGCACATCCTCCTGTGTATTTTAAATCATCTGTAGATTATTTATAATAACTAATACAATGTAAATAGTTTTTATACTGTATTTTTATTTGTAGTTTTAGTTGTTGTTGTTGTTGTTTTTTAACATTTTTGATTCATGGTTGGTTGAGTTCACAGATGTAAAACCCACGGATACAGAGGGCCAACTACACACTTTTTAAACAAGAAAAAAAAAGATACGTTTTAAGTAAAATTATATTATTATAGTTATTTTGACTATATATAAGATTTTCAGAATCTGGAGCAGTTCCAAGACCACACAGTGAAACACAAGGGACAGGTATTTTTGTAATGGTTTCTTCCTAGAAGACAGTGAGAAGATTTCAACACTTTCATTCCAGTGTGGCAATTATTTGAAGAACAGCAAAATAGTTCCCTTTGCAAAATGGCTGAACTCTGAGAATGTTTCTTTCTTTTTGGGTAAAATTATATATGGTAAGACTGTGGATTCCAAGAGAGAGAATTGAAACTGAATATACAAGCCTGATCATGTCTGGTATACCTCAGTGTTCAGGTTTTCAAAGCATATACAAAGAAGGAAATTGATCTGAGGGGACAAACAACTGAGTCAACTCATCCTGCATGCTTCATCAACAACACTAGGTGACTCTCAAGAGATGCTTCAGTCATCATGCCCTTGGGCCAGCATTGCCCGTGGATGGGTCCTATGTCATGGCTCAACTTCTGATTGTGTAGAGTCACCCTTCTGCCCTGAGAGTACTTGGCATCATGACCCCAAGACAGGACTTGAAACCCATATTACTGTCTTTGAAATTGCCTCTATTCACAGCTTACTGTTGGGATCCCATCCCATTATTGCCTTGGCCCACACTTAACAGAATCAGATTACAAAAGCCAAAAGGATTTTGTAAAGAAGCAAGAAAATGAGGAGAAGCAGTGGAAGAAAAGTCAAGAAGTTATATCTCCTTCAAAAGAGCACTGAAGTGAATAGAGCTTTTAACTATAACATAATAGAAAAGAAATGTGGCTTGGAATTTTTCATCTTTTTTTCAATAGTAGAAGCACTGTGAAAATTGTCAGCATCAAAATAGAGTCATTGGTGTTAAAGCCCCTCCCCCCACCCCAAAAAAAACCCTAACAAATAGAGCTGGATAAGGCCGTGAAGGGCGAGTTCTCATGCATAAATGCCTGATAACAAATACTGTCACAAAACACTGCAAACATTAAAACACTGCACACAAGTCATCACAGCCTTACACAGAAAGCACTTCTGAAAGGACATCTGCCTAGCAACTGCCTGTCCAAACTTAGAATGATGTAACCCTTGTCAGTGATACTTGTAGCCAAGGATAATTATCTCAAGATAGTAATGTAATCCTCCTCATTCTTCCTTTAAAAAATTTTGTCTTCCTTTACCTTACTGAATACACACATATGTTATTATGACACACATATTTTCATTGCAATGTCCTATTCTTAAATAAATATCATTTTCTTTTAGAGAATCTCTCTTTATTTGTTATTTAGGTTGACATAAATTGTGTCCAAAACAGGATCTTAAGAAAAATCACTAAAAAAATTTGTTGATTCTTGAAACCTGTGTGAGGTACCCACTTGAAACCTTTGAGCTCTTTGTTTCCACAACTCACCTTTTCTCCTCAAGGTGAGTCTTCTCTCAGACTAAGCCTCCCTCTTTTGCTAGAAGGTTTTCAGTTTATTTGAGATTTGGTTTGGTTTTAAGCCTGTCTTAATAAAAATCTTTACATCCCTCTTGGGATAACCAAATACTTTTTGTATTTTCTGGCAAGTCCTTTCAGGTGTGAAAACAAGCATCTTTCTGGTTGGAGCAGTCTGGTTTCTACAAAATTGGTTCTGCCTCTGAGGCATGACTTTTCTTGTAAAGTTACTTTTGGTTCTCTCTGCATGCCTAATTTAATATTTTGTTTGATATGTGCACCTGGGTTAAATTTTTTGTGAACACTCTTTGTGATTTTATTTTGATTTAGTTACATGCATTCATAAATTACTTGGCACTTTTCCTTTGCTTGTTTCTAAAAATCCTCTGAGAGCAGAAAGAAACACTCT
Organism: Chlorocebus sabaeus; assembly: GCF_047675955.1. Taxonomy (NCBI): domain Eukaryota; kingdom Metazoa; phylum Chordata; class Mammalia; order Primates; family Cercopithecidae; genus Chlorocebus; species Chlorocebus sabaeus. The sequence continues at coordinate 26,672,306 of NC_132913.1, read as the reverse complement.
AAATGATGTACACATGGTGGCTAATGCAAAGTGACTAGTCAGTCACCACCATCTAAAATACAGGTCCAAATTTCTGACACTCTGACAGGATTTATAAAATTTTTCACTTCTTTCAGAAAATTAATAAGAAATGTAATGGGACTCTCAAACATTGTGGAATGCCAAAGTTTTATGTGACTCCAACCAACTACACAGTGTAGTTCATTCTTGTGTTCATTTTTAATTGAGGGACAAATTACATCAAGGAAGGTTCAGAGTTAAAATGGTCCCTATTCAAATTCTCTTACAAAACCTGAAAAACAAGTATCAAATGCACATGTTAACTCCCAGAGTTAACACATAGAGCCTTCTATGTTCTTTATAACTGTATTGTCTGTTTGGTTGGTTGGTTGGTTGGTTGTTTTCTGCTATTTTGAATCTCCTGACAGGTCTACTGGTGTTGAAATAAAACTACTGCTTATGGTATTCCAGCCAATATTAAAAATAAAGTCCTAAAGGACTTTTAAATTAGTGGTTTTACAAATTACAAGAACTCCATGCTAATCAACAACCCAAACACATTTTGGAAATGTAAATTTAGGTTTACTTGATAATAATTGCTAGGTTGATAGAACAGTTAATTGAAGGCTTGATAGTCAATGACAAAAGAACTAGATAAAAGTTTATAAAAGTTAGGCTTTCAAATCAAATAGGTCAAAATCCTGAGCTCACAGTAATAATGTACATTGTTTCATCAGGCATACAAATTAATTGTTCTGCCATGCAAGGGCAGAACAAATGAAATAAAAAAGAAAAGAAACTGCTAAAATGCTTTCCTACCCGTTTTGACTAGTTAAGCAAACCAAATAGCAAACAAAAGATAGATTTGTTCCTGAAAAATTAAGATTATTTGAGGATTTTATTTCTCTTCCACAATTCAACCAGTTTTAGCTAAAATGTAAACTTTAAAGATTTAACCTCAACTTATTTGAAACTGAATAAAAAACATTTTAAACTTAAAATACTATGAAAACTGCTTTATCCAAAATTGCAATCCACCGTCTTCACTAGGTTACCTATTGGGGCAAAGAAATTTTGTTCATGTGAACTGATCCTATTTTGTCAGAAGTATTTGGATACAACTATCTTTTGTAAACAAGTTAATTTGTGTTGTTATGTTTATTGCCTTGTGACTAAAATTCTAAATGAAAGCTACAAGATCGCTGTGTGTGTATGTGTGTGTAAAGGTGTTTATACTCATGCACATGCACTATGTTATATTGTGTTTACAAGGTAAAATCTGGCATTGTTAGCCAGAAATCCCTAAGGAATCCTATCCAGCTTGGCTTAAATAAATGAGCACTCATGTAAAATATGTAGCAATTAACTCAAATGCCTTTTACTTCACCCAATTTGAGTTAATCTTTAATAAATAATTTGGTCTTAAACTTGCTGGAAAAATACAAATAGAAATATATTCAAAATAGCATATATTTTTCCTGGGTTTACGGGTCATATAGTTTTCAATTTGTCTTTGCTAAATATTTTAAGGGATTAGGGTTTAACACAAAGGTTTTAAGACAATAAACCCAGCCTAAAACAGAATATTTGTTGATTGATAAGTAAGACTAACTTCACACTGTCATTCCTTTGTTTATCAAAGTAATTTTTCATGTTATCTAGTTGGTTATAATTAGAAGAAATTTTTTTTTTTTTTTTTTTTTTTTTTGAGACGGAGTCTCGCTCTGTAACCCAGGTTGGAGTGCAGTGGCCGGATCTCAGCTCACTGCAAGCTCCGCCTCCCGGGTTCACGCCATTCTCCTGCCTCAGCCTTCCCGAGTAGCTGGGACTACAGGCGCCCATAGAAGAAAATTATTTATATGCCATTCAAAAGTTTGAACTTTGATATTAAAAATAAACTAAGACAAAACTGAAAATTTGGTCCCCTATATTACAACAGGGTTTTCTTGAAGTATTAATCTGCTGTTAGCCAAACTGGAACAGGTATTGATTTCTATTTCTAAAATCTGTTTAATAGCTATCTTTTCAACTGCAGGCAGCTTCTATTTCTGCCATGTATCTCCACCTTAATTTTAATTAATTTTTCAAGTTTCAAACAAGAAATGCTATCTTTTTTATATTCAGCCTAGTAATCTCATTTCTTGCAGCAGAGATTTCTTCTTGAAGCTTCTCAGATACATACGTCAAAACTTTAATTTTTTTCTGTAATCAACAGTATATTCTTTATAGTTCATGCATCATTACTTTTAGTTCTTTTTCCCAAAGAGGCCTGGGATAATCTCTCTTTCCTTTTACTTTTTTTGTCAGGTCTTATAACCTTCTTCTGCTGTTCTAATTTTACTGTTATGACCTAATTCTGAAATGTGTATCATAAAGACCTAGGAAGCAAAGTTTTCCTCCAAAGTAACTTGGTACACTTCATTTTTCTTGATGTGTCTGAATTGTTTCATTTAAGCAGAATACTTTCCATGCTGTTACTAAAAGTTACGTGTTCCCCTGATCAACATATTAGTGTTCTTGTTTACATTCCCCTAGAATCTGGTATACATGCATAACCTTGGACACACTCTTCCTGTGTCTGATAAATTCAACTACTCTTTTTTATCAGATTGATTTCCAGGTTATCTAAATGGAATAGACTCCCAATAAGGAGAAGTAATCACAGTGCAAGGGATTTTCCTTTACCTTTCTGGTAACAAGCCTAAAAATAATAATTTTGTGTTTTGTCAAGATAATGCCCTGTGTTCTCTTTTCTATGTTATTGATTACTTAAGAAAACTGAGCTTTGAAAAGGTTAAGATTTTCTATATCTATGTAACTTTCTATATTGCTTATGAAGCTTTCAATTACCACCCCACTTAAATTATTGTTATTTCACACTAACCTGTGATCTTGTTATGATCAAGTGTTTTAAACAGTTTTGAAATATTTGGCAGACCTTCCCAAGATCAAATTCTAAATTATTAAATTCTATAGACCTGTTCTATTAAATATTCTCTATAGATAATAATACAATATTGTATACTTAAAAATTTGCTGAGAGAAGATCTCATGTGAAGTGTTCTTACCACACACACACACACACACACACACACACACACAAGAAGAGAACACAAGGAAACTTTGGGAAGTGTTGGATATGATATGTCTGTCATTGTGAATTTGGTTATGGTATCAGGTGTTTGTTTATATCCAAATTTATCAAATTGTACATGTTAAATAAGTGTTATTCTTTGTATATTGATTGTACGCCAATAAAAGTATTTTTTAAATCACAAAAACTTCAAATTTAAGTCTTACGTGACCTAGAATTAACTTATGGATTTTCAAGTTGGGAATCCTGCAGAGCCTCAAAGAATGTATTCCTCATCTTGTAGATACAGTAAATTATCAGGCCTTGTTTGGTAGATTGTATGGGAAACGTTGTCAAATGATAAGTCTAGGTATTTTTTCAGTTACATTTATAAGTTAATGTTGATATAAGTGTTTCAAAAATGATATAAATTCATAAAATCTAATATTAGTTATAACTTTATTTCATGTTAAATCTTCTTTAAAGTTATATTGTTTAGAAATATTATTTATGTGTATATTCTAAAGATGATATAAAATGTATAAACATTTGATAATCTGGTTCTCAAACTGTCATGATTCTGGTTATTACATAAAAGATTGTATATAACAGAAATAACTAAATTTTATAGTCAGTGGTGAACTTTCATTTGAGTTTAACCACGGCTATTAAAAGTTTTTTTCATCTATGGTTATTTTTAAATTTTTCTCTAAAAGCATCGGTAATCAGTTATAGCCAAAAATTGCTTTTCCATTAAATAATTGAATAATTGATGATAGTAATGTTTTTATGACTTTTACTTGACACATTGTTTTTTCACTTAAATGTTGTGTTTTCCACATTTAAGAAAATTTTCTTTCTTAAGCTACGTATACTTTACAGCAATTTGTTAAAATATGTTTTTGTGAACAAAGATAAGAGCATTTGTCTTTTTTTACCTACTTAATTTCTCCATAATACAGAAACTACTCATGAGCATTCTTATGGCAATATGTTATTTGCATATGTCTAGTAAAACTCATCCCTTTCGTTATAATATGATGCAAGTGAAAACACTGGTTATATTAGCAAAACTTTGACTAAAATATTGTGTTTGAGTGCATAGAATACCCGGCTTCAAGGATTTATAGCCTTATAGTGATAACATAAAAATTGTAGCTTCCTGGAAAGCCCGGAATCTGGTAAAATCTAAAGTCTGCCTTGGTTTTGCTTTCTAGTCTCAACAGGTTTTTTAATCTGAGATTCCTGTGTGATTAATGTAGATAGAAGAAATGTTTTTAAAGAAACGCTATTATATACCTGGCTTTAGACTGTAGCTCTATGCATTGTTTTCAAGCTCTTCTTAACCAGTAGAATAGACTAAATCCTAAATTCCTCCAGTTTAATTTTCTTCCACAGAATTAATAAAAATGAAAACTGCTCTGTTTCTGAAGTCCTATAAGCTGAAACTAGATGCATTTTTCAAAACAATTATCAAGCTTGATGTCCAGGGTCACACAAATATTCACAAACCCATCCAATGCCATAACCAGAGACATTCAAACTACAAACCTAGAAAATAAGTTGAAGTTTTCACCCATTACACTGCCTTTCCCAAGACGTCTTCCAGGACGTGTTATAATGAGACTCTTAACCATCTTAGTGCCCACTTTTTCACTTGGCAAGCTAAAGGTCCTTTAATTTATTCATTTGGCTGCCTTTCAGCCTGAGTTCATATCTCAAAACTATTATAAAAGTAGGACTGTCATATTACTATTAATGTTTCTTTTCATTTTTCCTTTTAAAACTTTGTATCTGTAACTTTAAAATTTTTTGCAGACAACAACTCCTAAGAGAATAATGTTGGCCCAGTACTTTATGAAACTATGGAACAGATAATAACTGAACTTTATAATGGACTCCTAGTAGAATTAGTCTGCGAACCACTCCTTTCAATCCTCCTGTGTTGCTCAAATGTGGCTAAAAGCATTTTAACACTGACTCCTACCCACCATTCAATCTTTCCAATGTAGGATAAGATCAGCAACTCAGGACAGGTCCATCCTGACACCAAGGAACATACAAACGTAACTATGGGATGATTGATTAGTGATGCTTTTGAAGAAAGATCTTGATCAAAAGGAGGAAATGAGAAAGTTATCAGAATCAAAGTGAAGTTACGTGTGTGTGTGTGTGTGTGTGTGTGTGTGTGTGTGTGTTGGGGGCTGGGGGTTGGGGAATACCTGTCAAATAGAGCCAAAAAAGATCATGAAGAGAAGAATTCTCATACATAAATGATTGATTTAAAAAAAAAAAAAAAGATCACAAAAGAACTATCACAAAAGACTGCAAAACCAACAACTTTGCACACAGACCATACCAATCTTACACAAATAAAGCTTTTTCTTTTGGAAGGACATTTTCTCAGCCACTGCCTGTCCAACCTTTGACTAGTGTGACCCTCCTTATTGATCTTTGTACCTGAGGATAATTAAGTAATCCTCTTTTTCTTTGAAGACCTTTGTTTTTATTTTCCTCCCTGAATATTCAGTTTACTATGACATACGTATTCCATTGCAGTGATCTATTCCCTAACACCTATTACTTTCTTTTAGAGAGCCTCCTTCTATTATTTACATTGACAGTACAAAGCTAAATTCCTAGCATTTTTAAAGCTAAATTTTTTCGCCAAAATTTCACACTACAGTATTTTTAAAGAGTCATGCTCTGCTAAAATTTATTCCATAATCTATTTCTTTTCATAACTGCTCTTTAGACTTTCATAGTTAAAGAGAATCTGCATGAGTCTCTGTGTGTGTGCACACATGCGTGTGTGCATGCGTGGGTATAAAATTCCGAGAATTGGCCGGGTGTGGTGGTTCACGCCTGTAATCCCAGCACTTTGGGAGGCTGAGGCAGGCAGATCACTTGAGGTCAGGAGTCGAGATCAGCCTGTCCAACATGATAAAACCCCGTTTCTACTAAAAATACAAAAATCAGCTGGGTGTGGTGGTGCATGCTTCCTGTAATCTCAGCTACTCAGGAGGGTGAGAGGAAAGAATTGCTTGAACTTGGGAGGCAGAGGTTGCAGTGAGCCGAGATCGTACCACTGCACTCTAGCCTGGGCAACAAAGCAAGATTCTGTCTCAAAAAAAAAATAGTTCTAAGAATTTGAGAATTGGCCAGGTGCAGTGGCTCACGCCTGTAATCCCAGCACTTTTGGAGACCGAGGCAGGCAGATCATCTCAGGTCAGGAGTTCCAGACTAGCCTGGCCAACATGGTGAAACCCCATTTGTACTAAAAATACAAAAAATTAGCCAGGCATGGTGGTGTGCACCTGTAATCTCCACTACTTGGGAGGTTTGAACCAGAGAGGCAGAAGTTGCAGTGAGCTAAGATAGAGCCATTGCACTGCAGCCTGGGCAACAAGAGCAAAACTCTGTCTCAAAACAAGCAAATCAAAAAAAGTTCTGAGAATTTTGCAACTATTTTATTTATATTGTAAATGTATATTTATTTCACTAATCATTTGAGAAACATGTTTGTTTTATGGGTCCTTTATTAAAAAAACATTTATTTTATAGTTAAATATAGCATCTAAATTTGTAACAGATGTATCCATGCTCCATTAGAAATGCAAAAATGTGACCAAACATATTTAATTTTAGCAATTCAAGGATGGATAAGTATGATGAAACAAACATTTATCATCCAGTTAGCAAATAATGGGAAGAAATTATGAATATATAGTAGACACAAAAATATTGATAATATACAGCACACATTTTTATAAAATTACCAAGATACAATTGGACTAAATGAAGAATTTCTGAATATTATGAAACATAATTATCTAAGATCAATATCAAACATCATATTGCTTCTCAAGTACAAAGACTTTTTTAGTAAGGCCAGAACAAGACAATGGTATCTGTTTCAACATTACTAAATATTCCACCTGGTGTAGAGAAATAAACATAAGCAGAACCATACATGTATGATTATTTAATATATCATAATGGTGACTCAACTAACCCAGAAGAGGTAAGTTTTTCAATAAAGGAATTTATACAATTGTTTATTTGTAAATATATGTCAATGCATGTTTTGTGTCTGTATATAGTTAAACCTCTTCCTAGTTGCAAACATTAATATGAATTCCAAATGGAATTTAATATCTGAATTAGATATGGCTGAATGCAGTGACTCACACCTGTAATCTCAGCACTTTGGGAGGCCGAGGTGGGCGGATCACGAGGTCAAGAGATTGAGACCATCCTGGCCAACATGGTGAAACTTCATCTCTACTAAAAATACAAAAATTAGCTGGGCGCGGTGGCGTGTTCCTGTAATCCCAGCTACTAGGGAGGCTGAGGCAGGAGAATTGCTTGAATCCCGGGAGGCAGAGGTTGCAGTGAACCGAGATCATGCCACTGCACTCCAGCCTGGTGACAGAACAAGACTCAGACTCAAAAAAAAAAAAAAAAACCAAAAAAGATATTAATTGGAAGAAAATGAATGACTTCAAAATATCTCACAGTGAGTAAGACATGCCTGAGCAAGTCAAAGAGACATTTACTATGACTAGATGTATTTCTAATAACCTACACAACAAAATTTTCTGTATACAAAATTCACAAACTGTAGACAGGGACACAATACTTGAAATACATATACTAGAAAACTTCTCTATCTGTAGTTTTAGAGTGCCCCTATATATCAATGAAGAAATGGCAAGCATCACTTAGAAAATATAGTAAAGGCTATGAAGGGATATTTTATAAAAAAAGAATTTCAAATGGCTGATAAAAACATGAAACTCACGAACAGTTCAATAAATGTAAATTAAACATTTTGAGAAACTATTTTATACCACTTAGGTTTTAAAAAATTTTAAAAAATGATATCTAGTGTAATGACAGATAAGAAATAGTCATTCTCCTACATGATTACAAGAACTACAAATTGATGTAAAGTATTTGGAAGTTAACCTAGCAGTGTCCTCTAAAATGTACACACACTTTCAGCCCACAATAAAGGAGGAATCAATGTTGAGTTCAAATAGCATTGCAGAAATAAGTAGACTTACCTGACAGAGAAATCACAGCTTATATCAATAATGGCACTATAAGTACAAGAATTCTGAAAACACCCATAGGCCAATTTAACATCAGCTGAAAACAATAGCTGCTTATCCTTTATACATTTTGGCTCAAGAACATATGGAATGGTTTGCACAGCCTTAGTTAAAACAAAAAAAAAGGATAGATTAGCATTATAGGGATAGGAGTGCACAGGCGTCAAGCAAGGGAATCTACAACACCAAGTCACAGCAGTTATAATAAAAAAAGGATATAAAATCTTAGTTTGGAAATGGAAGTGGGTAACAATGTGAAACCCCCCAAAATGTAGATACTGGTTAGAAATCAGAATAAAATTAGAAGAAGCAACAATAATAGCAAGGCTGATAACAATAACAACAACAACAAAAGGAGGTTTTAGTTTGATATAAACCCTAATATTTGTACTCAAGAACATCTGGATTATTACATACCCATCTCTTTCCTCTCCAAATTTCATCACCATTCTATGTAAATTAATATCTGATAACAGATTCCTATTGCTTTGTTTATTCTAACCATAGGTATCATTGTTTTGCCTTCAGTCCTGGAAGAGGTAGAGTATTCTCTCTTGGGAGATGCTTGGGAGATAAATTGAGATAACTTGGTGGCCTGATAGAGGTGGATGGGGGAGGGGGCACATACAGCTAAAAACAGCAATATGTCTCAAAAGCTGACAGTAGTCTTCAGACTGTGAGGTGTCTGGAAATGTGGAGTTGTAAAGAAATATATTTATACTTTATTGTATAAAGTTTATTTAAAAAGGATGTTTTTGTTAATTTTTGCTTGCTTTAGACTTTCAGATTTTGAAAGGTTAGCCAGGGTATCAGTAGATTGTGGGAAAAAAATCTGATGTATTTTTACAGTAAAACATAAGACATCTAATGCATTTCATGTTTTTGATCTGCTGCTTCAAACTATACCACCAAACTAATTTGAAATAAACTGTACTCCAATGTCTTTCTGTTCCTAGGAATATTTTTGTGAAGAGGTATTAAAACAACAACGTAGATGAGTGCTAATAACATGAGAAACATTGACATACATTATATATGTTGATTATTACCTTCTCAATTACAGAATTCCAAAATGTGCAACAGAGTCTATTTTACCCTTACAAACTTATTCATCTTTCTTTAAATATTACATTTGACAACACTTACCATCTCCTTTAATTCTTTCTTGATCAAACATACATTAGTCAGACTCCTGAACCTTGTTTTGGGTTCATCCAAGTGCCTCCTTGAAAAACTCACAATGACTTTTATATTTTACTTGTATTAATTCTGAAGTCTCAGACTCCCTCTACTCTACAAAAGTTGCCTTTCCACTGCTCTCTTCCACGGCCCATTTGTTTTATTCAGACCCATTTCCTCATGCACATTAATTAATTCTTGCTGCAGTAGCTTTCTTACTATGCTGATTTGCTGCTGAACTCTCTTCTCTCTTCTCCCATTGACTCAGAAAGTTTGACCTATTTAAAGACCAAATTAAAATCATCCACCTTCTTAAGGCAATTTCATTGAACTACTCATCTTATAAAATTATACAGTACTTCAAAACAATAATATCCCCTATGTTAGTCCATTCCTGCATTGCTATAAAGATATACCTGAAACTAGGTAATCCATAAAGAAAATAAGTTTTTGGCTCACAGTTCTATAGGCTGTACAAGCAAGGTGCCAGCATCTGTTCAGCTTCTGGGAAGACTGCAGGGAGCTTTTACTCATGGTAGAAGGTGAAGCAGGAGCAGATATGTCACATGGCAAAAGCAGGAGCAAGAGAGAGAGAGAAAGGAGGTACCATAAAGTTTTAAACAACCAGATTTCATGAGAACTGATTCACTCACTATGGCAAGGATAGTATCAAGAGGATGGTTCTAAACCGTACATGAGAAATCCACCCCCATAATCCAATCACCTTCCATCAGATCCCATCTGTTGCAGGAAGTCAGGGACCTCGAACAGAGGGACCTGCTGAAACAGTGGCAGAAGTGCATAAATTGTGAAGATTTCATGGACATTTATTAGTTCCCCAAATTAATACTTTTGTAATTTCTTACGCCTGTCTTTACTGCAATCTCAACAAAAATTGTGAAGATTTCATGGACACTTATCACTTCCCCAATCAATACTCTTGTGATTTGCTATGCCTGTCTTTACTTTAATCTCTTAATCCCATCATCTTCATAAGCTGAGGATGTGTGTTGCCTTGAGATCCTGTGATGATTGTGCTAACTGCACAGATTGTTTGTAGAGCATGTGTGTTTGAACAATATGAAATCTGGGCACCTTGAAAAAAGATGACAGCAATGTTCAGGGAACAAGGCAGATAACCTTAAACTCTGACTGCCAGTGAGCCGGATGGAACAGAGCCATATTTCTCTTCTTTCAAAAGCAAATAGGAGAAATATCGCTGAATTCTTTTTCTCAGCAAGGAACATCCCTGAGAAAGAGAATGCGCCCCTGAGAGTAGACCTCTAAATGGCCCCTTTGGGGGCAGCTGTCTTTTACAGTCAAAGCTGAAAGGATGAAATAAGCCCTGGTCTGGTCTCCTGTAGCACTCCCGGGCTTATTAGGATAAGGAAATTCCTGCCTAATAAATTTTGATCAGACAGGTTGTCTGCTCTCAAATGCTGTCTCCTGATAAGATGTTATCAATGACAATGCGTGCCCGAAACTTCATGAGCAATTGTAATTTTACCCCGTCCTGTGATCCTATGATCTCGCCCTGCCTCCATTTGCTTTGTGATATTTTATTACCTTGTGAAGCATGTGATCTCTGTGACCCACACCCTATTCATACACTCCCTCCCCTTTTGAAAATTGCTAATAAAAACTTGCTGGTTTTATAGCTCAGGGAGCATCATAGAACCTGCTGACATGTGATGTCTTCCCTGGATACCCAGCTTTAAAATTTCTCTCTCTTGTACTCTTTCCCTTTATTTCTCAGACCAGCCGACGCTTAGGGAAATAGAAAAGAACCCACGTTGAATATTGGGGGTAGGGTTTCCCCTGATACCATCTCCAACACTGGGGATTATAATTCAATGTGAAATTTAAAGGGGACCACATCCAAACTATATCATCCCCCAATTAGCATACATTTATCTGTAAAATTATTTTAATTTATAATTATTGCTTTCATTACATTTCCTAAGATAGACACAGTGGTTAAAATTTCTTTATAAGAGTTATCAGTCACTTCATGTTACTCAAGGACCCTTCAACATTCCTCATGTCACTCTTACCAAAACCTTTATTACTGAGTAGTTATGATTTTAGCCAAATATGCACTTTAAAGGCAACAATATTTACAATGGGAATGTCACTTTGTTGGAGATATTTTTATAATATTTCTCTGAAGTGATCATCAGCTTTCATAATTCATATTGGTTGCTTAAAAAATGCATTGCTTGAAAAGAAAACAAAAAAATCACAAACGTCAAACAACAGATGTTAACCATGTACAGGTGGCTGAATAGCTTATGGGATGGCTGATTGGATTTGAGACTTTTCACCTTGTGGTAATCAGTCAGAATTTGGCCTGTGGTTGACAGGTCATCCTACAGCTATTAAAGGGATACCAGGTGTGATAGGCTCTCATTACCAGCATGGTGGGCAGGTGTTTACATCACAGTGCAAACCCCTGTGGCTACTTCCAGGAGCAGCATAGGCCCTGGTTCCCAGAAGGCATAGCTACCTGTCAAGAGTAATGCGGGCTGCTATGCATAATGGCTGCAGTGTTCCTGAATTATATGAGAAATATCATAAAGCAAGCAGTGACACCTCACTGTGACTTACTAAGATGTGATAAATGGCACATTTAGAAATAATTTGGTAAATTTTAAAATGCCAAAATCAGCTCCAATTTAAGCTCGTCATTATCTCCAAATGAAAGGGCTTTTCTTAGAAGACTAATTCAGTATTTACATGAATCATTTTTAATACTTAAAATGTGCCATTTAATTAATTTTGTCCCCTCCAAAACTCATGTTAAAGTTGAATTTCTAATGCATAAGTATTGAGAGGTAGAGCCCTGAAGAGGTGATTGGGGCATGACAGCTTTGCTTTCCTGAATGGATTAATTCATTCATAGATTAATAGATTAATGAATCAATGGGTTATCCTGGGATTGGAACTGGTGACTTTATAAGAGGAAGAGAAGCTTGAGAAAGCATGCACAGCCCCCTCGTCATGTAGTGCCCTGTGCCACCTTAAGATGCTAAGAGTCCTCACCAGCAAGAAGGCTCTCACCAGATGTTCCCTCTTCACCTGGATTTCCCAAGCCTCCAGAATTACATGAAATACGTTCTTCTTCTTTATACATTGCTTAGTTTCAGGCCTTCTGTCATAAGTAACAGAAAATTGACAAAGACAGAGTGTCACTTGGAAACATTTTTTAAACGTGAAACCATGAAGCAGGCAGAACCCAGGTGGCAAACTCCTTCATTAACCACTAAGGTTTCTTAAGAAAGCCTATTAAAATTCAGTCTTTTGCCAATAGACTCCACCTAACAAATGTCCATTAAATTAATGCATGACTATATTTGATTCTTTTTTCAAATAAAGGAATTGGGCATGATAATTTCTAATATACTTTTGTGATCTCAAATGCTATCTATAAATGATAAAAGAAATAACCTTTCTCTAGTATATAACCAAGATTGTACACAATAATCTGTGCTTATTTTGAAATAAATTTCTCAAAGAAGGAAGGTGGTAATGATTTTTGTCTTCTGCCTTCAGAACTCTTTTCTGCCACAGACTACTTTATAGTCATCTGAGTTACAAATATTTCAGCCTAAGGTTTCTAAATGTGGCTGCTTCCATTGCAATTCTCTCCTTAACCAATACAATTTAAATAGCAGCGGCTACCCATAGAGTAAGTGATGAGCTGAGTTGGGTATGTTGGTAGCAAAGAGGAGGACAAAATGCTTGTAATTGGATATTTCTAGTTGCCTGACAATTAACATATATCATATATAAGGTCAAAGAGGCATTGAGTAACCAGAATCTCTACAGAAAGCTTGATAGTACCTGCTGATAATTTTCTCAATGCTTGTTAATAAGCTGTCTATATACTGGTGGGTAGGGAGAAGAATCAAGAAGAACTTGTTGACTTTGTACATCCTCAACCTCAGATGATGTCATCAGATAATCAGTAAGATGAACAAGACCAGGTCTATTACTTTATGGCTGAATATTGACTCATCTGCAGAAAGCTCCAGATCCTCCAAGGTTCTAATGCCAAAATGGTGCATAGTAAGAGAATTGTTGTGTGAACCTGAAGTGGGTCTCCTAGGGTAAGTTTCACTCATACATAGACTCTTACGTCTACTTCCTTCATAGAGTATACTGAAGAAGCCTATTGGAAAAGGTTACATCAATTGAACAATAAGGGACCAAGGTATTATGTGTCTGGGAGAAAAAAATAATTAGCTGTTCTCCACAGCACCCAAGACTTGCCTTGAAGAAAAAAGAACTTTAGCAGTTCAATGATTCTATTATCAGAAAATATACTTAACAGAGACATATGAAACTAGGGATTTCTCCACATTACCAAAATGTAGCCTAGTATAGGAGACCTTTTTTCCATCTTTCTCTCCCATCCCAGAGGAGCTAGAACTAGAGGTTGGGAAGTATAACCAAATTTCTGCTCCTACTGAAGTGACTTAGGCTACAGACAAGTAAAGTTGCAGAATCTATCTTGAATATTATTATGGATCCAGGAAAAAGAGATTCAGAAGAGCTGGTTTGAAGGTAGCAGTCATTGGAAAAATAATTTTTAAAAAAATGTTATATTTGTAGTTTGGTAGATACCAGTCATTCAGTAAACCAGTGCACATGTATGGGAAGGAGAGAGCGGTGTTACGTAAACACTGAGACTGTCAACCTAAAGAAATCAAAAGTGTTAGAATCTAATTTAAAGGGAGTTTATTCAAGTGAAAACTGTGAGGATGAACCACCCAGAAGAGCAACTCAAAGGAATGGAGCCAGTGATCTAAAATAGGAAAGTTAAGGCTTCATTTATAAAGTCAGAGACAAGAGTTTTCAGCAGGATGACAACCTTTTTTTTTTTTTTTTTTTTTTTTAATACTTTAAGTTCTGGGATACATGTGCAGAACGGGTATGTTTGTTACATAGGTATACATGTGCCATGGTGGTCTGCTGTACCCATCAACCTATCATCTACATTGGGTATTCTCCTAATGCTATCCCTCCCCTAGCCCCCGACCCCCACAGGCACTGGTGTGTGATGTTCCCCTCCCTGTGTCCATGTGTTCTCATTGTTCAACTCCCACTTATGAGTAAGAACTTGTGGTGTTTGGTTTTCTGTTCCTGTGTTAGTTTGCTGAGAATGATGGTTTTCAGCTTCATTTATGTCCCTGCAAAGGACATAAACTCATCATTTTTTATGGCCGCATAGTATTCCACGGTGTATATGTGCCACATTTTCTTTATCCAGACAACATTTTTTATACAAGACTGACAAGTAGTTACATAAATTTGATTGGTTATAGGCAATGTTTCCTTTTGGAAAGGGTACATTTGACGTCTTTTACAGGGGGTCTAATAGCCTTGGGTTCTCTGTCATCTGGTCTAAGCAAAGCAGGTCACAAAGGGGAAGTTAATCTATAGCAAGAATCATTAATTAAAAAGGCAGGAAGTTTTTGTCCCTGATGTCATTTAATTCTCTCTAGTTATTGTACAGAACAAGAAATATAAGAAAGCTTGTCAATCTATAATCTGAGAAACAGAAATTGTAATCACATGTGACTCAGATCATAGTTACATCTCCCTCAAGACATAAAGTATTTGGGGAGTTCCAACAGCTTTTAACTTACATTTATTTTCATATGGGAAAAGGCAAAAAGAAGAGAAAAAATCTCAGAATTATGGACTAGCAGCATAGGCATTACCCGGAAACTTCTCAGAAATGCAAAATCTTGGGCACTTCTACACAACTACAACAGAGTTTCTCAAAATTTATCATACATAGAACTATGAAGAGAATTTGATAAAACAGATTCCTGGACCCATCTCAGAACCTCTGAATCAGTTGTTCTAGAGTGGGTCCAGTGATTCTGTATCTCCAATATGCTCCCAAGTAATATTTCTGCTACTCATCTACAGATAACATTTTAGGTTGGTAAGACAACAACAAGCTAAAAACTAGTAATTATCTACTTAATGGATTTTCTAAAGAATTAAATATTATCTAAATAAGAGGGAAGTAGACAGGTATTTTCCTTTACCTGCTTCCAACCATCATATTCACTTTACTATACAACAAAAGGCTAATTTTTCTTGCTTATTTTCTGGACGTAAATAATTGTTATTTATTAATACATCATGTAATAATTAAGAGCTGAAGAAAGAATATCTAGCCAAATGTGAAAACAAAATCCAAACAAACCCAAAAAGATAACAATACATATATCTATACTTATTTCATTCTTCTATTCTCCTATTCATCTTTATGTGTGTGTGTTATGCACTTACCCCAGCATTTCTCATTGCAAGCTTTCATTATTTTATTGCCTTAATAAGTCTCTGAGTGTATTCTCTTAACTCCTCACCTTTCTCTTTCACGGGAGCTAAAGAAAAAAAAAATGTAACTGAGTAACATCTAATAGAACTGAAAAACTACATAAAATAAGCTGCATATTTTGCAAAAATCCCAGTCCTATTTATTTTATGAAAATGTAAAACTTGCAAACTTTTTTCATCAGGCTAGAAAATAAAAACACATGGGAAATAATCATACCCTGCCTATCTTATGAAAATCTAGCACCCACAAAGAAAACAACTGCTGTTTTCTTTGTGTGTGAAGAAATGTTCAAAGAGACCCTTTGATGAGAAATTGGGTGAGGTATCTGAGATGAAAGATAAGACAGAAAATTTTGCTCAGTCTACCCTCACCCCAACAGTCTTATCTGAGATTCTCTCTAGAGATCAGCTAATGTTTTCTCTTTTCTCAGCATGGAAGTGACAGGAGAAGCTGAAGGCTGGCGAGGAATCATAAAAGTGAGTTTCAACAGCTTCTTTTCCCCATAGCAAACATTACCATTAACAATAGCCGATGGTTTCACCACTCTGCGATTTGAACTCTTTGAAATAAAGTTTACAGATAAGCATACTTATCTAGACTACATAAACCAATAATTAGATTACATTCCAAACAGCACATGCCTTCTGTCTATGGGATGGAAATTAGGAGAACAAAACTAAGGAGAAAATACTAGTCCCTAACATTTATTTTTCACGTGGAGCTAAATGACCACCTATATTTTTGACAAAGGAACACCTCTGTTTTCTTTAAAGGATAAAAATTAAGACCTATTTCTATTAGAGCTAATATTTGTATTTTCCTATGACACTGTTCTTGTGCTTAAACCTGTAGGGTATTCCATAAATGTTTGCTGATTCTACTTGATATCAGTGCTCCTTTGCCTCCTTCACTTACAAAATCATTTATCCCCAGATAAGAAGATGTCAGGTGGGTCTCCAATTATAGCATTCTCTGCCTATTTAGATACCAAACTAAATACGAAGCTAAAACCCAAGATTCAAGCCTCTCAGAATAAAGCATCAACAAAAAGTATTAGGTTGGTGCAAAAGTAATGGCAGTTTTTGCCATTAAAAATTAAAAATTAACGACAAAAACTGCCATTACTTTTGCACCAACCTACAGTATTTTTAATACTATTGTTAAAGGTTCAAATATTTTCTAGTATTTTCTATTGCAGTTTTTGCCATTAAAAGTAATGGCAAAAGAAACTGGAATTTAAGAAAAGAAATTAAAAGTAATGACAACTGGAATTTAAGGAAAGAAATTAAGAGGAATAGCAAAAACACAATTACTTTTACACCATCCTGTAGTCGAAAATTTGTTCACATGGAAATCTTATAGCTATTTTTACAGCACAAGCGGACAACATTTTTTGTCTTACTAAACTAAGGTTGCTGGGAACAACCTTCGTATGTGCTGCATTATATGTGATTAGCTTTAAAATGAATGCTGTATATCTTTACTAATAGGTTTGCATTTCCTTATCCCAATTTTATTTAAACTAGAGTACTATTCAAAAGGCCTATTAATGGTAAAGCAATTTTGTTTTCTATGAGATGCATATTGCTATTTTTCACTACTGGTACTTTTAAGAGAGGGCGTACATTGACTTGACTCTATTCTATCATTAAAAAAGAAAGCAAGCATCCCTTTGAAGCAGGCTAACAGTTTGGGAAAGAAAACAACTTACTTTCAGGACTTTCATTTTGAGTAAAGCTATCATCATCTCTTGGATAGTCTACTGTAATAGCATCCTACAGAAATAATCTCCTTATTCCATGTTTCTCATATTCAGTCTATTCAACAGCAGTCAGAATAATCTGCTAAAAATATAAATAAGATCCTATCACTCATGCTTTTAAAACTCTTTTGCTTCTTTTACTCTTTTATGATCTAAATTTCTTATCATGGCCAACACCATCTAGCCATTCCTATTTCTATGATCTCTACCACTATCCCCTCCATCTATTCTGCTTCAATCCCACTGGCCTTTATGGTTTTTGTTTGGTTTTGTTTTTGAGCATGTTTATTACACTGTATACTCAAGGCCTTTGTTCTCATTATTTCTAGTACCTAGAATGCTATTCTACAGTTATTTACATGGCTCTTCCCCCCACACACACTATAGCCAGACCTCTGTTTAAATACTCTCTTGCCAGAGAGACCCTATTTACTACTCTAACTAAAATAGCACCTGTAACTCTAGACCTTCACACTGATATACTATTTCATGGTGAATATCTGAATTTTATATAAATATATATATATATATATACCTTTTAAAAATATATTTGATAAAATATATTTTATATATTATATAAATTATAATTTCATATATTTTGTATATTTTTATATTATATATATACTTATAAAAGAAATTAAATCTCTGTGTGTGTGTATGTATAAACATTTTTGTTTTTCTCTGCCATTGTACTATATACTCCAGGGTATATTCTGGGTTTGCTCAGTTAATCCACAGCATCTGGAACAATATATGGGTCCATAGTAGGCACACCATCAGTGTTGAGTGAATAAAGGGGAAGAAGCAAGAAAGCATATATGTGTTCAATAAAGCCCGAGGAGTATTCTCAGAGCTCAAGAAATGAATAACGATAGTGCATTCATTAATGGCATGGTCCACTCGTAGGCATCCTTATTTTTACTTGTGATTAACTCATTACACTCTAATAAACTGACTTCCCAAACTCATCTTGAGAAATGGTACTGAGTCACTACTATTTGTTATTTCCTAAAGAACATTTACAGCCAAAATGCCTAGATAGTCATTTGAGAGAGGTTCCACATCGTAATCGATGTCAGAAATGTTAATGCTTAAAAAAGCAAATAGGGAATAACATATGTGCACACATCTGATAAAGTTCAACTAACAAATAAATAAATAACTCTTTTTCTTCTAGCCTTTCCAGTAATGGTAGAGTAGATTGTATAAATTATATCATACTACTATTTCCTACTATACATTTCCTACTATTAATAAAAACAATCATAAACTCAGGACAATATACATAAAACAACAGTTGAAAGGAACTGAGGAACACAAAGAAAAAGGTAAAATTAGAGGCACTATGACTATTGAATAAGAAAATCATACTCAGATTGTCTAAAGAAAATTAGAGTCACGGCCACGTAGAAGGTAGAGATCAAGATGAAAGCTGCAGTCCTGCTGAACTAGGCAGTCAGATGTTGAAGTTTAGTACTGAGTGAGAAACTAGAATTTAAGGAAAGAAATTCTGGACAAAGAAGAGACCATAAAGTGTGAGTGTAAACTGTCACACAAGCTTGTACATAAATTTGTGGCTGACACCTGAATTGTTCATACACAGGATGAGACTCCATACAGTCCATGAGAAACAACAGCTCTTAAGGAAGAAAGATCTTAGCACAGATTTTAATTGCTGCTGGCTGCTGGAAAGAAAGAGTTTGATGTCCATTTTAGGCCAAATTATAGGGCCCTAGTAGCCATCTCAGGCTTTCCACTGAATTTCCAGAAGGGTTATGCCTTGTAATTAAAACCCATATCTCAGAACTAAGGGTATCTCTCTAGGATTAACAGACAAAAGAGAAATAGATTGTCCTATATAAAGTAAAATTAAAGCTAACCCTCAGTAAAATCAAGATAATGTACTAATAACAGACTGTTCCAAAAAAAAAAAAAAAAAAACAACTTTACAACTTAGAGGTAGATAACAAAATTCAGTGTCTTCAACTTTAAAAAGTGAACATAAACAAATAAGTGCTAGAAATAAAGATACAAGGGAAATGGAATAACTAATTGTATAGAGAAAAGCATTCAATAGAAGCAGGTAAATGACACAGATTTTGGAATTAGCAGAAAATAATTTTAACACAACTCTATTACTTCTGCTTCTGACTATGGTGAAGTAACTGGGAGCGTTCTTGCCCTATTGCTGTAACCATCAAAAAACTAGGCAAAATATTTAGACAACTTTTTTTTTTTTTCAGATTGAACAACAATCATTGTAGAACTGTGATCCCTGAGGAGAGGAGAAGGAGAAGAGATCTATCTGCAATTATCCTCATTTCCTGCCTAAATATAATATTTTAGAGCTCAACACACAGTAAGACAAGTAAAGCATGGAAACACCATTAAATTTAAGAGTGAGATATCACAGTTGAGGGAGGATAAGAAAGTTGGAAATTCAAAGCAATAAAAATGAGGTTGCTAAATGGAGACAAGTCCAGAAAGCTGGTCAAGATTTCATTTGTTATGCTAAATTCTATGCCATGCATATGTAGGAAGAAACTCAATGTGGCCAAGCAAAAAAAAAAAAAAGACTAGGAAACAATACGCTAAATGATTTTCAAAGCTCGTATTAGGCTACGAGAAACTGAGTTCTGGCCCATCAAAATAGACATTCTTTGTTTAGCACGAAGGACACTAAATAAAATCCTCAGAAAAAACGTGACTTGGTAGTAATGCTAATCTAGCTGTGCATCAAAAGCTTTTATAGCCCCACCATAACTAAATGAAAAAGAAAACTTGGAAAGATCAAACCGATTACCAAATAATTTAATTACCTGTCAGAAGGTCTAATATTTTTCTAAAAGATAACAAAATCGATCATTCCACCATGTAATATTCACAATATTCAATGTTAAGTCAAACATTCCTAGTAATATAAAAAGGAAAATGTGACTCTAACCAAAAGCAAGTCAGTTCATAGAAATATATGCAGATATGACAGACATAGAATTAACAGATAAAACACTTTTTAAAAAACTACTAAAAATATGTTTAAGAACTAAAGAATGAGGAGAGAAATGTAACTTTTTCAAAAAGCATAAAATACAAAAAAATACATTATATAGAATGTAATATTAACTTGACGGGATAATAGAAACTTTCAGAGAAAATATCAATAAACTTAAAGACATTAATAGAAATTTTAAAAACTGAAACATATAGAGAAAAAAGACTAACAGTTACCAGAGCCTTCATACTTACGTAGTAATATCAAAAAGTCTAATACATTTATAATCAGAATCCCAAAAAGAGAGGAAAAAGGATGAAAACATATTAGAAGAAATAATACAAACAAAATTATAGATTTGATGAAAAGTATAAAATGATATGGTCCAGATATTTGTCCCCTCTAAATTGCATGTTCAAATGTGATCCCCAGTGTTGGAGGTGGTGAAACTGGAAAAGGGAACTTTTACCTCATCCCCATCACAGAGCATGCAATGGGGGAGTGGCTTGCTTCTTCGGTGCCCCACTGGTTAAACCTCTAGGGGGAGCATGCGGACAGGCAGGTTGTGCGGCTCTGACCCCATGGTAGTGTCTAGAGGTGAATGTTTGCAGCTGAAGCCCCAATGGACCTGCGTTTCATGTGCTCTTTCAGTTTAGCCATCGTTAGGTAGCTTGTGTTAGCTCAACGAGACCTCCTGTCTTATCTCAAGGACAGAGGGCTTTCTATATCCCAGGGTTTCTTGCCTTGATATACCACAAGAATCAGATCAAGCATGGGGTTGAAGAATGAGTGCAAGCTTTTATTCAGTGGAAGTAGTTCTCAGAAGATGGGGGAGCCAAAAGGGAGATGGAGTAGGAAGGCGGCTTTCCCCTGGAGTCGAGCCGCTAAGCAGCCCAGGCTCCTCTCCAACTGCCCCAGCCAAACTCTGTTTCATCCTGCTAGTCAATGGCCTTCTGGCCTGCCAGCCTCTGTGGGTGTGCTCTTCTATCGGTGTGCTCCCATCCACGTCCACTCAACATCCAGCCACCTGTGTGTTCTTCTACTGATATGTTCCTCTCAATGTCCAGCTGCTTGTGTGTGTGCCTGCTAGGGTCTTGGGGTTTTTATAGGCACAGGATAGGGGTGTGATGGGCCAGAATGGTCTTTGAAAATGCAACATTTGGGCAGGAAAACAGAAATGCCTGTCCTCACACTCTAGCCAGGGACCATGCCCTTCCCTTCTGGCACTTCCCTTCCCCTCTCCCATATCAGCGGTGCCTGCCGGGAAATTTGGATCATGGGGGCAGATCTCTCATGAAGGGCTTGGTTCACTCCCTGTAGCAATGAGTTCACACAAGATCTGGTTGTTTAAATAGGTCTAGGACCTCTCTCTTCTCTCTCTTACTCAGTCTCTCATTAGCTCCCTCTCTCACCGTGTGACACATTTGCTTCTGCTTTGCCGCCTTTGTAAGTTTCCTGAGGCCCTCACCAGAAGCAGATGCCAGCAGCATGTTTCTTGTACAGTCTGCAGAACTATCAGCCGAATAAACCTCTGTTCTTTATAAATTACCATAGCCTCAGGTATTCCTTTATATTCATGCAAAATGAACTAATACACTAAGTCAAAACTCTCAATGGACCACAAGTAGAACAAATGCAAAGAAACCACATAAAAGCAGGTTGTAAACAAATTTCTAAAAAAAATAAATAATAATAAAGGAAAAATTGTGAAACACCTTGACAAAAAAAGACATATTATATAGAAAACTTTCTAGCGAGAAATGAAAAAACAATATTCAAAAATGAAGAGAAAATAAGACTCAAACAGCAGCTAAGATAATTTATGCCAAGCCAATCTATACTACATCAAATGACTAACAACAACAACAACAAACATTTCTAAGACTTAAGGAAAACAATGCCAGGTGAAAATTTGGATTTATACAAAGGAAAGAAGAGCACCAGACAAGAAAAATATAAACTATTTTTCATTTAAAAATGTGGCTTAAAAGATAATTAAGATCTCCTGGTTGTTCTCATGACAAGTAAATACTGTGCAAGTTGTCACTCCTGACCTTACAACACAAAGAAGCTGAACAAATTGAAAACCAAAACATTTTCATGGAGTCATCAGAGGCCTGAAGTCACATGGAAAATATCACTATTACATCTAAAGATATTCAGAGAAATATGACAATCAAGATCTACTTATCTGAAGCAGAAGCTACTGATACCTCAAGTAGGAAGAAACTTAAATAGTAATTTTGACAAATTGCTGGAAGCTGAGTGCAGATTAGTCTGAGTGAGATACCCCTGTTTGTTGCAGTCTTATGAAGGACTCAAATTTTTGCAGGCTTTCTCTCCAAAAACCCTACCAGGTTCTCAGAGTGAAGATCTGGAAGGACCCCTACATGACTCTGGTAAAGGGAAGAAAACAGTAATCATGATGGAGGCTGGCAGCAATAACACAAGAAACTGGAAAGTGAAATTGTGAATATCTCAAGCCTTCAGCACCTCTCTGTCAATAACTGATAAATACAACCAGCTGAACATCATCAAGGATGTAGATAACCTAAAGATCACTGTCAATTAACTTGATCTAATTTATGGAATATTCCAGCTAGCAATATTGGTAAAGAAAAATACACTCACACATAAATTGCCAGAAATGAAAGAAGTATATTTCAGAACATTAAAGATCATACAAACATTAAAGAGAAAAATAAGAAATCATTTTAAAACTATATGCCAATAAATCCAACAATTTAGATAGAATAGAAAATATCTTTGAACAATACAGTTTACCAAAACATAAAAGAAAAACAGAAAATCTGATTAATTCTATATCTACTTTGAAATATTGAATTCACACTTAAAACTTTTAAACAACAAAATCCTAATGTCAACCCAGATGTTTTATTAGTACATTACATTCTATGTTTAAGGAAAAAAAAAAAAAAAAAAAAACTTATGTAAACTATAAAAACACAGGAGGAGAAGACTAGTGCCAAAAAGTTTTATAAAGCCACATAACATTAATACCAAAACCTTGCAAGAATTTTATTTGATTTTTGAAATCACAGAAAGAAAACATTAGATCAATATTCCTCATAAATATAACAAAAATATCAACAAAATAGTAGAAAATTAAATGTAGCAATATGTAAGAAGAATCATATATCAAGGACGAGTTACCACAAGAATATAAAGTTGATCCAACATTTAAAAAATCACATTATGTAATATTATGTAATTAATAGAATAATGAAGAAAATAATTAGTAAAATAAAGAAGATTAAACTTGTGGCAATCTCCGTAAATACAGAAAAGGGATTTGACATGAATCAACACATTCTCTTTTGAAATGTTAGCTAGGAGTAGACAAGAACTTACTCAACCTGTTAAAGGGCAACTTAAAAAGAAATTCCAATTAATATATTAAACTTAATGGCAAAATGCTGAAGGCTTTCCAATATTGGAAACAAGGCAAGGATATTTCCTCTCACCATTTATTTTCAATAATGTGCTAGAAGCATTATCCAATGAAATACAGTAAGAAAAACAAACAAGACAAAGTTTAGAAAGCCATAGATAAAACTAGTCTGATTTACAAATGATGAGATGTTATACAGAAAAGCCTAAGGACTGTAAAAAATAAGAGAGTATTTTCACTGCTTTAGAGTGGAAACACTTTTCTTACGTACAGTTAAAAACATGAAAGCAGTATCAGGAAAAAATACTGTGTAAATTGAACTTCTACATAATTAAAATTTAATACTCATCAAAAAGTGCTGCTAAAAATAAGTTTGTAATATACAAAATCAATATTTTACAAATTAAGAATGGACAAAAACAGATCAATTGAACCAAATTGAGAGTCCAGAAATAGAACCATATACATCCAGTCAATTTATTTTTAATGAAAGCAGCAAGGTAATTTAATGAGGAAAAACAAGTCTTTTCAACAGAGTCCTGGAACAACTAGAAAGCTCTGTGAAAAATAATAAACCTCTTTGGCTATGTGGGTTCTTTATTGGTTCGATATGAATTGTAGGATTATTTTTCCCAGTTCTGTGAAAATGATGGTGGTATTTTGGTAAGAATTACATGGAATTTGTAGACTGCCTTTGGCAGTATGGTCATTTTTACAATATCAATTCTACCCCTCCATGACCATGAGATGTGTTTCCATTTGTGTTTGTCATCTATAATTTCTTTCAGCAGTGTTTTGTAGTTTTTCTTGTAGAGGTCTTTCACTTCCTTAGTTAGTTACATTCCTAAGTATTTTATTTTTTGCAGCTATTGTAAAAGGAGTTCTTTATTTGATTCTTAACTTGCAAAAAGAACAAATCTGGAGGCATCACATTACCTGATTTCAAACTATACTATAAGCATACAAAACAGCATGCTACTGGCATAAAAATAGGCCCATAGACCAATGGAACAGAATAGAGAACCAAGAAATAAAACCAAATACTTATAATCGACTAATCTTTGACAAAGCAAACAAAAACATAAAATGAGGAAAGGACACCCTATTCAACACATGTAGGAGAATGAAACTTGATTATCATCTCTTGTCTTATACAAAAATCAACTCAAGATGGATCAAGGACTTAAATCTAAGACATGAAACTATAAAAGGATGCAAAGGGATAAGAATTATACAATAAACTTTGGGGACTCTGGGGGAAAGGATGGGAAGCGGGGTGAGGGATAAAATACTACAAATTGGGTGCAGTGTATACTGCTCAGGCGATGAGTGCACGATTATCTCACAAATCACCACTAAAGAACATAATCTTGTAATCAAATAAAAAAATAATAATAATAAACATCAACTTTTACATCAAATCATGAACAACATTTCATTAATTATATCATATCCCTAAACATTTAAGCTAAAACTATAAAAAAATTCAACATAAAAAGTAGATCACTTTATACTGAAGTGATAAATATTTCCTAGAACTCAAACAGCATTAGGCTGGGTGTGGTGGTTCACATCTGTAATCCCAGCACTTTGGGAAGCCGAGGCGGGCAGACCATGAGGTCAGGAGTTTGAGACCAGCCTGGCCAATATGGTGAAACCCCATATCTACTAAAAATACAAAAATTAGCCCAGCATGGTGGTGCACACCTGTTGTCCCAGCTACTTGGGAGGCTGAGGCAGAAGAATCGCTTGCACCCAAGAGGTGGAGGTTGCAGTGAGCCAAGATTGCACCACTGCACTCCACCCTGGGCAACAGAGTGAGACTCAATTTTTCTGACTTCCCTAGGTTCTAAAAGCTGCCTGCATTCTTTGACTCATGGCTCCTTCTTCCATCTTTAAAGTGTATTTTTCCAGCCTTTTCTCCCATTATCATATCTCCTCTCTCTGATTTTGACTTTCTTTCCTCCTTATAAGGAATTACTTGTAATTAAATTAGGCCCACAAGGATAACCCAGGATAATCCCCCATCTCAAGATTCTTAATTTAATCACATCTGCAAAATCCCTTTTGTCATGTAAGGTAACATTTTCAAATTCTGGGGATTAGGATATCTTTAGAGGACCATGATTCCCTCTGCCATAGATTGTAAAATGTTATCTTAGACTGTCTCATTAACTTAAGCAAGTACCTCCCTTATAATTCAGGAATTCCACACCTATTTGGTCAAGAAAAATAAAAGCATATGTGTATAAAAGCTTTGTCCAAAAATGTTCATAAAATCTTTATTTATAATAGGCCCAAACTGCAAACAACATAAATGTCTATCAACAGATGAGCGTAAAAATGGATTGTGATAAATTCATAATAAAACACACTACAGAGCTAAGCATGCCTCACCTGAAAATCTATTCTAAAATCCAAAACTGTTGAGCACTGACATGATGTCATAAGTGGAAAACTCCACATCTGACTTCATGTCATGGGTCACAGTCAAAACTTTCTTTAATGCAAAACATTATTTTAAAATATTGCATAAAATTAAATTCAAACTGTGCGTATAAGATATATATGAAACATAAACAAATTTTGTGTTTAGACTTGGGTCCCATCCTCAAGATTTCTCATTATGTATATGCAAATATTCCAAAAAAAAATCCCAAATTTAAAACATTTTGTGTCCCAAGCATTTAGGATAAGGAATACTCAACCTGCATTCAGAAATAAAATAAAATAAAATAAAATAAAATAAAATAAAATAAAATAAAATAAAATAAAATAAAATAAAATGGACTAATGATACACACAACATGAGTGTATCTTCTAAAACAGAAACAAAAATATTATGTAGAGTAAAAGAAGCCTTACCTGAAAACATCATATTCTGGTTGATTTCATTTACATGAATTTCTAGAAGTAGTAATTTAAAACATTATGATAGAAATTCGAGTTGTGGTTGCCTCAGATGGCGGGGTGGGAGGAAGGCATGGAGAGGAAGTGACTCAAAGGAGGCACAAGAGAACTTCCTGAGGTTGTGAAGATTTCCTGTATTTTGTCTAGCATGGTGGTTGATATTTACATTTGTCAAAACTCATCAAGCTGTGCACTTATAACTGTTACCTTTTATTGCATGTAAATTCAAATGTTACCTTTTATTACATGTAAATTCAAACTGTCCATTTTCTACCCAGATGCTTAGAGTTTTTAAGAGAAATATGTTTCAAACGTGTGTGAAGAAAGAGGATAAAGAATCTATTTTTAAAATTTCCAAAGCATTCTACACTTACTTTTTCATTGCCAAAGCAGATCATAAAGGAATGTGATTATGACACAAAAGGACCAAATAAAGGGACCAGAGATATTGCAGAGGTACTCAAAAATTTTATTTTATATCTACTTTTATGTACCTGACTATTAATTTTAACATTTCTTGAGGTTTTGGGGCGTCATGAAGGAAGGATACTATACCTCTCAGCCAGCTGCTTGAGAACGCCTGGGACTGGATGTGCCCGGTCCATTTGAGAGAGAGCAGAGCTTTTCTGGCTCTGAGGCTGCACACAGCCTGCTCAGCATGGGGCCTCTGCACTTCTAGCCTGTTCTCAGTACTGTTGAAATGTGCTAGAAAGTCTAGACAAGTGCTTACAAATGGTCAAGAAACAATTTCCTCTCTGACCATGTATTCTTTGTACACCTTCCACATGATTTTTTTTTCCACCAAACTAAATTTTGCCTCACTATGGCTTCTTATCTTTATAATGTCGCTCTACTTTCTTGGGTTATCAGTTTCTCTACTTTGTGTGAACTCCATATTAAGATAATTTAATGATGCAATCAATGACATCTTAGTTTGTCAATATTCTACCTGAAGACAATAATACTGTGTACATGCAGAGTAGCCCTGATATTATATATTTTTCTGTTCCTAAATTTAACTGATCTTTTTCTGATTTAGATCTCTCCATATCACTCTTTCTACCTTTTAGTTACACCCTCCCTGCTAAAAAAGTGAAATATTTTTAATCTTTTTTTAACTCTCCATTTGTAGATATTCCTTCAAGCATTCACTTACTGTCTTGACCTCGATACCAATACCTTCACTTATTGCTTTAATCTCTTAATATGAATAGATAAACCAATAATCCAATAACTTTATTAATCTTACTTTCCAATTCATTTATATCAAGATAATTTGACATGAGTTTCTTCTTCTCCTTTCTTTTTCTGTTCTGAAAAGAAAAAACAAAGGAAATCCATGAGGAAACTCATGTTAAATTATGCTCTTTTTTTATTCTCATTTAAAAAGAAGAACAATGACTCCCCATTGCCAAAATAATATATTAATATAGTATGTCTCAGTTAAACCTTTCTTAACTGGTTCAAATACAACTTTCTAATTATTTGTCCTGCTGTTTTCCATTATGTGGATAATCCACGATGGGCTATTTGCAGGTCCCCAAAATCACAGAATTTTCCTACTTTGAGGGTACCTCTCAGTTGTTACCTGGTAAGTGTGACTACTGTTATAAATATCTCAAAAAGTAATTTGACAAGTTTCAAGAGGCTGCAAAATTTTCCTTCTTTTTAGACCAGAATTGTTTTTTTGGAATCTAGCAGGGAAAAATAATTCTATATATATTAGAAAGAAAGAAGGATGTTTAGGCCAAACACACAATTAAAATATTTTTATATTAATTATTTTTTATTGGAACTTTTTACGATACAATAATTCCCAAAACTGGGCAGATTGATATAAAACTTAAATGTCTATTGCCATCCGATTTAAAAATACTGTAAATTGGGGCCAGGTATGGTGGTTCATGCCTGTAATCCTAGCACTTTGGGAGGTTGAGGCGAGGAGACTGCTTGAGCTCAGGAGTTCAACATCAGCCTGGGTTACATGGCAAGACCCCCCATCTCTAGCAAAAATACAAAACATTGGCCGGGCGTGATGGTGCACATCTGTTGTCCCAGCTACTCAAGAGGCTGAGGTGGGATGATCCCTTGAGCCTGGGAGGTGGAGGTTGCAGTGAGCTGAGATCCCACCACTGCACTCCAACCTGGGTAACAGAGTGAGACCCTGTATCCAAAAAAAAAAAAAAAAAAAAAGCTTTAAATTTGGTAATGCTTTATTTCTAACATCCATTTTTCTTCTCTCTCATATAAAGGTATTAAGGTATTAGGTAAGCTATTTTTAAAAATCAGAAAGTTTACAAGATTTTTTTTTCTGGTTTTGAGACAGTCTCACTCTGTCGCCCAGGCCAGAGTGTAGTGGCCTGATCTTGGCTCACTGCAACCTCCGCCTCTCAGGTTCAAGTGATTCTCCTGCCTCAGCTTCCTGAGTAGCTGGGATTACAGGCTCCTGCCACCATGCACGGCTAAATTTTTTTGTATTTTTCATAGAGACCGTGTTTCACCATGTTGGCCAGGCTGATTTCAAACTCCTGACCTCAAGTGATCTGCCCATCTCAGCCTCCCAAAGTGCTAGGATTACAGGTGTGAGCCACCAAGTGACCAGAATTTTTACAGGCAACAATTGTCCTTCCTTTTACTCCTACTTCATCCTACTCTCCAGATGCAATCACATTCTTTTAGTACTTTTTTCAGATGTTTACATTAATATCTCTAAATAATAAGAGCATATTGCTATGAGACTTCAAAACAGAATCATGATATATTTGCTTGAGAAATGTTAACACAGAAGACAATGAGTTTTCTAGTGGGAATTTATAAATATGGTCTCACAAATTAGGAGATTAGAGCAGGGTGTTTCCAGATGGAGGTATGACTTTGCAGTCTCTAGGACATAGCCCATGACACTACCCTTGGTAAGAGAAAACTTCACCAAGAGGCACAAGGACAGTTTTATCTCTTTCTGGAAGTGAACTGTCCATTAATATGCAATAAAGAGTCACTAAAAAAGAAAAACATAAGCTGGAATTGATATCTCTGTGATTAGGTAGTTCTTATAAACAGGGAGGTTTCAATGCAGAGCAAATAGATGGCCAGTTACTTTTTGTTTCTTAATCAGAGAAGGTCCTTCCTTCCTTTTTCTTTATATTTATTAACATGGCAGTTGATTTTCTGGAGTTGCATAGGGAAAAAGTGCTAAGTGGCCTCAGTATCAGAGGCAGAGTTTTATTTAGGGATTCAGTTCCCAATAGGAGCTGTCAATTTGTCCTCCTCTAATGCCTGATAACCCATGCCAGAAGCCCCTCTGAATCTGTTTTTCAGAGAAAAATAGGCTGGGCATGGTGACTCATGCCTTTAATCCCAGTACTTTGGAAGGTACAGGAGGGCGGATCACGTGAGGTCAGGAGTTTGAGACCAGCCTGACGGATATGGAGAAACTCTGTCTCTACTAAAAATACAAAAATTAGCCAGGTGTGGTGGCGCGTGCCTGTAATCCCAGCTACTCAGAAGGCTGAGTCTGGAGAATCACTTGAATTAGGGAGGTGGAGGTTACAGTGAGCTGAGATCTGAGATCATGCCACTGCACTCCAGCCTAGGCAACAGAGTGAGACTCCGTCTCAAAAAAAAAAAAAAAAAGAAAAGAAAATCATGTCTAAAGGGATGGGAAACAAAGACGGAGCCTGAACACTCCTTTCTACAACAATCACATTGTTGCTTAGTTTTCACTCCCTATGGCATTCCTACTTTCTGCAGTACCAGCAATTCCTGACTCTTTATCACCTAACTTCAAAATGGATTCCGGTGGAGAAATCAGGATCTTACTAGTAGTTCCCCTGCAAGCACTTGGGTTGGATTCTCTGCTAAGTCATTTACCTATCTATCGTTTGCTCTCTACATCTGGTGCAAGTTACAAATGACTTCTTGTTTTCATCAGTGGTGAAGCTTCTATTTCTTATTTGTGTGTAACATATAGAGGCGTGGTTTTGGGGAAGAGAGGGGTGGCATATCCTTTACACTGCCATCTTGAATCCAAAATTTGGCATAATCATATTTAGACCTGTAGATACTAACTCCAAGATGCTCATGGACCCAGTAAACATAGTGCATCAATAATATGATTTGGATGTTTGTCTTCTCCAAATCTTATGCTGAAATGTGATTTTAGGCAGGTACAATGGCTCATGCCTGTAATCCCAGCACTTTGGGAGGCCGAGGTGGGTGGCTTACCTGAGGTCAGGAGTTCAAGACCAGCCTGGCCAACATGGTGAAACCCTATGTCTACAAAATTACAAAAATTAGCTGGTCGTGGTGGCAGACACCTACAATCCCAGCTACTCAGGAGGCTGAAGCAGGAGAATCTCTTGAACCTGCGAGGCAGAGGTTGTGGTGAGCTGAGATCGTGCCACTGCACTCCAGCCTGGGTGACACAAAGCGAGACTCCATCTCCAAAAAAAAAAAAAAAAAAAAAGAGAAAGAAAGAAACGCGATTTCAATTTTGAAGATGAGGCCTAGTGGGAGGTGATTAGATCATGAGGTTGGATTCTTCATATCTTCGTGACGAGTGAGTTCTTAGTTAGTTTACGTATCTGGTTGTTTAAATGCCAGGAACCTCCTCCCTTCTCTCTCTCTTTTGCTCCCTCTCTCTACCATATGAGAAATCTGCTACTACTGCCATGATTTGAAGCTTCCTGAGGTGCTCACCAGAAGCAGATGCTGGCACCATGCTTCTTGTACAGCCTGAAGAACCATCAGGCAATTAAATCTCTTTGCTTTTTAAGTTACTCAGCCTCAGATATTTCTTTATAACAAGGCAAAATGGTCTATCACAGTATACTGGGTACCTAGTTATCAGAAGCCCTGAAATGTATCCGATATTTTCATGACCCACAAACTACTACAAAAAAGCCAGATGAGAAACCCAAAGAAAATGTAAAGCTTCTTTTCTTTTGCCTCTCCTTCAATGACCTTTGCTAAATAATGTGGGAGGTGGATTTTTATAATGGGGTGAAGTCACATTGATAAAGAAAGAAATAAAGTTGATTGAAACTCAAATGATGTATTATTAGAAAAATGTTTTACTCTATTTGATATATTGTTAGGAAAAACGTTTTACCCCATTTAGCTTGGTTTTGGAAATCACGTTGCCTGAGTGTCTGTTTATATCATGCCACGAGGCATTATGAATTCAATAAAGTTTCCTTAGGTTCTACAAGACTGACTGGTCTCTATCTTATCTTGATCACCCTGGATCCTCCAGGAGACCTCAACCATTAAAGGAGAGACTCCAAGGAGTAATCACAATGTGTTTGTAAGAAGACACATCCGTTAAGGCTAGGGGAAAACGTGGGAAAATACTTATAGAATAAGGACAAGGAGAAAAATCAGAAAAAAATGCATTAAATAAAATATTATTTTATTTTTCTCTCTTTTATATGTAAAAAGACTTGAAAAATATATACCACCTTGCTAAACAGTGATTATATTTTGGTGATTCCAAATAATTTATTATTATTATTTTTTCTGTGTATTTGAAATAATATTCAATGAATATCTGTGACTTTTAATGTATGCGTTATTTTATTGACTCAAACACCACTTCCTCTCTGCTTTTTCTCCTAATGCACTCAGTTGAAGTGATGTTTTGCTCCTTTGAAATCTCTAAAATTTGTTTTATTACAGTTTGTATGATGTTTATTACATACATCCCTGTAATTTAATGAACTGTCTGGATTTTTATATTTTTTATTTGTTTTTCCACTTAAGATGCAACATTTAGTAGCATGTGCCTCACTTTTCTTTACAGAGCCAAGCACAGTATATGACATATAGGGTTTGCTCCCATGCGTGTGTAGATGAGTAAATGAACTGACTGTATTGTAAGCCCACAGCCATTCTGGTACGTTGCTGGACTGTCTATGAGCAGGTTGCCTAAAATGGATTTTCCTTCCAAAACATCATGCTGTGAAAGCTTCTCATTACAAAACTCACCATATTTATTACACCCCAGAGGTAGGGATTTTTTCCTGTTTGCTTTTATCAAATGTTTATCCTTTTTTATCCATGTCGGTTGCCATAGAAGCAGCTCTAAGACAGAGCTGAACACATCATAAGAATTCATACACACACAGACTGGTAACCACAGTGGTGGAAGCTTGCTTATGGCACTGAATGAATGTTTTCACATGTCCTGAACTGCCTCCTTTCTTCAAGTCCAGGTGCCTCACTGTGTTAATGAAGGTGCTTGTCTGTCAACATAGTATTGTTAGAAAATAGTAAAGTTAGAAAGATGTGTGTAGCATAGACTAAATTCCTGACTGCATTTGTTGTGATATTTCTAAGCACCACAATTACTATAGTCTTTTGATTTTTAATTAACTGCACCAGTTCCTTCCTTTTTGTTGAGACTCTGTTGCTTCTAAATTTCATAAAAGACAATGGCCTTGTGATAGCATAACACTCAGAGTCCTCTGATCTGACCTCTCTTGCTTCAAAAAAAAATGATTATACTCTTCATAATCAGATATATAGCCATCATTTCCCTTCAATATTTCTGAGCAAGCAGTGCTGCACTCTTCCTAATATGTTATCTCTGTGATATTTTTGTAACGTCTTTCCCTTTGTATTTTACTTCTCGTGCTCAGTCTATTGAAAATGGGAAATTTTAGGAGTTCAGAGTCAAGGATCCTAGAATATTCTGTGGTGGGAAGGACTAGAGAGACTATTGCAACATTTTCATTATATTTGTGTGTAGATTGTGGCTTAGAGAGGGAAAGTTAACTTTCAAAGACCCTATAGTGAGTTAAAGTTATATTTTTTATAACTAGCATGTTCTGATTTTTAATCCAAGGTTTATTCACTACTTATTGTTTGACATCAGCATGAGTTTTAATCAAAGAAATTGGATCTTCTTTAAATTAAAAACCAGCCAACCAACCAACAATCCTTTCTGTATTGAAAAGATGTGGGAGTTTGTCAAGAGAAATATAGAAGGGCTTGAAGCTTGGGGTGAATTATATCAAATTCCTCACAGTTCTCTAAAGTGCCATATACCGTATTTTTTTCATGTCTTTTCGCCATTTCTTGTGACATCTTTCTTCTTTTTTTACACCTAGTAGCCATCCCTTGCTGTTTAAGTATCAACTCGAAAGTCCAACATCTCTTCTTCAGGTGCTTTTGAAGCAGGTAGGTTTCTTTTCCTGTAAAGTTCTCTGTACACTTTCCTGTAAACTTCTATAGCACTTGCACCGGCACACCATTTTATGCATTAATGCTTTCATATATTCATTTTGTCAAATATTAATTGAGAACCTACTGTGTGCTTTCCAGAGTTATACGTACTATGATACCATGATGAGTAAAGAAGAAAAAGAAGATAATTGAACTCAAAGAAACTTCTGTTTACTTGGAAAGTTCATAGTTTGTTTTTATCAGTTGAGACATTGGGCTGTTAGATTGCTGAGGACAGGGATTGAGCTTTATTCATTGTTATGTTCCCAGACTATAGTGTGGCTCGTAAAATTTAAGACATACTTATTGAAAGAACCAATGGATGAATAAATCAGGTATAAAGTATAAGTACCATAAAATGCAAAGAAAAAGAAATGTTGATGCAGGCTAAAGTATTTTTAGTTTACTTCATTGGTCATTTGAGACTATCATTTGGAATTAAAAGCACAGAGTCTTAGAAAGAAAACAAAGGAGAAGAGGAAGAATTCAGGACAGAAAAAAAAAAGCATGACCAAAGTCATAAAATGGAGGTTTAGAACTCAAGTAATATTCATGGATATAGATGGCAACAATTATAGCCATTAGAGAGATAATAACACAAAGATAAATTAAGAACAATTTGTGAAGAAATTTATTTTATTTTAGTATTAACTTTACATAACATCTTATTTTCAGTAGCAAAATGTCTGGCTTATTCTGGGACTACTGAGAAAAATAAACTTATATTATATATGTAATATATATATTTCATATTATATATTTAAAAACAGTATTTTACGATATGCCTATGAAGAGATAATATATTCAGCCTTTTAATATAAAAAGACCACATTCTAACTAGGGGAATAGTGAGTTCCTACTAGTCTATAAAGATTGACCTGCTGACAGATTAACCATTCAATGGGAAGGTATTATATATAAATTACTTTTCTAGGATTTTGGATATTTTGGGGCCGATCATCCATATGTTGGACAAATTCATTTATATCAATACTTCCAATTTGAAAAGGAGTAAGCAGACATAATATATTATTGATAAACAAACAAACAAACATAAAATCAACTGGCCACCTATGTATTGAAACTAGACTAGATGTTTGATGGATGAATATATATGAAAAATATTTAAAATAATAATAAAAAACTACAGTGTTACATTAGGCAGAGGTATACCTATTTTTATTTTTCTCAGCTCTTATCTTTTTTCTTCCTAATTTAAAGAATGTATAGAGAAAAGAAATCTTACTAGGACACAGAATTCCCCAGATCGTCATACAGCCATAAATACAGTTAAGGACCATAAATATAGTCAAGGTTTTGTTGTAACATTTTCTTCATTGTATGTTCATTTGTTCTTTTTCCTTGGTCAGTGCCTAGAGCTGTGTGTAAGTGATTGGATATATGAAACAAAACATGATTATGTTATTCCATAGCATGGTCAAAGAATTTTTTTTTTTTTTCCTGAGAGGGAGTCTTGCTCTGTCGCCCAGGTTGGAGTGCAATGGCGTGATCTCAGCTCACTGCAACCTCTGCCTCCCAGGTTCAAGTGATTCTCCTGCCCCAGCCTCCTGAGTAGCTGGGATTACAGGCGCACACCACCACGCCCGGTTAATTTTTGTATTTTTAGTAGAGATGGGATTTCACCATGTTGGTCAGGCTGGTCTCGAATTCCTGACCTCGTGATCCTCCAGCCTCAGTCTCTTAAAGTGCTGGGATTATAGGCGTCAGCCACTGATCCAGGCCAAAGAATTCTTATAAGTAAATCATTACCAGCACTTGTTTGAAAAGTATATACACACATATTTACATCAAAAGCAGCCATCATTAGCAATCCAAATGCAAAAAGCGAGATTATAATTTCATACTTCATCATGTAACATTTAAAAGCAATTAAATTATAATCATTTCATATACATTTCCACGGAGAAGTATCTTTGAGACAGCACACTGGAGTAATACATAATGTATAAATAATTGAACTGAACCCAAAGCACTCATTTTTGAGAGAAAAAATACTTCAAATGCCACAGTTAAAAGAAAAATTTATCTCTATTGTGTATCCTTATTTAAAACCTTTAAACTTCAATGTAAATATCTGAGAGTAAAAAAGTGGGATAATTTTTCCTCTGAAAAAGACAAGTTGAAACAAAAACTATTCACAGAAGAATAATAAATTTAGGGAGAGATACCAAGCTTAATGTGGCCTCAATTATGGGAAAAACTGAAAAAATAAATTTTCTCTAGGATTTTCTTCTTTAAATGTTCTTAAGCTTTATCAGTACCTTTCAAGAACAATATGGATCAAAGGAGATCCTTAGCCTTAATCAGGATTATATTCTAATAAAATGGACTTAATTAATTTAAAATGTTTTCTCTCTTCAGTAATCATTTTGAATGAATGCTACAGATTCATGGAAACAAATAACTGAAACACAATTGGAATCAAGTCTTGTTTTTTCACAGTTTCAGCTCCATGTTTTATTTGTGGAAAATTCTTAATACCAAAATGATTTTCCCTACTGCCCAAACTTTTGGAGCTGTCTTCTCTTTATCCTTTTGTTGGTGATGGCATGAAAAATGAAAACTAATTTTAGGCTATCAGCAATGACTCACACCTGTAATTCCAAAACTTTGGGAGGCTGAGGCAGGAGGAGCACTTAAAGCCAGGAGTTTGAGACCAGCCTAGGCAACATAGTGAGCCCCTGTCTCTAAATAAATAATTTAAAAAGAGATTAGCTGGGTGTGGTAGCAAACATTCATATACGTAGCCACTGCAGAGGCTGAGGTGGGAGGATGACTTGAGACCAGGAGTTTGAGGCTGCGCTGAGCCATGATTAGACCACTGTACTCCAGCCATTTTGAGAAGTGTCTGTTCATGTCCTTTGCCCGCTTTTTAATGGGGTTGTTTTTTTCTTGTAAATTTGTTTAAGTTCCTTACAGATTCTGGATCTGCAGCATGTCTGTTCACTCTGATGATAGTTTTTGTGTGTGTGTGCAGAAGCTCTTCAGTTCAATTAAATCCCATTTGTCAATTTTTGTTTTTATTGCAATTGCTTTTGATATTTTTATCATGAAACATTTCCCTGTGCTTATGTCCTGAATAGTATTGCCTAGATTTTCTTCTAGGGTTTTATAGTTTTGGATTTTAAGTCTTTAGTCCACCTTGAGTTAACTTTTGTATAAGGTGTAAAGAAAGGATCCAATTTCAATTTTCTGCATATGGCTAGCCAGTTTTCCTAGCACCATTTATCAAATAGGAAATCCTTTCCCTATTGCTTGTTTGGTCAAGTTTGTCAAAGATCCGATGGTTGTAGATGTGTGGTCTTATTCTGAGATCTCTATTCTGTTTCATTGGTCTGTGTGTGTTTTTGTACCAGTACTACACTGTTTTGGTTACTGTTACCTTGTAGTATAGTTTGAAGTTAGGCAGCATGATGCCTCCAACTTTGTTCTTTTTGATTAGGATTGTCTTGGCTATATGGGCTCTTTTTTGCTTCCATATGAATTTTAAAGTAGTCTTTTCTAATTCTGTAAAGAATGTCACCAGTAGTTTCATGGGAATAGCATTGAATCTCTAAATTACTTTAGGCAGTATGGCCATTTTCATGATATTGATTCTTTCTATCCATGAGTGTGGAATGTTTTTTCATTTGTTTGTGTCCTCGCTGATTTCCTTGAGCAGCGGTTTATAGTTTTCCTTGATGAGATCCTTCACTTCGCTTGTTAGCTGTATTCCTAGGTATTTTATTCTCTTTGTAGCAATTATGAATGGGAGTTCATTCATGATTTGGCTCTCTGCTTGTTTGTTGTTGGCATATAAGAATGCTTGGAAGTTTTGCACATTGAGTTTGTATCCTAAGACTTTGCTGAAGTTGCTTATCAGCTTAAGAAACTTTGGGGCTGAGATGATGGGGTTTTCTAGATATAGGATCATGTCATCTGCAAACAGAGACAGTTTGACTTCCTCTCTTCCTATTTGAATATGCTTTCTTTCTTTCTCTTGCCTGATTGCCCTGGCCAGAACCTCCAACACTATGTCAAATAGGAGTGGTAAGAGAGGACATCCTTGTCTTCTGCTGGTTTTCAAGGGGAATGCTTCCAGCTTTTGCCTTTTCCTATTCAGTATTCAATATGATATTGGCTGTAGGTTTGTCACAAATGGCTCTAATTACTTTGAGATATGTTCCATCAATATCTAGTTTATTGAGGCTTTTTTTTAACTTCATGTTAAATTTTATCAAAGGCCTTTTCCGCATCTATTGAGATAATCATGTAGCTTTTGTTTTTAGTTATTTTTATGTGATGGGTTACATTTATTGATTTGCATGTGTCAAACCAGCCTTGAATCCCAGGGTTAAAGCCACGTTGATCATGATGGATAAGCTTTTTGATGTGCTGCTGGATTTGATTTGCCAGCATTTTATTGAGGATTTTTGCATTGACATTCATCAGGGATATTGGCCTGAAGTTTTCTTTTGTTGTATCTCTGCCAGGTTTTGGTATCAGGATGATTCTGGCCTCATGATGAGTTGGGGAGAAGTCCCTTATTTTCAATTATTTGGAATAGTTTCAGAAGAAATGGTACCAGCTCCTCTGTGTACCTCTGGTACAATTCAGCTGTAAATTTGTCTGATCCTGGGTTTTTTTTTTTTTTTTTTTTTTTTTTGGTTTTTATTACTGACTCAATTTCAGAACTTGTTATTGGTCTATTCAGGGATTCAACTTCTTCCTGGTTCAGTCTTAGGTGGGTGCATGTGTCCAGGAATGTATTCATTTCTTCCAGATTTTCTGGTTTATT
Organism: Chlorocebus sabaeus; assembly: GCF_047675955.1. Classification (NCBI taxonomy): domain Eukaryota; kingdom Metazoa; phylum Chordata; class Mammalia; order Primates; family Cercopithecidae; genus Chlorocebus; species Chlorocebus sabaeus. The sequence continues at coordinate 26,633,481 of NC_132913.1, read as the reverse complement.
TGCATAGAGGTGTTTATAATATTCTCTAATGGTAGTTTGTATTTCTGTGGGAACAGTGGTGATATCCTCCTTATCATTTTTTATTGTGTCTATTTGATTATTCTCTCTTTTCTTCTTAATTAGTATAGTTAGTAGTCTATCTATTTTATTATTATTTTTTTTTTAAACTGCTCTTGAATTCATTGATTTATTTGAAGGGTTTTTCGTGTCTCTATCTCCTTTAGTAGCACTCTGATCTTGGTTATTTTTTGTCTTCTGTTAGCTTTGGGGTTTGTTTTCTTTTAGTTCCCTAGTTCTTTTAGTTGTGATGTTAGGATGTCGATTTGAGATCTTTCTAGCTTTTTGATGTAGGTATTTAGTGTTATAAATTTCCCTCTTAACACTGGTTTCGCTATGTCCCAGAGATTCTGGTACATTTCCTCTTTGTTCTCCTTGGTTTCAAAGGCTTTCTTGATTTCTGTCTTAATTTCATTTTTTTACCCAGTAGTCGTTTAGAGGCAGGTTGTTCAATTTCTATGTAGTTGTGTGGTTTTGAGTGAGTTTCTTAATCTTGAGTTCCAATTTGATTTTGCTGTGGTCTTGGAGACTGTTTAATATTTTATGGGTTTTTTGTTTGTTTGTTTGTTTGTTTTGTATTTGCTGAGGCATGTTTTACTTTCAATTATGTGATCAATTTTAGAGTAAGTGCCATGTATTGTCAAGAAGAATGTATATTGTGTCATTTTGCATAGCATTCTGTAGATATCTAACAGGTCCACTTGATCCAGAGCTGAGTTCAAGTCCTGAATGTCCTTAATTTTCTGTCTCAATGATCTAACATTAACAGTGGGGTATTAAAGTCTTCCACTATTATTGTGTGGGAGTAAGTCCCTTTGTATGTCTCTGATAACTTGTTTTATGAATCTGGATGCTAATGTATTGGGTGCATATATATTTAGGATAGTTAGCTCTTCTTGTTAAATTGATCTCTTTACCATTATGTAATGCCCTTCTTTGTCTTTTTTTATCTTTGTTGGTTTAAAGTCTGTTTTGTCAGAAACTAGGATTGCAGTCCCTGCTTTTTTCTGCTTTCCATTTTCTTGCTAAATTTTTCTTCATCCCATTATTTTGAGCCTATGTGTGTCTTTGCACGTGAGATGAATCTCTTGAATACAGCTCACCAATGAGTCTTTATCCAGCTTGCCATCCTTTGTCCTTTTATTGGGGCATTTAGCCCATTTACATTTAAGGTTATTATTGTTATATATGAATTTGATCCTGTCATGATGATGCTAGCTGGTTATTTTCCAGACTTGTTGATGTAGTTGCTTCATAGTGTCATTGGTCTTTGTAATTCAGTGTATTTTTGCACTGGCTGGTAACAGTTTTTTTCTTCCCATATTTAGTGCTTCCTTCAGGAGATCTTGCAAGTCTTGCCTGGTGGTGGTGAATTCCCTCAGCACGTGCTTGTCTGAAAATAATTTAATTTTCCTTCACTTATGAAGCTTAGTCTGGCTAGATATGAAATTCTGGGTTGGAAATTCTTTCCTTTAAGAATGTCGAATATTGTGCCCCATTCTCTTCTGGCTTGTAGAGTTTCTGCTGAGAGGGTCACTGTTAGTCTGATGAGTTTCCCTTTGTAGGAGACCTGGCCTTTCTGGCTGCCCTTAACATTTTTTTCTTCATTTCAACCTTGGAGAATCTGATGATTGTATGTGTTTGGGTTAATCTTCTTGTAGAGTATCTTAATGGGATTCTTTGAATTTCCTGAATTTGAATGTTGGCGTATCTTGTTAGGTTGGGGAAGCTCTCCTAGATGGTATCTTGAAGTATGTTTTCCAACTTGCTTCCATTCCTATTGTCTCTTTCAGGTACCCCAGTCAGTCATAGGTTCAGTCTTTTTACATAATTCCACAGTTCTTGGAGATTTTGTTTGTTCCTTTTAATTCTTTTTTTTATTTTTTTGTAGTCTTGTCTGCCTGTCTTATTTCAGCGAGATAGTCTTCAAGCTCTGAAATTCTTTCCTCTGCTTGGTCAATTCAAGTATTGATACATGTGGTTACACTGTGAAGATTTTGTGTTGTGTTTTTCAGCTCTATCAGGTCATTTATATTCCTCTCTAAACTAGTCATTCTGGTTAACAGCTTCTGTAATGTTTAATGATGGTCATTTGCTTCTTTGCGTTGGATTAGAACATGCTTCTTTAGCTCAGAAAAGTTTCTGATACCTACCTTCTGAAGTCTATTTCTGTCAATTCATTCATCTCAGCCTCTGCCAAATTCTGTGCTCTTGCTGGAGAGGTGTTGGAATCATTTGGAGAAGAGACACTCTGGCTTTTCAAGTTTTCAGTGTTTTTTTTTGTTGTTGTTGATTCTTTCTCATCTTCATTAGTTTATTTAGCTTCAGTCTTTGAGGTTGCTGGTTTTGGATGGGGTTTTGCTGCCCTGGGGGGAATCCCACTCATCTGGACTGCCTGGATTCCTCAGAGGCAGTAGGGAGAAAGACTAAGTCTGCTGATCCATGGAGACCATGGCTGTCCCTGCCCCAAGGCTCTCAGTCCCAGGGAGATCAGAGTTCTATCCCTAAACCTCTGGCTACATTGCTGAAATTCCTGCAGGGAGGCCCCACCCTGTGAGAAGGGATGGGTCAGGGTCTACCCTAAAGAGACAGTCTGGCCACCATCTGCGACAACAGCTGTGCTGTACTGTGCTATGTCCTGCTGTGCTGTGGAGTATTCCTCCTGCGTCCAAACTGTCCAGGGGAATTGCTAGTCTTAATAATCACCACACCAGGAGAAAAAATGGCAGACTGGAGCCGCAATGATGGCTACTTTTCCTCCCACTGGGAGCTCAGACATCTTAGGCCCCAGGCAGCCACAGTGGTGACTGCTCTCTCTCTTCCCGGGAACTCATTGGTCTTAGGCAGTCCTCAGCTGAGTGGCTGCTGAGAATCTGAACAGCTCTGTGCTTGGGACCCAACCTGTTGGCACGAGCTCATGAAGGGGATCTCCAGATCCGCAGATTGCACAGATCCACGGAAAAAGCGTAGTTCCCAGGTGAGGTAGCATGATCACTGTCTGCCTCCCTTGGCTAGAAGTCGGAGCTCCCCTTTCCCTGTGTGGCTCCCAGGTGGGCCATTGCACTGCCCTGCTTTTCCTTGCCCTCCGTGGGTCACACCAAAAACCTAATGAGTCCCAGTGAGAGAACCTGAATCCCTCAGTTGCTGGTGCAGGATTCACTCACTGTTTTCATTCTTCTCAGTGGAAGCCCCAGGCTGTAACTGTTTCTAATCGGCCATCTTCAATATTAATATTTTTACTAGAGAAATATTGTGTTTGATTTTAGGCTGCTGTCTACATCCTACGGGCAGTATTATGAAAAACACAGTTTACAATTTATGCAAATATTACCATTCCGAAATCCAGGGGATTCTGATAAGAAATACAGACTTTTGTAAGATAGCTATAACAATTGTAGAACTAGCAAGCAGTCATCATCTGTCCTCATTTCTGAGTTCCTGTTTCACAGGTCCTACGGATGCAGCAATCTGATTGGAGTAATAAGAACAGGCCAGAACAGGGAGTTTAATTCAACAGTTTTTTTTTTTTCACTACCAGTTTGAGTTAGGCCAGGAAGCACAGAGCCTACAACAAGACCAGAGGAAAGAGAGGCCCTTGGCATGGGAGGAAAATAGAACAGTACATATTTTATTCAACACTTTGGTAGCTTAATTCATTATTTAAAATATTTAGACATGAGGAATGTGGACTCTGTACTCTTGTACTAGATTCTGAAAATATTAGGGGTGAGTCTGAGCAATGACTTGCTGCCATGTATCAGTCCCATAGTATGTGACTGCCATTAAAAGGAATGGGAGTGTGAAATGATGCTGGAAGTTTCTCTAGTGTTGGTTTCCCTTCCCTGCCTATCCGTGATGCTTATCAACCTTGGATCAGAAGTTTTTTTAACCTATTTAGAGAACATACGACAAATACTATTTTTTTTTTCGGTATATAAATGACTTTCATGCAGAAAATAACAACAACAACAAAAAAAAATGCAGAAAATAACAACAACAAAAAAAACCCTTCTCCTTTTGGAAGAGAGGCTTGGAGCTGACATAGCCATTTTGACTGCCAATACAGAAGCATGAGAATGGAATCCAACATTCCAAGAATGACAGAATATGAAAAAAAAAAAAACCTAGATCTTTAATGAAGTCCATCCATCTATCTACCATCCACTGTCTACCACTCAGTCTCATTTAAGCCAGTGTTACAGTGTTACTCACAACTGAAATTTTCCTAATTGATTCAAAGAGGAAGACCATTTTTGACAACATAAAGAATACTCCAAAGTAGCAAATTTTCCCTGTGATAATGTTCGAGGAAGGGCTAGTGGGACATAGTTCTGGGACATCTCAGAAAGTGCTCTTAGATTTATAAGGATATTTACAAGAACAACTCTAAAATTCATGGCCTCATATACTCAAAATAAATAGGTTTTGTTGTTATCGATTTTATTAGTTTGTTTTATTTTTGTTAAGACTATCCATATAGCCTTGGCAATGTGATGAGACCTGATCTCTACAAAAAATACAAAAATCAGCTGGGCATGGTGGTGCATGCTAGTAGTCCCAGCTACTTAGGAGACTGAGGTGGGAGGATCACTTGAGCCTGGGAATTAAAGGTTACAGTGAGCCAAGACTGTGCTACTACACTCTAACCTGGATGACAGATCAAGACCCTATCTCAAAAAAGAAAAAATAGTATAGATATAATCTACGTTTGGGCAAGTAACCTATACTTAATTCTTCAATGTAATGTTTTGAAAATTATCACTAATAGTGTAAAAAAATTTTTGCTTTTCAATAAAATTAAAATGACCACTTCTGTAAAGTAATTAGCCAATATGAAGTCTAAGCAAGCAAAAGAAGTGAAAATTGCTCTAATTTATTAATTTTAAAACATCAGCACCTATCTCAGGTTCAGGTACACAGTAGACAGTCAATAAGTGTTTATTGAAGTGATTTTCATTTTGATTACAACCCTCCCTCAGCTGCTTTGACAAAGGATCAATTATTTTTGCTTACTTTCAAGTTATTATATTATATACAATATTAACATAATGCACTCTAAATATAATCATAGTTTGATTATTGCTTCTAGCTTTTCTCAAAGGTCATACGAAGAACTGCCATATACATTGATCATTACATTTGTAGTAAAGATTTTGTTAAAGATATTGCTGATTCTGTTTCTTTCATGTCCTTTTTGTAATAACTTCCATGACGGATTACTTTAAGAATTCAATGTTAGAAAAAGTCTTTCTTCAACAGAATTATTATGCTTTCTACTTTTCAATAATGCACATAGTAGGTATTATATAAAAATATGTTAAGCAAATGAATACAAAAACTGTATAACTGATCACAGCATTTTGAAGAGATCTCACTTGGAGCTCAGACAAAAACGAGAACAATCAAAAACTATATTCTTCTTTAGTGCTATAAGATTTTTGCTTTTGTTTTCCTCAATCTTGAAATTTTGCTTATGTATGTATTCCAGTAAATATTAATATGTGCTTTGTTTTCAGTAAATATTAATATGTGTTTTGTTTAAATTTACTTGATATATTTAATATAAAACAAGGGCAGAAACTTGAAATAAATAAGCGTGAAACAACTTTTCATTCCATAAGTTGTGATAATGGAAGTGTAGGTAATCTTAAACACAAAATTATGCACAAATAATTTATGTTAAATTTCATTCAGTGTGTGGCTTTTCTTTTATAAATATTTATTATTGCATTGTACCTTGTGGCTAATGAAATTAGCTTATAATTCTCAAAGTTCAGAAACAAATGTGAGAAAAATGTCCCCAAGATAAGCAAAGGAAGCATTTTCTGTGTTTAATTCTTTTTTTGTTGTGTTTTATTTTGTTTTGTTTTGTTTTGTTTTGTGTGAGATGGAGTTTCACTCTTATTGCCCAGGCTGGAATGCAATGGCGTGATCTTGCCTCACAGCAACCTCTGCCTCCTGGGTTCAAGCAGTTCTCTTTTCTCAGCCTCCCGAGTAGCTGGGATTACAGGTGCATGCCACCACACCTGGCCAATTTTTGTATTTTTAGTAGAGACAGGGTTTCATAATATTGGTCAGACTGGTCTCGAACTCCTGACCTCAGGTGATCCACCCACCTTGGCCTCCCAAAGTGCTGGGATTATAACAATCATCCACAAAAGAAAAATTAAGAAATTATTATACTTTATAATTCATCATGACTCTCAATCTATTTCTATGTCTACCCAAGTGCAAACTAAAAACGACAAACAAGAAAATAATGTCCATTTGATGTTCAGTTAAGGTTTTTACATTTTAGCTATGCCAGAAATCAAAGAACAAACATGAGCACCTGTGTCACTTTTGTTTCACAAATAAAAATGTTTCTTTTTGATATCATGATCGAGCAGATTTAATTTTCTTTCTGTCAGTCTGCATTGTTGGTCTCATAAATGCATTTGCTTTGCTTGTTTGCTTTTCCCTACATTTAATATGTTTTTCTGCAATACTCTTTCCAATTTTACAGGATAAACTACCAGACGGCAGGGACCCTTAGTTTCAAGCACGCTCAGATCATGGCCCAAGTGGGTGCTTGGTTAATAACTTTGAATATGACTCTGGTAACTGGCGAAGTTTGAAAATGAAAGCTATTTTCAAACAGATGGAAACTGAGTGGTAAGACAGATTTAACAGTTAATATGAAAGAACCAATTTCCTTGACAAAGAAACTGTGGGTGAATCGGAGCCACAGGGACAGCTTCAAAGCACCACCAACCTAAGAGAAACCCTCAAAGAAAACATGTTTATTTTAAAAGGAATTCAAAACAGGCTGTGCTTGTTTCTCTTCCTGTCAGATACTCACCTCATTGGAAAACTATTAATAAGTGACAGGAGTGCTAACAGTAATGTTCAAAATACTTAGCAAAAGTAGCCAAGCATCTGTTTTTGCCATTGATGCATTAGATAAGGATTTTTGTTTCCTATCAAGTATTTGTACAGAAATTTAACTCGCAAAATTTTGTTTCTTCTGCTGCTGATAATGTATTGGAATCTGATGCCAGCAAGACAGGTATGAGGCCAAGAGTATGTCCTTCCACATCAATTTGAATAAGCTCAGTGGCTCTCTTGCTATAATCAATCATCAATAGTCCTAAAGACCTCCACAGGCTAGGGGATTGCATTCCCACCTCATTGGGTGTTACATTTAGTGACAACATCCTTGATTAAGATGATTGAGACAGAGAAATACATCGTAAATCATATATGGGTTTCATGATTTTCTTACATAAAATAAGCTGTTAATTATTCTAGGATTCTAAAGACAAAATATGAGGGCTTAGCCTCGTGAGACCATGCACACATGATTTCTACTGTTTGCAATGACAGTTTCTTCCACAACATTAAAGATTCTATCACAAGTGTTATCCTCAGAAGCTGCCAACTTCCTCTTAAAAAAATAAACAAAAACAAAAATGCTCTAGAATTCTCATTCATTTTGGAAAAATTCACAATTGAAAGTCTGTCGAAGAAATGTTCAATTTCTTCTTTCTGATTTTCTTACCTACTAATTTCACTCTCTGAATAGTAAATAGAGACTTCCTCCTCATGAGAGCAATTATGAAACTTGTTAAAAACACGCAAGCGGCTTGTAAAAGCAATGTACACATTAAAGATAACTTAACTTCCTAAAAGGACATTTGAAAAGGTCTTCTGAAAACATCAAGAGATGAGGAGGTAATGAAAATGCAGGGGATCTTTGATGATGATAATGTTTGCTAGAGAATGGTATGAAATAGAAGTCAGGACAATGTCGGAGAGAACATTATTTACTGAAATCGGAAAACAACTTCATTGCAACACTGAGAAAGTTTCATTTTTAGATTCCATAACCCAGTGTGATCAGAGGACATTTGGATATTGAAGGAACAGGAAATAAAGCAGAATCATTACTGAGTCTGCTTACCTGATGAAAAATTTTACACCACTGCCAGAAAAATGAAGTTCATATCTACATATCCAAAGTATGTTTTAGCAAGAATTGAATATTTCATTCAATCATTTATTCACAGATACTGCCTACCCTGTGATCATTTTATTGATTGGGAATAATATTAATCACTTATAATACATGTACTTTGAATTCAGACAGACCTGGACTTCTGCTCTAGCTCTACCTCATACTAATAATAGCTGGATCTTGGGTACATGTGGAGGGTTGAATTATTTGCACCAATAATTTATCTATCTGTATCTACACCCTGTGCCAAGCTGCCTTTTCTCCCAGTAGAGATGAAATATATCACTGTGTTCCACTGATGTTGGTCTATAGCATGTGTGTGTCGTTGGCTGATGGATATTAACATTGGTGATATAAGCAGAAGTTCGACATGTGCTTACATGTTTGAGATGGTCGGGCTTGCCTTTTCATACTTCTGTTACCATCATGAGAAGAATTTTCCTCTCCTAGTCCACTGTCCAAAGAAAGATACTATGGAATAGAGCTGGATTCAGCCTGCAGCTTAACCAAGCCCAGCCTACAGCAGCTGCCTCTCAGGTAATCCCCAGCTAACTGACAAATGCATGAGAAAAAATAAATGTTTTAAGCCATTGAAATTTTGAAGTTGTTTGCTATGCAGCAGTCATAACTGATACAGCATGTAGCACAATCATTCTTAGGCTTAGTTTCTAGATCTGAATAAAATAGTTTCCAAAATAAGAGCAATAGAAATACACAATACATAGGATTACTATCATAATTATTGATGCTTTAAACACATATGTGTAAACATTGAAAAAATTATTTGCATTTCTATATACTAATATTGAATACATAGACATTAAAATTAAAAATATAGTAATATTTACATCACTCAAAAAAAAAATAACTGTAAATTTACCAAAGAAGTAGAGGACTGGTATGCTGAAAACTACACGATGCTTATGACAGAAATCACCTAAATCTAAATAAATGGAGAGACATGGTATTCATGAATTAGAAGACCAAAAATTAATAAAGACAAGCATTCTACCCAAATTGATATTCAGTTTTAACATAACTCCTATCAGATTCCTTTGGATATGGACAAGATTGTTTTAAAATTTATATGGAAATATACAAAATAGAAAAGCATATAAAAATAGAAATAGAAAATATACAAAATACATTAGTATAATATATATTATACATATTAGTGGCAATTTCAAATGCTGGCAAAGATGCAGAGAAACTGGACCACTCACATATTGCTATTGGGAATAGAAAATGGTACAGTCACTTTGGGAAACAGTTTGGAGGCTTCTTTAAAAAACTAAACACACCAACACACTACTCAGCAACTGTATTCTTGCACAGTTATCCCAGAGGAGTAAATGCTCGCAGAAAAATCTGCACAAAATTATTTATAGCAGCTTTATTTATAATAGACAAAAACTGGAAATAACTCCAGATGGCCTTCAACAGGTGAACAAGTAACAAACTGTGGTACATTCACACTGCCAACTACTTCTCCGCAATAAAAAGAAAAGAACTGTAACAAGCTGGACAAATCTCTAGAGAATTATACTGAGTGGAAAAAAAGCCAATTGCCAAAAGTCACATACTGTATGATTTCATTTACTTAACATTTTTGAAATGACAAAATCATAGGAATGGAGCACAGAAAAGGGTTTGCCAGGGCCTGGGAGTGGCAGACAGTGAGGTGTGGGTGACTATAGAGAGCAGTGTGAGGGAATTTTGTGGCAATGGCAATGTTCTGTATCTTGCCTGTCTCAAGGCCAATGTCCTGTTTGTTACAATGCAGTGTAATTTTCCAAGTTGTTGTCTTTGGAGAAAACTTAGAAAATGTATCTATATTCACTCTGTATCATTTTATCATTACATTTGAGGCAGCAATGATCTAAAAATGAAACATTTAATTAAACATATTTATTTTAAATGTTTAAGACAAAATGGTATCATTTTAGGTTTTCCAAAAACCATAGTGAATGTAAATGGTAAATATAACATATCTATTTTTCAACTAAAATGCTTTTTTTGATCTTTCAATTTTAGATTGTTTGTCCAGGTGCTGAAAAAGTCTGATTTTTTTTTTTTTCGTTTTTGGCTAAAGAGAGATACCTCAGCTCATTAGGCAGTTATTAGACTAGTGAACTCACTGTGCAGACATCAATACAGGCAGTCAATTGCAATCCCATGTCCCAAGGCTCTAAAATGAGACCAGCATTTCCTGGGCTAGTTCACTGTACACACAGTGCTTCTTTAGGCTCCCTTCCAGTCCCGAGGGTCACAGGTCTACAGCGGTTCCAGTCTTGTATCAAGGACTCTAATCCACTTAGAATTTGCTGAAGGAAAAACTCATTCAAGGCAAATTAGTGATTTTTTCCACCTTTGAAGTAACTGAAATTTAAGTGTAACAACTCCTCTTGGCGAGGTATTTTAAAGGGTGAAAATCTCTGCTTAGCATATATTAAACACTCAATAGTTGCTAGGTTTCTTTCCCATTAGTGAATAAAATATCTTCAGAAAGTCCTCATAAAAGAACACATACTCTCACCTGTTTGTGATGATAAATTATATCAGATTCATTGCCTAAATGAACTGATAATGTTCCACTTAGAAATCTCAGATTAAGGTAAAACTAACTACCTCATTTTAGACTCATACCTTCTCATTGCCCTTCAAAGAATCTTGAGCCAGGAATCAACATAATTGATCACAATGTTACAAATAAGTCCATAGCATTTTTCCCCTATCCATTTTTAAAGTATAATTTTACTATCATTCTTCTATAGGATATGGAGTCTAGCAGTTTTCTTTTACCATCATCAGATCTGGCTAATATTTGACAGACTATTGAAAACCACAAATACAAATATAGACACAAGTCTATTAAAAAACAAAACAAGACCTATTTGTACAAACAAATGCAGGCTATTAAAAAACACAAGTACTCTAAAGCCCTAACATCAGAGGGAATAGCCCAAAATTTAGTTTCTGTTGAGCCAGTACAATGGATCAGATTTCTCTATTTTTTCTGTATGTGAGGACTTGAGCAACTAATTTTTCTTCTATAGGCCTCAGTTTCCCAAAATGTAAAAATAGATTTTGGTGAATATGCCGGACATATTTCTTTCATTTCACAGTTTATTTTCCCAGCTGTCCCTTTTTCCAGTTACCTCTGTGTGGGCTCCACCTAATTTCAGGCAGGAATGCTGGACAGTGCCTCATACCCATGCTGCATACTTCTCACTTGTGTCATGGTGCTTCCAGTAGATTCTGGCCCTGATCAGAGATTGCACATGTGCAGATGGAAAAGGCAGGCAGTTATTAACTCCCAGAAAAGTTTTGACCAATGGGAAATGGAATATGATGGATACATTCTTTATTCTTTCCTTCCATGTGCTGAAAAACTCTCACAATGGATTGAGAAATCAACTGTACATGGCAGTGTCCAGCTTGATAATGCATCTCATATTGTCTCTTCATAGGTTCCTAATTCATTTTCTGTGATGGTTAACTTTGTCTGTCAACTTGACTGGATTGAGGGATCCCAGTAAAACATTATTTCTGGGTGTATGTGCCAGGGTATTTCATGAAGTAATTAGCAGTTGAGTCAGTAGAATGAGTAAGGATGATCCACTCTCGCCAAGGTGGGCGGATATTATGAGTCCATTGAGGGGCTGTAAAGAACAAAAAGGCAGAGGAGAGGTGAGTTATTTCTCTCTTCTGGAGGTGGAACATTCATCTTTTCTTGCCTTGACACTTCAGAACATCATATTTCCAGGCCTTTGGATTCTAGGACACAGCAGCACCTCAGATTCTCAGGCCTTCAGCCTAGGACTGAGAAGGATGCCATTGACTCCCCAGTTCTCAGGCCTCTGGACTCTGACGTCTACCACTGGCTTTCCTGGTTTTTCAGTTTACAGATGGCGTATGTGGACTCCTTGGGCTCCATAATTGCAGGAGCCAATTCCCAAAATAAATCTCATATATCTACATGTGTATATATCCTTTTGTTTTTGTTTCTCTGGAGAACCCTGACTAATACCTTTCCTTTTCTCTCACTTCCTGGGATTGTAATTTCTGAGCCCTTAATACAGTCTCTTCCTTCTGGGGCACCCAGGCAAAAACAGTTGGTAAGAGGAACAGTCATAAAAAACCTCAGGATGGGATTTTGCAGAAAGACTAGTCACCAATAGTACAGCGAAAGCTCCCCATTGCTGGTAATGTTATAATGACTAAAGCTTGTCCCTGAGACTAATTGCTATAAGGAACATATCAACATCTAGTATGGGGATGTGGCATGTGAACTACATGACAGCAATAGGAAAGTTAAGAATTGCAAAGGATATTTTTTGACTTTTGTGTTTAACTACCTTGAAAGCACCAATTTTACAGAAATAGGCTCTGAAAGTCAGTTTCCAACTAAAGGCAAACTCTGGAAGACAGAAAGCCTGTGACAGCAACTCACAAAATGCACTTGTTCTTCTCACAATCCTCACATGCCACTCCTATTGCCTTCAGGCTGGCATTCGACATCACATCCCAGACAAGCCCAGTGGGTAAGTACAACTCTAGTTAATGAAAGAAGTCACTCACATGCTGAAGGAATTAGACTCTGCCTGTGTGCACTGCTGGTGACTGGAAGCAAATGTAAGAGTAAATCTTGTGGATTAGAAAATAGGGCTAGACTACATGTGGATTATAGAGTCAGTTATTTACATGGGCCACTCACCCACCGCTGGAGCTTCAATGTCCTAACAAGGGCATTTTTTTTGACAATAATTTATTGAAACATGCTCTGAAGATGGTCAATAGAAAAAATACTTCCTGAAATATACTGAGAAAGTAGTCAGTGGGGTCAAGAGAAGTGGGAGCGTTATAATGAAATCACTATGTTAGACTCGAGAATCTACCACCTAGCTATGTCCCTTAGTAGGTCCAGTGATACTCTTACTACCAAGAAAATAGGTGATCATTGAAAAGCTGGAAAGTGTCTGTCTTTTGTAGCACAATAATGAGAGATACTTCCTTGGTACTGTCTCCCTTGTAATAAAGGGAGTAGCAGATTCTGGAATGGTGGTGATCTGGTGGCTGTGTATAACCATCAGAGGTAAGGTAAATGCAATTTCCATAATGGGCAGCAAAGCAGAGTAGCAAAGAGGGATATTTGATCCATAGAGGTCTGTGGCAATGAATAGTATACCATTATATTACCAATAGTGAGACAAACGGGTAGTCAATCTGGGTGTTGCTAGAGTTGTATAATAATATTAATTTTGAAAAATCAAATGCTGAGAACTGGAGCATTTCATCCATGTTCTAGATCTATTCAGATTCTAGATCTAAGTTTTTCAGATGCAGATTGAACCTGAAGTCAAAAATCTTTGAGAAAGCACTTTGTAACACCACTACCAGGAAATATGGTAAATATTCCTTCAAACCTTTTCTAAAGAAATCTGAAACCATTTGTTAAAATAATCATGCATTGGGAAAGGGGGAATATTTAGATTTTTTGAGGTTTGACAGATGCAAGGTTTGCGCTCATACTGGTTCCAGAAAGCTGAAAGTGTCATCATGTTTCACTAGGTAGAGAGAAACTTGTGGGAACCAGGTGATGAATGAATTTTTGGTCTATGTACATCTCAACAGAGCCCGAGTGGTTCCCATTGTCCATATGTATGACCAAGATAGATACACTTATCAGCTATCATAACTGTTTTGTTGTTTTTTTTGACCTCTGAGGTAAGACTTATGCCAGAAAAGCCTAAATGGAAGTTCCTGAGGCTTTCCCCAGTTAAGAGAGAAATTTAAAAAATGTCATATCCCAGGAAGGACTGCAAAGGGTAGCACTTTCATCAAAATCACAAAGAGATTTCATCATGCCTCAAAAACAAAAACAAAACAAAACAAAAACAAGGAAATGATGAATTATGTCAGGAAATAAACCTGTTCTACTGGATACAGTAATTTCACAGAAGCAGATCAACACAGCTTCTGGCTCTTGGTTTATAGCTAGAGAGTTGGCAAATATGTTCTTGATTGCACGAGTAAGGAAGGTGAGAGCTACACACATTCACATGACAGTGATGCAGTACATGTGCACTCATTTGCTCCAGGGCATTGTTAACACTCTTGCTTTCTGTCACTGTAGTTATCTGCAGAGAACTTTGTCATCTTGGAGTTTCACAATATGGTGCTGGTCCACTAAGTGATGAATCATACTATTAGGTCTCAGTGAGCAGTAAGTGGTGGTACTCTAGACGTCCCAGCAGGACACACATGTCAGAAAAGGGATCTAAACTCTATGAAGATTCAGAAGCTTGCATTATTGTGAGTATTTTTTAGGATGCAGCTATCAAAGGTAATCCTTTTGGTTATCTTCCATAGAAGAAAGGATAAATTGTTGCCCCTCACACCACCCACCGCTAAGAAAGTGGCCTCTTTAGATTTTGATGGTAGCATAGACTGCTGTTGGTAATACAACTCTGATCCATTTTGGGGTGACATGGGCGGCTTCCATAGTTGAGGGACTCAGACAGTTAAAATTCTGCAGTAAATCTAGTCTGCATTACAAGTGGTTCTACCACTCAGGACATTTCAACTAAGTCAATATTGCTAGAGGTAATTTCTGTCAAGCCATAGTATGACAGTTAGAGTGAAGGCTCCTAAACTTCTTCAGCAAGGCTTTACATTCTGGGACAGGGAACATCTCTGTATTTGAAAACTCGTCCTGGTATGCTACTGGGTCCTCAGTTGTGGGAGGAGAGCTGATCGCCTGACCTTGGAACATCCAGTGATAGTGGAAGTGGGTCTGCCCATCTTTGGCTGAGTATTATAGATTCCATTGCGTCGTAGGTAGGGCAGACACAGTCATGGTCTATAAACATAGAGAAAATGGTATATTTGGGAATGGGTCTATGCAGTTCCAAAACCAGGATTAAATTATACAAAAAAAAAAAAAAAAAAAAAAAAAAAACAGTTCAGAAGTCCATACGGCGTCATTGTCTCTCTTCAATTTATTGTTATAATTTTATTGCCTATTAACATTAACCAGATATTGGAGGAGGAAGAACTCAGCCTAGTTCATTGATGTTGAAGCTTGACCCAGATGGACTACTAGGACATCTTAACCACACTCATGGAAAAACTATAAAGGAGTGTAGTGAAGGGAGATCTTCCTAGTGGACAGAGCTGTAAAGAATCCCTTAGTCATCTAAGTGGTGTGAATTGCATATATACATGAGCTCTTGGGAAGTAGTATAGTTTGGTGGGTTACCCAGGGAACTGGATGGAATGAGATTCAGAGAATAGAGACAAAGAAAAAGAAAAGAAGTATATGAATTGCCCTATTTAGTGAACACAAAGTATGTCTGTTTTTGTATCTTAAGTTAATATCCTTTAAAAAATGTCTACTCTGGGTTGGGCACGGTGGCTCACGCCTATAATCCCAGCACTTTGGGAGGCCGAGGTGGGCAGATCATGAGGTCAGGAGATCAAGACCATCCTGGCTAACACTGTAAAATCCTGTCTCTAAAAATTACTAAAAACACAAAAAATTAGCTGGGCGTGGTGGCGGGCTCCTGTAGTCCCAGCTACTACTAGAGGCTGAGGCAGGAGAATGGCGTGAACCCGGGGAGCAAAGCTTACAGTGAGTCGAGATCATGCCACTTCACTCCAGTCTGGGTGAAACAGCAAGACTCCACCTCAAAAAAAAAAAAAAAAAAAGTCTACGGTGTAGAAGTCTCTTTACAATGAGACGATAAGATGATTCATTTTGTGAAAGCCGGAAAAACTTTCTTCCTGTTCATCTGAGTGGTAATGCAATGAACTCATGAGAAGAGTGAGCATGGTGATGTGGTTTAAGGTTATACACATGCCCAATAATATGGTCTTCCTCTCACCAAGACTAATGGAGCTACTACCATTGCTGAGTGTCCAACTTTCCAGCACCAGAGACCGATAATAAACTTTGTAAGCATCACCATTCTTCAAGGAGACCAGCCACATGCTAGTAAGTTCAATATATTGGGCCGCTCTAATGTAGCACCACCCAACCCCCTAAAAATATGACAGTGACTTTTCATACCAAAACTGATATCTACTATAATTATGGTGTGTCTTATTCCATCCTATGATTGCCAGAACAGGAACAATCTTCAGAGGACTTATAGGATTTCCTGACTTATTGGCATGGTATCATGTACAATATATTGCCTTAGGGCAACAGAACCATTTTATAGCCACAGAGGTGTGAAGGAAGGTTTCATAGGATCCACTGGCCTTGCTATGTGGATCTTACTTCATCTTGCCCCCAACACATCATCATTCATAGAAGCTGCCTAATTCAAAATGTGGAATGGCATGTTAAAGGATCAGCTATGGCACTATTTCAAAGTCAAAAGCCCTCAGTTTTGGGATGCTGCTCAAACGTTAAACGAAACATATTTCGGCACAACTGAAAAATTTTATCTTGAAAATGTTGGTAGTCCTAGAAAACATTCAAGTATTATATAAAAGATTCAGAATCACTGACCCATTCAGCTTTTCATGGGTGCTTTTCTTTCCAATTACTGACTAAAGACTAAATTGTTCTCTTAAAGACAGTTGAAAATAACTGCTTAGGTTTTTATGTGAAAAAAACAAAGCATTTTAGTGGTCATTATTTCCTATCAATTTTTTTTTTTCTTGCTTTTCTTTCACAGGACTGTCCCTCAAGGGAATTTTATTCCTTAACAAAGGTCAGGAAATAAAATAGGCCAAGTATTTAAAGAAATCTTTATTTCCATCCTGTATGAGTTTTCTGTCACTGCTGTAAAAAATAACACAAACTTAGTGGCTTAAAACAACTGCCATTTATTATTGCCCAGTTTCTGTAGGTTAGAATTCCAGTAGGCACCGTAGTCCGTGCTTGAGTATTACAAGGCTGAAATAAAGGAGTCAACAGGACTATGTTCCTTTCTGGAGCTAGAGGAGAATCCATCTCTTTGTTCATTCAGGTGGTTGACAGAATTTATTTGTATGCAATTGAAGGACTGAAGTCCATTTCTTTATTGGCTGTGAGCTGGGAGTCATTCTCAGCTTCCAGAAGCTACCTATGTTCACCGGCTTGTGGCCCCTGCATCTTAGAGCCAGTAATTATAGATGGAGTCCCTCTCACTCTTAAAATCTCTCGGCCGGGAGCGATGGCTCAAGCCTGTAATCCCAGCACTTTGGGAGGCCGAGACGGGTGGATCACGAGGTCAGGAGATCGAGACCATCCTGGCTAACACGGTGAAACCCCGTCTCTACTAAAAAAATACAAAAAAAAAAAAAAAAACTAGCCGGGCGAGGTGGCGGGCGCCTGTATTCCCAGCTACTCGGGAGGCTGAGGCAGGAGAATGGCGTGAACCCGGGAGGCGGAGCTTGCAGTGAGCCGAGATCCGGTCACTGCACTCCAGCCCGGGCGACAGAGCAAGACTCCGTCTCAAAAAAAAAAAAAAAAAAAAAAAAAAAAAAATCTCTCCTACCTGTTCTTCAGCCATTGCATCTCTCTGACAGACTCTTCTGCCTTCCTCTTCTATTTTTAAGGGCTCTTGTGATTACACTGAGTTCATCCAGATAATCCAGGATAATCTTTCTATCTTCACACCCTTAATCATAATTCCTTTTTCAAAGTTCCTTTTGTTGTGTAATAGAACATACCTGGGAGTAACAGTAAGAGCAAAGATCAGGAGGGCTAAGGCTCTTTTGACTACATACACCCAGGTCATTCTGCCAGCCAAATTCTAGGACCCTGTTTTATTCTTAAAATAAATTTATACTCTAGAACTCATGGGAAACTTCTATGAGTTTAAGAGACTCAGGTTGACCATGAAAGGAGAAATTCCCTCTGTTTAGTGCCCCGGAAATTTAATGCATGAAAGCAGTGTACCATAGTAACATTAAGAATCTTTCTTCTGTAAAAAAAAAAAAAAAAAAAAGTTATGAAACAATTTACCAGAAGAATTAATTTTGAGTTGGATACTTCTATTTTTCAGGATTATGACATTAAATGTCTTAAAACCGTGCCCTGGAAATCTTTGCCTATCATCCAGTATTTGAGCATTCCCTACTCACATACCCCTACCCCATTTGAAAACAACTGGATGATGACATCTTTAGGAATCATTCCACTTTAAGTACCCCAGAATTTTTCAATTCTGTCCCTGAATGAATGAAGCACTATTAGTTTTCAAAGAAATCACTGAAACTAGAGGAGAGCTAATCTGCCAAGCCAAATAGTTTGAAGTGGGTAGATCTAAAGCTCTCATACAAGAATATTATAAACAATAACTGGAACGGCTATCAGACAAAAATATTGGTTGAATTCTGTGAGTGGATGATGAAATAACCAATGGACTGAAAATTTTAATTTCAGAAACTTGAAAGATAGTTTAAAACTAAGCCACCTGTAGAGTTGAATTGGATTAATTTAATTCACTAGTGAGTTCTACATTTGATGTTCGTATTAGTCTGTTTTCACACTGCTATAAAGAACTACCCGAGAGTGGGTAATTTATGAATAAAAGAGGTTTAATTGAGTCACAATTCCACAGGTTTAACAGGAACCATGGCTGGAAGGCGTGAGGAAACTTACAATCATGGCAGAAGGCAAAGGGAAAGAAAGCAAGGCCCATTCTTCACATGGTTGCAGGAGAGAGAAGGAGCAAACAGGGAAGTGCTACACATTTTTAAACCATCAGATCTCATGAGAATTCACTCACTATCACAAGATCAGTAAGAGGGAAATCCACTCCCATGATCCAATCACCTCCCACCAGGCCCTTCCTCCAATACATGGTGATTACAATTCGATATGAGATTGGGTGGGGACATAGAGCCAAACCTCACAATGTATTAGACATGGGCAAGAACCATTTGAACTTTTCATCATAGAGAATGTTTCTCCAGAGGATCAAGTTAATTAGAAGAATTATCTCTGGAGGCACTGCTTGGCTCTACTTTTCCTAACTTAACTACATTGTCAACCACATAGAAAATTTATAACACCAAGATGTCTGTTTATAGAGTTCTATTGCAAAATAGAGGTGTGACATTAACTATTGTCTTCCCAATTCATAGTGCTTATCATGCACTATGCATGACAATTTATGCATTCACTATTAGAAAAGACACAGCCAGCACCGAATATTTTTCCTGGACCATAGCTGGACTTTCTTCTTCATTTCTTGGTCAATGGAGGATGTTATGGAACCAAAATTACACTGTTCAATAGGAGAGCCCCTGGTCACATGTGCTATTGAGTTCTTGAGTTATAGTTAGTCTGAACTGAGATGTATTGCAAGTTTAAAATGCGTACTGGATTTCAAAAACTTAGTTCAAATTTTTAAAAATAAAGGTATTTCATTAAAAACATTTTACATTGATTATATGTTAGATAATAATTGTATCTATATTTGGGTAAATATATTATTGAAATTAATTTTATCAGATTATTCACATATTTTAATGTGGCTGTTAGAACATTAAACATTACAAATTGGCCCACGTTGTATTTTCGTTTGTTGTTAGTACTAGTACAGACCATAGCGAGACTCCAAAAGTCATTTTTTCAACCATGCTATGTATGTGCCTAGCAGTCTTGTTTTACGACAAGTGCTCAATCTTCTTAAAGGTCTTTCTCCTCCTCCTCTACTCCTCATCAAAGGCAGAGTCACACTGGTCCGCAAGGCTAGTAGTTCAAAAGAGACTGCTAGCCTCTCATTACCTTACTATTTTCCAACATCCATTCAGCAAATCCAAGGCTTAATTATTACTTGTGTAAAGTTTTCTTAGAGAGGTTAATAAAATTTAGTGATACTTGAAACCAAAATATTCTTGTGAACCAGTGGTTCTGAACAGTGTGGGGTTTTCAATATTGATTTTTAATCATAGTATTTGCTCTTCATAAATAAGATGATACTTACTCTCATTTCTTCATTTCCCAAAGCAAGACAGCCACACAAAAAACGTATTTTTTTGTTGTTGTTGTTCTGTATGAGGATGAGTTTGATGCAACTGAAAAAAAGTAATCAGCACAGAACTGCCTAAACATTTAGCACCAGGTAGAGATAAATTCCATCTTTACTAATCATCTACAACTTCTGAATAATTGCTTCTTAGGTGTGAGGTCAGTCTGATGCCTTGCTCTATCCATGAACATAGACAGCAGCTGGTCAGACAACTCTGCATGCAGTTTTGACTACAGAACTACAAAGATTTATCAAGGAGAGAAAAAGAATTGCAGCCCAAACCCATAGCCAGGCTTGTTTCACTATCCTTCTTGAGAACCATCAAGATGGGTCCATAACAAAGCAAGTGAAAGGCAAAGCAATGCCAAATATGAAAGACTTGAATCCAGATCAATAGAGCTTATGCATGTAGTAAAGTACATTAAAGGGCTATGATGTGTATACAGAGACAGAAATGTTAACAGGCCAAAAATTTCAGTAATTTAGGGAAAAAGACAGAAAAATACATGGTGGAACAAAATCCCTTTAATACCACTGGAGTCTGTTGAATGGTATAGCTTTGGGCTACACACAGGTATCCAAGATCACACAAGGTTAGAAGTCATATCTAGGCAAGCTGGAGGAGAGGGATGCCCAAATATGGGTAGGTAAAGTGATTATCTGTCAAAAGATAAGTGGACAGGTAAGTAGACAAGAAAATACAAGTAGAGGGCAAAGCAAGAAGGTGATTCAACATTCAGAGTAGAAAGTGACAATCAGCCAACCAAAAAACACAAAGAAGATAAGTAGGAACTGATGTTACTATTAAGGCAAGAATGTTTCATTTAACATTCCAAAGAAGTAACTAGAAGTGAAGGTGATGACAAAGCCAATTAACTAATGTCTATGGGGCACTATTGTAACATAACAATTTTAGTGACAACGCAAATCTTCCTAGAGGCAGAAGTGAAGTGTGGTCATTCTGAAGAAAGGCTTGAGGGAACATGAGGCTGAAGAGGTGTGTGGGGACTAAGATGGGAAGATCCTGACAGGTAGAACTGCTCAGAGTTGGGAACACACAGTTGGCTGTCACCTGCAATGGTTTCTCAGTGCCTCACGACTTGGTAGGGGTGTTATATTTCACTGGATTATGAAAACATTTGGGATCTGCTTATAGGGTGAGACAGGGAGTCATATCCTGAATTGCACTTTTTTTTCCTTTCATTCAAAATACTCTGGTGCTCATGCATTTACTGACACCATTCCTGGTGGTGGCTCAGCTCAGGAGGTGGACATTTCCAGGACTCTGTAGTCCATGGTCTTGTTCTGCTGCTTGGTGTCTGGTGATGGTCATGTGGGAAATCAAGTAGCAGACGAATCCGGTGTGCCCCACATACAGACAGAATTGACGACATAATTATCGTTTGTAGATTAATTATCATTCCATCATAGTTTCTTAGCCTGTGCTATACAAAAGGGACCAAAACAGTTTCCTTTTCAAAACTGGCACCTTCTTAAGGAAACAATTATATCAAACAAAATCATAAAAACTGAGCCATCAAAATAGAGTTTTATGCACTAACCAAATGTATCATTACATGACAAAACTGAGTGAGATTTTAATGGTCATCTCTTATATAGTAAAGGAATGGCTCAGATGATTTTTAAAAATAGGCTAATGGTATACAGTTTATTCAGTGCTTCTCAAAAATTACTGTGCATCAGATTTACCTGGGGTTCTTCTCAAAACACAGATTATTGGGCCCACCCTCAAAATATTCGATTCAGTAGTTTTGGGGTGTCATCCAAGGATGTGCATTTCTAAGAAGCCCACTGATGCCTGTGGTGCTGGTCTAGGGACTCTACTTAAAGAATTACTAATCTGGTCAGTGGGCCAGTCAAGACAATGACCTTGGTTCTAAATGTCCATATTTCTATATTCTAACAAGACTTAAGAGAAACAGTACAAAAGAGAGAGACAGACAGACAGAAAACTTTTTATTTTGTCAGGCTTGAGAAACAAATTACTTAATCGTTCAGAAAACTTTTTGTCACCAGGGACATTTGGGTGAGTTTGTTTGATGAGACTAGAAACTTCAGTCTGGACACAGTGGCCCATGCCTGTAATCCCAGCACTTTGGGAGGTTGAGGCCTGTGGATAGCTTGAGTGCAGGAGTTGAAGACCAGCCTGCATGACATGGCGAAATGCTGTTCCTACAAAAAAATACAAAAATTAGCTGGACATGGTGGGCATGTGTCTGTAGTTTCAGCTACTTGGGAGGCTGCAGAGGAAGGATCTGTTGAGCTCAAGAGATCGAGGCTGCAGTGACCTCTGATCATGCCACTGTACTCCAGCTTGGGCTACAGAACAAGGCCCTATCTCAAAACAAACAAAAAAAAAAAAACAAAAAGACTCAGGACAGCCACCTTTTGGGAAGGAACACTAAGAAGAAGAATGCCTGAATACCTGTCAGTGTCACTCAGAGTACTTGCTGTCTCTCATCTCCATAATGTAACACTTACCACACTCCTCTTCTGCAGTTTCAGGACTGCCATTAGGATAATATGGATTACACTTCAGCAGCCCCTATCTAGATGTTACATTCAAATGTCACTGACAGTAAATGGAATCTGCTATACGAAATAATGGGAAATGCTGGCCAGAGTCTGTTGAAAATAGATACCTGCCTTAGCCAGACACAAAGAAAGATAACCCTGAATGTAGATTAAGTCTGCAATACACACAAATTCTTGATTCTGTCAGGTTCATCAGAGACAGTAAACCCAGAGAGATTTGAAGTAGAATGGATTATGATCATTTACCTTGTATTGAATTCCATGGCACCTGTGAATATATACCCTTTGCACAGTAAAACTTCAGGCATAGAAATCTGGAAACTACTCTCCTGAATTCTGCTTAAGATATGTAGTCAAAATTTCTGCCTGCTGGGTCTAGGGGGCTTTATTATTGTCATTATTAAAAATATATGTTCTATTTTCATGTAGCAAGGTGACAGGTGATATACAAAACAAGATGCATCCATAATCCATGCCCTTGAGGATCCTTCATACAAATACAGAGACAAGCACTGATTTGCAGACAATAGCCTAATAAAGCAGCTTAAAGTAAGATTTTGTTTTTGTTTTTTTATGGGTTTTTTTACACAGAATTTAAGTGAAAAAATATCTGTTTTTGTGAAGAAAAACACAATTGGAGGGATCAATTTCTCCAGTAGTGTAGGCAGATGTGATGCTTAATATTAGGTGTCAACTTGATTGGATTGAAGGATGCATAGGTGGGTGGTAAAGTATTGTCTCTGGGTGTGTCTGTGACGGTGTTGCCAGAGGAGATTAACATTTGAGTCAGTGGACTGGGAGAGGAAAACCCACCCTCAATATGGGTGGGCACCATTCAATCGGCTGCCAGCACAGCTAGAACGAAGTAGGAGGAAGAAGGTGGGATAAGCTGGCTTGCTGAGTCTTCTGGTTTTCGTCTTTCTCCTGTGTTTGATGCTTCCATCTGTTCCTTCTGCCCTTGCACATCAGGTTCCAGGTTCTTCAGCCTTTGGACTCTTGGACTTACACCAGTGGTTTGCCAGAGCTCTCAGGCCTTCAACCACAGACCAAAATCTGCACTGTTTGTTTCCCTACATTTGAGGGTTCTGGACTTAGACTGAGCCACTACTGGCTTTTATCTTCCTCAGCTTGCAGATGGCCTATCATGGGAGTTTACCTTGTAATCATGTGAGCCAATTCTGCTTAATAAACTCACTACCATATACACATGTATCGTATTAGTTCTGTCCCTCTGGAGAGCCCTAACTAATAGAGCAGAGTTTGTAGATATTTGTTCAGTGTCTAATCCCTGGGCACTGCCTACCCTCCCACTGGCTCTTTCAATCAGCATGTCCACATCTCTTTTTTGGAGGGTGAACTGGTGAAAAAAACAAGGGAAATGACCAGCAACATTTTTAGTATATGCACATTTTTCTTTCCAGTTGTACCACTGATGATATTATTCTATATGTGATCTGACAGGTTTAGCTGTGTCCCCACCCAAATCTCATCTTGAATGGTAGCTCCCATAATCCCCACACGTCATGGGAGGGACCCAGTGGGAGGTAAATTAATCATGGGGGCGGGTTTTTCCTGTGCTGTTCTCACGATAGTGAATAAGTCTCATGAGATCTGATGATTTTATAAAGGGCATCCCCTGCACATGCACTCTAGCCTGTGTAAGATGTACCTTTGCTCCCCCTTCACCTTCTGCCATGATTGTGAGGCCTCCCCAGCCATGTGGAACTGTAAATCCATTAAAGTTCTTTTTCTTTATAAATTACCCAGTCTTGGGTATATCTTTATTAGCAGCATGAGTACAGACTAATACATGATCAAAAACTAATTGGGCCAGAAAATTGTTTTTGGCGTCTCCTTAGATTTTACCTGAAGAAAAGCCTGACCAGAAGGGAACCGATTACATTGGAGTTCCATGGTGTTTGAATCTGAGAAGACTGAATATCAGTATCTGCTTGACTTCAGATCCAGTCCTGTTGTCTCAATGCCCATATAGCCACCTGCTTGCATCCTCGCCTGACACCTGCTCCAGGGGGACTACACTACCAGATAGCCTCACCTCACTAAAATTGATTTAGAATTGGATTTTAACTGCATTAGGCTAGAGCCAAGGTATTGAGAGGACCTGCTGAGCATCTGCCATTTAGACACGGGCATCACTGTAAATGGTCAACTCTCCAGTGTAGACTAACATGAGGAATAATTTATCCATTTGCCTTATATTGTGATGCAAAAATTCAGTGGAGTCAGTCCTATTAAGTGATTAGTTTCTCTCACTTTTCTTATAGGGTTGGACCTTGCACTAAAAGTACACTTCATGTAAGGACTTATGGGTAACCATGTGCCTTTTTCTTGCCAAGTGTTCTTACAGGCATAGCCCAGTGCCACCTTCATATGATTGCAACACTTAGAATAAGACAGGCAATAATGTTCCTCTTATTCCTACTAGGGATACAAGAGCTCTACTATAGCTCGTAACTTTCATACTTTCTAGACATCAGGAGGGACCATTCACACCACCACCACCACCACCACCACCGCTGCTACTATTTTTATTGCTATTTCTACTAGTTCTTCTTCCTTCTCCTCTTTTTTTTCCTTCTTCTTTCCTTAGGCTTCTGTACTTACCCTTTATTCTCATGCGTATTTTCTACCTGTTGATTAGACAACTGGAATTCGTCTATGTAGGTTGGTGCTAGAGTAAGCCCACATCAATATGTGAGTAGATTAAGCTGCAGAAGATTAATACTTGTGACTCACTGTTGTCTCACATCATGATGTTTGTTTCCTAAGTTAAGGCCTCCTTCGATTTTGGCATGCAGAATGGTGGCGTCTACCCAATAATTTATGCTGCCTTCCCTTTGGAAGTCATTTCTTGAGCAGAATACCTACCACAGTTTTTCTATTACATATAGAGTGTAAAACTGTTATGCAATATTTCTAAAAAATGTAGAGAAAAAGATAAACTTTAGAACCAAAGGAGATGTTTGCATCCTCCATTCCTAAGGTCACATTTTGTAAGGCCAAAGAGGAGAAGTCTCATGGCCAGGGTCTGAGAAACTTGTTACTGTAAAAGTAGTAATAGGTGTCCAGACTTCATTGCTGAGTTATTTTTCCACTTTAGAGGCCAGATCAGTTATGACTCATCTATACAAAGGCATATATTGGGCAACTTATATTTCCAAGACAAAGACAATCAGGATATCTTAGACAGAAAGAAGGTTCAATTGAGTCTATAATTATAATTAATTTGTAATGGTTTGTCCTCTAAGTTGGCACATAGAACTGTCAATAGAGATAATCAGCTAAAACTATGACAATCAAAATTTCTCAGGTTCTATTATTAAGAGTATCCAACATATTTATTAATGATGCAAGTGTTTTGCAAACCAAGGAAGGTATTTCTCACAGCAGTAGAAAATTCCGTTTGTTCTCTCACTTCCTTTTTTCTTAAAGCATTAGAGTTATTAAGTGCAACATCTGCACTGAACAGGCTGTTTGCTTTTCAAATAACTTTAGCAGAAAGAAATATTTGATGAATTAGTAATGTGTTTGACCTTGAGAAACTGATCAAAATATCTGACTCTTTGGTCCTTTACTTTGATGCCTCAGTAACTTTTTAAAGCTGAATTTTACAAGCCCCTTAGCAAATTGGTTTTGCAGTGGTGTTTTTCTTGTATCTGATATATTACTTGGTTGCTGACAAACCTGCTGGAAAGGAAAACAAAAATGAAGGTCTAAGTAATCAGTAGCCTCTGCAATCATTATAGATGCCCTGTGGGTATTTCAGAGTCCTCTAATTGAAAACAAATTATGTAAATCCACTTATGTGTGTTGAAAATTTACAATAACTCTAAAGAATGAGGAACCAGACACATCAGCATAGTTGAAAGTTAACTTCTGAGACATGAAAAGATGTTCCTAGGTCTGTAACTTCTTGTTCTTTGTCCAGGAAATTTATTTTCTAGACAATTACCTCTATGGGGAACACCCAGGGCTGGAGGGAACAATTTTACAGAATCTTACTGTTATTGAGTCAGCAGTGCTAGCTATTAAATAACAGGTGGCAGGCTGTGATTTATATGCGCAAGTTGCACTGTGCAGTCGTCTTATGCAGGCCCTGACCCTCAGGAAAGAAAGCCAAAGATGGTACATCAATTACTATAAAACTAAAGCATCTTCTTTTGTTAGTCCAAATGTGCTTACCTATTAAACTGTAAAAAATATAATCCATGAGCCAAAACCAAAATCACCAGTGTACACTCAGTCCACACATACATGACATTCTTTAGTCTTATCATCTTCCTTTACATATTCATTACACATATTTTAAAAAAAGATAATCCATCTACCTCATCCTATATGATATGCTTGGAACTAAGCAATGTGGCAGTGAGCCATGAGAAACCTGGATCAGATATTTCAATTGAATAGACAAATCCTAAACTTATTCAAAGAATGAGTAAGATTGTCTTGGGATGGTTTTGTTTTTATTTGGCATTAGTTTTGATTTGGTGTTGGTAGTTTTTTTGTTTGTTTGTTTGTTTTTCCAGGAACACTGGATATATTCCATGTTTTGTGGAAGATTTTTTAGTTCACCAGTGCCTTAGGTATTATAAACATCAGTCATATATCAAATCTTGCTGGACCCAACTCACTCGGCACAGAGACTGACATCTGTTTGCTCAGTATTTCTAAGGAATCTCAAATCTAAAACAACAGCTAAGTGGCTTCATGTTCAGAGATTGTCTTCTCCGTCTTTCAAACATCATTCATGGAGATTTGTTTCTACTTTAAATAGCAGAGCTATTGCAATACTGAATCTGTGAGAATTTCCTTGACTTTTGAATGTTTATTGGCTGCTTAACATTTTAAATGAGAATTGTTCATCCGAAGGAAGTTCACTTTGTTCTGAAATTCAATTCAACCTAAATTGTAGGTATCTCAATTCCCATTCTGAAGTTCCAAGATCAAGAAAGTGTCACCTTACTCTTGATATATTTTGGATTTTACAAAAGAGTCAGAGACTCACAATTCTGGGAGAAATACATTTCTAAGTTTCTTATTACAATTCCCACAGCATATAGTAAAGTTCATTAAAAAATTTTTAAAAAGTTACATAAGAATTCAGCTTCCTGTTTGATTCTATGACGGATGATAAACTCAGTAACATCTAGATACTTTCTCAGTATGTCTCACTATCTTGATGTCATACCCAAATCAATGTAATCTTCTTGGAAAAGTCATGTGGCCAATAAAATGTTAAAGTAAGTTCTTATTTTTTTTCTCTGAAATGCTTCTAACTTGCAGATAATATGTGAAGCATAAATAATGTATATATTTGAAGCCTAACACAAATTCTGATGCTTTTAACATTAAAAGTGAGCCAAAATATTTGGTGAAACTCTTCTATTTCTCTGAGAGTTCCTAGTGGGATGTTTGGGTCTTTCAAGGATGCTGTCTTGGAACTGCTCACACATTCTGGACCTGCCTTGTTTTGATATCATTTTGGTTTTGCTCCTATTTCAAATTTCTACCTCTTCAAAAAAATAGATTTTGAGTCTTCCAAACGTGAAGGCAAATTTTGCAGACCACCTATAAAAATCAAGGTGGAGTATTTCATGCTGCAGTATAACCCCCAAATCTTACCATGTCTAAAAGCAAAACATTTACTTCTCACTCTAATTGTATATCCAATATGGGCCAACGGGCCTCTTCTCATTGTAGACCCAGGTTGACATAGGCTTCATCTTAACACAGACTTCCATCACCTGGGTAGGGAGAACAGAGCATTACATTGCCTCACAGGGCCAATTAAATGCTAGTTCTTGGAATGAGATGCAGGAAATTTCTAGCACTTCTGCTCATATTCTGTTGGTCAAAATAAGGCCACAGCTAACTTCAAAGTGGGTGGGGAAGTACAATTCTGCATGAGCTCAGAAACAGGAGAATTAGAATGTCTGTGAAGAGTGCTAATGGCTATCTCCCCTTGGAATACTCCACTTCCCCAGTCTGGCTCTCAGTAGACCGATGCTTCAGAATACACAGGGTAGCACTTTCCAGGTTTCTTTTTCTGCTGAGTGCTATCCACAGAGAGGAAAGTAGTAACTATCATATGTATATATTAAGACTCATTTACAAACACAGTATGAATTTAAAGTATATTAGCTCAATCAAAGACTAAATATTCTGTTTCTATGTCACTTATGGTTTAATTTTTCATTACTTATCATTTATAAATCTGGGGTAAAAATAAAGTATATTTAGGCTAGGCATGGTGGCTCACACCTGTAATACCAGCACTTTGAGAGGCCAAGGTAGGAGGATGGCATGAGCACAGAAGTTCAACACCAACCTGGGAAACATAGCTGGACCCTGTATCTACCAAAAATTTAAAAACACAAAATTATCCAGGTGTGGTGGCATGAGACTGTAATCCCAGCTACTCGAGAGGCTGAGGTGGGAGGATCACTTGAGCCCAGGAGTTCAATGCTGCAGTGAGCTGTGATCATACTACTGCACTCCAGCCTGGGCAAGAGGGCAAGACCCCATCTCAAAAACAAAAATTATATTTTATAATTCTATCCAAGACACTTTGGTAAGTAGAAAAAACATCTTTTCTTGTTCGCTTTACACTCTTCCGGGTATCTATTCCGAACTCTTTATGATTATTTTCTGCAATCATGCGGTTAGTAACTTCCTGATTCCTACCATCCCCACATCTAAACTCAACTGACGTTGGTTATACTTACAGTTTTTTACATTATCTACATTCCTTGCATCCCTTGAACCTAATGCCATTCTCCCTGTAATCCAAGTTGTCTCCTCTCAGCTATTTCAACATAGTGCCACTTTTTTTTCTATGCTAAATACAGCTTGTCAGGGGGAAAAAAAAAAAAAAAAAAAAAAACTAATTGTTGCAACTCCCATATGGAAGCTGCAAAGATTGTTAGAAACTACTCTCTACTGCTCCAGGCTACAAGTGTGTCACTAAGTCTTACAAGTTTGTTTGACAATCTCACAGCAGGAATCGCTGTGGGGAGAGTAGGAAAGTGAAATAACAAGGAGATTGGATGTCAAACTCTTTTTAATATAAGATCTCCTAATAAGGATATTTATTATCTAATGTAGAAGATTAAAAGTTTGACCCACACCTTTTACAGACTTGCAATATGGCCCTCTCTTCCTATTACTGTAGCTCATCAATTTATTTTTCAGAGAGTCACTTTCTCATCATCCTAGATGGGCATCTCAGCAAACACCTGTGGATATGGATATGGCACAGCAGTTAAACTCCCTTTCTCCTTTCCTGCTAGCCCCTCATCCAGGGCATCCTGTTTACAAAAATTAACTTGCTTAAACACCTGTGACTGGATAATTATTGAGATGTTAATTTTACACTATTCTGCTTGATACTGAAGATGGGAATTAACTGAAGGTAGATTCTATGCTCAGCCCTGAAAGTCTTTTGTTCCAATCCTGGCCTGTGAGGTTAGCAATGATTTCTGTGAAGCAAGGCCATAGGTAGAAATGTGGAGAAATCCAGGAAATATTGCTCCACATCCAAGCTTTTGTAAGAAATAAGCTAATGGGGGAATGATAATACTTAGGGTGAAGAAAGCAGAACTGGCTCTATAGTGGAGATGTCGTTTAGCAAGGTGATGGAGGGATCA
Organism: Chlorocebus sabaeus; assembly: GCF_047675955.1. Lineage (NCBI taxonomy): Eukaryota > Metazoa > Chordata > Mammalia > Primates > Cercopithecidae > Chlorocebus > Chlorocebus sabaeus. Next base: position 26,603,227 of record NC_132913.1, on the reverse strand, counting down.
GAGTTGACAGTTTTCTAGAGTGAATTGAACTGTTGTCCCCTCTCACACAGTGCCAAAAATGGCAAAAGGATCCATAATAGAATACAGATCTCCACCAAGGTGACAGAACACAAAAAGGCCATGGTGGTGGAGCCATGGAGAAAGAGCATGTCATCATATTGAAGAACAGAATGTAGCAGGCTACTTTAAAAGGACCACACAAGCTTGAATGAGAGTGAATAGGGAACCATCATTATGGACTAAAGACTAGAAACTTTCTCTCCACTCAGAAAATTTTATGTGAATCAAGGGGAGTCCGAAGCACCCTTTCCCCCAGTGTCACTGTGACTGAGAGAGTACTTATTGCTACCTTTTGTAGGTAGAGGTCAAGCCTGATTTATCTGATTTCAAACATAAACTGGAGTGAAGTTTTCCTCATTTCAACAATATACTCTATATTCAAAGTCACTGCACACCAATCTGAACATTATACTTTCTGGCTCAGAAATCTTCACAAGCTCAGATTATGTGGTGTATTAAATCTAAGACACGAGAGAACATTCAGAGACTTCTATAATTGGTCCCTATCTTTGCTATCAAGATGTACTTATTTTTTCTTCCAAATCTTCATTTTCTGTGCTCATCTGTTCACATCATTACTTTAGCCCCATGGACTGTTATTTGTTCATTCCTTGAACTCTGAAAGTACTTTATCCCCGTGTAACTCTAGTGTATGAACCACCTTTTTAAAAATGCAGCTTGGATTATCTGTAGTTTCTTCATTAGGGTCAGAGTTCTTAATGAAATTAAAAACTTTTGGGGGGCAAGATTCATGTCTTATATTTCTCATACCCTCCTAGTGTCCAGCAAGAGGCTAAGCATAATGTAGATACTTCTTAATCAATTGCATTATATGTCACTGCTTCTCATAGGGAGCGGTGTCTAGGTCAGTATGTCATCAGGGCCACATCATGTTGTACAAGATAATTAACTGACATGAAAAATTTTTCATGGTGGACAAGTACAAAAGACAATGGATTGGTTGTTTCATCTGCAGAACAGAGTTTAACTGATTTGGCAGATGTGAGAACTGTATTGACTAAACGTATCCTTACCTTAGCTCTGTCAAGTACAATTAGTGCTTCCTGGGTCATGAACATTAGTATTCTTGTGCTGAGAGAAGAATGGAAACCCAATAAAAAAGCCAGTGTTCAAATTCCCTAAGAGTGAGACCAAAAGCCTCATGCCTAGAGTTCGTACTTGCCTCAGTGCTAGCTGTAGTCATATACTCAGGAGTACTGTAGAAAGAAAAAGACCAGAGACACTGCAATAAATTATTTGGCCACTTGTTTCATTTGGGCAAAAATAGTAAGTATAGAAGTCGCCTTTACATTGCAAATTCTAAGCCAGAGAATTATTATTGCTCACTGATCTCATTTTTGTGTAGGGTAATACTAAGGACATCTGCAGACTAGTAGATGAGTAGACTACTAATATCTAACAATGCCTGCAGCTTTACTAATCACCTTTCAAGTATGCTCTGAAAAACAGAACCAGAAATCTCAGTCTTTCAAAAGACAGAAACATTTAAAGATGAAACCAAGTAATTTATCATTGTCTCAATGCTGTAATTCAATCTTTGTTGAAATGCAGAAAACAACAATTAGTATTGCTTCTGTATCTGCTTTTATTATACCTACTGTATCATAGGAATTCTGTGAAAATGACTAACTCTCACAGGTCTCTCGTTTTCTGCTAACCTTTCTTGTTATGAAAAGCGTTAAGACAAGAACAGTCATTGATTGGGGAATTGAAGTTCTCCCGTAAAAGATGAGTATGTCGACAGAAATACCATCAGTTCCCCGGCATGCAGGTCAAATATTCCTTAATCTCACTTCTGTCAAGGGATTGCATGACCACCCTCAGACAAGGACAGCCAATATTACCTGCACTGGGAACTGAACCTGTTGAAAATGTGTGAAAAAGGGACAGAGCGAACTAAAGTACAGCAGTGCCTCCCTCAGACACACAGAATCATGCCTGGCTGTATCTTACACACCAAACGAACTGTATTTTCGATTTTACTGTCTGACATTTACCAGAGGGATAAAGATACATAAATAATGAGGCAAAAGGTCATTACAAGCTGGGTGTGTATGTTCCCATTACTTTAAGAAATGAGCCTAGCCAAAATTGCACTCTGAATTCCAAGTTAAAATTGAGTTAAATGACTATCCTTCACATTTGTCATTGCACCCTCAACAAATTCAAGAATTCTCAATGTATACATGTGGTTGGTCTTTTTCTATGCCATTTCCTTACTATATTACATACCTGTTTTCATGGTATTAAGCTGCACATTATTTTTGGTTGGTATGCAAACACCAATATCTGCATCTATCTCCTCTATGTCATTTTCCTTAATAACACCAGCTCCTGTCATTATCAACTGCCTCGTATTTGGTAGGTGTGGTATTAGTGCTGTACATGTATTCTGCCATTTAATTTTTAGCAAAAACCATATACATTTGTCACCATTCTTTATCAAGGTAAATCACACCTTTCTTCTTTTTCATCTTTCCCTGCAGAGTCTAGCACAGTGTTCAGTCTCCACGCAATCTCAGTAAGTACATTGACTGATTGCATTTCCTGGCACACATGAACAAAACAAGAGGCTGAAGCATAATTAATGTGGCTATAAGTGGATAAGTAGATCAACAATCCAGTCCGCCACTTTGCTCAAAAGTGGCTCACATACTCACTCACTGACACACACACACACATGCGTGCGCACATATTTGGAAGGCATATTTTGGCTTTAAGCATGCAGATTCTGATTCCTGATCACCTGATCATATAGAATGGATTAAAATCCTTTTTTTTTTTTTTTTTTTTTTTTTTTTTTTTTGCTGTTGGGTAGTCACTGTTCATGATACCCCAGAGTGTATATACTACTCAAACTGTATCACATTCTAATCCAACACCAATGAACATTACTTAGTAATAAAGAGGTGTTTAATTTCTTGGCTTGTAAGGTTAAAGACACTGAATCTCCTCTGGGGATTTTCTTGTCCTGAGGTGGTTGGTGTGACAATGAAAACTGCTATTTACTGCTGAAAGTCACCCCTATAATCTGACGTGACTGCAAGAACTTAGACTTTCTTAATGCTATTTCATGTTTAGAAAACAAAACTAAAACAAAACAAAACTCTCCAGGACCCATATAAGGTGCTCAAAATATCATTGCTACCTGTAATTAATTACATGGAGAATACAATCACTGCAGTTAAGGAAGCAGACTGGTACATGCAATTTGTACATGTTGACCATGTTGGCCATAAAAATTATAACAGGAGAAGTACACATAGTGGGTAATTATGCACACCTTGTATAAAGGTCTGGAGAGCAATTACAATATAAAAAATAATGTGGGCTGGGCTCGTGGCTCATGCCTTAATCCCAGCACTTCAGGAGGCCGAGGCAGTTGGGTCATGACGTCAAGAGATTGAGACCATCCTGGCCAACATGGTGAAACCCCATCTCTACTAAAAATACAAAAATTAGCTTGGTGTGGTGGTGTGCACCTGTAATCCCAGCTACTCATGAGGCTGAGGCAGGAGAATCACTTGAACCCAGGAGGCGGAGGTTATAGTGAGCCGAGATCACACCACTTCACTCCAGCCTGGCGTCAGAGCTAGACTCCGTTTCAAAAATGTATATATATATGGAATAATAAGAGTAAATGAGTTTCACTGAAGTAATAACATTTCACAAGTTGTAGTTTGAAGTTTCTTCAGCTTAAATAAAGAGAAAATTATCTTCAAATGAAAAACATTTATATAGCTCACTGAGGTAAACACAAAAAGTAACAATAATAGAGATATAGTTTTTCATGTATATTGTGGAGACTTGGCTTGTGTTGCATAATAAAATATGAAGATCCTCCATATGCACTGAAAAGTTCCTGGGAATAGAGGGGTGGTTTAGACCAATATGAATGTTGGAATCAGTAAAATGGAGTCCAGCAAACCCCTGTGACATTCATCATAGCAGTTACATGAGTTATTCTAAATTATGATCCTTTTTCTTACAGATGGAGGAGTGATAAATGCAGAACTGTCTGCCAGCCTATTATACGGTCTGTAGCAGTGAAAGAAATGGAAAATGACAGGAATAAATAACATAATCTGATCCGTTAGTAGCACACAAAGACTTCTGGGGCTCTGCTTTGTGTGACAATTGGTAATCTCCTGGGAGCCACCTTAGAAAGATTGACGGTCGCCACAGATAAGTTCAATTGTGTGAAGGACAGAAAGCATCCGTTTTTAGATGCTAGTTAGATGCTTGTTGTATGAAGTAAATGGACCCTATATCAGAGCTTCTTGATACAAATTAAATTACCATGCCACATGGAAAAAAGAGGTGTTTTTTTTAATGAATAATAGCTTCTTTTGAATAGAGTTTGTGATTATTATTTTTTTCTAAAATATCCCCAAATATCCACAAGTCTATAGGCAATAGATGCATGATAAATGTTCTTTGCTAAATTTTTATATATACATTATAGGAGAATATGCATAACAGTACCTCTTGTCTTATGAAAAGTTCTTGGTCTAGATACAGACAATAATCTGACTTTAAATTTAAAATAAGTGATAAAGATTAAGTGACACACAGAGTTACACTATCTAATTTAAGTGCCAGTTGATTTATTGTATGCTTCTATTTTTAATTTTTTAAACAGCTTTATCAACGTATGATTGATATTCAGAAACTTCACATATTAAACATACAAAACTAAATGTATGTATACAATTAGATTAGTTTGAGCATATGCATATACCCATAAAATCATAATCATAGTTGAGAGTCTAGATGTATTTATTACCTCTAAAAGTGTCCTTGAAGCCCTTGTCTTCCCTTTGTTTCTTCCTAATTCTTTCTTTGTATCTTTCACAGTATCAAGCACTATGGAGACTTTTCATCTCACTTGGTTTTTTCTTGCTTGCCTGTTTTTTGTTGCTATAATACTTGAAGCTGGATAATTTACAAAGAAAATTATTTGGCTCACAATTCAGATTGCTGAAAAGTTTAAGACTGGGCAGGTGCGTCTGTTGAGGGCCTCAGGCTGATTCCACTCATGGAAGATAATGGAAGAGGGGCAGGCATCTGTGGATATTGCAAGACAAGAGAGAAAGCAAGAGAGAAACAGATGAAGCAAACTCTTCTTAACAACCTGCTCTTGTGGAAACTAATCCATTCCCTTGAAAGGGAGAACTCACTCCTGGGAGACAGCATTAATCTCTTCATGAGGGATCCACCGCATGAACCGAATACCTCCCATTAGGTCCCGCCTCCCAACACCCACATTTTGGGGATCAAATTGCAACATGAATTTTGATGAGGACAAACCACATCCAAACCACGGCACACTGTCTTTAAAACTGTCTTCGCTCTTTTTCTCATGACAATATTTTTTCCTTAGTTTTCATCTGAGTTCAAAACCTTCCTTTTAATCTTCTTTGTGGACTCTATACTTAGCCGTTTTCTCTCTCAGAAATGTCCATAGCAAATTTCATATACCCCTATGCATGGAGGTTTTTACCTCCATGCTTAAACTATTGGTTTTGGAACATATGTCTTCAGCTGAGTCTCAACTGATGCCAGAAAAATATTCATAACTGCTTCCTGGACAGTTATTGATTTTACAGAACCAGATAAAAACCAGCAATGCTAACTGATTTTCTTTCTTCCTCACACTAGATCTCCATCTTAATCCAAATCTTGATTTTTGGCATTATTATTTATCAAAAACTATAAGCCACAGTCAATCTTTCGCCTGTCTCTCTTTCTTTCACCCATTTTAAGTTTCTGCAATCTGCATTAGTTTTTCCTGCGCATCCATTACTACTGCCTTTCCCTTAAGCTTTGCTGCAGTCCCCTAACCTCGCTGCCTCTGATTTTGGCTGATCACCTTAATTTATTCTTCAGCATACTGCAAATCTGATCGCATCACTTTCCTGCCTAAAACCTTTTAATGGCTCTCCATCTTGCGTACGATAAAAGTTAAACTTGTTAGCATGGCTCTACGATTCCTCCCCAACGTGGCTACCTCCTTCCTTTCTCACTCCATACTATCCTCTCTCTACAAATATCACATCCTGCATTTACCAACTAGGGGCAGGCACTTTCTCAAGTGATAAAATAATGTTTTATTCTTTTCTGCTTGGCAAGTTCATCTCCATCCTTCAAGATTCTGAACAAATGTCATGTGTTCTTTGAAACTTTTTCTAGTGCCCCCTGTCAAACCCAGGTGCTTCTTCCCTGTGCTTCCAGAGAGCTCTCTGTAGATATTTATTATAGAATTTACCACTCCATACTGGGATTATTTTTTTATCAGTAGGTTGTAACATAATTAAAATAAGAGTCCATTTTTTACTCAATTCTTTATCTTCTAATCTAGCATGTGTGACTACTTGTGAATTAGTGAATATATACTCATTTTCCCCAAATTTTTGTGAATTGCTAGTATATCATTAGATAGCCAAAGGCCTGTCATATCACTTCAGATGGTTATGTCAGTAAAAAACACATTTTTATGTATTTTATTTTAGAAATAAGAGGAAAGACAGAGCACCAAATGTCATTCTTTTATTACTTCCCATTTCCTGATTGCCTTTTCCCCAGAAATATTTATCAAAAATTTCCTTTGTGTGACAAACACAGTACTTCATGATCTATAGATCTATATGATAATATGTATATGACAATAAGAAGGATTATTTCTGCACTGAAATGTAATGAGATGCTTTAGTATGTGATCAGTATTATTAGCATGTAACAACTAAGAGCTAGAGGAATTTAGAAGAGGAGCTCAAATGCATTCAGAGGAAGTCAGGGAAGTTTTCATTGAAGTTAGCCCTTGATACCTCAATAGGTTTCCTCACTTGGAAGATGACGGAAGGATCTGTGAGGCAAGACAATCATGTGAGAAAAAAGAGAGGAAAGAGCAGATAGATATCTCTAAGGAATCTACAGTAACATGCTCTGAGCCAGGTTATTTTTTTGAAACCAAGTGAAACAGTGGGCCCCAAGGCCATGAAAGATAAGTGGACTAAGGTTAAGAGGCACTCAGTGCTGCCTGGACTTGAATTCCTAGGACTATGAAATCTTAACTGGAAAGTGACACCACAATTTATATTTTAGGATGATTAATATATGAGTTATTCTTACAATATCTTTCAGAGGAGATTAAAACCAATTACAAACTATTACACTAGTCCAGAATTAAGGTGTTTGTTATGATATGAAAGTAAATAAATTTAAATTTATCCAACATAGACATAGAAAATTGCTTTTTTTGTTTTTTGGTTTTGTTTTATGTTTCTGAATTTGAGACAGAGTCTCACTCAGTTGCCCAGGCTGGAGTACAGTGGCACAATCTTGGCTCGCTGCAACCTCCACCTCCGAGGTTCAAGTGATTCTCCTGCCTCAGTCTTCCGAGTAGCTGGGATTACAGATGTGTACCAACACACCCAGGTAAGTTTTGTATTTTTAGAAGAGATAAGGTTTCACCATGTTGGCCAGGTTGGTCTTGAACACCTGACCTTAGCTGATCCTCCCACTTCGGTCTCCCAAAGTTCTGAAATTACAGGCATGAGCCACTGCGTCCAGCCTGAAAATTGGTTTTAAAAGTACTTATTTGCATGAGATTTAAGAAATGTAAGTAAGTAAAGTTCTATCATTGTACCTATCACAGAATAAGAATTAAATATACGGTAGCTATTAGAAGTTTATTTAAACTACAAAGAGAAATTTCTATTGTACACCTGCTGTTCTATGTTCTTTATAACCAGTTACTATAGTGCAGCATACTCACAATGAACAAGTCCTTATGACAGGATAGTGCCTAACATAAAATGTTCTGCAAATAAAATAAAACAGTCTTTCAACAGTACTGTTTGATTAAGCTCAACCATTTGTCTTTTAATCAGTATCTTTAATGTGTCTGTTTGGATTTATATGTAATAAAATCCATTGTATTTTGGATTTTAGCTATTGCAGGATATTATGGATAGCTTAAAATTGTAACATGGAATTAGGGAGCATGTTTTAGTTCTGTGACCTTGGACAAGTCTATTACCTCAATGTCTAAGATATGTCAGTTTTTCAACCAGTTTTAGTACTATCACCCTCCTCTCTCTAAGCATTTTACTGTAGACTATATAAACAGTTCAGCACTTGATAAGTATATATTAGTATAATGTCTAGAAAAACATAAATTTAATTTGCAGGCCTTTCATTTACTATAACTACTTCATTGTCTCTAATTTAAAATGACTAAAAACTCATGAATGAATTATAAAACCTCACATTTTTCCTCAAGATATTCTTAAGTTGATAGGAGGTTGGTCATACATTCAACAAAAGTCACAGCATTTTAAAATTTCTCTTCCTGGAATTTCTTGACAGTACAAAAATTAATGTTGCATTTCTCCAGAATAGGAACTTTAAAGCCCACAAAAGGAATAAAGAGCAAATACCTGTTAAATGCTTAGAATAGTGACTGGCATGTAGAAAGCACTGTAGAAGGATTTGCTATTATCATCATTTTTAATATGGAACAATTTATATATTTCTTCATATGCCTTAGAGAAAGCCTCTGTTACGTGCTGTTTACACATAGGTTAAAATTTTCCAGAAATAGGTTCTGGGTCAGGTGCCAGATTGTAAAAGCTACTGTTAAGAGACATGGTAAATTAGTAATATTCAAGTTAAACTAGCCTTGATATAAGCTCTGGGCTTCAAAGGGAAGGTTTTCTGTGGTGAAATAAAAGTAAATGTAGGGCAACGGCCTCATTGACTTCACTGAAAAGAGTAGACAAGGGAAGCCAATGCAGGAAAAAAAAAATTACATTTACATTAGTAGTTACTCTCTCTGCCTCTCTTTGTCATGGATGGTTAGTTTTTATTTTTTTCTGTTCAATGAAAAAAAAAATCTTAAATTCCTGAATTTAGGCATTTCAGAGATACTGATTGTTTTGGGCTGAATTTTGTTCCCCTAAAATTCATATGTTGAAGTCCTAATCCCCAATACCTCAGAATGTGACTGTATTTGGAGACCGGGCCCTAAAAAAGGTAATTACGTTTAAATGTGGTACTTAGGACCGGCCTTATTGCAATGTGGCTGGTCTTCATATAATAAGAGCAGATTAAGGCACAGACACACACAGGAAAGACCACATAAAGACACCACAAAAAGGCAGTCTTTACACGCTAAGGAGGGAGGCATCAGAAGAAATCAATCCTACTGACATCCTAATCTTGAACTTCCAGCCTCCAGAACTGTAAGGAAATAAAGTTCTGTTGTTTAATCCACCTAGTCTATGATACTTTTATAATGGCGGCCCAAGCAGATTGATAAACTGATCTAACAATGTTTCTAATGAAGGTATAAACTATTTTTATTCAAATAAAGTCTAAGAAACAGTATTATAAAAAGTGAAATGTTTAACAGTCTTCAGAGCTATGCTGAGCTAGAATAGAAACAACAACCATAATATAATAGCTTTTTGGTGCATGCGATAAAATAGGCTCAGATAAGCTTAGAGAGGTTAAATAACTTGCCCAATGTCACAGATAGTACGTGGGGAAACCAAAATGAGGTGGTTTAATTATAGAATCCATGATATTAATCATGATAGATTAAAGTATTCTCATCAACTTTGGGTATGGAGTGAATTAGAGATTGCTGCACAGGACAAAATGAACACTTGGAAAGAATATTTTCAAGCTATAAAAGAAAAAGTAATAAACAAGTCCCCCTCCCAAGTCACAAGGATGTGTAATAATTCAGATAAGTCAATTTTAAACCTTGTGACTCAAAGATACAGTGCAGATTATGTATCTTTTTATTATTTGAATTAAAGGAACATGATATTGTTTATACACACATGGAAGAAAATCAGCTGGTCCTCATGAGGGACTGCATGGGCAGCAAACACAGAATATAAGAGAATCAAACCATACCTTATATTGTAATGGCAGAGACAAGCAGAAGATGTAGGTAGAGCCATGGGAAGATTCTGATTGTGGTTGCGAAGATTCTGGTTGTGACCAACCAAAGCAAGATATGGGTGGGAACCTGGACAATCAAAAGAGAAGCAAAGAGAGTGGGGTTCCAGGGTTTCACAGGAATGTGTAAAATTGAGCATCTGTGTTTGAGAGCTTTGCAATAAGGCAGGACTGTTGCTTCTCTCTTAGACCGCAATTAAGTCTATTCTGTTCTCTGAAGGTTGGACATGCACAGTCCTCCAAAGTCCTGAATATACCAAAGTGAGCATTTTAACTAGCAACATCCTAGATGTCTGCAACCCGGAGCCTTCTTAAATGGCAGCCAGAGTGTGAGCCCTGATTTTTGCCAGACTTGGTTCTCTCAGTGCAGCAATATGGACTAGGGTTGAAACAGGTGAAGCTACATGGAATTACATAGTTATAATTCCACTTAGATTCTGTAAGAATGATTTGGGGACACTGATTAGCCAAGAATCTGTACAAAAATGATTTAGGAAAATGGGGGATGGGGAAAAAAGGTAAAGTTACCTAATTGGCATACTTCTTTCTTATGGAAATAAGTAAATTTGTGTGTGTGTGTAACATATATATATACATAATTTATTTATAACTCTAATGTGTTATGCATATTTTAACTAAAATACTTTTTAAATGATCACACAGATCATTTTTTATTGCTCAGTTAATTTCTTTCTTTCTCTCTCTTCTTTCTCTCTCTCTCTCTCTCTCTCTCTCTCTCTCTCTCTCTCTGTCTCTCTCTTTCTTTCTTTCTTTCTTTTCGAGACAGAGTCTCACTGTGTCATCCAGGCTGGAGTACAGTGCCTCAGCGCTCACTGCAGCCCAAGTTCAATCAATTCTCTTATTTCAGCCTCTCCAGTCGTTGATACTACAGGCATGCACTATCATGCCTGGCTGATTTTTATATACTGTTGTAGAGATGGGGTTGTGCCATATTGCCTGGGCTTGTCTTGAATCCCTGGGTTCAAGAGATCTTCCTGCCTTGGCCTCCCAAATTGCTTGGATTATAGGTGTGAGCCCACGCATCTGACCTTTATTCAGATATTTCTTTTTCTTGATGATTTTAACCTAATTTCTAAAAAATTGTAATCCTATTACATGCCAAAATATTGTTTTTCTTTATGAATCCTGTCTTCAATGAACAGGGAAATGTATATCTAAAAATAAGTGTGTTCCTGCCTGGCATTAAATGCTATTGAGCCCTAATGAGAATTGCCTGTCTCTCTCCTCTCAGCTTTGAGCATCATTAATAACCTTTCAACACACCATTTCTGATTGCACACCACCTTTTACCTTCTATTCTTAAACACACAGTACATATTTGTCTTCTACAATGGCTTGGTGAAAGCAAGCATTATTATCCACAGCATCATAAATGAGCAAGTTGATCTGGAATGACTACCCAAGGGAACGCACAGAGAGGGGCAGAGCACAGAACCAATCTCTATTACCAAAAACCTGCCAGGATAAGAACTACCAACCACATGTTGTATTGAATCATGCTTCATTTCCATTTGTTACCTTAAAATTCAGGGAAGCACTTTCAATTCTTTTTGTAGAAGCTTCCTTTTTTCCAACTCCTTTTGCCAGGCAAAGTTATAAGAACTGGGTTCATGTCAGTAAAAAATATATATGTAAACTGATGTGACCTATAACTGCCACCTGTGCTGTGTAACCTTTCATGCTCTTTTTGTTCCAGCAGACCTAATTCCACATCCAATATTCTTCTGGTAATAGTTCCATCTCTTAATCAATGACCACAACACTTTATCCAGGTAACACTGTGAGCAGTGCAAGGAGTACATAAAGTTGAATTTTGGGCTGATATTCTTTTGGGCTTATAAATTATGTGAGGATTTTTGGACTTGACCCTAAGAGCTGGAGAAAACACGTTGAAGGATCACACACAGGACATCTGCAATGTGAAACTTAACTTTCAAAAAGATCACTATCTCTATGTGGAAAGTTGGTGACATGAATGTGTAGAGACCACTATATATGTATATATGTATGTTTTCTTTTTCTTTATTTTTTTCCCCCGAGATGGAGAGTATTGCTTTGTCACCCAGACCAGAGTGCAGTGGTACAATCTTGGCTCACTGCAACCACTACCTCCTGGGTTCAAGCAATTCTCCTGCCTCAGCCTCCTGAGTAGCTGGAATTACAGGTGCACACCACCATACTTAGCTAATTTTTGTATTTTTAGTAAAGACGGGGTTTCACCTTGTTGGCCAGGCTGGTCTTGAATTCCTGACCTCCTGATCCTCCCACCTCAGTCTCCCAAGTGCTGCCATTATACACGTGAGACACCATGCTGGTGAGACCAGTTACATTTTAGACAACCCTTTTGATAACTGAAATATTTACTTAACATAGGTCATAAGAGAAGGAAATATAAAAGAGATCCCCAGGTTTCTGAAAAACAAAACAGAACAGCTGTGCATGCTTTGACACTGATTTTTTTTTTTTTTTTCATTTGCCAGTTTCTTTTTTTCTTTTTTTTTCTTTTCTTTTTTTTTTTTTTTATTATACTTTAAGTTCTAGGGTACATGTGCATAACATGCACATTTGTTACATATGTATACTTGTGTCATGTTGGTGTGCTGCACCCATCAACTCGCCAGCACCCATCAACTCATCATTTACATCAGGTATAACTCCCAATGCAATCCCTCCCCCCTCCCTCCTCCCCATGATAGGTCCCGGTGTGTGATGTTCCCCTTCCCAAGTCCAAGTGATCTCATTGTTCCATTTCCGCTACCTGACTTCAAACTATACTACAAGGCTACAGTAACCAAAACAGCATGGTACTGGTACCAAAACAGAGATATAGACCAATGGAACAGAACAGAGTCCTCAGAAATAATACCACACATCTATAGCCATCTGATCTTTGACAAGCCTGAGAAAAATAAGAAATGGGGAAAGGATTCCCTATTTAATAAATGGTGCTGGGATAATTGGCTAGCCATAAGTAGAAAGCTGAAGCTGGATCCTTTCCTTACTCCTTATGCAAAAATTAATTCAAGATGGATTAGAGACTTAAATGTTAGACCTAATACCATAAAAACCCTAGAAGAAAACCTAGGTAATACCCTTCAGGACATAGGCATGGGCAAGGACTTCATGTCTAAGACACCAAAACCAATGGCAACAAAAGCCAAAATTGACAAATGGGATCTAATTAAACTAAAGAGCTTCTGACACTGTGATTTTAAACCAACAAACCAAATCCCACAAAGTAGATAGTATGCTAACTATATAGAAAAGGTATGGTTCTTTGTATGCCTCCTTCAACCAGTTGTCTTTCCATTTCTTATTTTGAGCCTTTAGTCAGGAGGTTTTTATACAGTGGACAGAATAGCATCTTGCCATATTTTTTCCTCCACCAAGAAATCAAAGCGCAAAGGGAAATTTGACAAATTAGAACTAATGATATAGAAAGAGAGGGTAATGTTCGTGTTGGTGCCTCTAATACAAATGTTTGACATTGAGTTAAATGATGGCAACTTAAGGTTATTTGTGATACTACATGAACTTAGAATATATTCACTTGTGATTTTTGGTAAAAATAAGAATTCTATAGTGGAATTACATTTAATGTATTCTACATACTAGCCTATAAATTCCCTCTCTTATTGTGATTTCTTAATATAGCTGTGATATTTTTAGAGACTCAGTCATGATTTTCAGCCAGAAACTGAAAATGTTCTTCCCATGATTTTCCACACACAAAGTAGATAAACCTTTGTAAAAAAAAAAAAAAAAAAAAAAAAAAAAAAAAAAAAAAAAAAAATCTAATCCACTGGATGTATATGGAAACTATGTCATCCTAGTAAATTATTTAAGTTTAATTTAATTTTTTGCTTCTTATTCATCTTTTCAGCACCCTAGTGACAACTCAACATCATTTTCAGCTTTCAGTATGTTCAAGTAGCCATAAAATTACCCAGTGCTTCCTATAAAATTCTACCAGGTGACATCCCCTAGAGGCCTCATATTACAGACTTAAGGAATCATATAATTTTCCTTAATCAAAATTAGCCCTTCCCTTATTTCATTTGCTCAAAGCTTCTTTGTCTCATTTCACAATGTGTGACAATTAGAAAAGAACTAAATTTCAGGATTCGAAAAACATTTAATGCATTTTAAAACTCCATTCTCAGTGATTCCTTTAAGAGTACATCTACTGCTAGGAATTGAAAATACAAGAGAAAGAAGATAGTGAAGATATTGTGGGGAGGACAGTTTTTGTTTTAAAATTGGTAATTGGATACTGTGTGTGTGTGTGTGTGTGTGTGTTGTGATTGTTATAGGAATTGGCATGGTTCAGCTATTGCTATATTATTAAGAAATTAAATAAACCACATTCTGGACAGAGAGAATGAGTGGAATGAGTGTCTCTAAAAGATCATCAATAAAGCCCTAGCAATCATTCAGTAAGCAAATATAATCTTGGAACAGAAATCAACCTTACTTTTGATCAAGAAATGAAGTCTTGTACAGTACATGTGGGTTTGCAGCCCAGATATTAAAAAAGAAGGAATTGCTGTGAGATGCTTGAGAAATATAACTAGCCCATTGCAGCTATCTCCCTTTCCTGAACATCCATAGAATATTAATAGGCTTGCAAGCCCTAGTTATAACCCATTTGTTGTACCTTATCAGCAAGATTGTTATTAACTTCTTAAATTCACTTCACTTCCTTCTTAATATTTTGCAAAGCATTTATATTTATGCCCTCCCTCTCTTCAATATGCCAAATGAACAAGTATTTTTTTCATTAGTAAAGAGTATTATAAATACAGTGGTATCCATAAGGGGGAGGTATAACATGACAGTAGTGTTCCAACCAGGAAAGCCCTCAAGTGAAAATAAAATGTAGTCTTTCAGTCATAAGTGCTGTGGGTGTGCATCCCTTGCTTCTGAGGATATTCTGCTCCCAAAGCAAAGATTGGAATTTCTGGGTTTGTTTTCTAAGAGTAAGTTGTAGGGGCTTTTGTGTTCCACCTGGATTTGGAGGCTGTCGTAAGTCTCCCTGAAGCTCTCACCTTTGACTGGCTGAGAAGGGCCCCTCGACTGAGCTCCAGTTACCCCGTCAATTATTTTCTGGGAGTTATGATCTAGGAACTCGGTTGAGTTTGCTTTCAATTTGCTCAATTTCAGAGAAAACACAATACTTACTGATTTCACTGTCACCTCCTACGTTGTTCTTTTCTGAAAGAGCTGGAGACTGAGCTCTAAAACAGTCAAAAAAGCAGTGAATTTTTATACTTCTCATTGGTGTAGCAAAACGGCTGTGAAGTTTCTGTTGCATAGTTTGTTGATATTGTTTATTATGTAAAGAGTAAAGTATAATTTCTGGAACACTGGTCAGGAAGGAAAAAAGAATCATTTCAGAACTGTCAGGATCTGCTGTACCGAACTTCTCTCACCACTCTACCTTAAACGTGCCATTATCCCTTCCCACTTCCAGGGCTTGGCAATGCTGTTCCCTCCACTCTCTGCCCACCCTCTTTCCTAGACACTTTCTGCTCATTACTAATGTTCGTAAGCACTTCTTTACTGCTTTGAATACCATTTGTATTAGTTTCCTAGGGCTCCCGTAACAAAGAACCACAAACTTTGTAGCTTAAAGTAACAGAAACTCATCCTCCTACACTTCTGGAGGCCAGCCAAACTCAAGGTGTTAGCAGGGCCATACTCCCTACAGAGACTCAGGAGGAAAATCTGTTCCTTGCCTCTTCCATATTATTCTGCTCCTGGCCCCTCCCAAATCTCATGTCCACACATTTCAAAACCAATCATGCCTTCCCAACAGTCCCCCAAAGTCTTAACTCATTGCAGTATTAATTCAAAAGTCCACAGTCCAAAGTCTCATCCGAGACAAGGCAAGTTCCTTCTGCCTATGAGCCTGTAAAATCAAAAGCAAGTTAGTTACTTCCTAGATACAAAGGGGGTACAGGCATTGGATAAATACAGCCATTCTAAATTGGAGAAAATGGCCAAAACAAAGGGGCTACAGTCTCCACGCAGGTATGAAATTCAGTGGGGCCATCAAATCTTAAAGCTCCAAAATGATATCCTTTGACTCCAAGTCTCACATCCAGGTCACGTTCATGCAAGAGGTAGTTTCCCATGGTCTCGGGCAGCTCTGGCCCTGTGCCTGTCCTGGGTACAGCCTCCCTCCTGGCTGCATTTCGGGCTGATGTTGAGCATCTGCTGTTTTTCCAGACACACAGTGCAATCTGTCAGTGGATCTACCCTCTGGGGTCTAGAGGATGGTGTCGCTCTTCTCACAACTCCACTCGGTGGTGCCCCAGTACGGACTTTGTGTGGGGTCTCCAGCCCCACATTTTTCTTTCACACAGCCTTAGCAGAGATTTTTCATGAGGGACCCGCCCCTGCAGCACACTTTGCCTGGGCATCCAGGCATTTCCATACGTCCTGTGAAATCTAGTTGGAGGTTGCCAAACCTCAATTCTTGACTTCTGCATACTTGCAGGCTAAACGCACATGGGAGCTGCCAAGGCTTGGGGCTTGCACCTTCTGAAGCCATGGCCCGAGCTGTACTTTGGCCAGTTTCAGCCATAGCTGGAGTTGCTGGGATGCAGGGCACGGAATCCTTAAGCTACACACAGCATGGGGACCCTGGATCTGGCCCACAAAACCATTTTTTTCCTTCTAGGCCTCCAGGCCTGTGATGGGAGGGGCTGCTGTGAAGACCTCTGACATGCCCTAGAGACATTTTCTCCCTTGTTTTGGAGATTTACTTTTGGCTTGTCATTACTTATGCAAATTTCTGCAGCCAGCTTGAGTTTCTCCTCAGAAAATGGAATTTTCTTTTCTATCACATTGTCAGGCTGCAAATTTTCCAAACTCTTATGCTCTCCTTCCTTTATAAAACTGAATGCTTCTAACAGCAAACAAGTCACCTCTTGAATGCTTTGCTGCTTAGAAATTTCTTCTGTGAGATACCCTAAATCATCTCTCTCAGTTTCAAAGTTCCACAAATCTCTAAGGCAGGGGCAAAATGCTACCAGTCTCTTTGCTAAAACATAACAACAGTCACCTTTATTCCAGTTCCCAACAAGTTCCTCATTTCTGTCTGATACCACCTCAGTCTGGATTTCATTGTCTGTACCATTATCAGCATTTTGGTCAAAGCCATTCAACAAGCCTCTAGGGAGCTCCAAACTTTTGCACATTTTCCTGTCTACTTCTGAGCCCTCCAAACTCTTCCAACCTCTGCCTTTACCCAGTTCCAAAGTCACTCTCAGATTTTTGGGTATCTTTTCAGCAACACTCCACTCTACTGGTACCAATTTACTGTATTAGTCCACTTTCACACTGCTGATTAATACATACCCAAGACTGGGCAATATAAAAAAGGAAAAGAGGTTTAATGGACTTACTGTTCCACATGGCTGGGGAGGCCTCATAACCATGGCAGAAGGCAAGGAGGAGCAAGCCATATCTTACATAGATGGCAGCAGGCAAAGAGAGAGCTTGTGCAGGGAAACTCCCATTTTTAAAACCCTCAGATCTCACGAAACTTATTCACTGTCACAAGAACAGCAGAGGAACGACCTGCTCCCCTGATTCAATTACCTCACCAGGTCTCTCCCACAACACATGGGAATTCAAGATGAGATTTGGGTGAGGACATGGCTAAACCATATCAATTACTGAATATGTAACCTTTCAATCTTATGATATATATTTGATATTCTCTTACATTCAATTTCCATTGACTGTACACTTTCAGATGAATAGATTCACTGTAACATAATTAGCTTGGTGCTTTTAAATAGAAAATCAATGCATATCAAAAATGATAGATTTTTAAAGCCTCTAACTATTTTAGTATCATCAAGTACCTTTTTGTTAATCAGATTTTATTATTATGTATATTTAATCTATAAGATGTAAAAGAAGAGAGTAGACAATACTTAATAGAACAAAATACAGATGAGTATCAGTAGTGACATCTGTTTGAAAAAAATGGACATTTAATTTAAATCATTTTGTTCCTTGATCTGGAAACGGCATCCATATTTCCTGGACATACCAAAAGGTAAGATGAATGGAAGGATTAGGTAGCAGGCAGTCTTAGAACATATCCACATTCTATGCCCCACTTCTTGAAGACATACTCAAGTAATTTTAAAAATTCAGCAGAATATAAACCCAGTTTCCCCCAATGAAAACAATAACTGTTTGAAAAGTGGGGATTGTAATAGCATGCATGTATAATATTATTTGTATCAAATAGTGGTAAGAAGTCTCATACTATAGAGAAAATGGGCATTAAGAAAAATCCAACTGGAAATATAAGAACATGCTACCAGATAAGGGATTTACACCAACAAAGCACATTTTTCTTTAAAAATTCTCATGTATTAAGGGACATTTTCCACAATGTGACTATCCAAAACCTGCCTAGATAAAATGCATTTTTAATAGTTCTGCCTAGATGATGACACATTCACAAAGTGAAATGTTAATTATTTATCAAAGTGTTTGGTCCACTTGACACAAACTAAGAAAATTTAAAAAGTTGTTCTCAAAAATCAAATGTAAGATCCAGTTTTGATATATATGTTTATGTTTCTTGGTAAGGAAGGGACCATTTGAATCACTGAAAGTTTGGAGGCTGCATAATGCACTTAACTTAAACTGAAAGCTGCTGTGTTCCCATCTTTGAGGCAAGACAGTTACGTGAATGTGAGCAAGTTCTTTAATACTGCCATGCCACATGATAGAATGTTAACGTTGAAAAAGGAATCTAAACTTATCTTGCCAACTACCAACTTAATGTCCAGTCATCAACAGGGATTTTAAATCCAGTATCTCAATAGTTAACAAGTGACAGCAACATATAAATATGTATAATGGCTGTGTGTAATAAAATAACAAACGATATGACTATTGGCTAATTCAAATCTGTATGTTTTGCCTAATATTATTCAATATGACTTTTTCATATAAATTGTTGGCCAAATCCTTACACTGCTCTATGACATTTTTTCTGGTGGTTGTATAGCCTCTGTGCTACATACAAAAATACAAAATACTAGAATTCTATTTGCCATTGAATAGTTTACAATTTTTTAAATGAATACATGAAACAGAAAAAGAAACCTGTCTACCAAAGTGGCTGAAATCCTTTAATAAAACAAATGTGTCAGGCTTAGTGTCATCTTAGAGTACTTCTAGATCTACATTTCCCATTTCTAGAGTATTGCTACTCCAGATGTGGTCCCTGGACCAGGTGGTAGCATCAACACTGGGAACTTGTTAGAAATGAAAAACCTGAAAAACTTGCCACCATAGACCACCTGAATCAGAAATTGCTTTTTAACAAGATATCCAGGTAATTTTTATGAAATTTTAAAATTTGAGAAGCCTTATACTAAAAGATGTGATATAAAAATTTCATTTGACCAGGCATAGTGGCTCATGCCTGTAATCCCAGCACTTTGAGATGCCCAAGATGTGCAGATCACCTGAGGTCAGCAGTTCAAGATCAGCCTGGCCACCATGGCAAAACCCTATCTCTACTAAAAATATACAAATTAGCCAGGCGTGGTGGCAGGAGCCTGTAATCCAAGCTACTTGGGAGGCTGAGGCATGAGAATTGCTTGAAACCGGTAGGCAGAAGTTGCAGTAAGCCAAGATTATGCCACTGCTCTCCAGCCTGGGCAACAGACTGAGACTCTGCATTAAAAAAAAAAAAAAAAAAATAGAGTTAACCTGCTGAGAAATAAATTATCTTTTCATATTTGTATAAAGAATTGAGAAGAAGGTATATTCTGTTCATTTGGGGTGGAGAGTTCTATAGATGTCTATTAGCTCTGCTTGGTCCAGAGCTGAGTTCAAGTCTTGAATATCCTTGTTAATTTTCTGTTGTTGATCTGCCTAATATTGACAGTGGGGTGTTAAATTTTCCCACTATTATTGTATGGGAGTCTAAGTCTCTTTGTAGGTCTCTAAGACTTGCTTTATGAATCCGGGTGCTCCTGTATTGGGTTCATATATGCTTAGGATAGTTAGTTCTTCTTGTTGCACTGATCCCTTCACCATTACGTAATGCCCTCTTTGTCATTTGATCTTTGATCTTTGTTGGTTTAAAGTCCATTTTATCAGAGACTAAGATTGCAATCCCTGTTTTTGTGTGTGTGTGTGTGTGTTTTTTTGTTTTTTTTTGTTTTTTTTTTTTGCTTTTCATTTGCTTGGTAAATATTCCTCCATCCCTTTATTTTGAGCCTATGTGTGTTTTTGCATTTGAGCTGGGTCTCCTGAATGCAGCTGGGTCTTGACTCTTTATCAAATTTGCCAGCCTGTGTCTTTTAATTGGGGCATTTAGCCTATTTACATTTAAGGTTAATACTGTTATGTGTGAATTTGATCCTGTTATTATGATGCTAGCTGGTTATTTGGCCCATTAGTTGATGCAGTTTCTTCATAGTAATGATGGCACCATATAGCACTTCTTCTAAAATCGACCACAAAATTGGAAGAAGAATACTCCTCAGCAAATGCAAAAGAACGGAAATCATAACAAACAGCCCCTCAGACCGTAGTGGAATCAAATTAGAACTCAGGATTAAGAAACTCACTCAGAACTGCACAACTAAATAGAAACTGAACAACCTGCTCCTGAATGACCACTGGGTAAATAACAAAATTAAGGCAGAAACAAATAAGTTATCTGAAACCAATAAGAACAAAGACACAACATACGAGAATCTCTGGAACACAGTTAAAGAAGCATTAAGAGGGAAAATTATAGCACTAAATGTCCACAGGAGAAAGCTGGAAAGCTCTAAAATCGACACCCTAACATCACAATTAAAAGTACTAGAGAAGCAAGAGCAAACAAACACAAAAGCCAGAAGAAGACAATAAATAACTAAGATCAGAGCAGAACTGAAGGAGATAGAGGCACACAAAAAACCCTTCAATCAATCAAAGAATCCAGGAGATGTTTTTTTGAAAAGATTAACAAAATAGATAGACCACTAGCCAGACTAATAAAGAAGAAACACGAGAAGAATAAATAGACACAATAAAAATGATAAAAGGGATGTCACCACTGATCCCACAGAAATACAAACTATCATCAGAGAATACTATAGACACCTCTATGCAAATAAATGAGAAAATCTAGAAGAAGTGCATAAATTCCTGGATACATACACCCTCCCAAGACTAAACCATGAAGAAGTCAAATCTCTGAATAGACCAATAACAAGTTCTGAAACTGAGGCAGTAATTAATAGCCTACCAATAAAAGAAAAAAAGTCCAGGGCCAGACAGAGGCACAGCTCAATTCTACCAGAGGTACAAATTGGAGCTGAGACTATTCCTTCTGAAAGTATTACAAACAATAGAAAAAGAGGGACTCCTTCCTAACTCATTTTATGAGGCCAGCATCACCCTAATACCAAAACCTGGCAGAGACATACACAAAAAAGGAAATTTCAGGCCAATATCCCTGATGAACATCGATGTAAAAATCCTCAATAAATTACTGGCAAACCAAATCCTGCAGCACGTTAAAAAGCTTATCCACCATGATCAACTCGGCTTCATCCCTGGGATGCAAGGCGGGTTCAACACATGAAAATCAATAAATATAATCAATCATATAAACAGAACCAATGACAAAAACCACATAATTATCTCAATAGATGCAGAAAACGTCTTCGATAAAATTCAACACCCCTTCATGGTAAAAACACTCAATAAACTAGGTATTGCTGGAATGTATCTCAAAATAATAAGAGCTATTTATGACAAACCCATAGCCAAAATCATATTGAATGGGAAAAAGCTGGAACTATTCCCTTTGAAAACAGGCACAAAACAAGTATGTCCTCTCTCACCACTCCTATTAAACATATTATTGGAAGTTCTGGCCAGGGCATTCAGGCAAGAGAAAGAAATAAAGCATATTCAAACTGGAAGAGAGACAGTCAAATTATCTGTTTGCAGATGATATGATAGTATATCTAGATAACTGCATCATCTCAGCCCCAAAACTCCTTAAGCTGATAAGCAAAGTCTCAGGACACAAAATCAATGTGCAAAAATCACAAACATTCCTATACACCAATAATAGACAAACAGAGAGTCAAATCATGAGTGGACTCCCAATCACAATTGCTAAAAAGAGAATAAAATACCTAGGAATACAACTTACAATGGAGGTGAAGGACATCTTCAAAGGGAACTACAAAACCCTGCTCAAGGAAATAGGAGAAGATACAAACAAATGGAAAAACATTCCATTATCATAGACAGGAAGAATCAATTCATGAAAATGGGTGTATTGCCCAAAGTAATTTACAGATTCAATGCTATTCCCATCAAGCTACCATTGACTTTTTTACAGAATTAGAAAAAAACTACTTTAAATTTCATATGGAACCAAAAAAGAGTCCATATAGCCAAGATAATCCTAAGCAAAAAAAATCCTAAGCATCAGGAGGCATGATGCTACCCGACTTCAAACTATACTACAATGCTACAGTAACCAAAACAGCATGGTACTGGTATGAAAACAGATTTTTAGACCACTGGAACAGAACCGAGGCCTCAGAAATAACAGCACACGTCTAAAACCATCTGATCTTTGACAAACCTCACAAAAACAAGCAATGGGGAAAGAATTTCCTATTTAATAAATAGTGTTGGGAAAACTGGCTAGCCATATGCAGAAAACTGAAACTGAACCCCTTCCTTACACCTTATAAAAAATTAGCTCAATATGGATTAAAGATTTAAACGTAAGTCCTAAAATCATAAAAACCCTAGAAAAAAACCTAGGCAATACCATTCAGGACATAAGCATGGGCAAAGACTTAATGACTAAAACACCAAAAGCAGTGGCAACAAAAGCCAAAATTGACAAATGGGATCTAATTAAACTAAACAACTTCTGCACAGCAAAAGCAACTATCATCAGAGTGAACAGGCAACCTACACAATGGGAGAAAATGTTTGAAATCTATCCATCTGACAAAAGGCTAATATCCAGAATCTACAAAGAACTTAAACAATTTTACAAGAACAAAACAAACAACCCCATCAAAAAGTGTGCAAAGGATATGAACAGACACTTCTCAAAAGAAGACATTTAAATGACCAACAAATATATGAAAAAAAAAGCTCATCATCACTGGTCGTTAAAGAAATGCAATCAAAACCACAATGAAATAGCATCTCATGCCAGTTAGAATGAGGATCATCAAAAAGTCAGGAAACAACAGATGCTGGAGAGGATGTGGAGAAATAGGAATGCTTTTACACTGTTGGTGGGAGTGTAAATTAATTCAACAATTGTGAAAGACAGTGTGGTGATTCTCAAGGATCTAGAACTAGAAATACCATTTGATCCAGCAATCACATTACTGGGTATATACCCAAAGGATTATAAATCATTCTACTATAAAGACACATGCACATGTATGTTTATTGCATCACTATTCACAATAGCAAAGACTTGGAACCAACCCAAATGTGCATCAATGTTAGACTGAATAAAGAAAATGGGGCACATATACAGCATGGAATACTATGCAGCCATAAAAAATAATGAGTTCATGTCCTTTGCAGGGACATGGATGAGGCTGGAAATCATCATTCTCAGCAAACTAACACAGGATCAGAAAACCAAACACTACATGTTCTCACTCGTAATTGGGAATTGAACAATGAGAACAAATGGGCACAGGTTGGGGAACATCACACACTGGGGCCTGTCGGCGGGGGGTGGGAGGAAAGCAGAGGGATAGCATTAGGAGAAAAGCCTAATGTAGATGATGAGTTGATGGGTGCAGCAAACCACCCTGGCACATTATACCTATGTAACAAACCTGCAAGTTCTGCACATGTATCCCAGAACTTAAAGTAAATATACATATTTATAAAGTATATACACATATACATATACTTATATATATAAAGTATATACACATATATATACATATATACACACATACAGACTTGAGAAATGAAACATGGTAGAACTTATGGAGTCTTCATTGCTTCAAAATTTCAGAATTGTTTCTTTACCTTTCTGGTGTGGTTTAAGCACACTCTTTCCAAAAGTAAAAGGAATGGACTGCATGACCTCTTAGTTGTGGTCCAGCCCTGCATTCTTAGGATCACCCGTGTTGGCTTGAAACTCTGTGTCGTTTTAAATGGCTGCATTCACATAATGGATTTCAATTTCTTCGTTTCCTTGAAGGAGTGGGAAAGGGTTGAAAGTTCAGCTTTCATTTACACAAAACAATTTAAGCTGAGCACTCCACAAGACTATGGGCTTTAGGAAAAAGTATTTCTCAAGCATTGTAGATAAAATTAAATATTCTTGGTAAATGAGAGTTCAGATCACTGATGAAATAAATGCTTTTTATTCATTAGTCAGTTTATAAGCCTAAAATGTTCAGAATTGTTCTTAGCATACTTTCTCAGTTCTGATTCTTTTAGGGTAATTTTGTGGATAAAATTTTTAAATCCTCTGCAGAAAAATATTTTCAGGTACTTCTGAAACACATTCTTTTAATATTAAATACAAGAAAATCTTGAATATTTCCTTTAAAAGCTGAATATGCTGTCTTATTTTAAACGTTCACTGGAGAAGTACTCAATTCTAGGTAAATAATCACCTCATCAATCAAGTGTTACTATTTAGGATTAAATTTGCAAATGTACCATTTTATGTCATTAAACATTTTTAGCAAGCTGTTTTCCTCTATGATCCCCCATTTCCCAGCACAGTGCTTAAGGTCACATGCATAAGAAATGTCTCAAAGTGAATAAAGATGGCCCACAAACTCACCTCTTTACTCTTGCATAGATATACCTCTTCTTATTGGTGCGTTATGTATACTGTATTAGAAAACGAACCTCAATCTTCTTGTCATACTGAGAGGAGACTATCTAATAAAAAGTAAATTCACTGAAGACAATCAATCCATATTCATGTAATTATACCTTTTAGAAAATCCTCTAAGTAGGCTGGGTGTGGTGGCTCATGCCTGTAATCCCAGCACTATGGGAGACTGAGATGGGTGGATCACTTGAGATCAGGAGTTTGAGACCAGCCTGGCCAACACTGTGAAACCCCAAGCCAAGCGTGGTGGCAGGCAACTGTAATCCCAGCCAGGCTGGGGCACAGAATTGCTTGAACCTGGGAGCAGAGGTTGCAGTGAGCTGAGATTGCACCACTGCACTCCAGCCTGGGCAAGAGAGCAAGACTTTGTCTCAAAAAACAAACAAACAAACAAAAACAAAAAAAAGAAAAAGAAAAAAAGAAAAGAAAATCTTCTAAGTAGCCAAGCATGATTGTTGCATACGGATGCCACCTCATCAGGAATTGTCTAGGAGCCAGCTGGAAAGCTAACATTTTGACCTTGCAGGCACAGTAAATCTTCTCTTCTCTGTTACCATCTACTTGTACCAGCAGGCAGAATACTTCTTATTACTCTCACATTTTCTCTACTTGAATTTTTTTTTTTTTTTTTTTTTTTTTTTTTTTTTTTTTTTTTTTTTTTTTTTTTTTTGAGACAGGGTCTCACTCTCTTGCCCAGACTGGAGAGCAGTGGCCTGATCTCAGCTCACGGCAACCTCCGCCTCCCAGACTCAAGAGATTCTCCTGCCTCAGCCTCCGGAGTAACTGGGATTACAGGCACATGCCACTACTGCCTGGCTAATGTTTGTATTTTTAGTAGAGACAGGGTTTCACCATGATGACCAGGTTGGTCTTTAACTCCTGATCTCAAATGATCCACTCACCTCAGCCTCCCAAAGTGCTAGGATTATAGGCATGAGCCACCTTGCCCGGCCTACTTGAAACTTTCTTAACCCACATTTTATTCGGCATTGAGGAAGAGCCGTGAAAAAAGGTATTACTTTTTTGGTTGATAGTAAAATTGCAGGTCAATGTTATCTTTTACGGAAAGATTGCTGTGGCTCAGCAAACTAATTTTGAAAATGGACCTTAACTTTTAACATTAAGAAAAGAAAACTATTTTTGTTAAGAAAATGAAAGATAATTTGATACTGTGAGTCTCTCAAAGAATGCAATTATTTATTCATCCTAATTCAAATGTGAAGACAAGATAAAAAATCTTCATGTAAACATGAGGTGACTAGGAAATGCAATCTTGTGGGTATGTGTGGGCACACACCCACATACACACACACACACTCAATATTGAGAATTATGAAAATCCCAGCCACCTACTTCACTTTCTCTGTGCTTTTATCTCTCAGATGATTCAGTAAAATGAGGAAGAGAAAGGGGATTTGCACCATAGGTTATAATCCACACAGTGCACAGTGTGGAGTTAGCTTTAGTAATAATTCAGTTACATTTGTTTCACTCACTCACTGCTTGTTGGCATGCACATACAGCGCTATTCATTAAACACTTCGACTAGTATTGCCAATTAATATAGTGGTGTTATGGGTTAACTTTTGTCCCACCACAAAAGATACTTTGAAGTTTTAACTCCTAGTACCACTGAATGTGATCTTATTTAAAAATAGTCTTTACACAAGTAATTCAATAAAACGAGCTCATCAGGATTGGCCCTAATCCAGTTTAAAAAGATAAAATTTGGACTAGAGATAAACAGGCAAGATAATGTGAAGACACACAGGGAGAACATCATATGAAGGAGAAGGCAGATTGGAATGACGCATCTACAAAGAAAGGAGCACCAAAGATTGCCAGCAAACCACCAGAAGCTAGAAGAGAGGCACATGCCAGGCATCTCTCAAAAGCTGTCAGAAGGAACCAACCTTGTTGACACCTTCATTTCAAATTTATAATCTCCAGGAGTGGGAGACAATAAATTTCTGCCGTTTAAGCCATACAGCTTGTGATGCTTTGTTATGGTATCTCTGGGAAACACAGATGGGTAGTGATGTGTAGGATCATGTTAAGGCATTAAACTAGATCTTTGGCAGACAGGAAGTTATTGAAATACAGACTTGTGAATGAGTAAATGGCACCTTTTGAGAAACCAAAAATATATACAAAACTTTTAAAAACGGACTAGTAGTCAGTCTAAATTTGACTCAGAAAGATTTCCTAAAGAACTCCATAAAATCTTCAGAGGTTGCATAAAAATGAACACTCAACTCTAGTTAGGCCTATTAAAATGTATCAGGACCTTTTCTGATGTTGCATGGTGTTGACAGTATTAAAGATTCAATATATTCAACAAACCTAAACCAAGGCAGAGAGGTTTCTGCAAGTCTTTTCTCTTTGTTGTATTAAAAAATAATCCATGGTCAGGTGCTGTGGCTCGCGCCTGTAATCCCAACACTTTGGGAGGCTGAGGCGGGCTGATCATGAGGTCAGGAGATCGAGACCATCCTGGCCAACATGATAAAACCCTGTCTCTATTAAAAATACAAAAAAATTAGCTGGGTGTGGTGGCACCTGCCTGTAATCCCAGCTACTTGAGAGGCTGAGGATGGAGAATGGCTTGAACCCGGGAGGCAGGGATTGCAGTGAGCTGAAATTGCACCACTGTACTCCAGCCTGGTAACAGAGAGAGACTCCATCTCAAACAAAAACAAAAACAAAAACAAAACAACCACCATTAAAAGTATGCTTTGTAGACACACTGCTTCAATATTAAATTTACTAGGCTCTTGCTATGGATTAGACACAATGCTAGTGACTATTTCATAACTAGTAGGCTAGATTATATTTCATTAAGAAACAGCACCCAAAGTTAAATGGCATCTCATACCAGGAAGTTGATTTCTTCTCCAGTAGCATATCTATTATAGGTCAAGTGGAGGCTCTGCACCAGGCCTCTTCACTTCCCGGCTGAAGGGCCACAAAGAAGCTAACATTTACATTTATCTTGAGAGAAAAACATGGGTGTTCTGTGAAGTCTTTGCAGATAATTAAATGTTCTGATCTGAAATTGACACAAGTCACTTCTGTTCATAAGCAATTGACCAGAACTAATCATTTGCCCCTATCCAAACATGAAGTGGCAAGGCAAGGCAATCCTACCCTCTGCCTAGAAAGCAGATATTGTAAACATTTGGTAAAGAGCACTAATAGCTGTCAAAATGATTTCACTTGCATGCATTTGGAGTTACCAAATTGTAACTCTAAGCCAAGATTACATAGTTGGAAAATGGTGCTACTGATATTTAGACCCTGATCTGCTTAGCTCAAGAGCTTCTAATATCGATACTATAATGTTTCCATTTTTTTCACATCTGAGCTTTTCTATGAAAATTGAAATTGCAGTAGAAATGGAAAGATAATGAATAAAAGATAAACAGTGGAAAATGAAATGAGCAAATGTGAAAAAAATGAAATTCTACATTTCATCTATTAGTAATTTACTCCCTTCTTTGAGATTTTATTTGGTTTAATTTTCAGGATGTAAATTTTTAAATACATTTGATATTTTATATGTATAACGTATTTCATTTTTTGTTTGTACTCAAGAAAAAATGCTTTTTCCCCTAAAATCACATCCTGGCTCCACAGTATTCTATGATGATATTGCTTATTCCTATGAAACAAATGACTCCCTGCAGTATTACTTTCAGATGAGATCATATCAGCTCTCATAAGCTGAGAAAAGTAGGGCTTGTGCACAAATGAGATCTCTGAGGAGAATCTAGATACTGTGAGAAAATACTTTCAGGGACTCAATAAATAACATTTGGGGGTGATTAAATAACAACAAAAAGAATTCTTCACTCTTAGCAAGCTGTTAAAATTCAACATCACAGTACTTATTTTAGATGAAATTAAACCAAAACACTGGACTGTAGAAATCTTTGTGTTTATTCTCATTTGTGTAAGTTATAAAAACTCCAGGAACTAGATTTAAAAATTACAACAGAACACTAATATTTTGGTTTGCACTGATTTACTTACAACATGATAGGAGCGACCTATCCCCTCAAGATTTTCTTATATTTGTATTACTAATAAAGTATGTCTGTTTCTCTCACTCAATATACTAGTGAGTTAAAATGAGACTATATACAGATACCTAATCAATACTATGAATTACTCATACTATTAAACTGTTTAAGTGCATCAATTAATAAAATGTTATGTGAGGACAGTTTTTAAGTCATGCCTTACAAAGGCATTTAGATTTATTAGAATTGCCTGAATATGGGAATGGGAAAATGTGGCTCATGAGATTTCTGCTTAATATGAGAAAGATCTTTATAAAATTACAATTGTCCAACAATGTAAAAGGCTTCAGTAGATAGTACTGAGCTCTAAAATCTTAGAAAGGCTTAAAGGAAAGATTTAAACATTTCCATAGAATTATTGGAGAAGGAATCATGATATAAACTGACCAAAGACAGATAAGTTGTGTTTCCGTTCTAAGATTCTTTGATTTAGCTAATGATACAATGCAAATACTCAGTAAATACCATTCAGCACTTAGCCCTTCTCATGTCTAGGTAGCCTGGCCAATCCAGAAAAAAACTTAATCTATTTCAGTAGATTCTATAAGCAAAAGCTGTAGACATGGTCAACTCAAGATGTAATGTCAGTTTACCTTAGCTCTAACAAATGGAAAAACAACGATGTTAGAAATAGGGTTTTGAACACTCTGAGTCCCCACAGTAGAAGACAAAAAAAAAAAAAAAAAAAAAAAAAAGACCAAATTACAGTATGCAGGGTTTGAGAAAGAAGAGGTCACATTAAATGAAAAAAAGGCAGAAGGTAGAGAGAGAAAAAAAAAAATTATTGAAGTTAGGAAAAAGGACATCCTACTGTCAGGTTGTACCCTGTTATCAGGCAAGTGCTTTGTGAAGAATAATGAATAAAAGATTAAAAATCCCTTTTCAAAGATTGAGCTCCTACCAGCTCCCTAGGGAGGGAGAAAGGGACTTAGCTGTTACGATGGTAACTTTGAACATCTCAGGCACTTAGCTAACCCCCTCCTGGGCCTGAAAGACCAAATCAAGTCCATTAAATACTTAAGTTTTAAAAGCTCTCTAAGTTTTATCCACCGAATATGTGGATTTTAATGGTAGCTTGACAAAGTTTAATGGACAGTTCTGGGAGGGTACTCAGATATACAAAGTACATAAATGTATTTTTATTATTCACAATTTAAAGTACCAAAGTACCTCTCAAATACTCCGGCATTTTAAAAACAGATTGTTTAGAAAAAAAAATGTTATGTTATTGTAAGTCAAGAAGAGATTAATGAGGGCTATAAATCTCAGAAAAAAAAAAAAAAACAATCTGCAAAGGCCCAAAGAAAACCCCAACATATTATTAATATATTACATAGTGCCTTTCAATTCAAATATAAAGGCCTCAGCACAAAGGACAAAATATACATAAGAAGAGATCGATTTATACATCATTTGAATGAAGCCACTTCCCATTTGACAATTTATCAGTGCAAGCAACAGTGTACCAGGTTAACAGAGGAAGTAGAAGACATCTTACCTCGTAAATATACCAGACTTATATAGGTAAATTGATCAATTTAATTTAAAATTGATTTAAATGCCTCTGGAAATAATCCTCTCTCTCTCTCTCCCCTCTTTCCCCTTCTTCTCTCTCCTCTCTCCCCCTGTATCTCTATCTCCCTCCATCTTTCCTATCATTCTCCTCTCTCTCTCTCCCTGTCTCTCTCTCTCTTCTTCTCTCCTCTCCCTCCCCCGCCCCCCCCACCTTCTCTGCTCTCCTCTCTTTCCCCCCACTCTGTCTCTCTCGCCTACCACCCTCAAAATGACTGGGCTTTGATGGGCTTTGATAACAACTGCTGAAGGAAATGTGCATTGAGTGTACTCTGATTTAAAGGAACATTTTTTCGTAGATACTGGAAATTTGAGTATTGTTATACATTTCTCTGGATGGTATGCCAGACTTCGGGGGGCTAAGAACTACAGCAAAAGGACTATAGACCCTCCATATTTTAGTCAACATAATCCTGAACCTCTAGGTTAAGCAAAACCATAATTGAGTTATTTTCAGTTTTTGTCTCTACAGGTCATTGTAAATGTTTCCCATTACAACTATTCCTTAATCTTTTATCCATGATTCCCCCAACATTCAACCTCCATTACAGTGTTTGAAAATCACAATGACCTTAATAAGATCAAAAGATTATTAAATTGCATATTATATATGTTGACATATAGGCATGAATTATTTAGTATTTTTGCACTCTGAAGTGTCATTACCCAATCCTTAAGTGGAGGGTGTTCAGTAGTTCAGTCATAGTGAAGTTTGAGCCATAAAATACCATTGAGAACCACAGAAAGGTGATTGAAATGGTCACTGTCGGATTTCTTTCGTGCAACAGTGAGAGATGTCTTCTTTCTTTTGTGTCATCATCCTGAGCTCACGCACATAAGAACTAGGTAGGAGCTGGGTGATTCAAAAGACTCTTGCTATCCAGTTGGAACATATCCAGACAAGGAATTTATTGATTCTTCTTCTTCTAAGTCAGTAAGATGGCTAAAGTAAGTATCATGTGAGTTTAAATATGGTGACTACATCACACAGAAATGTACATTTTCATTTGTTGCTTCTAAGAAGAGACAGTGAATAAAAACAATTCATCCACAGTCATTATCTGGCAGGCATTTAACAATTGTTTAGTTCAGAATTTCTATACCCTAGTTCGGTGAAGCTTGAAATCACAGTATTATTTCTCATTTTGCTCTCATATGTTATCTGTATGCTTGAATGTACTGCTAAATGGATTTGAATGTGAACTATCAGTACGAAGTAGAAAGTTTCTTTTTTTTTGCATGATTACAGCACTTGTCATGTAAATATTCTGGGTTGTGCTAGAAAATTTTATAGTGCATGTTAGATTACTGTGTTATGCTTCATTCTTCAGGGTTTCTGAGAAGAGGGCCCTACACTAACAGTCAAGATAACACACAGAAAAAAATGTGGTTTTGTTTATGTTGTGTTAGTTAATTAATACAATATTATATATTTTCAACCATTTTGAAGTATTTCTTTGCAGGCCAACCTCATTTCGAAGAGGTCACATTGTTTCTAAACTTCAACTTCAAATTACCAACATGGGCTCACTTGCTCATGCCTGCTCATTGACAGCACCACCAGTCATGTAGTTACTCAAAAGCTGCAGCAGCTCAAAGGCGCAAGATTCTGATGTGGGCGATTCGTCCACCTTCCTTCTCCTGAAATAGGTAGCATATTCTTGAGTACAAACCTATGAAACAGACTCAAAGACAAAGCAGGTAAATTAGAATAAATCAGGTAAATTAGAAGAGCAGAATGGGAAAAACAGTTAAATACTGAGTGTTTTAAATACTTATAAAATCGCTTAGCTAGAAGACATCTTAAATGTGATTTAGTTTAATTATCTAATTGTGTAAATAATAAATTTAGGTCTCATATATTGAGTAAGCCAATGAAATACCAAAATAAACTTTAGTTGGGCCGGGCATGATGGCTCACGCCTGTAATCCCAGCACTTTGGGAGGCTAAGGAGGACGGATCACGAGGTCAGGAGTTCAAGACCAGCCTGACCAACATGGTGAAAACCCCACCTCTATTAAAATACAAAAATTACCCAGGCTTGGTGGTATGTGCCTGTAATCCCAGCTACTCAGGAAGCTGATGCAAGAGAATTGCTTGAACTCAGGAGGCAGAAGTTGTAGTAAGCCAAGACTGGCCACTACATTCCAGCTGGGTGACAGAGAGAGACTCTGTCTCGAAAATAAAATAAAATAAAATAAAATAAAATAAAATAAAATAAAATAAAATAAAATAAAAGCTTTAGTTGAACAAGAAAAGTTGTTAAAAAATGACACCACCATACAACTGCCATCAGAGAGGGCTAGCCAGGAGTTTTAAACAAACTGTCCAAAGATACATAGCAAATTAGGGCTTAATATAGTAGGAGATTCATTCAGAAAGGATCAGTGAGGCACCTAATGGCTGATGTATGTCAACAAAAGCACAAAACTTTTGAAGACAAGTAGTTGTGGTTCCTAAGGCCCAGTGGCAATTACCCAAGCCAGTGGATAAAAATATGGGAAGCCTGGATAATTTTTCTAGAAAAACAGGTGATATGTTAGAACTTTTACAAACTAGGCTATGTTTTAGGGCAGATCTTCTCTTTTAAGATAAATTTAGAATGCTGGGTGGTTTTAAGTTGGTAGGCCAGCAATACCAGCACAGAGAAAGCTGCACAAGAATAGACATTAAAATTTTCAGGAATTATTTCAGTCTTACTGATCAATTCTATTTTAATGTGGTTATAATTTGCCTGCTCTGTGTTTGTGCTTTTGTTTTTGTGCCCCATGTACTTTCATTTAAATCCCAACACTTTAAAATCAGGAAAATTCACATTAAAACCTGGATATTTATCTTTTTTTATTATTTTTATTATTTAGTTTTATTTTTATTTTTGGTGAAGTCTCACTCTGTCATCGCTTAGACTAGAGTGCACCGGTGCAATGTCAGCTTACTGTAACCTCCACTTCCCGGGTTCAAGCAATTGTCCTGCCTCAGTCTCCATGGTAGCTGGGACTACAGGTGCCTGCCACCACACCTGACTAATTTTCATGTTTTTAGTAGAGACAGGGTTTCACCATGTTGATCAGCCTGGTCTCGAACTCCTGACCTCAAGTGATCTGCCCTACCTTGGCTCCCAAAGTGCTGGGATTACAGGTTTGAGCCACCATGATTGGTTGACATTTAGATTTTCTTTACTCCCTATTGTTTTTCATCTTAAAACCAAGAATCAGATATAACTTAATCATCTCACTTGAGCTATTGGTTTTGTTGTATCTAGTATATTTAATATACACCTGTAGGCTTTTGAGTCTCTGTATCTCCATTTATACTACATAGGGATAATCAGTAACATCATAATACATATTCTAATTATCATTTCATTGCATTCATGTTTTGAAAGATCATTGTTTCTACAAATGTATATTAATAAATGTTTAGGTAATTTCTAGAAAGCAGCTATGATATATTGCAAAAAACGGTTCAAATTATCCTCCCTGTATCCCAAGCCGTTTATGTTGTAACACGGTAGTACTATCCGTCTGTAACTCTAGTCTCAGCCACATAACTTGCTCTGGCAAATCATACTTGCCACCAATGTAAGGATACTTGTCACATGCAGAGGTAGGAAAAAGCACTTGGACATTTATGTTTTGCATTCTTGAATCTCTGCCAATGCTAGACATGCTCAAGGTTGTCTGCTGGAGCAAAAAAAAAAAAAAAAACATGTGAATTACAGCTGAGTTGTACTAGTTGTTCCAACTGGGGACCTCCGCGTTTAGCCAACAGCCAAATGAAGAGTGTGCATGTATGTAAGTCCAGCTCACTTAGAGCAGCAGAATTCCCAGCTGAGCCCAACTAAAATAGTTAACCTATGAGTTTGTGAGTTAAATAAAAGTTTATTGTTTTATTCCACTGAATTTGTTGTGATTTGTTGAGCAGCACTATTGGAGCAATAAATGACTATTACAGAAACAAATTTTTACTTAGAAGTGAAATATTTTACTTAGCAGTGAATATTGTAACAAAACCTAGAACCCTTTGGACTTGCTTTGAGTTTAGACAGCATGGACAAAGAAACTGTTAGGGGAAGAAACAAACATGGCAGAAAGCTATTATTGCAAGGATAGAATAAATGGCAACTCATATTTTGTAGTGGCAAAAATTTTGGTAAAATTGTTACCTGTGGTACCTTGAAAGATAAAACATCTCCTTAATGAAATTTTAGACTTGGGAGAAGATATTTTTGGACAAAATGTTGATAGCACTTTACTAAATTGTTTTCTTTTTCTATGAATAAATATATACTACAAGGAAACATCTTAAAACGAAAGAAAGAGAGAGAGAGAAAGCAAGCAAGAAAGAAAGAGAAAAAGAAA